>NC_051188.1:68199898-68800102 GCF_015220075.1 Falco rusticolus | reverse complement strand
TAGGAGTGAACTTGTTAGTGGGAACAGAAAGTGGTCTGATGCTGCTAGACAGAAGTGGTCAGGGGAAGGTTTATCCACTCATCAATCGAAGAAGATTCCAGCAGATGGATGTACTTGAAGGGCTGAATGTCTTGGTGACAATTTCTGGTAAAGTTAACTGTTCATCATGATTTTTTCTGCCATCTGGCATGGCATGGCAGAAAGGTTTTCTTGGCAGCCTGTGTGTTGGGGGGGGGGGGGGGGGGGCGGGGAAAGTCTTGACTTCACTGAAGTCAGTGGGTTTTCCATCATTTCATCTGAGTCTACAGTTTGTTAATTTAAGTGAATCATTTTCCACACAATACTTTGTGCCTGCTTGCCCCCTGTCCTTCCTTGTGTGGGAATGCTGCACCGGTTACCGGTTTAAGGGAAATGTCTGGCTTTGTTTGTTGGGTCAGTGTTTGGGAGCTGTAAATTAATGCTTTGTGAAGTTTGTAAAAATGGCATTCTTTCCCTCTGTCGTGATTACTTTCAGCCTGGCCTCTTTCTAACCAAAACATGATTTGCTTTTTAGGTTTAAAGACATCTTTTGTGTTAAAATCTGTAGAACGGGAAACACTCTTGCAAGTAGGAAAATAAGAGTGATGTGCACTGAGTGTGTGTGTGTTTGTGAGAGGGGACTGCAATGTGTACATATTGTGGACATTACCAGTGTGAGAAAGCAGATTGGTGCCGGTTTTGGCCTTGTCTCTCACTGGGTGCAACTGCAGATGGCAGAGCAATGGGAGATGAAGGGTGGTGGTGATTGTTGTTTATTTTGTGTGCGCTGATGAAAAAGGTGTTTTATGAAGCTTGAGGTTCCAGACTCTGTGGCTCCAGAGAGTTACTGTATAAGGGCATCCTGCTGTTAAGCAACTTGACGTGGCGCACTGTTGATCTTTCTTCACAAGTTATCGTTCATCCATTCACCTTCCTTTTGGTTTGTTTGTGAAATCAGCCTTTGCTATACTGCTCATGTGTGACAGAGAGAGGATGTTAAATGAGGTTTCTCACAGTGGCCCCTGTGATGTTGTTCAGAGCCACCCAGAATTTTCTTGAGGCTCCAGAACTGCTCTGACTCCACTGGCTCTCCCAAAACTTGTGCAAAAGGACACACGCTTAGACAATTGAATGCAATTTCATGTAAGCTGTTTGAAAAGCACCTTTTGGTAGAATTTATTCTGTAGTAGACCTTGTAAACAAAAATATTGTATAATCCGACTTGCATAAAATCTGTTGTTTTGAAGCATCTCTACACAGACAACAGGCATCTGTGATTCAATCTTGTGTGTAATTGTTTTAGGTTTATTTACGTTTGCGTCAGTCAAGATCTGAGTACCCTGACACATCCGTTTTCTTTGTTTCCTTCAAAACTATTGCTTCCTCCGTGGAGACACACTACATTAACCCTTAAGAGATCAGCTGATTTTTGTCTAGTTTATACCTTCATCTCTGTCTCATCTCCTCCATTTTATGGAGTACAAGGCAGGAAAGAGGCATCCCTGCCCACTGAGAGGCAGGGCTGGGGGAGCATACTCAGCGAAACCATGATGTCGTTATGCCGGGGCTCCTCCTTATATTCCTCTTGGCTTCTGCACTGCAGTTCTCAATTTAAGCTACACTCGTGATGGACTTTCTTTAGTGTCTTTTTATTTGCAGTGAGTTGCTCTACCTCTCCAGGCAAACAAGGAATGCTGAAATAAGGTAGTGTTTCTACAAATGGTCTGTTTTGGCATATTGGTTATGGAGTTGCCTCTGAGCTTCATCCCAGGACTGCTGCCACTTTGCTGGGTTGACTCCCTACAGTGCACTTGGCTGTATGCTCCCTTGACTTTTTCAGGAAGTGATGTGCTGACGGTAGTGAGGATTGAAAGGTGTCACCACGTTGTGCCAAGAAATTGCAGTGCATTAGGATTTCGAGGGGATTGACACTTAGAATTGCTTTTGGTACGCACTCTTGAGTCTCAAAACCTGAAATCAGTTCTTTCCCCAATTTATATCTAAAATACAAACCTTTTTGACAACAAAGCTTTTGATACTGAGATACTGAGCTGCTGGTACAAGAAAGCTTTGCAGGTCAAAACAGAATAGCACGTTGGTTCTTCGGTTCATACTGTTGGGAGGCAAAACCAGTTTTGGCTGCTCAGGTAATTGAGTGCTGAGAGTTGTTAAAATGCTGGAGGAGAGAGCAGCAACGTGCATACAGAACATGCTCCACTTGTGGCTCCCTGAGGGTTTTGCCAGCCCAACTGGCTGATGGTGGCACTTGAGAAGGTAAGAAGGGGTGACAGAGTAGAAGAACTGGTTGGAATCTGCCTGCTTAATAATTAAAACCCACAGCAACAGTAAAACCAAAAACTCAATACAGGAAGAGGGACTTTACATTTGAAACTATGCGTGTGGGAGAATCAGAGCCAGGAGTTATCCAAGTCACTGACTGATCAGTTCCTTTGATGACTGGAGCAGGGTTTTCTTTCTTATTTCAAGACCATAACAATTAGACCGAAAAAACCCCAACCAACACCCCACCCAGATTTTTGAGACCTGTTTAAATTGACTGGTAGAGATTTAGAAGCAGAAAGATCTCATCCCCCCACTCCCAATATGAACATTAAGAGCAGCATGACTTGTTGAAATACACGCGTAGCCGTTTATATAACTAACCAGCCCTGCTCTTTTCATGTCAGGCTGCTGAAAAGCAGAGGAATTTCCTGTCTTGTGACTTTCCTTGTGGTCTAGACACTAAAACACAATGGAAACACACTTGAGATATCTCTCTGTTGTTGTTTTGAAAAATGTTTCTGGCTGGAGAGAAATACCCTGGTATACATCATGTGAAAAAAAAAAAAAAAAAAAAAAGCCACGTGCTGGGAAATTCCCATGTGTACTGCTCATCCTGAGTCTTCAAGTTTGACTAAGCAACCAGGGAAGCTAAAGCCATGAAAACAGCTGAGACAGAAGTTGTCTCCCAGTGGGCAGGGTCTTGTGATGGTTTTTAAAACATTCAGTGCTTGTACTGACCTTGAGCCCTCTGAGCTCTTCCTTGTCCAGAACTGCAGTGCCTTCTGGTTTGGACTATATTCCCTGTTCTTCAGTGTTTCGAAAACATGCCTTGTGGTTATTGTTTTCAGTAATTTCATGGGAGGACCTTTCCTTTGTCAGATGTGGGACTTCTGAAAATATTGTTTCTTGCTCTAGTTCCTTTTCCAAATTTTTAGAAAGCTACGGGAGTGGTGGGGTTTTATCCTTTTATGAAACATGGCTTCATAAATATGAAGTCAGGCAATAAATCAGAGTGCTCATTTACTGCCAAATCTGCTGTCACATTTGTGATGTGGATAAAGAAAGGGTGGTGCAATGTTACTTCACATTTCATTTCGTGCCATCAGAGCAGAGGGGCTTTTAAAATCAAACAGCAGGTCCAGTGTTTGAAAATGGGTCTCCAATTCCACTTCAAACCTAAGCTCAGTTAACAAATTTTTGACTTTGAAACTGCCTCTTTTCCTCCTGCCCTTCTCCATCCAAGTAATCATAAAAAGTTCTTTTGGACCATGCATCTTTGTAATAGAACAGTCTGTGGCTCTGGATTCCATGGAGCAGTCTATTTGCAAGCTGTGGTTCCCCGTGTGCTGCCCCAACCGCTGCAGCTGTTTTTCCCGAGGATCTTTTCTGTGCAGGGATCCCCTGCCATCAGGGTAAAGGCTCTGTGCTGGCTCCAGGACCCCAGTGTGGAGCTGGCTCCACACAGCAGGATGGTCTCGATGCTTGGGCTTCATGTCCTGCTGCAGCGAGTACCCCCTGATACTGTACACCCATCCCTGTCCCTGAAATGAGCAACCGGCTGCGAATTGATCCATCAGTAGGCATCGTGTGAAAACTTTAAATACAAATTGAAGACATCAGCTAAACTCTATAGCTGGATCTGGCTGGCAGGCTGCCAGCTGGGTCATCCTGACAGGTCGTGGCTTTCTGCTGTGTAGACCTGCGCTGTATCACTTGGCCAGCCCAGCACTGACCGCAGTACAGGTCAGCTATCTTCCTCTGAGCTCCAGGGGCCACGAAACATTGTCCATAGTCACATGGCTGCCTCATTGCGGCTGGTGAAGCACCAGCATGGAGCTGTTCCACTGACACGATGAGTCCCTGAGAACATCTCCTGTTTCCTTTCCTTGCACAGAGACTTAGTTGGGCCTTATTAATGGCTCCTAGTGAAAGCAGGGGTGATCTCTCTTCCTTGCCTCCAGCTGTATCTGTGGGACTGTAATGGCTTAAGGCAGCAAAACAGCTGGGGAGGGAGGATGCAAGCTTTGACTATGTGTGTTTAGGGCCACTTTTTGGCTAGTTCAGCAAATGCTTCATAGGCCGTTAGTTTTAAGGAATCGCTGATAAATTTTATCTTGAACCTGGCTCTGCATTCGAAGAGGCCTTCTCATTGAGAGTGAAGAGCTTGAGCTGTATTTTGATGACCATGGCAGATGCATTGTCAGTTGAAGATAGGGCAGTCTGAGCAAGTAGATTCTCTCACCTGTGGAGAAGAAACACCTCTTGCAGCTTCTGTGTGCAGCTTCTTAAGCATTGCACCCCTTGCAGCACAAGGGAAGGGCTGCTGACAAAGCAGTTGTCAGCTTTTGGCAAGCAGATGAAGTTTGCATGGACCATGTGAAATTCTCTCACTGCAATTAGAGTTATTGAACGTTTTTCCTTACAACAGAACTGGTGTAAAGAGTTTCAGTAGTGAAATTGTTTAGTGCTATTGTTTGGTGTGGTTTTCCACCAGGGGAATAATGAACAATCTTAATAAAACTTGACCAGTTTGTGTCTCTGTGGATGATATAAGAGGTGGAAACATCCTGGTCACTACCTGGGAAGGATTTGTAAAATACATTTCATCACCATATTCTTCCTCACTTTAGCTTCCTCCATTCAAACTAGTTTTACTCTCTTCTGATAGCTGTATAGATAATTTCAGGCCTCAAATTCCATCCTGCTGCTCTCCTACAGTTTTGTGTGAAAAGACCTGTTCTGACTCAGCTATATATGTATATATATTTAATCTCAGTGCATGACTGTCTGGTGCTTTTGTTGTGGGAGTATAACCCTTTTCTAATAAAGGTTGTTTGCATCCTAAGAACCAGACAATCAAAGAGCTGTTCCCTTGGGTTCATCATTTTATGTTCATGTGGTATTACCGTGTGTCTCTGTCATTGATTATCAGGAAAGTGTGTGGTTGGGTGGAGTCTGGAGTAAAGCTATTGTGGATGTAAAAACTGGGGGGAGATGAGATCTCTATGGTTGTAGCAGCAGTTTCCCTTTCATTGTTACATAGGTTTGCTCTGCAGGGCTTTCTGTTTGCTTGGGCAGGGTTTTTTGCACTTAACCTTCCTATGGAGATAAACCATTATTTTTCATTTTGTGGCCAGGTAAGAAGAACAAGTTGCGAGTTTACTATTTGTCCTGGTTAAGGAATAAAATCCTTCACAACGACCCTGAAGTAGAAAAGAAACAGGGCTGGACGACAGTGGGTGACTTGGAAGGCTGTGTGCACTACAAAGTTGGTGAGTAGTGAGTACAGTAATAAAATCGTCGGGATAAAAGCTGGCTGAGAAAGGGAACTGCAGTGCTTGTAGCTGCTAGGTTTAAGGTCCGGTTTTATTTCTAGCTGTCTTCCCTATCCCTCGGGGAGAACTTTTCCAGCAAAGCATCAGAATAGAGGGCAAGTTACTGGATTAAGCTGAAGATGGGAGATGTTTTGCAGTGGAATGCTGGGCTGTGAACTGAAGCAGGTGCAGATCCCCGTCTGTCTTCTTCCCGTAGTGGATGCAGCTTCCAGGAGAGTGCTAATATGGACAGTGAGGGCTGGTAAAGTTTCGCCACCTCTGTTAGACCCTTTGGGTAACAGAGGGACTGTTGTCAACCAGCAGCTGTTCTCTTCACCAACAGGTTTCCCTGATCTTTTACTATGATGAAGTCACATGTCTTTAATGTAAATTTTAAAGACTGGCGCGGGGCGGGGGAAAGGAAAAAAAGAAAGAGAGTGGGAGGAAAAAGCAAGGCCAGCTAGTGCACGAGCTTTGGGGAGGCGTCTGGGAACAGAAGCATATGTTTAACTTCAAGATGATTCATTGATTCCCCTTAGCTTACAAAATTTCCTAATGCCGTCTCAGACGCACTGCAGTACAGTTATGGGATGAAGTGTGTTTTCATTAGGCAGGTGCCTTCTGAGTGGTTTTAAGTGATTTAAATGGATTTGCTGTAGGAACTTCCACCAGAAGTAGTGGAAGGAAGCATGTAGCATTTGCAGTCAGCAGGGTATGCAGTGAGCCTGCTGCCCTGCAGGTGGGGATGTGAACCGAGAGCTCTGTCTCCTGCTTCGGTTTCATGAGGCATCTTAATGGGCACTGGATGTTGCCTTTGATTTGGTTTTCTCCTAAGAGCCAGTTCAGTTCCTTTCCAGCTGTGTCAGTCAGTGTGGAGCAGCAGCAATTGGGCTGAGCTCAGTCTCCTCCTGTCATGCCTGTGCTCTCAGAAAAACCTGCTAGTGGGGCGTAATCAATAATGATGGCATTAAGTGACTGCTGAACCAGAAGCTTGACCCTGAAAACAATTAATAATGTACTTCTCTGGTATCATACCCCAGGGTGTCAGCAGCATAATGAAGTGGCCTGGTAACAATACATTAACAGCTATTCAAAGGAGGATTTCCAGCAGGGAAGCATCTGAAACAAAGAGCATTCTATTCCAGATGAAGAGGGGTTTGTTATCCTGGGCTGCAGCCTGGCACTGAACTTCCCTCTGAGCCATAGATGTACAGTAGACTTCTTCAGGTAGTGAGAGGCCTCTTTGACAGCTGCGCTTCAGTTCCCAAGAAGGATGAACTCTGCCAATAGCTGGGCTTGCAGTCTGGAGGCTGCCACCGAGGCAGCTGGCACCGATCACTTCCTTGTCTCTGATGCAACAGGGGTCTCAGATGTCAGGGTGAAGTGGTATTTATGGATCTTGGTTGCTTCAGGCAACTTTTGGCTCCTCTGAAGAATAAATTGCTCTTTTGAAACTTAAGATTTGGGTGAATTCCCAGATAGCATCCAGAGCAAAGAAAGAGGTTTGTCAGAGATTCTTTTTCACAGATAAGGTGGTTTTGTTCAACACCCTCCTCTTCCCTGAGAAAAAATTCCAAGAAGTCTTGTAAGCTAGACAAGACTGAACAAAAGCTCTGTTTTTTAGTCAGTACAGCTGTGGAGGTTGAGACTTTTTTTCGTCTGTTGAAAAAGTGTAAAGTCCTTTAACACTTAGAATTCAGTAGTCTTGCTTTCCTGCAGAGTAAAAAGAGAGCAAGTAGTAGCTTTGTCTCCCTGCTGCCTACCAAGAGACAGCAACTGCAGGCTTGTACAGTAGTAAGGCATCTAAAAGACATTAGAATAGTATTTATTAAAGGAAGCGTTCATCTCAGAAGCCAGAGATTTTCACTTCTGCTTTGTTTCAAAGTCAGTTATGGTTGGGACGAAGGTGCATAGAATTACTCATTTTTTTGGAAAAGTGTCATATTCCCCTAAAACGTGGAGTAAAGAGATTGCAGAAACCTCCAGAGGTTTCTCAGTGTCAGTGTCATCTAAATAATGCTAAGATTTTTTTCTCTCACTAAAAAGAGTGCTGGAAACATGTTAACAAACCTCAGTATTTGGAAGTCCCCATGATCTGTTCCTTCCCTAATCCAGATGGCAGCTGGTAATGCAGATCCTGCAACACTTCTGGAATGGCCATTTCTAGATTTTATCAGTCCCCAGTTGAGAACAGTAGTAGTGAACAGGGCTTTCTCATGGTTAATTGAGCTAGCTGTTTGAATGTGGCAGCAGAGATATATTCGAGCATTTGTGGATCAGATTATGTTATGACACCTTATTTCTTATAAATTCTGTGGACTTGGTTTTTTTCAAATGAGTTATCTCAGACTTTAGGGACAAAGGCAAGTGCTCAGCTTTCAAACTTGCCTGTTTTCTTTTGAAATGCACTTCTTTCTTAAGTTTTTATCAGTTCCTTCTTTTCTTTTCCTTTCCTCTGGGGAATTTTGCCAATAGCTCAAAATACACTGCCAGTGCTGTGACTGGAACTGCCAACACACTCTGCCCACAGTCATAGCCTTCTTTTATTGGAAATGTCCCTGTCTGAAAACTGATTTTCTTTTCTTGATGAGTAAGCACTGTCTAATGTGGAAAAAAATAAGTGTAAATATATGTGTACCGACTAGGTAATTTGAAACATGGTGACAGGTTCAGTTACTGATAAAAGTAATGATTTTTTTGGCTTAAATGTGTCAAAATACTTAACTACATAGAATTAACAATCCTAAAATGCAGTGTTACTAAAAACCTCCCAATGTATGTAAATATGGAGAGATATTGTCATCATCTGCTTTCCTGAAGTAATTGGAATGACTTTGGAATGACTGCTGAATTCTTTTTTGTTTTGTTTGATTTCAGTAAAATACGAGAGAATCAAGTTCTTGGTAATTGCATTGAAGAGTTCTGTGGAAGTCTATGCATGGGCACCAAAGCCATACCATAAATTTATGGCCTTTAAGGTAACAGTATATTTCAACTATACATAGGATTTTCTCACAGCCAGTTGCAGTTACCCCTTTTACAAAAATGTACTGACATTCTTTCATGGCCATATTACAAGTTCTTTGGTAAATCTCCATTAACTTCGTATTGTATTTTAATTTAGGAATGTTTGTAGCTCTAAAAGGCAATACACTTAAAGTTCTAAATTGTAACTGAGCATAAACTAATAATCAGAATTGCACAATATCACAACTGTCTGTTTCATCTCTATAAATAAAACATGAGACAGAGAGACATGAACTGAGTCTAAACATCTTCATCTGAGCAGAGTAAGTCCTTAAGTGATACTCAGCATTGGTTGGGGTTTTTTTTGAACATGGCAAGAATGAAGTTAGCTGGCTTGGTATAATTACCAGACTGATTTACAGGCAATCAGTTACTGTTGGTTGTGCAGATTGTTTTTTATTAAGAACTCTCTTCCCCAAAGTTCAGGGCAATTTGACACTAGTGTTTACTTCAAACCAACTTCAGACCAACTGAAGTAAACCCCACAGAAAATAGCTTACAATATTATATGATTGAAATGCAACAGGTTGCAGAGTAATCTGTCCTTTTCCATGAGACATGTGTTAGCCTAACTGGTCTGGTGGATGGGGGCCAGAGGGATGTGGGAGGAATAAACCGATAATATGTGCATTAAAGCTTGTTTCTAGGAAACCCACTGTGGTTCTAAGCAGTAAAGTAAATCTCACTGATGGTTGTCTCACAGTCGTTTGGAGAATTGGTACATAAGCCATTGCTGGTGGATCTAACCGTAGAAGAGGGTCAGAGACTAAAAGTGATCTATGGCTCCTGCGCTGGCTTCCATGCTGTTGATGTGGATTCAGGATCGGTCTATGATATTTATCTACCAACACATGTAAGAGCTACTGCTGGGGTCCGTTTTTTTTCTTTCTTTCTGGTCCACCCCCATTCCCCTGCCCCTTTTCTTCCTCAGGTGACCATCATGTCACACTGTCCCTGTGGGTCACTGCCAGATGCTGGCAGCAGTAAACTGGGTGGGGGGATCTGAGCAGATGCTACCACCTGCGTGTAGGGGCTTGTGCCTCCCTGTCAGTCCTCTCCTTGTGGTCAGTATGTCTACACAGTTGGGAGCTGCCCACTTAGATCTGATGTGGGCCAACTTAACTGTTTCAGGGGTAGCAGCTAAGTGGCTGAGTGCATTACAATGCCGGGCAGAGGCTGTAAGGTGGTGGTACAAATAACACAATAGCCCACTGATGAGAGGGTTGGCAAAAGCCAGATGGCCTTAGCTACCAAGGTTTCCTGTTGTTCGTTGTACGCAGAGGTGTCAGATGGGGCTGCAGTGTGTGATACCCCTCCCCAAGCACTATTCACTACAGTGCAGAGGTCTGAGGTTTGCATCTGGGCTGCTTGCCTCAGGATGCCCTCTCTGCCCATGGAAAGAAATGGGCACTTCTACAGAGAAGTTAATCTTTCCCATTTTTAGATGTCTGCCTTAAGATGAGAGGATTTTTGCCCCAAGGGTTTACAGGTCTTTGTTGTCACTGTGTAAGGTGTCTAGCTCAGGGGGAGCAGAGCTAACGCTTCTGAAATGAGTGAATCCCCTATCTGCTGTCAGCCAAAATCAAAAATCGCCCAGCCCTTTCTCCCATCACAGGCTCTTTGGCATTAAAACAAAAGGCTTCCTCTTCTGTTCTGTCCCCATAGATCCAGAGCAGTATCCAACCTCATGCAATCATCATTCTCCCAAACACTGATGGGATGGAGCTGCTGGTCTGCTACGAGGATGAAGGAGTTTATGTCAACACTTATGGAAGGATAACCAAGGATGTGGTTCTGCAGTGGGGAGAAATGCCAACTTCAGTTGGTAAGTGCCCCTGGCAAATCATGTATGATGTGCTGTTAGGGAGCGTGAGTGTGTGCACATGAGCAGAAGGAAGGTGCATCGGGTTTGACTTCAGATTCAGAAGCAATGATGCTGTAGTATTCCTGGAAAACAGTGCAAACTGGGGAGTAATCATATGGATCTGTTTTGTGCTGAGTTTTTAAGAACAGTGTGCCAACAAGCAGGTTGTGGAGTTCAGGAATGAAAAACTCACTGGGGCTTCTGTAAACTACTGCAGAATTTTTGCTAGAGAGCCACAAAGTTAGAATCATAGAGTATCTTAAATTGGAAGGGACCCATAAGGATCAAGTCCAACCCCCTGCTCCTTGCCTAAGCCTTACTAAAAAAAATTGCAGTCTTTATACATGGTAAAAAGTCTAAAAACATGAGTGAAGTCCACCGTGATGGTTCAAATCCAAATGGCATATAAAAGAAACAAAGAATTGTTTGGGAAGAGTTGTGGGAACTGTTCAGTATAAAGCCATGTAAGGTGGCAGATGGGTAAGATATCATCATGGGTAATTCTATACAGATAACAGTCTGTATATCTGATCTGATGTGTGTACTTTAATTCCCCTGCAGATTGCTCATCTATCCTAGCGTCATAATGCTCCCACATCTCTCCAGCTCAAAATAAGGTAGTTTCGAGAGTGGGAGCAATGGGTGTGGTAAAATGGGCCCAGATTTGTTACGGACACAAGTACACATCAGGATCCCTCTTACTGCCTGTGCTGCTGTATTTCAGTGCTGAGTGTAGCATGGGCTGTGGTCACACCTGCCTTTTGTTGGGCAAGCACATTGCATTTTACATGCTTTGGAATGGGTGCACATATTGAGAGATGACCGCTGGTAGCTCTTCAAGGAACACGAACAGTAATGGAAGAGGAAATTTAAAGAGGCTTTATGCAAAACATTTTCACTCCTGTGGTGATTAACTCTCAACCAGATCTAAAAGCAAGCAGAATTTATCAGCTAGCAAATTGCAGAGCCTTTGGGGACTGGAATGCCTGTGAAGTAAATGGCACTGAGGCAGCTGACACCACCTGAATACCTCATCTCACAATTTTTAGAAGCTATTTGTCCCAGTTACCACTAGTGACATATTTAAAAATAAAATAATTTCCAGTATAATGTTATATATACAATGTTACAGGTGTACAATATACTGTAGTAGATTATTTGATTTGATATCACTGAAAATTAATATGAAAAAAATCTATAAAAAGGAAGTACTGCAAAATTAAATATTTTTTATTTTTGCTTGCTAAGAGCTATTGTTCTTTTATTTTTTCTTTTAAGTATGTATGAAAATCAGAGGCAACAGCTTATTCTTCATTAAGCTCCCATATGTTATTTTTGGCAGCATTCCTAAGACTATCCATCAAATTGCTTTTTGAATATACCTTTTCATAATGCTGATGACTTCCCCTTTATTTGAATTTTGTACTGCTCTCAAGAACAGATTGTTTTCCTCATGCTACTACTAATCTGTTTTCCCCCAGTGACACTCTAGGGAAAAATGCTTGATTTTTCCTTTATTTGTGCACAAAGGAAAGCAGTATAATAAATAACAGTATTTCCGCTCGGAGAGCTTAATATGAACCTCTTCTGAGATATACAGAATGCTTTTCAGATCAATTGGCTTTCTCAAGGAGATCAGTTTTTTGAAGTATCACTCCTATTAAAGCAGGCTAGCTCATTTTTTTCCTAGTTTCCCCTTTCCGTCTCCTCTTTCTCTGTTTTTGCTGACAAACTCCTTCAAGGGGGAGAAATAATGCCATAGACACAGAGCTGGTGCTGGGGACATACTAGAGCGGATGGGTTTAGTCTGTTTAAACCTTGGATTCTGCTTTCTCCTTGTCAACACCTAACTAGCCTGTCTGCCAAACTTGGGAGAAAAAGTCTCTAAAAACTCAATGTTCCTTCCCTTTAATTGAAGGTTGTAAATTTCCCTTTGTGTCCTGAATGCTCAGGGAAGTAGTATATAACATCGAAGACCCATGGGGAAATGTAAAAGAAAAAAAAAAAAATAATATTTTTAGGCATCATGAAGGTGCTGAAGACAGAAATAGCACTCTGAACGTGTAAGTTAGCATACGCACATGCAGGTAATTTTTAACTAGGGTGTGTGAGTATATTCCTCTGCTTCTTCAGTTCCTCCATGTTGCCCTCTACCTGTCCTAATGGGCTGTTTGCTGTGTTTTCTTTCCAAAGCGTACATCCGATCCAACCAGATTATGGGCTGGGGAGAAAAAGCTATTGAAATACGATCAGTGGAAACTGGACACTTGGACGGTGTGTTCATGCACAAAAGGGCACAAAGACTTAAGTTCTTATGTGAACGCAATGACAAGGTATAATTCTATCCCCCACCCCCAGTTTGTTGCTAAGGTGATAAACATGTACTTTAACTGGGCGCTCGGGTTGGGTTGACCCTGACCAGCAGCCAAACGCCCACCCAGCCTCTCGCTCACTCCTCTTTCCCATGGGGTGGGGAGAAAACAGAAGGAAGGTGAAAAGACTCATAGATCAGGATAAATACAGTTTAGTAAGCACAGCAAAAGCTGCATATGCAAGCCAGGCAAAATAAGGAGTTAATTCACAACCTCCCATTGGCAGGCAGATGTCCAGCCGCTTCCCAGGAAGCAGTGCTTCAGCACATGTAATGCTTGCTTGGGAAGACAAATGTCATCGCCCCAGTGTCCCCCCTGTCCTCTCCCTTCCCCTAAGCTTTTATTGCTGAGCATGATTGTATATGTTGTGGGACATCCCTTTGGTCAGTTTGGGTCAGCTGTCCCAGCATTGTCTCCTCACGGCCTTTTGCACATCCCCAGGCCACTGGCCTTTGAGGGGTGAGGGGGCTGGAGAGAAAGCCTTGGTGCTGGGCAAGCGTGGTTTAGCAGTAGCCAAAACACTGGTGTGTTAACAACGCTGTTCAGCCACAAATGCAAAGCCCAACACCATATGGGCTACTGTGAAGAACATCAACTCCACCCCCGCCAGACCCAGCACAGCACTGCAATTGCACTGTAAAATCAGGGACAGTGAAGGCAACTTAGAGCCGCTGCTGTCCTACCTGTTGAATTTACCAGTCTCTTTTCTTTGCAGGTTTTCTTTGCCTCCGTACGGTCAGGTGGAAGCAGTCAAGTCTATTTCATGACCCTTGGCAGGACTTCTCTTCTGAGCTGGTAGAAGTGGTGGGCTTTGGCGAGGAATTGCTGACATCCAGAGTCTGAGATCTTCATAACTTGGAATTATTTTCAACTGGAGTACAGACCTGCACTAATGCAGCACTCTGTGTAAATGTGTGTGCAGGCATCACTGGTGTTAGGTTTCTTTTTGTTTTTCAACCGAGGCTGCGATGCAGCTGGTGCTGTAAAGATATTGCCATCAGGTGCTACAATGTCTTTGAGATTTGGGATCATGCTAGAAAGCTACAGGTCGTCTTTTCCCTTCAGCTCCAGGATTCCTAGGCTTTGAAGGACTCTGTGTGTTAGTGTTAAAACAGAGGGGGGTGGGGAAAAAGGAAGAAAAAAGGACAGACTTACCATGAACATGCTGTTGAGTGGACAGGAGGCAGGCAAGAGAAGGTGAGAAGTGGTGTAGAGAGTTAGACTGGCTGAAACAGAGGGCAGATCTAGTCTAGTAATGTTAACGATGTATTTAATTGACATTTCTTTTTTGTAATGTGAGAATATGTGGACAAAGAGGAAGGTGCAGGTTTTAAGAAGTTAATATTTATAAAATGTGAAAGACACAGTGACTAGGATAACTTCTTCTTGGGGACAGGGAGGGTGGGAAGGGGCTGGGGGTGGAATTCTTGGGTTTTTTTTGTTTCTGCCGTTTTATTTTGGCCTGGCCAATAACTTTAGTCATTTTCTGTGTACCAGGTATTGCCTGAAACATGTGCAGATAAAAAAAAGAAAAAAAAAAAAAAAAAAAAAAAGAAAAAAGGAAAAAATTTTCATTTTCTATAATGATTCTGTGTTAGGCCAGAACTTGGTTATGTCACAGTATTAGCACTGCCTCAGTTAAAGGTTTAATTTTTGTTTAAACCTAGAAGTGCAACAACAGTTTTACCACAGTCTGCACTCGCAGAACTAAAAAAAAAAAAGAAAAAAAAAAAAAGAAAAAAAAAGAGAGAAATAAAATCCAAACTACATATGTTTATTTTTTGTGCCTACCTCATTGTTTTTAATGCATAAAATAAAAGAGGTGGTTTAGTTTATACATTTTTAGATGAAAACCATTAATGTCTAATTTAATCTTAATACCAAAACTACCAGATTGAAAGGTTTCCGACTGTTATTGCATAGCATGTTTCAGCAGGAGGAGAGAGTGGTCCGTTGGGGCAATAGTGGTAGCGGTATGGCAGTGAGACACTGATTAATGTAATTTGCTTACAAAATTTGGTGAAGCAAGCATTTTTTTAAACCAGTTTCATCCTTAATAGAAGTCTGAATTTAGCCTAAAACCAGAGGTTTCACTCTTTTAACACGTGGGCTTAGTAACAGGCAGGTAAAAATAACTAGGCTAGTTCTATAAACTGTTAAATGATGTAGGAAACATTTTGGGGCGGTGATGTTTTTCTTTTTTAAGAATGCAATGCACTAAAAACTCTTTTAAGAATGTAGTTAATACTGCTTATTCATAAAAACAGCGTATACCTGTGTTTAGATGTAAGATCCCAGCTCTGGCTTTTTTTCTTTCTTTTTTTTTAAAAGTCAGTTTTATTTTATGAATAAGTTCTGACATTTGTAATAAATGTCTTAAGAGTAATAATTTGTTAAATGCCTACATGTTCATTACTTGAGAAACCTTGAGTGTATAATAATCTGTTGGTGTTGTAATAATGCACAGTGTCACAATTCAGCCATTTTCCTTTTTGTTTTCACTACTTTTTATTTTTTTTTTAATTCCTTCAGTGGGGTACTTTGTTGACAGCTGCCTTAAGCTGTTCATTCAGTGAACAGGCTCTCAGTGTTTCATGGGCTTTGTCTTCTGCTGCGGTTAACTTTCCTTCATGGCATGACAGGTAGGGCTTTTTAAACACGTAGTCTTCAACTCAGTCAAACCGATGGCTCAAGCGACTGGTCACACAATCAATTAAGAGCCAAGAGCGCCAGGCGTGCAAAGCTCAGACTCGACAGACCCTTCTTTTGGTGTCAAATCTGACTGCTGTAAATCCTTCAATCCCAATCAGCGTTGCTGCTGAAGACTCTCCTTCAAACATCGTAGACAGTTGAAAAGCGAGCGGTAAATGCGTACCGCCAGCGCATGCGTGTGCACACAACACCCCACACCCCCCGCCCCCCAAAAGAGTCAAAACTCAAGAAAGCCTTACATTTGCTGGCGGAGGAATACTTAAAACTATTTTTTTTTTTTTTAATTATTTGTATGACTTTTGGATAGCGTTGAAGGTGAAGGATGTGTTCTTTTCAGGCCCAGTGTGGTCAGCCAGAAGAACGATCAACCTTTTGTACTATATTGAACTAAAGAGGACTCGGAAACGCGATGTGCTGGTAGATGTGGGTGTAATCACACAGCTGCCCTGTAGTGTAGTTTGCTGAAGCCGATTCGATCGAATGTCAGTCTGCGTGATTTGAATCTTCCAACGCTATGTGGTCAAAAATTAATCTAGTCCTTGAAAGCTGATGCTATTCACCTAGAGGAAGATGCTCCAGTACTGTAGGGATGCCCAGGTCACGGATACGTGCTGTTGAAGTTTTGAGGCTCCGGGGGAGGGGAATCTCCTTCCTTCGGTGGGGCTGCCCGCCTGGCAGCTGCTGCCTCCACAGAAGTGCCAACATGGCAAGGTAAAAACAGTATTACGAAACCACTACGTATACCAACATAAAACTCTTCAAACAGTGCTTTTGTAAGCAAAGAAGAAAAGAAAAGCTCCTAGGTTTAGTTTTAAGCTTTAATAAGTAATAATTTTCTGTATCTTTAAGTCAAAGTAACCCTAACTTGTATGACTGCAGTGTTTTTATTTTTTATCTTATGCACATGTTATGTTGGAGAAAATGTTTACAAAAATGGTTTTGTTACACTAATGTGCATCACATATTTATGGTTTATTTGAAAGTGATTTTTGTGGGTTTTTTAGTTTTTCATAGTAGTAGTAGTAGTACACTTTTTGTGATTTATAACCCCAAACTCTGCTGATTATAAAGATGCTAAACAATAATACAAAATGACAAACTGCATTAAAATTACTAATCGTAGAGCTGCAAAGCAGACTGGTGACAAGTAAAACACTCAGCCTTTTTTTTGCAGTGCTATCTAACTTGTCTTCTGTGTATTATGGAAATTACTGTTTTTTCCCCGTTTTTCCTTAAATAAAGTCAAATTGACACCTATTGTATGTGGAAAGTATTTTCAGTATCTGCTGGCTGCAGAAATCAAGCTGCATGTTGCCTAGTTGCATGTATCAGAAGAACAAAAGCCTTATTGTCAAATCTCATAATTTTAGAGACTTTGACAATAAATGTGGGCTTTTGAGGGCTTTTTTGTTGTTGTTTTTTTTCTTTTTCTAAAGCCCTACCTCCTGGTGCAGTTGCTCTTGAGAATTACCATTTTCCTTTTAAAGAAAAAAAGCTAAAAGCTTAGAAAAATTAGCAAGCATCCAGTAGTTCAGAAAGAAGAAGTCGCACAAAGGAGAGCCTGTGTGTGCTGTGAACGTGCCCTCCCACCACACCGCTTTCAAGGCACGTGATTTTTCCGAGCTGGTGTTACTTATTGCTGAGAGAGTGCAATGAATGAGAGTCCTGAGACAGATTTTCACACGGTGTAAAAGCACGGCTCCAAAAACCTCGAGCTTTCTGTGTCATAAACTGTGAGTACTGAGCAGGTTTGGTGCAAAGCCACTGTTTGTGCCCCCGGGGTTCTTGTTGGCCTTTGCCTGTGTTTTTCCACCATGAGCTATGTTTTCTGTTTTCTGAAGTGGAGATAAGCAGTAGACGTTTCCTTCCGACTAGGCTGGTCTCTGTGAGAGGAGGAGGAAGTCTGTGTTCCTGGGCTCCTGCCTTTCCTCACATTTTCATCTGCAGGAGGCATGTGATGTGGTGTAAGCTGAAAAACGTTTCAGGGTTTCGCTTGCTTCATACGGACAAAAGTATCCGAAAGCTGCGAGCGCCATAGCTTTTCTGTTTCTGTAAGTGTGGATACTGACCGAGTTTAAAAAACCAGCAGGACCGGCCAGCTGCTGGGCAGCCTCCCATCGGCTCCACTCCAGTTGCTGCTCCAGAGCTGCTGGTTTTCTTCAGTCATTCCTGACCTGTTGAAGACTTCCTTCAGTTAAACATACCAAACATAGTCAAGCACCTTAGCTAGTGGTGAAGACAGATACGAGCTGTTGCTCGTTACAGTATGCAGTAAGTAACTGAGAGCAGCACCCCCAGGCGTGAGCGTCACAGTGGGCACTTGGCAGAGGCAACAGAGAACATGCAAAACCTTCACGCTCCTGTGAAGAAAGACACAATTGCAGTGATGCACAGGAAGAAGGAAATCCAAAAAATGAGAGCATTGGAAACTGAGCAGCAGACCTCATTCCTCTATGGGACTTGTGTAGGCAGCAGTGGTGAGAGAGTCCCACGTTTTTACCTTGTCAGGGGAGGAGGGATGTACATGGGACAGAAGAGAACAAAGAGTGCAGCAGAAGAACATACACGTCTTCAAAATTAACAACTGCAGTAGTCAAACCAGAGAAAGAAATGATCCAACATCAAAATGAGCATTTGAAACAATTTTTTTTTACAAAGCTTTTAAATACGAAAGCTTAATATAATGACAAGTGCAGGACACTTATCCATGAGATTAAAATTAAAAACCTGCATATTAGAAAAGAGACAAGAGCCAGCCCTTTTCGGGGATTGCTTTGCTGAAAGACACATGCTAGAGCATTAGGATTGTATAGGACTACATATGAAAGGGGTAAAGTCTAGTTCTGTGAGCTGCCACCTTTTGTGCAGAGAGCTTGTAATTCTTCTGCTTGTACCTGTATCATGGGCTGGGATGAGAGCTTTAATATTGCTAAAAAGATACCGAGGCTGTTGGAGAAACAACTTCAAATGCAGGAAGAGAGCCTGTGGTGGAGAGAGGACTCGGCACTGTGCATTCAACACGGGACTGCTGTACCAAAATGGTCCAAGGCAACAAATTTGCTAATAGTAATGCAAATACTATTATTTATGCTAATAGCTATAGCAATGCATTTCCACCTCAGTGTCCAGTGCCCTGTTACCCACCAGCATCTTGGCCCAAAACTGTTTCTTCTTCCAACATCACTGAAGAAAACGTCAGCACTGAGCTGTGCCATGTTGTTTGCGCAGTGTTCTGTGAGCACTTGTCTTGGCTGGCCTGGTTTATGTGCTGGTGGCTCTTACTTTGCCCTTAAATCCCAAGTGGTTCGGCAGGGAAGCAATCTTGGGAACTTCACTGTGAGAAAACTTCTTTTGCTATATGAGGGATGTGCTTTATGGACAGGAGTTCAGCTGTACCCGAGGGGTGTCCCTTGCTTACTGGTCTATTTTGGTGCATGTAAGGGATGCAAATTCAAAGAGCCGTGTGCACCCAGCAGCTGTAAAAACGTTGGCTGCAGCTCTCTTCCAGTATGTGCAAATCCACTGCTGAGCTCCAGCACCCAGCTGTTGGCCTGTTTCCAGCACATTAAAGACAGGGAGGCTGGTAACAACTATCTTCTTTCAATTTAACTTCCTTTTTTAAGAGGTTTTTTTAACACACTGTAGTGTTGGTGGTGCTCAGGGAGGTGTGCAAATGCAGGGTCAGGTGCCAGTATTGCCATGTGGACTGCTGTGGAGGTTACTGGTTGAGGGAATTAAAGAACATCAGGTAATTACAGTCACTTAATTTTCACTCTGTCGTCGTGTGGCTCCACACACTGTATGGTCTGATAAAGAGTAAAAACTCTGCTCTAGAAATACCGACTGTCTTATCCCTCCTTATCTCTCTGGTTTATCCTACTCTTGTTCTGAACAATAATTAACTAGGGAGAGAAGGAGGGGAGGGAGGAAGGTGTTTTGTTGTTTAAGGAAATAAAGCCCTGACTCAATAAAAGTATACCCATTCCAGCTGAGGAAATGAGGGGGTTTTTTTCCTTCATTAAATTATAACGGGAAATTCACTTCAATGTTTTGTACTCAGGCTTGTGAGGTTCTATGTGGTAAACATGTTGCCTGGGAAAGTCAGATTAATTTGTTCCAACTGCTGTACACAGCTCAAATTTTACTTGGCCTCTGTGTGAAATTTTTATTGCACAACCTCGTTATTTGTCATTCAGCATAATTTATCCATTAGAAGGCATTACCACACTTCCATTTTATTTTAATATTTGCATCTCCTAAGCAATTTTGCTCACGCCATGTTAGCCATGAAAAAAATGCTTTTCTGGCTGTGAAGCAATTGTTGGAGTAAAGGGATTGTAAAATACTGTTTGCCTTTGCTATTGTCATGGGGAGATTGCAGACTAATGTTGGTCGAGTCCTGTCTGTATAGTTGCCAGGACTAGTCTAACAGACAAAGCTGAAAGAAAAGAGTAAATGATGTGTTTAGGAGCTTTTAGTGAGTCAGAGAGACTAAGAAAACAGAGGTTTTAGATTAACATCTTTCACCCCACGCGTTCGACCATCGTAGCCCCTTGGGGTAACAGTGTCTCCCTTGGTGTTTGAGGAAGGCAGCAGAGTGTAACTCACACAGCTGCTTTCCTGGGCCAGGTATCGATGCTCACTAACCTTGGCAATTCTAACAGAAGGCCGTTAGTAAGGCTAGACCTGTGGGAAAGCAAAGCATAGAGAGAATTCACATTTTCCTCTCGTGTTTTGTTGCAGTGTTTTTAGCAAATTTTCCACCAGTGCTAAGCATACCCATGCATGTAGATGGCGTAGAGCACGCTTACCTGCAACAAGGATGGGCCCTGGCTTTTGGCAACCTTGCATCTCCTACTGGTGGTGCCGTGAGGCAGAAAGTGGACCTGGGTCCTCCTAGAAGAACCTTGTCAAAAGCCTTGTCAGACCTGCTGCGGGCTTAAGCATTTGTTTAACATATGTTAAACTTTGTTTAACACAACACAAGCATAATCCAACCTGTGTTCTCCCAAGCACTTACTTGTGTCCTAACCTCCGCCTAATGCTTAAATGTAGTCCCGGGCCTGAAGGCAGGCTTCCTAGCAGTGGATCCTGCCATGGTGCAGACCACACAGAGCAGCTGGCAGAGCCAGGCTGGTGTGCATGTACAGAAGCTCTGTCCTGAGAACTGGCTCACTGGCCTTCATTGAGTCCTGAATTTACCCTAGTCACATCACAAAAACTTCTGGAAAATTCATATGGAAATTTTCTCGATGTTTCAGTAATGAAATTAACTGAAAGATAAGAAGAGAGCACAAACTGGCATAGGATGTTAAAATGCAAAGTATGTAATTATAGACTCACAGTTGTAATGACTCTAATGGATATCAGAGACAAGTATAAAAGGAGAATAAATTATTTCAGGGCATAAGGAATCAGTTATGGGTAATTAAGCTGCAATTATCATTACTGTGCTGCTATGATAGAGGTTTTTTAAGCTAATTTTTCTAAAATGGAATAATGCAAGTTAAGCATGAATTCATTTATTATCTGCCATTCGGATAAAAACATTTTTCTAGTGCTTTTCAAAATGTGCCAGGGGGACAGATCTCAGTTTTACACTAGTGAAAACACCAGGGATTTTTATGAAGGGATTTCTTTCACCTCACACAGCTGTTCAGTGTCATCACTTAAACTCGTGCTCAGTGAAGTGCATAGACCCATGCCTGCTGCCAATCATGTAAGCCAGCAATCGGGTTCAACAGTTCTTCACTTAAAATGCTTAAAAGGAAGTGATTTGGTAAATTGGTAAGCCAGGGCTGTAATTCAAAGCAAGGGTGGCACAGCTTACGGCAGCCAGCAGTGATCTTGTTTCAGTCCACGGTGCTGAGGTGGCTGAAATGGGAAATGAGCTGTTGAAAAGTTTGGGTTCGCAATGTTCGGACAAATGATGATTGATGTCGCCTTGCCTTGAAAGGGGCCTTGTAAAATACATCAGGTGAGCAGCTGATCCATGAGCAGGTGTGGTGTGTGAAGGATCAGTAGTTCTTACGGAATTCAAGACCTGAGGTGGCAGTAGCATCACAAACGATGAGCCAGAAAGGCCACTTTCTCCCCATCTTAAGGCACTGAAGTCTTAGCAGCTGGAGAATAGCTGCTTACTGGTACCAATGTACCAATGTACAAATTCAGACATTACAAGTGACAACACAAAATCCAGAGGGGGGTCAACTTTGCCTGTATTCATGGTAACCTGCACAACGGAGCAAGGAGATGAGTTCTAGGTTTGCTCCTAGCATTGTCTGTGTACAGATGACCCAAGGGGGTTAGGGGTGTTTGCAGAAGGATTGCTCCGAGTCCATAAAACCTGGATGCCCTTTGGTATCCTGGATATCTTACAGCTGCTGCTGCAAAAATGTTGGGGTTCCCAAGGCGATGGGGGGTGTCTCAGATACCTTGGACTTCTGGATAGGAACTGCATGCTTGGGTTTAGGTGCCTAAATCCCATCAGAGGTTTTAACATGTTCGTCATGATGCTGAACTCAGTGCAGGGCTTGTCATCCATTGCATGTGTTCGTGTATTGCTTCGTGTAACTCAACCAACTGATGCTGTAACACAAACCTTTAGAAAAAGGATTTTAAAAAAAATGCTGGAAAACTGGAAAATGCCGGGGTTTAATGTTCCTAGCTTAAACTTAACCCAGATACCTCTTATTACTGCTCAGCATTTAATTACATTTATAGATTTTTCTTGAAGTGCCATACTCACTCTACAACAGATGGTCCTCATGGGAGGGATAAGTGTTCAAAAACTCTTTTCATCCTCATTAATTAGTTTGAAGCCTTATGTATATCTTACTTGGTGTCATCCAAAGTGCTCGTTTTCTCATAAATTGTATCAGCTTAGTGTGGTTCACAAATACTAATGAACTTCTCTACATTCCTGTAAAGTGAGGGAGGGTTATCATTAGAAGCATTTTTAAATATTTTTTTTCTGTTATCCTAACTTGAAATAACGAACAAAAGGTTGGAATTTTTTTTATGGAAGAGAATGTAAAAAGCATTTTGTTTCAGAAAAGTAAAAGTGAAACATTGCAGTATTTGGTCAAAACTGATTTCTTAACTTTCAATAACTGTAATATTTTGATTGCTGTAATAACCACCAGGATGTCATCATGTTAACTGCAATTTGAATTTTCAAGATACTTTCCTGTTTGTTTCCTACACCCATAATCCTTGTATGTGGTGCTTTTTGAATGGATGACTTCTCTCATGGTCCACCTCACACAAAGTTTGTCTCCAGAGGAAATGTGTTACATCAGGTTACATTTACATTTTTGAGTTGTTGGGTATACCTATAAAACTTGTGCACTGGGTGAGAGAAGGTGCTCATAGGTAAATGCTTTATAAATTTTATGGCATCAGTTAAGTATTTCAGAGTGTATTGATTAAAAAAAATATTCTGTCTCGGTCAAACTGACGTGAGACAAACCTTACCTCTCACTTTCCTTGATCAGAGTACATGCATTTCACAAAACTAGCATTTTTTCCTATGGGAAGTATCAGGTGAATGGCAAATTAATTTTCTGATTAAAAAGGAAAAGATTGAGGTGGAAAATGCATAGCTCCCTGTGGCTTTTATATAGGAAGCACTGAGGTGGTATTTTGTCAAAGTTTTCAGTTGTGAGCTGCCCCATGCCTCACTACCTGCCCCAGGTGAGAAGCCCCTCGTGGCCTTCAGACCACGACACCCACGGGTCTCAGCTGCGGACTCATGGAGAAACAAGTGCCAGTCACCCATATTTTAGGTAGCTGCCTCAGGGTGATGGTTTTTGTTAGAACAACGGTCCGGGGTGGGGGAAACAACAGCAACTCAGAGACTCTGCCAAGCGTGCAAGCTCTCCCCCCTTGGGTGCAGTTGGCACAAGTGGGGAACAAGCCCTTTGAGCTCAGCCAGCCCTGTCTCCAGATCACGGAGGGAAAAGATCAGAGAGGAGATAAGCCGCTTGTTTCCTGAGGGAAAATATGTGCCCAGGAACAAAGGGAGGTTTAGGCTGAAAAGGAGGAAAAAGGGTGATTGCGCCATGCTATAAAACCAATGTGTGTAACGGGCCCCTGACTTCTGGTGCCTGTTTCCCTGGGAAGATGATTTATTCGCTGCCTTTAAGCATGAGTCTTCTGCCTATGTGCGAGGTGCATACCTTGATCTGTCTTTCGTGAAGACACTGCAAAACAGATTTTTCCACAAATTCTGCTGAGGGGCTTTTAAAGAGCCATTTTTTGCGTCACTGATGACATGGGGGGTGGGCACAGCCCCTCATGCTGCAGCATACGGGCAGAAGGAGTAGATCCCCTTGTGCTCCTCATTGCACGTGTGTGTGTGTCAACAAATCGGTGTTATTCAGCACAGCTGTTCATGCTGTCACAGGGAATGTCTCACAATCGTGGTTCTCGACTGAGATTAATCCAATATGTTGATCCCCTGGGATCAGTTTGCAGCTGAGATTCATTGGAGCAGAATATTTGTTCCTAAAAGACCAGTCAGAATGGAGGGTCTGGAGAGTGACTAACAGTTAAAATGTTCCTTTATGCATTTTTCCAGTCAAAAATATTGTCTGGAAGTGAAATCTATGAATCTGGCTTCTGCAGGAACTAGGATGGAGCGTAAACCCAAAGAAATCTGGAAATCTGCGCTCCTCTGAAGTCAACTGCACTCCAGGTACATTAGGACAGTGAAAGTTAATTCAGGTGGTGAGGAGATGGGCAAAGGAGAGCTGCCTTCTGCTAGTAGAAGGTGGTGAGCTCCATCTTCTACTCTCTGATTTTTGTGCATCACAGTACAGTCAGAGATCACACAGCTGCTGCCAAACCCAGCTGTGAGTTCCTGGAGGCACCAGGGCAAGAAGCAGACTGCCTCCACAAACACCCCTGTGCCCAGGATCTGCTGGTTTCTGCTCCTGAAGAACAGACAAACCTCCTTCACCAGCCCCTTTGGAGCCACTGCTGAGGGGGGGGCTGGCCAGCCCTTGGCCACAGAGTGACACCTGGACCTTTGCTGGCCCTTTTCAGGAAAGGTGGTCAAGTGCTCTTAAACCTGTGTGTTTCAGTGGTCTCCTTACGTGGGACCGCCACAGTGGGTGACCCAGGCTGGGGTGCGGGATCTGCTTCTGCCACTCATTGCCCCAGGGACCTCGAGGGCTGGCTGTAGTGAGCCATGCTGTGCCTCTTCCCCCTGCCAGCTCCACCACAGAGAGTAGGAAGAAGAGCAAGAGGTCATGAAAATAAACAAAGTGAATCTGTCGGTCTCTTTTTGCCTCACTTCTATAAACAGAACCAACCCTTACGTTTTCAGTTTTATTTCTAGTCACGGAGAGCATCATGTTCTCCTTCCTATTGCTGAAATGGCCAAAATGGTTCCTAGATCTTCTTGCCATTCCTTTGTGATAACAGCACTGAGTGGAGGAAGATGTGTCCCGGTGTCTAGGAGATGTTTGCATGGTAAGACCAAATATACAGGAGCTCAGGTTCCAATCTCGACACCTCTAGGAGAGGAAGCAGAGACCCCAGGGACCGCATGCCTGCAGAACTGGGGTTGGATGCTGCCCACAGCTGTGCCCCCTAAGCTGGAGAACACCAAGGCTGGGGAGGCTTTACACGTGGTGCTGCACCTTGGGGCTTGCCAAGCTGGGTGCCACCAGCTGGGGAAGCTCCCTGCAGCAGATCCCACTGCTCAATGAGACCTGTCGTTTAGGATCATCCCACACTTGGCTGCATCTGATGCAGGAGAAGCAGCTTTCTTCCCTCTGGCAACCATGCCTTTATGGCCTGCAGGACTTGTTAACTTCTCAGGAGTTTGAGAGGCTTGTATTCTTGCAGCAGCTGTGATTTCAGTCTTACCTGGAGGCATTATTGGTCCCATCCCCTCCTTCTTTTTCTCTGCTCCATTTTTTCTGCTGTCTGGCCTTCCTTTCTGAAGTAGCTATCGTACTCCTGTTTCTGCCCAAAGCAATGTTTGTCTTGCAATGTACTGAGTTGAAGCAAGACCGGAGATTTTTTCAGTGGATTCATCTATTGCTACTTCTAGCAAAGATGCAACTGTGTGGTACTGGGATTGCATTTCTGCACTGCAGTGTGTAACTGTGCATGTATCTCAGTGCAAACTGTCCCAAGATGGGCAGACACTCTAGCTTTGGATCAAACTTCTATGGAAATTTGTGCAAATAATAGAGTATTTGCATGAAGGGATGAAGCTGCAGAATACATTTCCCTCTTGTCTGTGGGAGTTTTGCTACTCTATAGGTGAAATACCAGCCTGTGTTCAAACCCTTCCTCACGGGAACATTTTTTTCCCCCCAAGAAACAGAGACTAGAGGGACCAGATAATGTAAATATTGATGTCTTTGATTTTATTGATGAATTTCACATTGTGGTCACTCTTCCAAATCCAGGTCAAAGACATACCAGCTGGAGACTGAATGTTTACATGCAGCATTGTCTTGGCAGGCACCTTGCAAATGCCAGCAGACATAAGCGCTGCAGAACCGGGCGGACCCTTCTGAGTGAACTGCAGCTGGGGCATTTGCTCAGCATCAGACATGCAGACATGGTGCTTAGGGACATGGTTTAGTGGTAGAATTGGCAGTGTTAGATTTAAAGTTGGACTCAATGATCTTAAGGATCTTTTCCAACCTAAATGATTCTATATTTCTGTGATTCTAATAGGTTTTGAACAGGCCAAATCCAAATCTTGCGTCTAAATTGGCCATCTGTTCGCAAAATGTGTATCAGCAAATGCTATAATTTCACGTACGTGACTAGGTTTCAAGCTGACTGTGGTAACTCTGAGGCTTGACTAATGAAGTTTTGTAATAGCCATCTTCACTACTGACTCTGGAAAGTGTTGTCTGTGCTGACATTTCTCAAACACCAAATGCAAAAGTCTAGAAGTTCCTTTTGGATTTGAAATACAGTACTATTAAGCAAGTCCATTTTGCAAGTTCTAATCTCACTCCAAGAAACACCATTCATGTGAAGAGGTGACCATTAGAAAAGTGCATCCAGTTTCCTTCCAGTAAGATCTGGGCTGAACTTGTACCTCTCAGCACGGATGCTGGGTGCTTACTGGTACACAGGACAGGTTCCTGTGGGAGTTCTGTGCAATGAGAACAGGTTGGGAGGTGCTCAGAGGTGCTCAAAAAGCTCAAGTTTGCAGAGGCAGTGTCAGTAAATATTTTTTGGAGGTTGTAGTGCGTCAGAGATAAAAAACTGAAGTGTGTCTTTGTCAGGTGGATAACATTGATGCTGTGCATGTAAGTACTTGTAATCACGATGCACAAATTTTGCTTCTTGCAGTATCTTGACAACTCTGCATGTTAAAAATATTTCACACTCCTTTCTTTTTGCTTTTTTTCGATAAGCACATTAAGCTAGCCAACTTTAACCCACAGTCTAGAGACATTCACATGTCAGGTAAAGTTTAATTGCTATTTCACAGTAAGAGTTTTCACACAGGCCATGGAGACTTGAGAGTTGCTTGGGGCTGGTGATTTTGTTATCAATGTGTGCAGTGTTTGTAACATGCAGGTATGAAAAAGCTGTGAATCGCATCTTGGAAAGTTTTAATGATGACTGTATTTATTCTCAGATTCATAAGATTTAGGCCTATTCTAAAAAGGCCTCCAAGAAAAAACAATTCATTTACCCACAGTTAAAAAGCAATTCAGTTAATTCTAGCACTCGGGATTTCTGTTGTGGTTTTCCTAAAGTAAGGAGGCTTTTCCTGGAAGGACCTTTGAGGTCCCTGCTATACTGCTGCTCGATGATTATTTCAGTTAAACTCCTAGTGGACAGAACGGAACAATCCCTTTCCAGTAGAAATACAGTCCATTAAAAACATACAGTCTTGGGTGGAATGTAGCCATCTCCTTATTGTATGTTTATAAGATTTATTGTGGAAGAAAATTTCAAGAGGGTGAGCGGTTAGCCATGCAGACTGCCTTGTGGCTTCTCGTTATTTTCCCTTCATAGCTGTCTGAGACTGGTGGGGCAGCACCTGCAGAATCTGGTGGGGAGCAGCCTCTAAAAGAGACATTGGGTAAGACTGGAGACATCCTCTTAATTTCTCCTTTAGATTCTTCTTTCTGTCCCTTAAAAAATCCCCAAAAACTTCAAAACCCCAAAGGTTTTGTCTAAATGCTATCATTTAAATGTATTAGGAGCCCATTTCATTGTCTTCATCTGTTAAGAGATTAAAATTCTCACTTCACTACATTAAAAGCTCCAGTCTGCTTCAGCTGAATATGATCAGAGTGTTAAATCCATCCAGTTTGGAAGGGCACGGTGCCTAATTTTCCTGATGGGAGCCTGTAAGCTCTTGACATATTGAGTCAATGTGCTGCTTGTAGCGTACTATGGCACCCAAACACTGGCTAACCCTCTCTGCTTTCAGCAGAATGCATTGGTCAGTTGGATTTCTTCACGATTTGAAACAGTTTGTAGTCCATTTAGCTGTCATTTACCAGAGGGGTCCCCTTGAGCTACAATGATCTCGTATTTTGTTCTCTCCTAAGTCTCTGATCGCCAGGTGTAGTAACTAGCATGCCTGTTATTTCTCAAGTACCGAAAATGCAAGTGTATAATTTCACAAGTTAACCTTAAAATAGCACAAGTGTAAATGTCAGTAGCTTTTCACATAGTTGCATTGCACCTTTTATATTGCTTTACTTTTTATAGTTCTGTATTGCTTTTTTTTATTGCAAGAAACTTTATATTAAGTTTACTTATGATATTTAAAAGATATTGCAGGGAAATGAAAATGCTGCATAAATAAACCCTGTCTAGAGACGTAGACTGTTGCTCATTGAGAGAATACATCTGAATTTTTTAGGCTGCACAGCCAGAGCTGGACTTGAGCAAACCCATTTGTCCGTGGTTGGCTGAGATTTCCCCCTTTGGCTGGTGCACTGCTGAGGCAGGTAGCCCTGAGGCAGCATTAGATTCAGATTTCATCATTCCCCAGGTTTGAGGTTGTTTAGGCCAAATGTCTCTGATTGAGTCATCTCTACTTAACCTTTATGTATAAGGTTGTGTATGTAGATACACGAATGGACTTATTTTCCCTCTCAAGTCCATGCTGGTGCGTTGGGACTTCATGAAATGGATGGGTTGAAATTTGTGTATGCCATCACTGTTGGGAATTATTTTTAAGAAGTGATGTATTTGAGGCATATTTAAAGAAAATGTGGCATCCTTGAAATGAACAGTGTGTGATATCCGAAAGGAGAGGAGGGAACAAGCAGCTAAAAACAGAGCTAGTTAAGTTAGCAGTGTAAGTGTCGTGCACAGACAGATGGGGACCAGCTGTCCTTCTGGTAGATACT
Organism: Falco rusticolus; assembly: GCF_015220075.1. Lineage (NCBI taxonomy): Eukaryota > Metazoa > Chordata > Aves > Falconiformes > Falconidae > Falco > Falco rusticolus. The sequence goes on along the minus strand of NC_051188.1, from coordinate 68,771,154 downwards.
GAGTTGTACTGTATGAACTGAGAAAGAAGAATGCACTTTTAACTGAACACTGCTAACCTTGTAGAAGAAAAAAGATGCGTAAAAACATTTATGAATCCTAGATTATTTTTTTTCTGAAATAAGTAGGGTTGTATTTTATGTAAAGTGTATGTTATTCTTTAATATTCAAACAGGGAAATATTTCAAGTTTTTTGTCTCTAGTTCTCCTGAGAAACCTCTGGATACATGATAAAATGAATATTTATTATGTATCACAGATGGGGAAGGGAACTGTTATTTTTGGAGCCAGGCAAAAATGATGCACGGCTTCTCTTTGTTTAAATGTTGATTAAATCTTTCACGAAAAGAAAACTGTCAGCAGACCAAAACAGTACAAGACAAGTTAGAAAACATTAATTTTATACCACATACTCAAACTTGACAAAGTGGAGCATACATTAAAAAAACAAAAAAACAAAAACAAGCAAACAAACAAAAAAAACCAACCAAGAAACTGAAGAAAAGTCAAGAGCCAGGGCTGGAAGGAGAGGTAAGTGAAATACTGATGTGACAAATTGCACTGTGTGTCCACTTCTGCAGCTGCTGTCCCTGCTGTACTGGCGTTCCTAACACAGTTAGATTTGGATGGATGCACAACCACTGATGCAAAATTCATAACCCTACCAGCAGGAATCATTATAGAACAGTATATTCCTTTGACTCCAGCTGCTGGAAGGAAATATTGTGTAGGAAATTTGATGTATAATTTTTGTAAAAAGCCCCGAACATTCTGCCTTGATACCTTGTTATGCTGAGCACATCATGCTGCCACCCAACCTAGCTAACAAGAGCTCTGGATCATATTTAGGGCAATGTTGACATGCCTGCCGTTCACATTGACCCCCATGTCATGGCTCTCAGTACTTTTTTGGGGGGCAGCGATGACTGAGGCCATCAAAAGGAAACACTTACCACATCCAACAAAATTGGAGAAATGTAACTTGGAAGCATTCCACACTGTGGAACAAATTCCTTGTCATTAGTTAGGAGAAAAACCATGCAGGTCATGTTAGTCGTGCAGAACGTCGTATTTAGTAATCTGAGCCAGGATTCCCTGTGTCAGGGAACTCCTAGGGACTGCAGAAAAAATTTTGAAAATATACATCAGCAGGCCACATTAAACTTTAAGACATGAGTGATTCTAATGGTCATTTGGCCTGGTATCTTCCAGGCTGTATTTCAAGAAACAAATTCTAATTGTTCTCAGGTGCTTTCCTCTCATCTCATTCCCAGCATTGCTGACTTCTCCAGTCGAGAACTGGACCAGTTCAACCAGGGTGAGTTTTTTTGTTCCCAAGTGAGCAGCAAACTTAGCAAAATCAAATTTGTAAAGAGGAAGCAAACTGAAGCCTTTCGATGTGTGGCAATTCTTCCGGAACAGGGCAGGCAACACGCAATCTGGGATGGCCCCCGGGGACAGGAGATCAATGGATACTTGCACAGAGATGTTGCCTAAGTAAACACAGTCACAGGGTCTTATTTCACAAGCATGTCTTCCTATTGCTTGAGTAGTAATAGGATGCTTTTCGTACAGCGAACTCTCAGTATCTTATGGCTACCTTGCTCACCTAGAAAAACTGAGATCTACAATGTCATGAGCCAGAGCACAAAGCATGAGGTTTGGCATGAAATGGATGTAAGGGCTGAACTGGTTTCTAACATGAAGTTGCCATCGGGGGCATATCTACATTTTCAGCTCCACATTTGTGTTGGAGCTCCATATGGTTGCGTGAGTAGTGCACGTACAGTACATTTTGTTCTGCAATCAGTGTCCACAGGTTTCATTTCACTATGCCCCGTATGAAGACAGATTGCCGATAAGTGCTGAGTGTTCTGGTCAGCTGTCCCATCAAGTGTTGCTCCAGCACCATCCTGGATGTTTTCAGGAAATCTGTGCGTGTTCTGCATGGTGCTCTAGAAAGCTCAGGACATCTTGGGCCCTCTGGTGCCATTCCTGAAACTCCACTGCTCCTGCAGATGGGTGCCAAATTCTGACTCCTTGCATGGGGAAAAACTTGTTATACTATGCAGTTTTTGCAGTTGGGCATATAAACAGCAGCTGAATCTGAAGGTAATGAGAAAGATGCGAGCAATCAGCTAGTCCTACCTCTGGAGATAGGTCAATCAAAAGCAGGCACAGGGGCGCAATGATGAGGGTCAGAGGGATGGCATGGCAGGGAAGGACCTCCATTACATCAAAAGCCACTTGCCCTGGGCTGTGGAAAAAGCTTGCTGCAATGGTCTGCCAATGTGAGAACTCCTGCATGTAGACTTTGCTCTTTGCCAATTTGCTGTCTGTTGTTTGCTAACCCACTTGGTAGATGATGATGATGCATGACAGGAGAATGTGCAATGCCACCATAAAGCGCCTTTGCCCAGCACTAAGTAGCAAACGGGAAGTTGTTGGTGACTAGACACAGCCGGACTTCTGGGGCTGCACGGTGCTGGATTCAACTGTAGGATGAGAATAAAGGGCACAATAGAAAATATTGTTACAGAACTTTTAGAGTTCCTATTACTCATACGTGTGGTTTTGGCTGTCCTACCTCGATCAGGGTGTAAGATTACAAAATGTATGCACATGGGCAGCAAGAATGGCAGAGGACCTGGAGCTGCAGCCCCCACAGCATGGTTAGGTACTTGATAGCACAAGAAGAATTGGCAGTTGGACAATATGATCAGGGCTAAAGGCTGGGGGTATTCCTGGTTCCTGGAAGCCGGGTGCTGTTAGGATCTAGAGCTGTTAGCCTTTCTGGAGGCTCTGAAAGACCTTAATTGCTGATGGCCAGAAAACAGAGGGGGGAAAATTCACACTGCATGTGCTATGTTCTTATGTCTCCTCAAACATCGACTGCAGGTTACTGTCAAGACCAGATACATGAGCTTTCAGTCTGACCTGCTGTGACTGCTGACATTCTTAGGGTCTCCCCAGCTGTCATGGATATTCCTCCATAATGCTGCATGCCTCGATGACCTATGAAGGGTCATAGGGTCTTTAGAAGATCCAGAGGTGTTTTCTACTACTTTGTTTCTTAGAGAAGCTTTTTCCCATACATATATGTGTCACTTTTTGTCCTGATGTCCCAGAGGTCCAGAACACTTTTTGTTGTTGGCTTACAAAGCCTCTTACTAGCGAAAGAGTTAACTGTTTCCTGAGTAGGCTGCAGTGTGCATATATACATAGATGTATATATGCACACAATGAAGCATGCATTTGCAGGGCAGAGAAGTAAAGAGAGGCTCTTGTGACCAAGGCCAAACATTCCTGGGAAACATCTTAATCTCATGAGAGCTACTGGTTGTGCTGTGGGCAGCCTTCATGAACAAACCAGGTACGTGACTGAGAGGCCTCTCTGCAGTGGTGCAAAGGTGGAGAATTACACAGCTGAATTCCTTACAGGTAGCAAGAGCCTCTCCTGCGTTTGTACCACTCTGTGCACTGTCCATCTGTATCCTGGTCCTGCTTCTGCTTGTGACCTACATTTTCCCATGGCTGTATCAGTAGGTAACTTGTCTCTGTACAAAATAGAGCTTCTTTTAGTAGCAAAAGATAATAAAGTCCCCCATCTAAATATGTGATCTGGTTATTGCACCCTGGGCATGACTGATACAGGTGCTGGGAGGACAGAGATCTGCAAAGAGGTGAAGAGTATGGAGGAGAGTGGACAAGAACACTTTAGAGGCACAGCAGAACTTGGCTCAGGGTGCAGATGAATTTTCATCTACTTTGCTGCAAGTAGACTTGTCCCCTGTTTAGAAGGATCCATTTCTGAAAGGGGCTCGATAATGTGCATAAAATACTGCAGGGTTCACAAACCCAGCATTTTGTTTATTGAATACTAAACAGCTGAACCCAAAGCAACCTGAATGTATCTGTGACTGATCCTGAGTCAGGCATAAGTCCCGTTGAAAGCACAGCCTCTCTAGTCCATTATTCTTCCTGTGCATCAACTTCTGATGAAAACCGCTCTTACAAAAACATTAAAGTTGGCACATTGACAGAAACCTTTCCTCAAGGTGCTGTTTCTTCATCTTCTCAGAAAGTGCAGCTTCAAGGAACAGCTCTGCCAGGCACTTTTCTTCATTACAACATTACAAGGTTTTGAAACGCTCATTTAAGTAGGGTGTTAAAACCTGTGGCTGCTTACATTGTTAAGAAAACACTGTATATCATCTCCCTTTGGCAAACTGCAGTGCCAGAACATTTCAGGCTTTTCCTCTGTCCCACCAAGCCTTCAGAAATAAGAGTAATTTGATGATTTGAGGATATACTAGAAAAATAATTCTCTTCTCTCATAGCACTGATTCTGGGAAGTGAAGAAGTAAATTCACCCCAAGACAAAGAAGACAAGTTGTCTGAGCAAACTCGGGAGGGTGGCATCCTAGTACTGATGGCCCTGTGAGCGCCTGGCTGCAGGGGCCCTGCGGGAGGCTGTCAGCCTCTGATGCTTATGGGATCATCAGCAAACTGATTAATGGATTTTGGGCTAAAATGACACAGCACTGCTGCCACTAGATTTTTTAGTGCCATAGAGTAGAGTAGACACTTTTTAACGTAGTCCTCGGGTTCTCACTATACAGATACACTTCACTAAAATGCTGTTAGGGGTGTTGTTAATGGTTATTTCTGGCTGGTATTTTGCTGTAAAATAATTTTGAATTTCCACAAACATTTGCCAGTTTAGATGGAGCAGTTTTGGCCGGATTACTGCGGAGTCCCCTGGCGCATGCAGCCAGCTGTGCTGCTCCGCTCTGCACAGGGCAGTGAAGAAAAGGGAGCAGAGCAGGAACAGAAACTGCAGGGCTTCCACTTCCACCCTTCATCTGGGGACTTCTGCAATTGGGATACGACCCTTTCCTCTCAGCAGGTGGCAGCCTCTACATTTCTCCTTGTATGGATACATATATGTCTCTCTTTTTTTTTCTTTCTTTCTCTTTGTCTCAGTCTACATATCACAAGAGAGTTTCTAGCAAGTCTAAAAATTACGACTGGAGTGCCAAGGAGTATGCACCTTCTTAATTATCTCGTGTCTCCAGCATTTGTTTTGGATATTTTAAAATCCTTCTAAACTTTAAAATGACTCTTCTATGAGACATGTAATTGCAACCCTCCCATCTCAGGCCAGTTTTATAAACATGTTGTGAAACAGGCAGTGGCTCTGAACCACTAAGCAGTGGCAGGACATCCTATTGCTGAGTGCCATGTCCTTGCTGTGCAGAGCTGACCAGCTGCAACTTCAAGGGGGCCAACAATGTTTAAAGGTTCCAAACAACGCTGCCATATCATTATGGTATTAAATGGTTAAATTCAGTTCCCCATTTTTTCTTTTGTTCCCGTAACTATGGTATCAAGGCAAGAGCTGTATCAATTATTCATACATCCTGCCAAAACCACAGTCCCTGGGAAGCCTATTCACAAAAATTTGTACATTAATCAAAATAGTAACTTGTAAATGTCCTGAGATCTTTCAGCTTTTGTAAAGACAAGGGGAATGGCTCAGCACTTGTGAGAAGATCAGGTCTGACGAACTTTCCTTAAACTAAATGCAGGGCTTTGCTGAGTCCCCAGTGAAACAAATGCCCCTGAGATAACAGGTCTGGAAGCTACAACCAAAAAGCCCCAAAGGGATCTTGTTTTGTTGTTTTGTTGGCAAGGAAGCCCTCAATCCAGGGATGTTCTGAAGGAAAACTCCACCACTTTCTTGCAATTTTTCATTAAAATTACCCACATTTTCCTGTAAATGGTAAACCCCTACGCTGGGTCCTGCTTACTTCCAATTAACTAAGTCTGAATGAGTGCCCTTCCAGCTTGTGATTAAGGACAATTTGCATAGTAAAGCAATATTATTGTTAAACTCACTGCCTTTTCTTTTTAAAAAATAAATATTGTCTTGACTTCTCATCCTGTGTAAAATTCTTGTAAAGTCTTTGAAAACCAGTTGCTGAAATGATGAGTTCCCTTTTCAGCTGGCACAGAACATCATGTGCTGGAGAAGGGCTTAGCTCAATGCATTTGAAGGCTGAAATCCTCCTAAGATTAGTTTGCTGCCCCATGTGTATTTGTACTCCTGTTTCACATCGTCAGCCATTATGAATATAACAGAACCCTCCAAGCTCAGCCGATGGTAGCTGTTTTTATGAAAACAAATGTGTTCATTAACCTGAATAAATGGTGTAAAATCTTATTTTCTTCAGTGCTTCACAGTCTATCTGCATGAACTGGACAGATAAATAGAAGATGAAAAGAAAGACTAAGCCTATCTCATCTTTACTGCAAGCAAATGTGGTCTTGCAGCAGCACTTAGGTTGCTCTTGCATTTCTTCTTTAGGAAGACAATGGTGATGTTGGGACTATTTTGCTTCTAAACTGAATTGATTTCTCCTAATTCCTGTTTTCAGATTTACACACGCACCTACACACCACTGAGAAGCAGTATCTGTTGCATCTATTTATTTGTTATTTGTTTATTTGTAATCCCCTCTTCCATTATATCACTGATCCAGAACAAGGCTATTTTATTTTTTCTCAAGTAACTCTTAATACCAGTCAGAATTGCTGACCATCGTGACATTAAACACAGGGCAAGTACCAGGGAAGGATGCCAAGTACAAATGAAACGTTGGTGTCTTTATTTCTATACCATATGCCCTTCCGTATGTTTTGCACAGTGCCCTCCACACCAGCCCCCCACAAACCCTGTGGTGATAATGAATTACATATTGAGGTAGTGGAGTAGGAAAGAAATACCTTGGGTAACTATATCCACTAAGCGTATCTCAAACTCCTGCTTCTTAAAACAAGTGTGTGAAATGTGTCAGAAGAATATTAAAACTCAGATAAATTAGAAGATTTACTGCCTGCATTAAACAAATGACTTAATCTCCCGGGTGAGACAAAGATTTCAGTCAGGAACATGTAATAAAAGATGAATGGTTAATATTACCTCCCAGTACACCTGCAGTAATGTATGATCCATACCAGCTCAAATTTTTCCCTAGTCATAGGACACATATTTTTCGCTCTTTTTCATAGTTATGAATTTACTTTTTATCAATTAAATTTAAGTTCAGCTAACAAGAAGGTAACTATGAACAAAAATCTTGTCATCTGTTTTTCTCTTTGCTTCTGGAACTCCCTGTTTGCTGGGTTGGCTGCTTAAACCAAGCACCGTAACTGATTCAGAAATCTCACGTTGTCACTGTTGTGGCTCAGGTAACTCCATATGACTTCAGGCTCCGCAACTGGACACAGTTCCTCCCCTGTCTCCTGTTACCGTGGGCTTTTTCTAACCACTGTTGTTTTTAATTCACTCTACGCTTTTCACGTGCAAGAATACAGAGCACTTTATGTTGCTTCATATATAAAAAGACTGATCATGATTGTAAACGAGCACTGTGATTTTGGAAGCGGAGGGGGAAAAAAAAGCTACTCTGCAGTCTCAGATTTGCTTTTTTCTCTAACCCTAGTGCCCCTATGGACTCACTGCCTGCGGTCTGAGAAGACGGCATAGCTGTGGGGAACGTCTGCTGGCTATTTCCCTTGGCATTGTTAGTCCTCAGCCAGCCCCATGTGTCAGCCCTGACACCGTGAGTGACCATCAGTGCCGCAGCTTTACCTAAAGCCCTACACTGAGGCGTGGGAGATGAGGTCTGCTGTAGGCTTACTCCATCTGAGCAGTGGGGGTGGCTGGTAGCTTGGGGAAATGCTCAGGCTGAGCTGCAAGTTGTGATCCACCTGCCCTGTCAGTCATCGTCTGCAGATTCGCAAAGAAGTACGTACACCCCTGGGCTTGCACTTCAGCAGTGGTCCTACTGCTTGCACTTGCAGCGTGTAGTTATCAGCTTCTGAGGCTTTGCACTGGTGATGCCGCTGTTTGACATGCCATGAACAAAATTCAGCACATTTATACATAATTTTATCCATGGTAGAGGGAAGGGCAGTAAGAAATTTTTTTCACTTTTATCGTAATTTTAGAGGCATTGGGATGTGGTGATGGTGAGACTGTCACTAGCATTCGGGTTACCCTCTCCAGTTCAGTGTATAGGGACAGAGTCAGCACTTTACAACTTCCAACAAACTCAGCTTTGCAGCAATCCTCTTTCACTGCTTGTCCACATTGCATCATATGTCATGTAGACTGTGCCCAGGGATGGTTTTCTACCTTAAAAAGCCAGAAAATCCCACTTTTTTAGAAATTGTTTCTTTATTTCATGGGTCTATGGCTGTGTGTCTGTGCACAGACAATCTAGCCTGCTGCTGGCAGTCTGCACGCAGCGCTAGCGGGCACGGCAAACACCTTCCAGGGTCCCAGACACGTATTGCAAATGTGGGTGTGATGTTTACATCACGGGTGACTGACGCAGGGAGAGTCCTCCTTGATCACCCCAAGCTCCATTTGTAGTGAGGGTTTGTTGCTTGAAGTCACTTCTGGCCTCATTACTGCTGTCTCTGGGCCTTTCTAGCCATTACTTTGTCCCTTGCAGCCTGTTGATTTACACAATGAAAGTCTCCTCCTCCCTGCCCCTTCCAGCTCCTGGCAGGGCAATTATTCTTCGCAGCCTGCCTGGTTTCTTTTGCAGTGAAAGGGTCTGTGAAAGTCCCAGGAGCCCAGAGCGAGGAGGCAGTCTGTAGCCAAGCTGCTGCTGATCTGGCCAAACAAGCACTCCCTCATGACAGCGTGTATGTCTCTTGGCCCACCTCCTTCTCCTGTTTCTCCCGTCAGTTGTATACAGCTGGTGTATGACAGCGCTTATTTCTCTGGATACACATGTAAATCCCTGTATTCTTGGCATCTGTTGTACACTGAGCTAATTCCTTTCTTTAGTGTTCTCTTTCTGTCCCATCTATTTGGTGATTATCAGAGCTGGATAGCTTCTTTTCTTCCCTCTCCATTTCTGTGCTCCCTAAGAGCCCACCTGGGAATTGTGTACAGGGACATTATAAATTACTAAAACCAGGTTTGCCTATATCAATAAGCCCGAAAACATGCGTTGGTGCAATAGTTGTGGTTTACTCTGCATCTGCTTGCCAGTCAGCTTTCAAAATTCAATATTTCTTAATGCCTCGCCACTTCACTCTTATGTGAACCAGAGAAATTTTCAATATTTTCAATATTTCAATATTTTCAATAGCGTGAAGCTGGCTCAGCTAAACTGAATTACAGAATAAACAGCAAAGTCCATGTGAGTGCAGCTCCTGGATGCCAAACATCACAGAGGCACTTGGATGAGTTTCTCTAGAACTGACAGTAGAACCGGGGAGTTGCTAGAAAAATCTGACATCTTAACTGTCCCTTACAGAAATGGTTTTATCCTTGCTCTATGATGCCTGAATTTCCATTTCCCCTTGGAACAGGGATAATGAACAGACACACCTTGCTTGTGGAGACCTTTTGAAAGCCTCTGTTGCAAGGAACTGCCAGAATTTTAAATATTACTTGAGATTTTGTTTATTTTATTGGATGTCCTAGGACAGCAAAATCCACCCAAATGTGGCAAGGCAGCTGCATGTAGCCCTGGTGTGGGAAACAGCCATCTAGTGAGATGAGCAACGAGTGAGACATATGGGGAATAGCCTGGTCTTCAGGTTAGGAATTTCACAGCTATGCTCCAGCATCTTGAGCTGTATAAATGAATCATCAGCACAGTGAAACCACAGAATGACACCAGCTTCCCTAAAAGAGTCTTTCTATATATATAGCTGCTAGACTTGCATATTTCTGTTTATAAATACTCAGTAATAACTGACCACAAAGTGACATGGCCTCCTCAGCAGACAGCTCCTAAAAGAATACTTGTTCAATTGCATTTTTATCCCCGAGTCATTTTAAACCAGACTTCTGCAGCTCCAGATATACTGTTTTAACTTAAAGTCCTGTGATCTGGACATTTTCTGGGTAAAAAGACAGGCAGGACAGAGCTCTTCTGAAGGAAGTTGGTTAGAATTGTTAATCCTGAGGACATTAAGCTATCTGGAAAATGCACTGTTACTCTGTAGATATTTGGTTTTACTTTTCTGAGACAGGTCAGCATATGCTATTGTACTATAAACTCATTTGGAACCCTTCAGCTGGCTTCAGCTGTATTTTCCAAGTGGTTGTGTTTTCAAAGAAGAGTCTGGAGATGTGGTAGCGTGAGGAAAATTGGTCACTGCTGGTGTGTACAGATGGCATTGCCTCACAGAGGGGAGGTCAGGCAGAGCCCAGTGCTTACACGTAGTGATGGGCAATGACAAGCTGACCCGTTAGCATCGATGCAGTTGTGAGTGAGCCCAAAGACGTGCTGCACCTGGCCCAGACAAGCTAGTCATGGCTGAGGTGGGAGCAGGAGACGTGAAGTGAGGGGAAGGAAAGGGCTGGAGCGTGGTGGGAATAGGTCACAAGGGGAGAGCTGAAGTGGCTGCAGTGGAGGGGGGAGTGTGTGTGCGTGTGTGTATGTGTCAGGGCATGGGGCACAAATCTCCAAAAAAGCAAGTGATGCTAGTTCTGCTGTTTGTTGAACAGCTTGCTGTTAGATGGCTTTACTCAGTGGATGCAATGAATGTGTTTGCAGCAGTTGGAAGATACAATCTTTCCAAAGACATCAAACTTCATTTCCTGCAGTTTTGCTCTTTTTGAGTCTGATAAATGTCTGGGTTATTTGCTGGGAACCTGCCTGGCTCTTGTGACCAGAGTTACCCACCTCTATTTTGTAGTTACTCATATAGTAATAGCCTGAACTTAGACTTAATATAACATAGGTCACCCAATCCAAAAGCCTTTCTGTCTGGTTGCCCTACAGTGAAGGGGAAAAGGAAAAGCTGAAATAAATTCATAATTCATGAAGTCAGATTCCCAAAATGAAGTGCAGGGATTCCAGAAAGGAAGACCAGTGGTTTCATAGTCCAAATGCGGGGGTTTATCATCAATGGAAATTAATTCTTTCTTTTCACTGAGTTGATGGAGCACTACAGGGCGGTAACTAATGTTAGTTGCATTATCAGCCTTTAAGTTTTATGGCTAACAGGACTGCTTAAGGAAAACTGGGCAGCTATGCATAGGGCTGGCAGCTGTAGAGATCCTTGCAATGACTGCATTGATCAGGGTATAGAAACTGTAAGGACCATTACAGATTGAAATTTGGGCCTTTGTGACTTTTTTTGTTGTTGTTATTTACTGAAGTTGCTGTAATATGGTGGATAGTGCCTGCAAAAAGAATATGTGGAACCCAAGCATATGACACTTCCCCCAGGGTTGCAGTATATTAATATATGTCATCATCTATATGTTTCTTCTCTCCATAGGAGATGGCAGCATGGTTTTGAAACCTGATAATTTTTCATCTCTTAAACAGTATTCTGAGGTCTCCAGTATAACTGAGGCTGATGTTAGTTAAAGAGAGAGTTAACAAATTATGTTTGGGTTAAATAAAAAACGGTTCTTACACGCTTACTGTGATAATTAACTGTGCTGATTTTACTACCCAGTCACTATTTGGTTAGTGAAAGCACCACAAAACTGAGGCTACGACCCCAGTGCTCCAGACCAGGGCTGCTCATCTGAGGTTTACGACCCCCAGGGAGGGGAAAGCATCTTCCTGGGATCCGCCAGCAGCGCCCTGAGCCAGCCGCTCAGCCCGACACCACCACACTTCGCCTTCGCGGGCTGGCGATGAGGCAGTGCATGACAGCTGCTCCCTGAGGGGTCAAGAGGCTGTGAGAAATGCAGGATTGCCTGCAGGAGGCATCGCATGTCAGGACAAGGCACAGGAAAAACTGGCTTGTGGTCCAGTGCTAGACTGAAGTCCCCCACCAGACTGCACTTTTCTAACCAGGTGGATACCCACATTGCCACAATTCATAACCCATTTCTTACCCCTTCTGCTCATGAGCCTGGGTGCCCTAATCTGCTTATATCTGTTAATTCTTTGTATTCAATTGCAAAAAGAACCTTAATGTAAGGTGATGCTAAGATGAATGTTATGGAAGGGAAGGGGAATCAACCCATTTGTGATTCACAAGCTGTCTGGGAAATCACGAAAGATTTATGTTGTCCATGAAGAACTTGCTAAACCACATTATGTGAAGATTGCAATTTTTTAGCTGCTGACTATGCTGCAGAATACCTTTTGTTACTCATGAGAACTTTTTATTTGAGGTAGAGCATGAAATAGTCATGTGAAGACATGAGTGTAAGCAAACTACCATTCGTCAGAAAAAGGGAAATTTTAGCAGTCATTTCCCCTTTTTTGGGAAATCCAAATACATATTCTCTCTCTTTCTGTGTCTGTTTCTCTCATCCTCACTCTACGGAAGGAAAGAAAGGTGGCTCTAAAATGTCATTTGGTTCTGACACAAATCTTATTGGGCAATGAGAGACAAATTTCCGCTTTGTGTTGAGCCAAACCCTATATAAGGTCATCACGAGCAATTTTCAGTCTTGTATCTTTCCATGAGAAGCTAATGGCTGAAAGACCACAGAAGCACAGGTAAGCAAAGCTGATGGAAATCTGGGAATGAAAACCTCCCTTAAACCCTCAGATTGTGTAGGGCTTATGGAGATTGCTAGATACTAAACCAAAAGGACTGGAAAGCTCTGAGCAAGTATTTTCATCAGGGAAAGGATCCAAAGAGAGAGAAACTCCCCTGTTACAGGGTATTACAAGTGAACTGTGGGGCTCGTAAATGCCACAGACGAAGCCACTAGCATTTAGTCCAGGTGCAGCCCAGAGGGGCTGCAGCTCCGTGCCAATGCCCTGAGAACCCTTGCAGATCTAGTGGTAGGGGAGACGACCTGTGGTTGCGAAGCAGTATTATTGGACAAGAGGCTGGCTTTGTGGTGGTGTAGAGATGACAGTAATAGTTTATTATAGTCAAACTATCAGATGTCAGATAAACATAGCTACTAGAACAGGGGGAAATTGGGATTAAAACCATATGATAAATATGAGCATGACAGGATACAAAGATGCCTGAAGGTGAGTGCCTGTGAATATGACTGTTATATTGGTAGGCATATGTTTTTGCTTTTGGATACAATTTGAAGTAGTTGTTTGGTCATTTAATATTCATCCTATGGGGCAATCAGAATGTTAGGCTAACGTTAAATGCATGCAGTTTACGTTTCTGCATATAAAATGGAAATGGCTTGTATCATGTGTGTATGTGTACTGTATTGCACATAAATACCTTACACAGAGCATAAACTCGTGCCTATATATAGCACATTTTATATATTTTTGCCTGTGGTACACTGAGATAACACATAATCAGTCAACTGAGTAGCAGCAGCTGAAACCTCATGGCAGACCAGGAAGCATTCAGTGATGTACACAGAAGCTGCCTTGCCCGTGCCAGGCCAGTACAGGTGTCAATTAACGAGTGACTGGCAACGGATAGTTTTGGTTTCCCTTAGTGTCATAGTATCTGCTTTTTAGGACCAGTTGTTCAAGGTTTTCCTCATCTTTTTTTAGCGCAGTAATAGTAATGGTAATAGTGTCCACACTGAAAACTCACTTGCACACCAACAGCAAGATGGGTGCGCATGCCATGGGAGTCAAAGCTTTTTTTCCCCCAAGAGGAACGTTTGTTGGAGACTTTGAAACCTTGGCTCTGGTTATAGCAGGAATTTTGCCTGCAGCCTACACTATCTGGCCTGCTTTGGTAGCCACAGTGGGGAAGATAAAGTGACATAGGATTTAACGAGTGCCCTATAACCTGAAGTGACTGCTTAGGAGAGCTGAAATCTGTTCTGCTGCATCTTTGCTCCTGTGTTCACCCGAGCTACTACACTGCAATAACCCCAAGCAGCTGACCCTCATTCACATCTTAGTGCAAAATAAGCAGAGCTAGATTTTTCCACCCATAGCTGTGGGGACAGCAGCATCTTGTGGTATGTTGTTTGCATCTCCTGCAGTGAAAGACAGAAGTGATGTGTTTGTGCCAAGCCAGATGCTCTTGTTTCACAAGTCAGCCCCCATAAACTCGGGATGAATAAGCCTTTCTCATCACTAAGGGTGAACCAAAGCTCACTAGGTCCCAAGTGAGGAAAAGAGCAGTTAACTATTAACGTTGAGTATTTTCATTGTATCTTCTGCCTTATAATAAACTTCCCTGCAGATTTCAAAATGCTTTCCCTTGATCTTCTCCTTCCAGTTTCCTCTGGGAAAAAATGTGTGGGCTCTTCTTTGTCCTGGTGACGTGCACAGTGGGTGCCTCTGCTTTCAGACTCCAGCAAGTCAAAAGCACAGGTAAGGGCATGCTTTTTTAATCCTTTCTGTCTCCCTCTCCCTTCTTTTTAATGTGCCTGGCTGACAGTAATGTAAAAATATCTCTGATTTATATAGAAAACTGCCCAGACCACACCGTGTTTTTCAAACACTACTATGAACTGCATGGAGAACCTGTGGTTCTGAAATGCCCTTCCCCCAGGTACAAACATTCGGATTTTTCTGCCTTGACCCCTAATATCACATGGTATAAAAATGGTTCAAAAACCATGATATCAGGAAGAGATGAAGATCCAAGAATCTGGGCAGAAGGAGATACACTTTGGTTTTTACCAGCAATGCTAGAAGACTCAGGAGTATATATCTGCACCAGAAGGTGGGTATTTAAAAAGAAAACCCAGTGCACTAACAAGGTGGCTATGCCTAAAACACATTAGCTTAATTCTAAACTGCAGTTATGTTCAGAGCATGTCTGGATAAATCATTTCCTTGTTGACTTTATTATAGAAAAAAATGTGGAAAGTCAGAACTCTTAAGCGCATTGTGTGTCTCCTGTGGAGATATATATGCTGAAATCTGGATAAATCGTGACACAGTGTTGCCGCTCTGGCTACGATCTCACAAGGACATGTTGTACAGAGCATTTGTTCTGGCTTATTTTTGAGCCAGTCAGGGCTATGGCAAGTGGGGACAAGTGGCAGGCAGGGAATTCTGCAGAACACAACCCTTGTGCTACAGCTCCAGAGAAGCAAAGAGCCTTGTTTGCACTTCAGCTTGCCTTACAAAGCATGTACCAAGGCACCATGCCTCTGCAGTGGATTCCTTCTTCCCTCTTCCTTCTTCCTGGTCTTCACTCCTCTTCTGTTTCACATTTTAAACCAGAATTTGATTGCCTTGTTATTGCTGGAAGATCTTTCATGAGACCCAAAGTGTCTTTACTGGACTGGTACCAGGCTTGTGATACTGCAGTGGGCTGAGGCTTGAGCCATGGCTTTTTTCAGCCCTACTGGTCTTTTTTTTTCCTGAGGATTTACAATCTGACAGCCGCTTGTATACTTTCAAAAGAGGTACCAGGGTCTGGATTGGTGGGGGACAGATGAAGACAAAACCCCCTGTCACCATTAGAGCCAGAACTCCAGAGGGTCTCCCAGGTCCTTGTCCCCTGCCAGCTCCTTCATCCAGTCATCCTCCTCACACACTCCTGGCAAGTGGAAAACATATCTCTACATCCCTGGAGCTGCCTGTGTAGTGTGCAGCTTCCTTGCTGGCAAGGCACACCTCATGAGTGACATGTGTCAGCAGTGGAATGGACAGGCAGGACTCAGGTTAATAAATCATGTTCGGCATCTTGGGTTGGCCTTTCTTCGTGTCTCAGCAGTGATTGCAGTAGTGAAGCAGAAGAGAAGACTTTGATAGTGAGGCCAGAATAACAAAAGGTTGCAAATATTGTCCTAGATCACCCAGTAGTTGTCTGAGACCTTCAAGGGTGTTTTTTAATCCCCTTTTTATAGAATCATAGAACCATTGAGGCTGGAAAAGTCCTTTAATATCATCAAGTCAAAACGTTAACCCAGGACTGCCAAGCCCACCGCTAAACCATGTCCCTAAGCACCGCATCTCTGCATTTTCTTAAACAATTCCAGGGATGTTTGGACTGTTCTGCCTCGATTAATCAGCCTATAACAATAGCAAAGCTACTGACAGCTATAGCAAAATGCTGTGAAATCTGTTTGAAAAAGATATGCAAAAGCCAAGTACATAGTTTCATCGCTAATAAATATTATCGCAGGATTAATAAAGTAGAAAAAAATTGTATTTGCTTTGCAAATCATCTCACAGAGAAGCCACCAGATTTTTTTCAACACTCTGTAAAACGAGGGTGGAAGCAAATTATCACAGATCGCCATTTCTGCTGAGCAAATATTTTGGATTTAGGCATCTGACCTGCAGGTGACCTTGGCAGCAGCAGGACTCTGCTTCAGGAGGTGGCAGCCCAGACCCCCTGGCTTCCCTGGCCTCCCCAGGGGTCAGGCACTGCCCTGGGTGGAGGCACCGCTGAGGCAGGCTTTTGGAGGTTGTGAAGGGCATAGTTTAAGAACCTGTCTCCCCCACTCCAGTCATCCTTGGGACTGGAAGAGATTGTCACCTGGGGTTAGAAAAAGTTAAATATTGCAAAACTTTCCAAGCAGGAATGCCTTCTTTTCTGTGCAAAATTATATGCACTTGCAGAAATGCCTACCGGTTGTGCAATAGTAACTGTAGATGTATTGCAATACATGCTTTAAGCTTTTTATTTCGTCCTTAGGTCCCAATCATTAGGGTTTTCCGAGTCAAGACCTCTTTCAAGGAAATGGAGGAGAGTTCATGACACACCTGTTCAGGTGAACATGTTCCCTCTCCCTGCAAAACAAAAATCATGCTGTAGCCCAAGGGTGCATGACAAACTTGGTGTACAAAAAAGACAAGGCCGAAGATCCAAGGCAGACATGTCAGCAACGTGTTTAGATTGTGCCAAAACCTCAGTACCAGTGATTTTCCAGTATCCCTCCTGGTATGATCTCAGTCTTGGCCTCTTAGAAACTGCTAAGGAGGGAAAAGGAGCCAAGAGGAAACCGAAGGTATCACTGGAGTTCCCCTCGTTGCTGGTGAGTGCTCACCTCTCCCCACTCTGTCTGCAGGAACTCCTCCTACTGCACCGAGGTCTCCATCCACCTCACGGTCTTGGAGAAAACAGCTGCTCAGGAGATTGCCTATCTCCAGGTCCTCTTCACTTTCACCTCTGGAAAGATCGTTTGCCCAGACCTGTGGGATTTTACACCAAATAGGACAAGCCTGGAGCTCAAGTGGTACAAGGTAGAACTTTCATCTCCACTTTGTGCAAAACCTAATCCCAATCTGTTTGTAAAGGCACATACATCTCCACTTTCTGTCCCTCCTGAACATCACGTTGTTAAAGACACGAGCACAGCATAATGTACTGGGAATTTTGGGACATGTATATATTTTAAGAAAGGTTCTCTGGGGTGGACTCAGCACAGGGTGAGGTGCTCCACATGTTCTATGCTCTCACAGGCAGCGTAACTATATTTAAGGCTAGGTTACCTACCTTGGCTCCAGGGACTGCCACTTCAGATTAGGCCCTTGTCTTTGGTGCTGTGCTTCTTTCTATTGCCCCTCTAGTGACCCCCATAAAGTAGGATTTCCCAGTGATGCTCCCCCCATGTGAGCTGTTCAGGTGGGGTAGCTTTCATTAATTAACTGGATTACATCATTTTGCAACCCTGGGTTCATCACACAATGCTTATGGTGTTCTCTCGCCTAACTTGCCAGTCCATGGCATTTCAAGCAGGCAAGCCTGGCTTTGCCTGTAAGGTCAAACGCCCTTCACTCGGTCATCCTCAGCTGTACAATCTCACACTGGACAGCAGGGTGTTCTACTAAAACATTCTCATAATACCTCGGCTTAGCTTTTATTTACACTCCTGCTACGATCACATGGTCTGCCTTGTGCAGCTATCGTTCTGACCACAGGATGCAATACTTAGGTTGGCTTCATACAGCAGTGCCTGTGTTGTGGTTGGTACCGTACCAGTGAAGTGTCTCTGCTCAGGATTCCCTTTGGAAGCAGGATATAACCCCCTTATCTAAGGCCATCCTCCTTAATATGGTTCTTGTTACAACTGTAAGAGAGAGCTAGCCTGCCTTCACGGGGGAGGAACATCATTGTGCCTAGCAAGGCTCCAGCCTGTGTGGGAACAGAGCCTGAGGGATACAGAGCAGGAATTTATCACAGTTTATGAGATCAT
Source organism: Falco rusticolus (assembly GCF_015220075.1). Taxonomy (NCBI): domain Eukaryota; kingdom Metazoa; phylum Chordata; class Aves; order Falconiformes; family Falconidae; genus Falco; species Falco rusticolus. Next base: position 68,753,104 of record NC_051188.1, on the reverse strand, counting down.
GTAGGGTAAGTAAGAGTTTTGTGAAAACCTGCATGATTACTAGTATTTGTCTTTGACGAATGCCTTAGAATAGTAGTGTTATAGAGTCACGTATGGAAAGTAATAGCATTGTGGAAAACTTCATGGTTACTAAAATAGTTTTGTCATAGAAGAATGTCTTAGATAATTAGTCTTAGGAGGACTCTGGAAAGCCTATTGTATCTTTTCCATCTTGAAATGCGCACTTCATTGAAAAGCTATACACAGATGTTGTAGAAAGATTAAAATACCTATTTTCCACACTTTACATAGTGCCGCAGAGCATTTTAGAGATGGACACACATTTGGAGAACTTCTTGCTTTTTGGTGGGGAAGCAGAACTGCTCAGATTTTCCAGCCATAAGTGAACTTTTAATAAAGGAGAGACAAGGATAAGTGATTTTGTCTGGAAGCTGCACAGGCTGTAACCGCATCTGTCCGAGCCATAACCCCAGCTGCTGTCCTTTCCCCAGGACGCACTGCCTTTGGAGGGCAGTGATGACAAGTACGTAATTCTGAAAGGTTCGAGTTCTCTGATCATGACTTCTGTGCTGCCAGCGGACTCTGGGTATTACACCTGCAAGATGTCGTTCCCGTTTGAAGGTGCAACGTATGAAGTCACCAGAACGATTCACCTGGAGACTGTTGGTAAATACCGGCCCCTTAAAACATCGCAGCACTTCAGAAAATCTCTTGTCAGTGAAACTCGGGAGAGGAGCTCACGCTCGGCCTCTCGGCGCTGCCAGGGGGAGGGGGACGCCCCGGGTGCTGGCTTTGGCACTGGTGGGCTGCCCAGAGCTCCCTGGCAGGGCTGGGGGGAGCCCCCCTCGGCCGGCCGGCGGCAGGTTTGCGGGAGCACGGCTCGGTGCTGCAGGGGCCTGCGGTGGCTAAACCCCGTAATTTAGGTCTCGGGTGGCGGTGCGGGGTGTCGCCGCGAATGCCCTCAGAGGGCTTAGGAAACGGCACCCTGCAGGCCCGCCCCGGAGGGGAAAGCGGCTGGGTTGCAAACGGGTGACGCCGAGCCGCCAGCAGGGGGCGGCCGTGACCGTCCGCCTCCGCCGCCCCGCTCCTGGCCCCGCCCCGCCCGCGGGCTCACCCGCCGCGCCGCGCCGCTCCGCACCATCCCGCTCCGCACCATCCCTCTCCGCCCCGCCCGGCCCCGCTCAGCTCCGCACCATCCCGCTCCGCCCCGCCCGGCCCCGCTCAGCTCCGCACCATCCCGCTCCGCACCGCTCCGCACCATCCCGCTCCGCACCATCCCTCTCCGCCCCGCCCGGCCCCGCTCAGCTCCGCACCATCCCGCTCCGCACCGCCCTGCTCCGCACCGCACCGCACGGCGGGTTCGGCGGGCCGGCCCTCGGAGGCGGCAGGGCTGAGGCGCCCGGTCCCGGTGCCCGCCGGTGGAAGCGCCTGGCGGTGCCGGAGCGCCGAGCGCGCCGTTCCCGGCCGCACACACCGCGCCCCGCGCAGCCCCCGCCGCTCCTCGGTTTGCCAGTACGCGGTGGGCGTGCGAGGGTCTCGGCGCTCGCTGCTGGTGAATAGGACCCTGCTGAGTGCCTGACATTAACTGCTGCTTCCGAAAGACAGTCAGTCACCTGCCGCAAATGCCTCACGGTGCAGCTTTCAGGACCAAGATGTGAGCTCGAGCCTGTCTATACCCCCCCAAACACAGCTCTCTGGGCTTGAAATTGGAATGTCTCTTTTTGCCAGCGGGCTTAATTATAAATGCTTTCCTGGGAGGTGAAAGATGTTGAGCAAAGCAGCACGTTTCTATAGTTCTGGGGCAATACCCACATTTTCTCTTGTGCTAGCCCTGACTCTATGTTGTCTTTCTCTCTCTAGAACAAGAAAAAATAATTACCCCAATAATTGTGTATCCAACACAAAAGACAACATCAGCTGCTCTCGGTAAGGCCCAACATTATTTTTGGAAACATCTAAGCAGAGAAAAAGTAGAGCAGGTCCTCTTACGGTGCGTTTTGTCATCATAAATTGTAGTAGCTCTTTTGATGTTGATACCGATCCTGAGGGTCGGTACCGGAGTAGGTTTTGCCTCTTATTGTCTACAAATAGATGCTATCTTCCATGTAGGAGAAGCTGCAAAACTGCTGTAGGTTTTAGCTACTGAGAAAGCAATAAAAGCATGTTTGCAACGTTAGATCAGCTGTCCAGGCTTCCCCCTTCACCAAGAACTTTCCTTTTTCAGTATTTCCTCAGACTGGTCTAGGTTATCTGGTGCCTTTGAAGGAGCCATCTAGCTCTTATGGGAGGAGGCATTTTTTCATTGTTTTTAAACTGTTTGAACTAGACAGTTGTTAGTTAGCAAGTGCCTTGATAGGATCTCAATTTTTCTTCGAAGATTATTTTATGACAACAAATTTCTGTTCCATTTCCTTTTCCTGGAAAACACCAGGTATATTTTACACTAAGCTTTTTTAACTTGGGTACGATACACACAGCTGTGTCCTATGTTGTCTTAGTTTTCCCTGCCACTTTTCTTTACAACAGCACAGGACTACCAAGTAAGTTTTTCAGTTGGTTTTTTTTTTGCCTCTCTAGCTCCATGGAGTGTTTTATATTGCTTTTATTCACCATCTGCAGAGATAGAATAGTAATAAAATTGTGTGCATTATTGAGCCCTATGTTTTCCATATGATATAAATACACACCTGTCTGAAGGCTCTTCATCCTTAGCTCTGAGTCACAATAATTACAACAAAATTTCTGAATTTTTACGTTATCACTTTATCTCTGGAGGTCCCACCTTGAGCTGAATGCCCCTGCCCACAGCATCTCTGAGTGAAGCTACACTGCTGGTTAATGCAATTTTTAGGCTTTGCAATCTTTAGGCTGCAGTACGTCAGGAGGAGCAAGGCCACAGGAGCACATCTTCACCTCCTGAGGAATGTGTCTAGTGCCAGAGTTGCTAACTGTTGCAATGGGACAATAATTTAGTTAGCGGCAGGGGAAGGACTGCCAGACTGAAGGGTCTTGCTGCCAAGAAGTAGGGGACAAAAAGCAATTTGGGGTTTAATTTAATTTAATTAAGTTTTGAATGTAGTGGTGCTTGACGTGTGTGTGAACTTGATCTCCCACTGGAGATGTGGGTTTTCACCAGAGAAAGAGTAGTTCTTCATATGTATCCAAAAGGGTTTTTAATTATTCTTTTACAAACAGGCTCCAAGATGACTCTTCCATGCAAAGTGTTTGTTGGGCTGAGCAGCCACGTCAATACCGATGTGGAATGGCTAGCAAATGACACCACCGTTGATGTGGTTTACAAGCGAAGCAGAGTTACAGAGGGAGAACGACAGTAAGTCTGGCTGAACGTATTTGCTTGTGCTTGTTTTAACCTGCAGTGTTACAGGGGCTCTCAGTGCAGCTGAATGCCACATAGTGAAATGGGATATGGACAGATCTGAAGCGAAGGTGAAAGCTGAGAAAAAAACAGGCAGGCAAGCAAAAAAACCCAAATCCAACCCAGACAGGGTGAAATCAATTCTTTATCTCTGGGTTTTATTCATGGTATACTGCAAATGGGCCAACTTCGAGGCTTAAACTTGAAGCAAATTTTCATGGGCAGCTGAGATGATGTAAGGGCTGACTGCAGTGCAAAGCAATGGGACTTGATCCTTCCCAGTGCTTCTCTTTTTTCTTGCCTTGTGCCAGCAAAACTGCAACATCCTCTCCCTGACATTTACGAAGTTCTCTGAACACACTAAGACAATGGAAAATAGCCAGGGTTTGGTTTGCTTCCCTCCCCAATATCATTGCTTTTCCCCTTAGGCTTGTTCTTTTCCACATTAGCGAGTTAAACTGACTCGCAGAAATGCCCAGTGAGTACTAGAGCTGGTGCCAGGGAAGCACTGGGGGGATGCTGGTGGGAGGGAGAAGCAGAATGTCCCACATCCTCTTGCCCTGATCCATTGTCTCTCCAATCTTGAGGAGCATTCACTCAGCTGCCTCATAGTTGCATGTGTCAAAATTTGTCCAGCTGCCTCATAGATATTTGCCTCAAGGCTTTTCCAGCTAGGAAAGGAGGGAAAAGATCTGCTTCTGTACCTGTGACGTGTCACATGAGCAGCACTAACTCGCTAAGTTCAGGCATGCTTTCATTTTGTGCTTTGCAAATGTGAGATAGACCTACCAACTGAAAGCTCTTCATTGAGGTCCAAGTTGGCATGTTTTATCTCTCATTCGATGAAGCTGAGTGTGTCCACAAAGATCATCGCCGTCACCTGGATCACGGTGGCTCTGCCTGTACTGGTGGACAGAGGAAGATTCCTGGGCTCTGGGATGCCGTTGCCTCTGCTATTACTGGTTAAATGGGTCACTCACCAGCTAGCACCTTCCCAAAGAGCTCCTGGCAATCAATTAGGATTTAGCATGGGTCAGGGACCATTCCAACAGAGTTTGGGGATATAGTATCCCTATTTTGAGGGAAGAGAGTGTTTACCAGTTACGGATGTGAGCTAGTTTTTGGCCATTTGTGGCCATCAGTGCCAGATAACAAGCTGGCCGTGTTTAGTTTATTGCACAGCTGCAGCCAGAGGTAACCAGGTAACTCAGCTGTATGCCCAAGCCCTTATCTGTTTTTGCATTACCCACACAACGACTGAGACTATTAATTTATAATGTTGTTTACATGGATGAGTGACAGTGTGTTAAACCTGTGCTCAGGAGCCTTAAAACGTACTGTGGCTATAGTCTCTGCAGGCTTTAGAATAGAGCAGCGCATGTACTTTCTTACTTGGACTTTAAAAATTATTTTTATTATTACTATCATTATCATTTTTACTGTTATATATTTTTATATAATTGCACAAGGACAGCAACTGTGCCAGCTAGAGCTCAGGTAAAGCCCATGGTGTGTGAGACACCCCAGTTCTGCCAGCAGCTCTCAGAATGGCAGCAAGGCAAAACAGGTCAAATGCCACTGGGAAAACAAATTCTCCACAGTAGTCTCTGGCAAAGCAGCCACTGCCGTCTTACTGCCTTCATGTGGTACAGTCCTGGGAGAAGTGCACAGGGAGCTCCACTGCCGCAGCACAGAGCAGGCTCATGATCACATCATGAAAGAGCAGCTCGACAATGGCTCCAGCAAATGCCTGAAAGGTATCAAGAGAATGTCTGACTGCAGCTAGACAACCACTTTCAAGCAGTTGGACTGATGAAACAATCAGGTTGAAATAAGCTGGAAACTGCCTAGACCGTTTCTTGTACTGAGCTCGTGGCTGTGGGTGCATGATAGACAGGGAGGGTGGTTCGGTTTGCTGAGTGAGCGTTCGCAGGGTTATGTTCTTCATATGTCCTTTTCTAGATGACAGTAAGAATTAATGTCAGAAATGAACAGGTGATCAGAGAGAAGGACTTAGGTGCTTCCACAATGCTGTATAGAGAGCTGAAAGATAGATAGAATGCTGCTCGCCCTTCTCCCCTCCCTCTTCCTTATTTTTGCAAGACAAATCCAGATCTCTCTTTCCTGGAAGATTCAAGACATGCAGGATGGGTACTGACTGCTGAGACTCAAATAGCTGGGCTGGAAGACACAGGCGTCCCCTAATGCTCAGGGGCTGGTTCAGAAATGAGCAAATATCCAAGGCATTTTCTTGCAATGTGCTGTTGGAACAAACACATCAAGTAGAGAAAAGCCAGCTTATAAAAGGATTTAACATTAAAGTTTTCTTTTTCTTCCAGAGAAATTGTAGAAAATGGTGAAAATTTCATTGAAGTGCCACTGATTTTTGATCCTGTCAAAGAAGAGGATTTTTACACAGACTTTACATGTCTGGCCCAGAACACATACGGGTACCAAGTACTACCAACAAGGGTCAAGCAGGAAGGTAACTAGTGTGACTGTTTATTTGGGGTAGTTCTTATCATCATCCTAATGCTAAATTGTCATTCAAGCCTTTTATACTGTCAGAGCTAGTATCAGGATGAATTATTGCCTGGGGAAAACCTGGTTGCCTCTTTCACTGTAGAATTTGAAATAGCCTGTTCATAAAATATACTTTCTGTGGGCCATTCACTGTCATTTTCTGCAGGGATAAGGATCTGTGCTGGTATACTTGTTTGCTGGATAGGGCTCCAGTTTAGATACACTTTGCAAAATGATGGCTCCAGTGAGACTACTGGCAAACTCCCATTGGGTGCAGCAGGGCCAGATCTCCTCCAGTTCCTCCAAGTATGGGGAAAAAAAAAGGCAATAGTAGAATAAAGACCAGAGTGTTCCTTTGCCTCATGCACAGACTGCCACCAAAATAACAGTAAGTGTAAATTGTGATGGGTCTTGTTATTTTGGCTCCTAGTGTTGGGAAAAGAAGCCCTAAGCTCAGTGCAATTAAGGTTGCAGTGTGATAGACTGCTGGCCAAGAACCAGCTGTGAAAACAATTTGGAGCAATGCTAATTGTTTCTTTGCATGACGATGAATCACCAAAGCTTGCTCACACTGTCTTAGAAAGGCACGCAGACATTTACAGTCTTCATTGTGAGTTGTAACTCATGACTCACTACAGCATCCTATGATGAAGGATTTGTACTCACTTCGTTAGATGATGTGCTGCCCTTGTCTTCCATGAGCTACACAGGAATTATACAGAGGCTAGTAGTATATAGGCTAGAATAATCCAAAGTGGTCTGGACAGACGCTGGAAATTGGCTGCATTTTGGAAAAAAACTCAGAGTCTTGGCTTGATCATTAGTAATTTATAAGCTGCGCTGTATGAGGAAATTATTCACACAGCTGAAGGGTGGACTAGCTGTTATGTATTCCCTCTCCATGTGGTGCTTTTATTTCCTGCTTGGAGTGTTTCTGTATTCACCACATTAAGATAGAAAGCCCATAGCCACTCTGAGTAGGGGTTGGGAAGAGTCATGTGTACGCAGATTAAACTTTAAATTCTCACCCTCTATTGTTTTCCAGTTCTTCCTCCCATCTTCACAAACCTGTTTCCCAGAGCACTCAATCAATAGGCCTCTTCCTTTCACAGGGGATCAGCCCTGCTGGAAGGTTAATTTGCAGACACCCTTTTTATTATGATTTCTCCTCTTCCTCCTCAAACTTAGACAACTATGTTCCTGAGAATTTTTCCTGAAAAATATTTCATTTCTTTACTTTTCCAGCTGTTGGCTTGTCCTGGTACATCACGGTGATCCCCGTTGCATTGGCCTGCGTGATTGCGGCAGGGATATGCATACACAAGTGCTGGAAGTGGAAAGCCGATAAAGGATACACAATAGCAAAGTTTAAGACCTGCCTTATTCTCCAGCCACCAACGGAACAAAAAACCATCCTGGCTATCTTTCATGCGAGACACAGAGAGACATTGCAGACCAGATATGCTGCTTTCCCAGCAGATGGATAGATGTCAGCTATTTTTTCCTCTTCCCCAAGTCTTTTATGATCTAATGAGGTTACAAATACAAGTTTGCATTTTGATGCTGCCTAGATGCAGGAAACCTGCTTCTAGTATTTTGCAGCTAGGGTGCAATCCATAGAATTTTGGAACACAGAATACTAGGCATGTGTCCTAAATAAGGGAAAGGTAGGGAAAGGGAGGTGCTCTCACCTTTTGTAATTCCAATAGTGCTGCAGATTAAAAAAAAAAAAAAAAGGAAAACCTTAAAATCTAAAAACAGAAGCTAAGAAAGCTTGCTGCAGAAGGACTATTCCACAACAGTGCAAAAATGCAGTTTCCTTGTGCATCCACACTAATTTTATTTTACTTCAGTCTAAAAAGCGCTAGTTTTTACCCTTTTCCAGAACCAAATACAATTGTCATAGCAACTGTATACCTACGAACTTTTCCACAGAAAAAATCTAATTTTTTTCACCACTTGGATGTCTCTTTGCTTAAATGAACTGCCTCAGAATATCCCTCCCCAGTAGAGGGGGAATACATCAGCATAACAGATAATTGTACACTGGAGAATTCGGTGCTGTTTTAGCTACCGATATCCCATAGTAGAGGTTTATAGACATCTGTAACATGTTGTTATCTTTGCCAAGAAAATAACTGGGAGGGATGTTTTAGTGTTTCAAGAGTCATTTGACTAACAGAAAGTTATTCCTGGAAGTGATTGGATAGATTGCTGGTAATAATATACAGTCTTCCCCTTCTGTGCCTCTTTCACGACTGGCCTGGTTCTCCTCTCTGATGTGAGTATAAAAGTTTGCAATAGATTACCATGAACCATGAGTCTGCACTGGTCTAAAGCTGGTGCAGCTTCAGGAACCTTGGGTCCTTTAAGTTGAAGTATGCAAATCAATTACTCATGATGCAAAATGCGGCCCATTAGGTTAATCTAACTGGATTCCAGTCTTGAAATAAATCAGAAGGGAGTAATAATTAACCAGTGACTGTTTTACTTTGAGGACCAGAATAAGCAGAATGTCTTAGTTACTTCCTCTTCCAAGAAATAACACTTATGATAGCGGAGAAATATTTCCATCCTATAAAATGTGTATTATCTTCATCCATATGGGGCAGGAAGGGATCCAGCCTTAAGGTCTAGATTACTACAGACCCTTAACTGACACCTCTCACATACACCAAAGATAAAGTTTTTTGTTCAGGTGAATCAGCCCAGAGGTTTTTTTGAACTGTAGGGAAAAAAAACAATCAGGAAAAAAGCTGGCTTCAAAGAGATAGATGCTAATGTAAGAACAGTAGAACTGCAGGCAGTCCCACAAGCTAGGGAAATGAACAACTCGCATCCATCTGGAAGAGGCCATAATCTAATTCCTTTCCACCACCACTTACAGCTGGTCCAGAGTTTGGCCCAATAGATATCTGGAAGGATTTTAAAAGACTAGAATGTGGCTTGAATTAAGAAACCTTTCAATCTGTCAGCAAGAATCTTCACATTTTATGAGATTTAAGCCAGTCTCCCTTTAAATATTCTAAATCTTTGCTGTGAAGATACAGGCACAGAGATTAGATTTCTGAGACAGTCTGAGTCAATGGCAACCAAAGACGACCACAAAGAAGAACACTTACTGTTTCCAAGAGCAGGATGTTAAAGATCATGATAAACAATACATATATATTATGGGCAGATGGGAAAAAGGTGGCTGCCAGTGTCAAAAACAGTCAATCCACTTGGATATTTGTCTTTTGAAGGAAGAAGAGTATAGATGAACTGACCATTGCTAGAAGGAACATGAAAAATGTTTAAGGTACATCAGGAATGCTTATTTTTATGAAGGAGTTGCTAGTCTGTTGCTAGAGAACAAATGAGGTTTGCCAGTAAGTGTAACCTTTCAAAACATGATTTGTTCTTCCTACCCATCTGTATCCTCCAAAAGTAGTGTGATAACAAATCTGGCTGTAGGCATAGGGTTGGATTTCACTAAGCAGTGAAAAATAAGTAGAACTTTTCATATATGCAGTATCTGTGCCATAAGAAAGTTAAATACCTCAGCTCCTCCTCCAAACCAGAGAAGGAGAAAAAGATGCGAATGTGCGATAAAAATCAGGTATACAGAGAACTGATGCTACAAACTCAGTGGCATCTTGAATATGAGGGAAAGGTAAAGAAATATCTTTTATCTTTTATGAAGTGACATTTGCTTCTCTGACTACTGATAAAGTAATATTCTGAAGGCTTCATCATAGATAGACTTGTTCAAGTGAACTACATAGTGTAAATGTTTTACAGGTAGATTTGAACATGTGTCTGTTGAATGTAAATGATTTGTATGGTTATAAACAAGGGTAAGGCAGTTTATATTGTTTTTGAAAATGTTATGCAAAAAATGAAAAAAAAAAACCAAAACCCAAACCAAAACAAAGTGCTGGTGTGTGATTTGGGTGGGAAGGAGGATGTGAGATGGCTCTTTGGGGGTGCCAGCTCTTTCCAGGAGGGGTGTTTTTTTTCCAGTGCTCTGCTGCAGAGGGGCTCGTCCCCTGGGGGCACAGTGACCCCTGCTCTGAGGGGCTGTGGGATGAGCTCCATCCTTCAACTGCTTCTGCACTCAGACCGTGTCTCTGCCTTATCACACTGAAGGGGAACCAAATCTTGATGGGTCAGGCTCCCTTCCCGACTGCCACCACATTCATGGCTGTCCTTGCTCTTGCAGTCCCCTGAGGGTTTGGACTCGCGCTGGGCAGGTGGTATGGGGTTATCTTTCTCTGCCTACCAGCTGTTGAAGTATTGTGTTCCCCCACTGACTTCTGTGGGGAGACTTTTGGAACTGTAGGTTAACAGGGATTGTCACTGTGGAGATGTGAATTTATCATGTGCTCCCCACGCGGGGACAGCTGTCTTATTCAGCTTCCCAAAGGCAACATTTTTGTCTCCTCCATTTTTTCAGTCAAAATTAGAGAACTTGTCACCGTACTTTAGATAGGTCCGTCCCGGGAAGTTCAGAGTTACTAGCCTCAATGTACTTTGAGGATAAAATGTCCTGAATCTCAAGGCCAATTGAGACTGAGAACTTGCTTGTACTGGCTTATAATTGGACCTGAAAAGAAACACAGTATCAGGGAAAACTACTTCATATCAATGACTCAGGGCTCTGCACCACAATATTACTTATCAAAAAATTAGTGATGTGAGGACAAGGCCACATCGTTCCTGGGACTGTGTGGGTTTATGACATTTGCCAGAGAGCTCACCTATCTGCAACAACTTCAGAGGCACACCTACAGAGGGGGAGAGTCTGGTGTCCCATGGTCTGCCATGAGTTATCATCTGGGATAAAGGCTGCTCCTGCAGATGTAGTTCTTTTCAGGAAACATGAGTTCAGTTAACAATTATTTTCTTGTTTTACTCGGCATACGTGATCTTGATGTCAGCTGTCCACCTAAACAGGCAGTATAACTAATATTTGATCAGAGTAGCACCTAAAAAAAGTAAACATGTAATTCAGAGAGCATCAAATAATTAGATCTGCTGGTTCCCAAACAAAACCTTTACATAAATATGGGAGCAAATGGAAATAAGAATTGGATCTGGGCACAGAGCGGATCTTGGCAGATCAAGATAAGGTTACTTTTTTTTTTTTATTCTAGTAGCTGGGGAGGGAAGGTGTGCATACAGGAAGACAAGAAACATGTGAATACCATTACCAGCAATAATGCCTTAAGTATAAGAATAGCCTATGAAAGTCTTTGATACTGAAAGTCTATATGAAATGTACTATGAAAGACTGATATTCTGACTCAAGTCTGCAAAGAAAGAGACCCAGGAGAGCAAAACAAAGTATGGAATAGGTCTGACATTTTGGAGCTGCAAACTCTCTGTCCACTCATAACCTTGGAGCTGTTAAAGATAGCCTGGAGTGGGGTACCTCTGATCCAGCCTTCATGTAGCCAAAAGGAATACAGATGGTCCAAGCTAGCCATTGATATTTCTTCTCTGCTCAGTGGAGAAAGAGTTACCTCTGGTGCCTAAAATAAATGGGATGAATTGCCCTCTAAAGATGTCTGTCTTTTTCTACCAGTTTAAGACAAAGTGAGATGAATCCACCCTGGGTCATGGGTGTGGATTGGTTGTGGCCCACTGGAATTCAGGTTATCAGATAGGTTATAAAAAGAAATGGACTTCAGCCCAGAGACACCCTCTCATGCAGTCAAGGCTGCTGGGCTTTCTTGGGAAATGACTTCAGTTCTAGTAGCTACCGGTGCAGAGCAAGGACACAGGCTCGTGCTAAATGAAAATGCTGTGAGAGGCTGGGATGCAGGCACAAAGGTATGTATTGTGGAACTCAACACAACAGGCAAGCTGCAAACATCTGTCGATGCGTTGGAAAAACGTTTGTGGCTCATACATGGTCATGAAGTGCCACAGCTATGGCAGGAAGAAGAGAAAGAGGTGCTGTGTGCATGCGGCTGAAGTACACCGAGCCTCACTGGGCCAGGAGGAAGCCTGCTGTGCCACTGCAGGTGGGCTGGGGGCTCTGGGGCATGCATGGGGCAGTGGGGGCTGCCAGCCCTTCCACAGTGCTCAGCCAGCGTAGCTCCCACTGCAGCCAGTGCCCGCCGGCTCCCCGCAGGCACTACTGGGCAACAGCAGCAGGCTGGAAAAAAATACTGTTATGTACAAATGAAATCTCATAAAACTAGCCTGCTGCCAATGGACAAACACAGGCTGTCAATAAGAAAATCACTAAAAATATATTTAGCTCATTCATCTGCTTTAGTGTGTTCATTGCACTGGAAGTTATAGTCTACATCAGTCTATACATTAGCTAGTAGACATGATATAAAGAGCTTAATGAAGCAGATGAAATATAGCATCAATCAGTTTTTAAGAAGGATGTATCATTATCTTCCTGGAGCTCCTCAAGGGAGAGCCAGGTACCTACTAATAATGGGGAAACTTTTAAAAACTCACAATGATCCATGCTCGCTTGTTAGAACTTGAGAAATTCATCCATTACTGAATATTTAATGGCAAAGTGTAGTTTGGCTCTTACAGTTGTGTGTCCCTCCTACTGATGTTAGTGTTTTGCACCAGTCTAAATTGTCTCAGAATGTGATGACAGCTTCAGATGTAAACAGCAAACTCCTTTGTAACATGTTGAAGAAGTAAATCTCTCAGTCCTGACAAGAAGTGAAGGTCCTCTCTTTCTCACTGTTTTTAGTGGTTTGTCATTTGTTGAGTAGTGCCATAGGAACTTCACTTACATGTACTTAAATGTCATAGAAATGCAGGTCTCGATTTCTTTGCAAACAATGAGGCATTACCAGTGTTTCTGTCTTGCAACACTTGCATGGTACTATTAATTTAAAGCCTTAGAGGTCCTGTTTTGCCTTGGTTATAGCGGATTCATCCATCTGCTAAGCTGTGGGATAAATGAATCACCCTGTTTGTTTACTTTGGCTCCCAAATGTGCTTCGTCATAAGCGCTAGGGAGGCCAGGCTGTGACTGGAAATAGTTGATACTATGTTTGTTTACTTGCAAAAAGAAGGACTGTCAAGTAACTTGTGGCTTTCAAGTTGGGGACACAGCTGAACTAAATAATTAAAAACCATCATTACATATACCATCAATATGTTGCTGCTGTTCTTTTCCCTTTGACAAGGGCTTACCATGGATGGTCTTCAGCCGATTTGAAAATTTTCCGCAGGAGACAGTTGGCAAGCTGCAGTGGTTTCTCAGTTCTCATCATTATAACCCAACTAGCTTGTAGATGCTGGACATTAGGGCCTCCTTCTTGTGGGCAGAGGAGACCTATCAGCTCAGGGGAGAAACAGATGCCCTCATTTGATCACAGCTGGTGGTAGTTTACCTGCTCAATCTAAGCCCATAAAATGAAGGAGGAAGCACAGCAGAAGAATATCAGAAATCTGCGTCTCCACCAAAGAGTGGCTAAGCTATATGACTGATTGCTCCTTGCTAGGAAAGAATGTACAAACTCTCTTTTTAATTGTCATGCTGATGTGGCGCTATTTAGGAAGCTGGATTGCCTGGGAGAAGGTAAGGATGAATGGAAGAGAGTGGCTTCCCATGGGGGGAAGCTGTGAAGTGCTGCAAGGTCACTTAATGGAGAGCTTGTGAGAATAGGCAGTATGAGCTTATCTTCTGCTTGGGAAGGCAAAGGTGGGCTGTGGTAACTAGCTGTAAGCAAATCCAGTGGGGGAGAAAAAAAAAAATGCAAGGGCATGTAATTATTTCCTCTAATGAAACAGACTGGGATGAAAAATGCATAACCAAAGTTAAGTTGGCCACTAATCACTGCAGCAGTGAGGTCCTGAAAGAGCTTCTCAGCAGGAGTAATGGGTAGGAAAAGAAATTACTTTTAACTTGGAGGTGGGCGCACACACTGCGTGGGTACACACAGTGGGTGACAGCAGGGGGTCTTCCCTTGATGCAAAGCTGCATCATGTCTTCTGGCTTTGTACTCTTTATTTCCGTTGAAAAAGAACTGGGCAGCTGAAAATAAAAAATGCCATCTAAGAGTTTAATTATAGTGTTATCATTATTTCTTCTGTTAATCTCCAGTACCCATATTTACAGCCCTTTCACGCTTATAAGGGCTGGAAGATTAAAAGAATTAAACACTGAACACAATTGCTGGATATGTCTTTGTAGACATGTCCAAAATCCTAATCTGCTTTAAACGGTGCCAGGAGATGCCAGTTACCCCCGGAAAATAGCCCTTAATGAGGCTTGGCTTTCCTAGCAGAGGAAGTGACCCAGTCTTTAAACAAAACTGTGTTGTAAGAGATGAGTTAGCTACTCATGTGACCCAAGTGCCTGTGTTATGGGAAGAAGAGGAGAAGAAGGAGCCACTTAAACACCACTCTGTTTGTTTTCACTCAGTCTCATGAATGTTGCATTCTGTTTATTTTACTGTTTACTGGCTGCTTCTGTGGCATTCACTCTTGGCTGTACACTGGGAACCATGATGGAGCAACATCACTCCAGCAAGGGTCCCAGGAGCTTCACAGCTCAGGCCAGCAGGATCGCTCAGACCACAGGCAACTGACGGTACCGAGGTCTCTGTTGGGAGTATCAGGTCACTGGAGACAAGGAGCAAAGAGCACAGTAATCATTCTTAGCAGTGGCATTTAACTCTCAGCCCTGGAAGAGTGCTTTAGGACATAGAAACCAGCTGCTGAAACACGAATGCTAGAGGCTTGACAGAATTATTTTATAGTTTATGGGATCACATTTCAGGATTATTGTCTGTGCCTGGATGTTGAATTTTTAACTTTAATTATAAAATTGCCCAAATGCAATGCCCTCACACCCGTTTAAACCAATAACTCAAGTTTTTCATCAATTGCCTACTCGGTATGGATGCACTGTTATACAGAGGCAGCCTAAGACTGCATATGTGTCAGTCATCAGCTTTGTAGTTTAGATTTAGTGCTTGTAATATTTAGCATTTGCATTCATTCTACTTTTAATGAAAACCAATTTAAACCTATTTTTACAATAATTTTTAGAAGTGGATCATGGGACTTCAGTCTTGTTATTCTTAAAAACAAATAGTTGTGATGCAGTGCTTTGAGGAGGTCTGAGCATGCCACAGTCTGTTTGCACAGGCAAAACAATTTACAGAGGTTATCCTTGGTCCTAGGTCTCTCCAGGTAGCTGGTCTAGTTTCAGCTCTTGTTTTTTTTCCATCTTCCTTTCACTTATTGTGCTTGTAGCATGTATTTCAGCAAAGTGGATGCAAGGGAACCAATTTTACAATGAGCTTTCTCAAGGTGGTGGGGCAGGTTCATTTTCTTCAACTGTGTGCCTTTCTCAGTGTTGCAAATCCATGGAGTCATGAAGCCTCACTCTCCGAATCGATGGTATCCCCATTTACCCAGCTTCCACTGAAGAGCACCCATTCAGAAACCCAGCAGAAGCAGACATGACTATTCCCTCCCCTCCTGCTTGGGGACTGTTTCAGTATGGAGATGGGGAGGGAGAGCAAAGAGACCAGTTCCAGCACAGGTCACCTGCAAGCAGCAGTCCTTCTGCTTCCTCTTCTCCCAAGACACCTTGCTCAGGAAGGGGAGAAAGAAAATTCCACCACATCTTCTTGCACCTCTTCCTTTCCTCTGCTCTGTCAGGGCAGAGGAGAATGGGAGGGGGCACGTGGTGGGACCCAACCTCCTGCATGGGGGCGGGGGGGGGGGGGAACAAAGCAACCTGCATGGTGAACAGATGGAAACCTGACCGGAGATGTTGGGTCTTGGTGTTTTGGTGTGGTACAGACAGAACCTCATAGCCCAAGACCGGGCAGCCTTGCAGGCCCTCACTTCATTTTGAAGGGGAAAATTGAGTGCCCACAAGCCCAGGGGCTCCAAAAAGCTGAAGAATTTTGCTCATTCATGGAAAGAAACATCAGAGAGGGATAAAAAGGATTTTAAAACAAGTAGCCTGCTGAGATAGACATATTGGACTCTATCACTGTAGCTTGAAATAAATAGGCTTTTATTTTGGAAGAAGTATAACTCCTGCACCTCCCATTCTCTTACACTCCTCAGGGTGGCCAGGGCACCCTGCCTGCCCTCCAGACTCCATCTCTTGTGCTACCCCCTGTGAGAAAGGGGAAAGCCTTGTTATACCAGGGGCACAGCCCACTCCTCGTTTCAGGCTATTTTCTCTACTCAGCCAACGTCTCAGGTGATGTCAAGCCCACAGAGTGTCCCAGGCCTGGCTGTTCCTCTCCCTCTGTGGGTGTTTGGATACAGTTTCTTTTGACTGTTTTTGAACAGTTTTGTTCATAATATAAAGATGTTTTCCTCAGGGGCTGAGGCACTGCAGATTGGCTCATGAGATGGGAACCTTTGACTCCTTGCTATATATTTAACATGAAATTGGGCATGTAATCAATTTTCTTGACACCAACCAAAGTATGTCACTAACTCATGGATGCTTGTGGTCATATGCTGTCATTCAGCCTTTCCAAATGAGCTGACCAAGTTTTAATGCATGGGATCAGATGCCACAAAGTATTTGTGCGTTGAAATAATGTGAGTTGAGGCATTTTTAATGGATTTCTTTTTTTATTGCAGATGTTGATAGTGTTGTATTTCCAAACTTCTGCATTTCTGATGTCATTTAAATGCTGTAAGAGTGATGACCCCACGTTCATTTAAGTGAGTTAAGTTTAGGTCGTGAGGTAAATGCCAGACTCCTAATGAAACACAGTAGATTGTTAAGAAGTGACTAACACAGTTGCAGCCTTTTTGACTTGTCTGAACTTGTCCTTTTAGGACAACTAGTTGATGTGTGCATATTTTAGTTAAAGAAAGGGGCAATTTTAAAGTTAGTGTAATTATTTTTGGCCACATCTTTATTTGTTTGCTCACCTTTTGACTTCCTTATATTCAAAAGTCATTGACTTTGTTTACATTTGTATTCAGACAGCAGAATTAGACTAAAACCAGCACTAGAGCTTGGATATTTTAGTTTGGCATGCTATTAGCTGGAGGGACATATGCTTTCTTCTGAAGTATTTTAGACTTTTTCAACTTACTAATTCAATAGGTTAATACATTCTTTCAAAAAAACCCAAACCCCTCCCCCCAAAAAAAACCCCCAACCCAAAAACTAATGAACTTATTTGATGTGCTCTCAGAGGCCCCAAAGAACATTTCAGAACATCGCAAATGCTTGAGTCTGCTGAACCCACTGCTTGGACCTTGTGGCTCTCCAGAGTTTAGAGGCAGGGTCTCAAATGCTGTTTTTCAAAGCAATGTTTGTTCTATGGGCTTGGGAAACCACTTCCTATACCTCATAAAAAATACACACAAGTGCAGGATGCAAGGGAAGAAAGGAGGTGTCCAATGCTTCTCTTAATTTTCACCTAGACGGGATCGATGAAAGCTTTTCTGTGTGGTTTGGGTGTTGTTTGTGTTTGTTTTTGTGGTGGTTTTTTTTTTTTACAACAGAGTATCTCTGATTATATACTGCCACAGAATAATAAGGAAAAAAACCTCAGGAAAGCTTTCTTAAAGTACTCAAAACTATTGCTTATCTGCAATGTCCTTGTGTTTATCGGGGCATTAACAACCAGATGTCCATTCAGTAATACACACAGCTAACTTTTGGTCAGTAAATTCAAAGTTTCTTTGCTGCATCATTTAATGATATAATAATTTAATGGTTCAACTGGTTGTCAAAGGATGGACGCAGCATTAGTAATCACCCATGTGTATTTGGTTTAAATGACTTGTTTGCCATTCCACAGGAGCTCTGTGGCAGAGCTAGGGATAAAATCTAACTCTCAAAGGCAACATTCATATTTTTAAAAAATATAAACCAGTCTTCTCTTTCTTTTTCTCCAACACTTGCTTCGTCCCTTACTATCTTCCAGCTTTTGCAGTGAGTAAGAAAGGAATCCTACCTTGAACAACCTCCTGCACAGTGCAGGCCTGATTCAGTTCCATGGCTTGGTCCATCCTGGGCTCTGCAAGGTGGGAAAAAAAATAAAGCATCACCTTTTTAAAGACTGTATCTTAATGTAACTGAATCACAATTCTTATGTTGCCTAATTTCAGGAGACTTGATTTTGCAGTCTTATTTATGTTCTTCAAACACTTTTTTTGTGTGTGCATGTTTTCCTAAATAGCTTTTTATTAAAAATCACAGTGGTAAGTTGAATGTTGGTCAAGCCAGGCCCGGTTGGAGTCAAAGTGATGCAGGATGTCAATTAGAGAAATAGGAATGCAGCGTATAACACATTTATTGTGGGTGGACACAGAAAAACACTGTCATTCAAAATCAGGGATTATAGGGTTATTTCTGTCTGCCTCTTGCGTGACCACTTCTTCCACTGATCCTGACCCCTCTGCTACTGTTTATGACTCCCTGCCTCGGTCCACTTGTGACTGCATCCAGTCTCAGTCTCCACCCTGACATTTTTCACATCTCTCCTTCCTGTTTTTGGGCTAACTGTCTCTTGCAATTTGGCTACGAGGAGATAAAATATGAAATCATGCCATATGTTCTCACTCAGTATCTCTGTACTGCTTTCCTGGCTTCAGTTGAGAAGAAAGCTTTTCCATGAACATCTGCCAGCTGATGACTGCCTAAACTGGAAAACAGCTCCTTGCTTCCCATAAAGAGGTACTTCTCCTTCCTTATCTGGGGAAAAAACCTACTCTTCTAGGAAAGGCGTAAGCTAATGCTGAAGTCCATTGGGTTCTTGAGCCGCTTTTTTCAGAAACTACTAAGCACTTTGCATCTTGCAGCCTTCCATGCGGCATATACAATGTGTCTTTGCACACACAAAGTGGAGAGATTTTGTTTGGCTTTGAAATGCACTCTCTCATCCACATCTCAAGACAGGTCATTTGTCATTCTTCATTCAGACTTGCACTAGGCCAACCAGACCTATAGACTGAAACGCCATCTTTTTCTTTACGTGTGAACTTTGACTCCCTGAACCTGCAGCGCATCTAAGTTCTGTACATCCTGCACCTTGGTCTGTATATCCTCTCTCCCAATTTCTAGCATTTTCTAACCCTCCAGGTCTAATTCTATGAGGCCTGAAAATTTCCTAAGGGCCTACAGCTGAGTGCTGACAGGTTCATAGAAGTGCATGTTGTAGAGTGATACGTTGTTAGAGCTGTGCCGATATTCAGACTTCTGCAGAGAGACATTTGCACCAAGGGGCAGCCTGAAAAGTTGGACTTTGACACAGCCCTAGATGTTGGTGGCTGCTGCCTTTGCATAGTACTTAGGGTGGATGACTTCCCCTGGGAAGGGAGAAGACCAGACCTAAGTTCTTTTTTTAGTGAGGAAACCGAACCTCCACCCCAGAAGGGTGCCACAGTGTGCCAGGCTTCAAGTGCCTGACACAGTCCCAGGAAAGGGCAGGGGGATGAGTGTCTGGTCCAGTGACTGTCACGGTTTTCTTCTGACAAGTGGCTTGTGTAAGAGGCATGCTTATCTCAGGGAGTGGGCAGTGGAGCTCCCCAGCCCTGCAGCTTCCTAGGGAGGTTGTTCCTGGCTTGCTTTTACCCCTTCCCTGGAGTGCAGCATGGCTCTGCCTCCTTGGAAGGTGCAGGATTTGGGAAGGATAGAGAAGGGGCAGCTCTTAGGTCTCCTTTCCCTGTCTTTCACGTGAAGGAATAAACTACTTGTGCCTACTTCTGTCTGTTAGCTTTTTGTGTTTTATGAATTCAGACTATTTCTTTATAGCTGTGGCTGTTGACGCTAGTTGTCACTTCTTGTACAATCCCTTTTGCATTTGAAACTCATTAGAGAGCACCTTATGCAACCTTATTGGTCCTTGCTTACCTTAAAACCTTCCCTTGCACTGAGATTGTCTGATATTTTTGTCAGTTCTGGCAGCTCTTCCATACTCCTTTTTATTCCATAGGAAACCCTCTGTTTTCCTTCTAAACAGGTACTAGACTGATTGCATTTTTTTTGATCAAAGATTTTCCAAGTCTCTTGCAACTTGTGGGTACTGATTTACTTATGTCATTCCTGATACATAATGACACAATTAGGGAAAATGGAAGAAATGCAGGAAATATATGTTGTGTCAGTCCATTTCCTGCTCACAGATTGTGTCAGAGAGATAAATATGTCCCACATGAGAAAAGTCTTTAAAAATAAACATTAAAAATGTTTTGTAATTAGTATCTGATTTTAAACAAAGGTTTCATGTTCTATTACTTCAAATAAAAGTTTCTGTCTGAATTTATTCTATTTTATGTAAATATATATGCTATAGGAACACTACAGATACATATAATTATACAAGATATGATTGATCCCATATTCTTTTTCACTTTATTCTGCAGTTTCATGTAATTACTCTTCTTTTTCACAACATACTGTGAGATATTTTATTGCAGTCTGGCCAGTTAATATCACAGCTAGATTACACTAGGATGCTGGCTTATAAAGGTATGAGAGAACATAAAAAAGGCACATGAGAGGTTTTTGGCTGCACAATCAGATTGCATACGATTCTTCTAAAGTCCTCCAGATTCTTCTGAAGAAAGAGATGGAAGGCAGATGTTCAATGTTTTTAGGTAAAAATAAAAAAAAAAGAAATTAAGAGATCAGTCTCGCACTCAAGACTTTTGCCAGGAGTGAAGATCTGAACTATTTAAATACCTGTTGGAAAAGAAGCAGAGCAGGACACAGATGATCTAGCAAGTTCTGGAAACGTGTTAGTGGCAACTTTTTAATGTGGTGGCAGAGGAAGCCAATAGATAAAGGACAGTAATTAAATCTGTTTAAAATTCAATTCAGCTAGGGGTCAGATGGTAAAGTGAATTATAGAAGACTATAAAACAATAGTGTTCCAAATAAAGGAAGGAAGCCCCGAATCAATGTTAAGGCAGGCAGCTAGGTGGATTTATTTGGAAGAAATTCCAAGGAGTATCTAAGGAACAAGAACTCATGTAAGAGACAAAAAGCTGATTAAAAACAGGATGGGTTTGCCAACAACAAAACATGCCTTAACAGTTCTGTTTCCTCTTTTCCAGGATAACTGGCTTAGCATTAAAGGAGGAGCAGTAGTTATGGTATATCTCAGTATTAGTAATGGTTTTGAGAGGGCCATAAGTAAGCTAGGAAATGTGGTGGAGTGATGGGAATGTAAGGTTGATGTTCAGCTAGTTGGAAAAAGTGGATTTCTGTGAGACGTGGGATATTTCAAGGCAACGTTGCAAGTTTAATTCCTGGAAGTGGTTTGACTCTACTTAGTCTGGATGGACTAGGGCAGACTTTCATGACTTTATACTTCAAATTACAGTAAGAAAGAGAGGAAACACTTTAAAGACAAACAGCGAAGGTCAAAGTGAGTCTGGTATGTTGGGGTGATGGTACATGAGGATAAATCCAAGAAAGAAAATACTAGGAAAAACGTTTTGTGGTATGTGGGGAGGTGATTAAGCAACAGCAGCTTGCAAGTCATATGGAAAACAAAGTCAACCAGAAATTGAGCTAGTCAATAATGCAAAGCAGTTGCAACAAAGACAATTTGTATTGATGTATACTAACAGTGTTCTTTTTCATATAACATGAGAGTAGGTCTGCCTTATTGGAAAGACCTTATCTGGCATTCAAACTTGATTATTGAGTTTTGGAATCACATTTTGAGAAAGATGCACATAAATTGGAGAGAATCCAGAACAGAGATCCAGGAATAAGAGTTTTGGAAAATATGATTTATTGGGAACAAATTTAAACTGAGTTTGGTTACACAAAAGAAGACTCAGGGAATTTTGATAATGTCATAGCAGACTTCAAAAATAGCAAGAAGATAGCAAACAGTTGTTTTCCATGTTCACTGGATTAGGACAAGCAGTAATCTCCTCAATTTTGCATGGAAAAAATAGATATTTATGTACTGTGTTAGGGAAACCTAGTTCTACATCAGGAAAACTACAGGTGAAGCAAGTTTTTCTAGTTTAAGTACAGAAATAGACTATAATTGGGGGAGCTATGAAATCTTTGATTATGTTAAATATCCATCAGGGTGTTGCAGATTATCCAGCCATACTTCAGGACAAAGGCACAGATTAGATGACTTTGATAATTCCTTTCAAACTGTATCCTATATTTTTCCTCCAAGGTCCTGCACAAGGATTTGTGGAGTCATTCCCTCTCCCCACAGGCAGCAATGTACCTGTGTTTAACATGGTCTAACATCAGTTTAACATGTCAGGTCCTTTAACAAGCTTCTGCCTGTAGTTCCAAGAGCTTTACTGGAGTTTTTGTGGACTACTTCAGAATTAACCTTTTTGTGTGTGTGTGTGCGTGCAGTGAAGAAGAGAAAATGTTGATTCTTTGTTACCATATTAATCCATGGGAGCTTGTCCTGGAGCGTGCTGGAAAACATTCCTTAGGAAGAAAACTTAAGAGAGCAAAAAACCAAAGGAGAGCAGAGTCCTTTCCAGCAGCTCAGTTTTTCAGTTTACTTCTGGCTAGGGACAGGTGTGTAGTTTAATTTCTTTACAGAAATACCAGGTGTACTTTTGGTACTCTGAGGTTGTGTTTCATTGTTGTGTGTAGGAACTCTGTATGGCCTGAAATCTGAGAGCTTTCCTTTGGAAGCCTTCAGCAATGTTTACCAAGTATGAAAATTCATCTCAGCACTTCTTCCGCATGCTACCTTTCTAAATCTGTGGACATGAATACTTGTTATGTAAACATACAAATTGGTGTTTAGTTCAGGTTCACAGGTCATTAACAATGTATCTATATAATTAACTTTATTATTTTGTATTTCTGAACGAACGTAAGAACCTTTATCATTCCCTTTTGCTTTTTTTTCCCCCCTCTTTCCTTTCTGTATAAGTTTCCACTGTATGTTATTTGTTTTAACCAGGGAAACACTGTAGTATCTTTCCTTCATTGTTTATTTTTTGGGTGATTTACACAATGGCTGCAGGAATTTGGACGTCAGCAGCTAGCTAACAAACAGGTTAAACTATTGACATTGACGCTTGCATCGATCATACAGCCTATAAAAGTTGCTCAAGGCTTTTTCTATTTAATTTGAGTTCTGATTGTCCTCTGGTAACTTTTTAATGAGTCTCAAATGAGCACATCTGCATTTTCAGTTACAGGTACTATAAATCCCCTGATTTTTAATTAAGAAATTAAAAAGAAAAAACAATTAAAAATGGTTAAAAAAATAGATCTGAATAGTTCAGGATCTGATCGTAGTTCAGGACTACAAGGTCACAGCCAGTGTACAGCTTTCTAATTGTTGTATTGCCATAAGGAATATCTTTGCTAATCAGATCATTGCAGGAACTTTTCCTTTAATAAAATTAATTTCCTCTCTTTTTTATTTATTATATTTAGTTGATTTATAGGGCTTTTAGATGCCAAAGATGAAAATCAGCTGGAAAAAATGTAATTATAGAATCATAGTCATTTAGGCTGGAAAAGACCTTCAAGATCATCAAGTCCAGCTGTTAACAGAGGACTTGCCAAGTCCACCTCTAAACTGTGTCCCTAAGTGCCATGTCTACAAATCCATATCTCTCGAGGAGACAAGGATGTTGTGGAAGTTATATTCTAGGGACAAACAGAATTACAATGTGATAAAGATGATCTTTTTCTCCCCTTGTCCCCATGCTTCCACAGAGGTTAAGTGGTAGAGGTTGGCCTGTGGTTATAAAGTTGCAGATGGTACAAACCATGAGCTCCCGTCTCCAGGTGGAGAGAAATGCTGTGTCCACAACCGGCACACTGAACTGAGGGGCTGAAAAAAGGTGTTTTGGGAAAGCCCTATCATGGGAAAACAGGAGATGGAGCCTCCAGGGAGAGTAAAACCCCCTCCCATCCATGTACACTTTCCCAGCACATCCTTGCTGAATGTACCATAAATGCACCAGCTACATGGCTTGGCATCCAGCCAGGTTGGGTTACACAGAGCTGAAGTGCCTCTAAGGGTTAGTCAAAGGCTGGGTGAAATTTGCAGTAATTAGCACCCGAGTGTGGTGTGATGCTGTCCCCCACCACCAGCAGCGGAAGGAACAAAGTGTGAGAGCACAGAGCAGCTTTTGATTCAACAGTACAGATGGCAGTGGGGTGTGCTGTGGAAGATCCCAGAGGTTTCATCAAGTTTTCTCTTAAAAGATAATCATAAGGTATCATACAGAGAGATTGCTCAGTAGCAATTTGGCTGAAGACTAACTCTTCAGTGAGAATTTGGCCTAAGACTAATTGGCCCAAATCTGAAACACATTGAGCTGAGAAGCTCTCTCTTCCTTTCTAACAGCTTGCCTGTATTCCTCCGTGTGCATGGCTGCCCTTTCAGGTCACCCCGAGTCTGCTGGTTGCTGTTGACCAAAATGTACCTGCCATTTAAGCACTGCTCTACCCTGTCCTGGCACAGCTCAGAAGCCTCTTGGGCTGTTTCTTTTAAGAAGCTGCATTACTTCTGAAGGTGCTGAGACAGGGGCATGCCACTCTGACAGCTTTGGCAGTAGTACCTGATTAAATACTTGTGAGATGGTACTGTGCTAGATGTGGCCAGGCAGAACAAAAACAGCCCTGTCCAAAAGCAAAATGTTTTAGTGTCATATGCTTTTAGTCATATGATTTAGTTTTGAGTAGTCCTGCGAGGAGCAGGGAGTTGGACTCAATGATCCTATGGGTTCCTTCCAACTTGAAATATTCTATGATTCTAGAAATCTGAAACTTATGCCTAAAGCTGTGATTCTGATGGAGGCAATGCCTAGAGGAAAGGAAGACAGGTTGGCAGCAGCATGATCAGAGTATGGATAACCGTAGATGTTCGGTTAACCCCCTAGGTTTTTTTTTCCTTAGTACTGTCCTAGCTTCAATGCCCCTCCACGTCAGATTAAGGACTTGGTGGGTGTATGAGCTCAGCAGATAACTTGAACCTAGAAGTGAAAGAGGTTTATAAGAGTCAGGTCAGGAAAGACATGCAGTGAATAAAGGCGGAGAATTATGGTTTCCTGAAAACCAGTGGAAACATCTTCAGCAGACATTGTGCGTGTTTCCAGCTGAGCCTGAGATTCCCAAGAGGAATTGTGGATTGTTATTGTGGGCTGCAGTTTGCACAAAATCTGTCCACACTAATATTAGCACTTGAGCAGTCCACAGTTACTCATTATTTCTACTGCGTTAGTATCCCAGGCAGGAACAGGGCTGCCTTCTGCACTGCACAGAATATGAAGGAAAAGAGAAACTGCTCTGTCTTTATACAGACATGCGTATTTCTGGATCTCTTCAAACCTACTTAAAGCTTCAGTCATTCTCCTCCAGTTTTCCAACAACATCGCCCTGCAAGTGATAAAGGCTTTTCCAATAACTTCAGTCAGAAGCAAATCAGGTCTGTAAGTGAAAGAAGTCAGGTGAAGGACATGCACACTTCATTGCGATACATAGCACTTTTGTGTGTCAAGAGGAGCTGTGCAATGAGCCTGGCTTTCAAAAGTGAAGAAAAAAGCAAATAACGGTTTTTTTGGGAAATTTTCCTAAAGAGCATTTGGTTGTGACAGCTGTTGCTTTAAATGATTGCTTCTGGGAATTATAAGGAAGCCTTGCAAATGCCTTTTCCAGTAAAACCATTTGCCCAAAACTCTTGCACAAAAGGCTCAGAACAAATAGCACTCACGGTGGAGAACAGAGCTTGCTGAAGCAGTTCTTGTGTAGGAGGGGTCTAAAGGTTTGTCTCGATCATGCACAGTGCTCTCAGCCACTGGTATGACATGTGAGCAGATGCCACGTTGAACCTGAATGGAGCATACAGTGTTTAGGGATGAATGATACGAGGCATACAATGGGGTACAATCCTATTCCCACTCAAAATAAGGACAAAGCACACACTAACTTCGGGCTCTGATCCTGCATGCATATGCACAGTGAGAATTGCCCTGTTGGCAGATTATGAGTATGAATGGACTTGCATAAAAGCAAGCCTTTGCATGACTTATCCTCCCATATGTGTGGGTTTGGCAGCTTCTCGCTTTTCCTTACCAGCCCTTGAAATACTTAACTGTTAAGTTCCTACTGCATGAAGACTGTAGCTAAGCAAAAGAATGAAAGCTTTCTTCCTTGAGGACAGGTGATTGCTGCTCCAGGTATGCTCTACCTGCCATAACATTGGCTTGTGTACTGCAAACCACAGCTTTAGTTTTGTTGTGGCTCCTTTAAGGTCCTGATAATTCATATTGGAAGGAGCGGATGTTTTTTTTCTCTTTTCTATGTCACTGTCAAATGAGATGGTAAAAACACAGAGAAGACTTTTTGGTTTTAGCAGGCTCCACAAAGACAGAAGAAGCTGGCATCAGTGCTTCAGCAGTTAGGATCAATTTTGGCCACATCTGTAGTGCAATGAGTAAATATTGGTACAGTTGGGCTCAAATTAAAGCTGGTCTGACTGAGCGTTTTAATAATAAAAAAAGAGACAGGAAATTACTTGATTAGGCAACTTCATAAAATAAGATGGGAAGATTTCTTTCACTATGGGAGAGGCCAGTGTCACTGGAGAAGAACAGAGCTTTCTTGATTAAAACTTAAGTCACTGGGAAATCCAATTTATTAAAACCTAAACTTCTTTAAAAAGTGAATTGGTTTTAGCCAAATAAATTTCCAGGAAGAACCTTTGCCTGGGATGTGGGAGAACTGGGCTGACTTCCTTGTTCCAAAGCAAGTGAGGCACAAGATTGAATCTCTTTCACTCCTGCAATTCTGGCTTTTCTTCAGGAGCTAGGATGTTCTTCAGGCTTTCTGATGAGAAACTCGGAAAGATTTAATCTTCAACCCACTGTGCTAAGAAAAGAAATATCCAGCTCTTGGTACATTCACTGAAAGGACGGGGTTTGTTTCCTCATAAATGCTTGAGATTTTGAAGTGAGAGTCCCCAGGCTTTTTGAACTAATTCAGATAGTTCTTTGATAGCTGCTTTTCCAGTTCATTTCCAAGTTCAAGGAATTATCAGGACACGTGGCTTGCCACGTATCTTTTTGGATTTCCTCTCAGTCTGTACTTATAAGGCAATAAGAGCAACGTTTTCACAACTAACTTGGCCTCTTCAGTCTGTGAATTTATTCATAGACTGTAATATCTGGAACATCGCTGGCATGGACCAGGAACAGCTTCAGCATGTCAGTGTGAAACACTGGTGCTTCTTGCAACATCAAACCTGGCACTTCTATATGAGTCAGCCGCAGGATGAATGCAATTCACACCAGCATGGCTTAATTATCATGTTGGTCACTGAGATCCAGAAATGCCACATGGGAATGTGATTTCCATGATGCTTCCAACATGGCATATAGCCCCTTCCTTTCTTCTATCTAGCAAAATTTTCTCCATCATTTGTAAAGTAACAGGGAGTTGATCTCTGTCTGAATCTGAGACAAGCTGCAAAGTCCTCTCATTTCTAGGCTGGAACTACTTTTCTTCTTGAATAAATAGAACCAGGCTCCTACAAGTCAGAGAAGAGACCGGCATCCTCTTTTCCTCCCACTCTTGATAGGACTGCTGTAGTCTGCAATTTTGTTTGAGCGCTGTTAAGTAAGAAGTGATGGCATATCACAGTCTGATTTATGCTGGTTCAGGTCACTGGTGCTGCTAACCTTCCAGGAGAGCTCTCAGGGGGATCCTACCAGCATCTGTGCTGGGATCTGTGACTTTTCACTTGCTGCTCTCAAAAAGGCAAGGTGACAGGCTTTGTGTGTGCTACAGAACCATTTAGCCTAGCCAAACACATTAAAACATGCTGTAAGAGCTATGGAAGAGTCCTACTAAATGTTCTCACAGAAGATAAAACGAGATATTTAAATGATAAAATGAGAGATTTAAACAGTGTAGAAAAATACAAAGCCTTTTTGTGCCTGTGGAAAAAATGTATTAGCTGCACCGACAGCTGGCTTTTCATTAGCTGTGTTCAGGAAAGGCATATTGATATTACTGTGACTAGTTCTCTGAAAGCATCAGCTCAGTGACAAGCAGCAGTCTGTCAAACGGGTATCTGGTATTGTTAGGAAAGGAATGGAGAACGGCACTAAACAGGTACAGCTTCAAGGTAGGATTTAGGTATATTGAATAATGTTAGGTGGTTGCATCAAAGCAAGCACAGCAGTGCCTTGGAAAGAGCATATAGTTCCCGTCATCCCATCACCAATGAAATACAGCACAGAGCAGGATGTCACAGATCGTGTGTGGTGGCTTTGCTAGAAGGCTTTTCAGCTTGGAAGCGCTGAGAGGATCCTCTGATTCATGAACAGTAATGGAGAAAGTGAGCAGGAAAAGATGTGTTGATTCTTTCTCACATAATCAGAGCGAAGGGTGCCTAGCTAAATTGCCTAGTGGCAGATTAAGGAAAAAGCAGCAGTGTGTTCCTTTTTAATCAGTGTGTGGGTAGTGTTTAATGATTAATGTGCAAGTCATTTCCATGGGATGTCATGGAGGCAAGAAAGATAATAAGTTTAAAAAGGGACTCAACAGAGCTATGGAAGGAAAGTTAATTACTGACTACTGAATATGGGCATGACCTTTTGCTGATGGGATGCCTGAAATGTTATTACTGGAAAACAGGAGAGTAAAACAAATACAGACAAACTCTTATTAGCTTTGTTCAGCTAATATGCCTGAAGCTGGCCATATTCAGAGACAAGAGATTGAATCAGGGGCTGTATGGCCCTCAGATTTGGTCTTGCATGTCTGCTCTTCTGCCACATTGGCTCTAGCAAGTATCAATTTTTAAGTGCTTCTAGCTTAAGCTACTATGCAGAACAAATGATGCAAGTCAATGATTTCACTTTAATCAGTGACTGCTATAAAAAATAAGAATTAGCTTCACTAGAAACAGATACAGAATCAGCATGAGAATCAGGTAACTCCCTATCTGTGCATATCGATGTAAAAGAAAGTGGGAAGGCAGTGCAGTGAAGAGAAGATACGAAAAGGTTTCAAGTCTACATTAAACATTAATGCCACAAGTCTGTGCCTAAACCAGACTCTTGCTCAGTTACTCAGTGGGCAAGTAAGAGAATGAGGTTAAAACAATGTAATGTCCTGCTTCCTGGTTATCATAACATAACAAAGTCTTATGTTCTGCTGTCTCCTGGGACTCGCTAGAGACATGGCTGGCTTAGTTTCCTGTTTGGACTTCCTAAAGGATACAAAGCAGTAAATGATGCAGCATAATGAAGGAATTATCATCCAAGCAGTGCTTTCTCTTCTGCTTTGGCTCTCCCCCAAACAGTGCAGTAATTCTTAGGAGTCACAAAAATGAGACAGCACATTGCCTGTGTGCTTCAGTACCTGGACTGCACAAGTTTGTGCAAGCAGCGTTTTAATCTTTACCACAGGAAAGGCTTTTGTCATTAATTCAGTCATTAACTTATTTTAAAGGACCAGCCGCAGATCTGCATTCCTTGCTAGAAGTTAGACCTGTCATACAAGAAAGACAATGAAGATATAGATCCTGTTCTGCTTGTGGTAAAATGACCTTTGCGTTAGGTCATGTTAGCCAAACATTTGATATTTTGGTGAGTGTTTCTCAGCTGACAAGCTTTTATGATGTCCTCTGACTCCTGATTAGGAGCTAAACCAGAGCTGGTGGAAGACAGTAGAGTTCTCTGCATCATAAACTGGGATGAGATCTGTGAGCCATAAATATGGATATACAATTGAATTTATATTCTCCACTGATTTCTCATCACTGAAGGCAATATAAAAGGAATATACAGCTAATTGGCTTAAATGACTTGTGTGACTTGTGAATGGGGAAAGGCAGACTAAAGATAGTCTGCCATACTGAGGTATGAATGCCTGATAAATACGTGAACAGCAAGAGTGACGCTAGATATACCCCTGATATCTGCTGGGGTAAAACTGTCACCTCTGAGTAATGACAGCTACTGACCAGGTCTTTTCCTAAGATCATCACTCTGAGCAAACACATGGAAGCTGTTAATGGGGTTTTGTACATGTTCTCAGTAAAAACCAAACAACCTGAGTCAACTCTTCTGTCTAAAATCAGAAGCACCACCATAGTGAGCAAAAGATGCAAGACACCCAAGGTCTTTCATAGATGTTGGACAGGCTGACCCACGAGTGTTACAGAAACTATGTTATGGGAAAGATTTAATGTTAACTGCACCATTTTAAACCCCAGGTCATGCACCAGATAGCCCAGAGCTGCAGGTCTGCATGAGTTTACATACCTCATCCTCTGTCAGCTCGGATTTACTCTCTGTTTTCAACTATAAACACATTGCTATGTATAAATTGCCATTACAGCATAACCTTGCAGCTGTGTTACTAAAATGCACAGAACATCCCATGATACTGCTGATATTAGTTTAACCTCGCAAGCAATTAAAACTATTATTCTGGTTCTCAGTCTCCATCAAGTTATTCACTGTAAGGGTGAAAGTGTGAACTATGTCACGCAGTATAATAACCACAATTTGGGCAACTACCTGAACTCAACTAACTAACCTTTTCAGCCTCTCTCTAGACTCAAAGTAGGCACATGCTTTGTCAGTCCCTTTAGTTCTGGATTTGTAGGCATTCATTTTGTGAAACTGAATAAGGGAAGAGTACCATGTTAGACCTGAAGGTGACATTTATTTTCCATAGAAACAAGGGGTGGGGGGTCCTTACCATATACTGAGGTGTCTCCCTGACATGGGTTCAAGGCACGGCTGAAGCCTGTAACTGGGCCAGGGGGGCCCACAGCTCTCGGGTACTGAGATCTCAGGACTAGAGCCAAGTTAAGCTAAAGGCGTCTTCACAAAACCAGTGAAAATGATAATGGGAGGCTGGGCGGAGACAAATGTGGTTGGAAGCTAGGTTTAAAATAATTTTCACAAATTGTGGTCTTTGCCACAAGAAGCAGCCCACATTGCTCAGGAAACTTTAAATGCTTAGGGCTATAACGTGCCCTCAGTTGCCACATTGCGCAGAGCTTCTGTTTCAACAAACTTTTTTTTTTTTTTTTTTCCCTGTGGCATATGTGCTCCCATTACTATAATACCTTTTCTTTATAAAATTATATGTTACAAAAGCTATGTGAAGAAAGAAATGTTGCCATCCCCACAGGAATACACAGCCCAGAATAATGGTAATGTCTGAGCTGCCTCATGATGTTTCCAGTACTGCTCCAGTTTGGGGGAGTCCGCTTTATCTTTTGAATAAAAGTCCACTTTTAAGACCACTTTATCTCTTGAAACTCCAAAAATATCCTGTACAATCTCTCACTTGCGTTGCTTTTTGACCTACTTGGTTACCAAAATTCAGCATCCTGTGGGTTGTCTCTATCTGGAGGAGAGGTATCTGAGATGGACTCAGATATCTTTGTTGCAGTCCCATTTGTTATTTCCTGACCGCAGAGTGCTTTGCGTAGGAAACTGTTTTTTCCTTCTTTGGTGAGTTTATTAGATAGTTTATTCGATTTATTCTTGAACTATAGATTAATTGTGGTTGTGCATTTCAGACTAAATTATGTGCCCCACATCTGCTACATAGCTTCTTAACAATTAGCTGAAGTTTCATGGTTGTTTTTGAACAGTTTGCAGAAAAGCAGAGCTTTAGACTGGTCACTACTACTGATCACTGTTTTGATCCAGCAGGCTCACAGAAAATTGTATCAAAACAGGAAAGCATCTTTTGCAAGTCTGTGAAATGAGACAGCCATACAATTCTGGGTTGTGGAACAGTGGGAACAAAAGCACAGGTGGTCATCTAACAAGGTTTTGTTGAACAAAAGTAGAAAACTAGAATGACTAGAATTCCTCCAGCACCGAAACTGTTGCCGGAGTCACCAGGAAGTGTCTATGGAATGAATTAAAGGCAGAACAAAGTCTGCTTAAACCAGTAGGATTTGGCATCCTAAGAGAGCTATAGGCATTTCCTGCAAGTGGTGGAGAGGGTATCTATTGCAGGAACTGATGGCTCCAGAGAGCAGTGTTGACCTGACTTGCTGTCTTCTGGTTTTGTAGAGCTGACACCTGGCAGGGAGATGTGTTGGAGAAGGGACATTGACTGTTTGTCTGAGAAAATCTGTACAGTGGCCTGTAGACATCAAACATTCCTAAGGCTGACCTTCCCAGACAGACATTGTCTCCACCTGTTACCTGCGTAGCTTTTGTGATTGCTTCTCAGCAATCTGAGCTCTGTGAGCTATTCCCACATATGTCTTGCCCTGATGCTTGTGCAACAGTTTCTTCATGCTGTGTGGCATATGACCATACAGTTGAAGGCATGATTATAGTGTTTGCCACATTGTCCTGCAGATCTCTTCTAAGAGTCCCAGATCTCTGTCCCCCCGTTCTTTCTTCTGAAGAAGAGACATAATGTAGGACACAGAACTGTGGGACAGCAGAAAGCAGTCTTCCTGTGCTCAGGCTCTGCCAAAAATAGGTAAAATGCAAGAGCTACAAAAAGGGACAAGGTTGAGTCCCAGACTCCACCATTCAGTAGGGATTCCAGGCCTGGGGTGGACAGTGGCAGGGGTCAGAGATGTTGTCATCTCAGGAACATTCAGCAGACAGGATGTGAGGGCATGAGGTGTTAACAGAACATGAGGTGATAACAGAACATGGAACTGAAGGCAGAACAAAAGAGAGCTCTTATGGACTCCTAAGCACCGAGGACTCCCACCATGTGGTTGTGAATGCATTTTCCTGTTCATACACTGCAGAACCAGGATTGTGAAAGAGGATGGAAGAGCTCCAAGGATGAATAATCAGAGAACTTCAAGCACATGCTGTCCAGCAGAAAACTTCAAATCTGCATCCTCAACAAAGTCTTGGGGAAAGAGACTAAAACCATGAGGTTTTAGTTAGGAGGATAGAAAAATGTGTTCAAAGGTCAACTTGAAAAGGGAAAGAAGTTGAACATAAACCCAGTTCTCCTTCACCCTATTCTCCAGTGGGGGCTTCTGTGAGCAAAACCCACACATGCAGGCTCTAGGGAATCCGCGGGTATGGCAGAGCAGCAAGGGCTTCTTTTTGCTGAATGATGCCTCAGTGTTTTCAGAAGGAAAGCCCAGAATCTTTGGGTAAAGTCAAAAGAGATCAGATGAAGTACTAAATGTACTTAACATATGAAAGAAATGAGATGGAGAGTTGCAAAACAGAAAGTGAAGCACCCCATGGAATTCTCTGCTAATTTTCAATGGGGCTTTGATCTGGAGTTTTGTGAGTTCTTCATCTCACCTGGATTGACTGGTGTGGGTGGGGAGAGGCAAGCCCTGCAATTCCTCAAGTGACTGTACAGTCTGTACTTCCACTTCTTGAGATTACTGTTTTCTTCTGAACGCCAGAAGGCTGCCTGTCTGCCTGTGCTCTTTCAGGGCCTGTCTCTCCCTTGTGCAATTGAAGGGAGTCTAGTCATCACCTTGAGTTATTTTTAACCTTTAGCAAGGAAACTGCTAAATAAGTTTGAAACATAGTGTCACAGGAAATGGAATAAATTGGGCAGATTTTTTTTAAAAAAGTACTCAAAATGATCTGCTGTTTTCCCCCTGTAAATGTTCCTTAGGTTGTATTTAAATGTACAGTTCCATACATAAACTATGTATTAAAACTTGTATTGTTGCTATAGTTTCTGTTTAGATATTATAAACTTTATAAGCTATTGTTTAAAACACATCTAAGTAGACAGAGACAGTTTATTTTGCAATGTTCAAATCAACTGATGGACTGGAACTCAGAGTCTTTGAAAGAGCTGCTGTACTTTTGTACTTGGGGAAAATGACATTTCTGTCTCAGCCTGTAAAAGCTTACACAGAACTACTGTGCTTAACGCAGGGGAGTTTGGCTGTGGCAGTAGGTGACTGAGTTTGCTCTGTGCCTGGCTGGGGGCTTTTGGGAATGCACCAGGCTCAGGAGATGCCAACTTCATTCTTGCATCTTATAGGCATTTTGAACTCAGCCTGAGCTCAGGCTGTGTAGAAACACTGCACGTTTTTGTGGACGGTACCTGGAGATGACTGAACCCTTTCCAAAAGGACTTGTCTAGCCAATGAAGGTCCCAAGCCATCCTTTTTGTCTGATTTTAAAACAAAAGCAGATAGAAACTGTACATTCTGCATTCTGGGAGGCTTGACCACTGGTCACACCTGATACTTCCTCTTGGGAATACCAACAATTTAACTTTAAACTTTTTTTCATGACACTCATATTATCTTCCTTTCTAAAATTAAGATAAAGAAATTTTAGATGAATACTCAACAAACCTTCACAGTGGTGCACTGCAGGCAATGAACTGGAAATGAAGTAAAATTTGTAGTATCGTGTATCACATAAATGCCAATTAAAAGATGAGAAGTGAAAACAATGTAAAAATGTAGAAAAAAACTATGAGGTTAGTGAATAAGCCATTTTACCAGGATTAGGGTCCAATTCTGACCAGCAAGATACTGATAATTCAAAGATTTCTTTAAAAAAACCTTATTGTACTAAATGTCTTCAAATTTTAAGTCAACAAGAAAAAAAAAGCTTCTTGAACTTGTCCTGTAAATGCAAAAAATCATATCATAACTTGTAATTCATTAATTTATATTGTGATTTTTATTAACTCTGTGTTTATAGAAGATTATTTGCAAAATGTAGAAATAAATTTAAAAAGAAGAAAACTTAAAATTCATAGCTATGCACAGGGTTTCAACTAGAAGCAGATGTTATTCCAGATGAGATGATGCTATCATTTATACAATATAGCCCCATGGCTCATTGGTTAATGTATGGGATTTCATGATTACCTCTGTGTCTTAAACAGTAAAGTAAAAAAAGATGACTATAATGTATTTATAATTTCTGACTTTCTTTTCCTCCTCCGTTAAGATGATTCAAAGTTCTCCAACTTTCATTTATCTTGCTGATCTCAAGCAGTAACTCAAGTCTGCCCAGTGACTCATTTCAAATAGCTGTTTCAGCATCTAACCTGGGAAATCAAGGTCAGTCAAGATCTAGTATCTTGGGTGTCTCTGTTACAGATTTGGACTTATTTCTGCTGTATGTGCATGTCAAATTAAAACAACTTTATGCAGGCATCACATTTAAATCTATTAAAATATCAGACTAGTGTACTCTCTGGCTGTGGAAGCAGATCAGGGATGATGAGATTTCTTCCAACTCTTTGGGAAAATGATTCATTGGTTTTGCTTTGTCTGTTTTATTTGGGTGGGCTTTTTTGGTTTTTGTTGGTGTTTTTTTAATGAGGAAGAATTCAGCTTACTTGGGAATTACATTATGTCACATGCAGGGCAAAAGTTCTAGTGCATTGCTTGGAATTTAATTGATAATTATTTTTTTTTAAATTCCTCCTGTTGAAGGAGTACAAACAAGCAAGTCTTTTTCACGCTCTGTGTGTGCTTGTTTAAGATGCAGAAAGCTCTTGGCAGGGGATGAGCAGGACATGAGGAGTTTTATCACTTCCTGACATTTTTCATATTAAACTAAATTACTCCCTTCCTGCTCCATTTTTAAACACAACCTGACTCTTGGTTCATTACCAGTCTGCAAGAAACACATGGAGGTTATTGTTTTGATCTGTGTTTCTTACTGTACTTTTCTGTTTGTTACTTTCTCTGCTGGCACAACATGGAGTATAATTGCTGCTCGCAGGAATAAGAGCATGGCTGCAACTTCAGCTGCTACGGCTTACGAGCCTCTAAAAATCCTTTTGACATACATCAAGAAACTTCAAAAAGAAAAATAGAATTACCTTAAAAATTCAGTAAGTGTTTATTGCTCTTTATTTCTCATTCTGTTGTGTATAGAGGAATTTCAGGTAAAAGCCTTTGTCTGAAAGGTCATCTGATGGTGTTCAGAAACCCCTTTTGATATAGGGAGCCTACATATGTGCTCATGATTGAAGTGGTTCACGGCAGAGGTACAAGCGCTGTCCCACGATTGTCTCTTCTATGTGCATGCTCCCTGGCACACCTCAGGCTTGTGCCAGCTAGCACTCCGCTAGGACACACCTGCTGTGGTACAGGGACTAGCTCAGGCTAAGAACACCCTTTTGAGGACACCCTTTGGAGTTTAGTCCAGCCACATGGAGAGAGACCTCAGACAGCCTGTTGTCTGGCCCATTAATTTATTTGTGCTAAGATAACTGGGGATTGTCATGGTCCATCTGGATCTCTCAAATTTACAAGACAACACAGTCTGTAAATTAAACTTTCTTTTGGGAGCATTAGGGAAGAAAAAACAAATAAACACAACAAAAAAGCCTCATTCCCCTTTGTGCAGACTAGTCTACCATGTGAATTCACTAATTCGTCACTTAATTCATGAGGTTTCTAACTCACAAGTTCTCTAATTCATAACTTAAAACTTGTAACTCATGCACCTATGAGCAAAACAGTCACCTAGTTGATGGTGAGAAAGCTCATCCTTCCTCCTCCATGATGGTGTGGAAAACCCCTGTATCACACCGGGAAGCCCAGAAACCTCAGCAGTCCAGCTGCTGTTGGATCTGCTTCAAAAGCTTTTTGGGGGTACACTGACATATTTATACCTTCCAGCCTGGAAGTCTGGTTTACACAGTTTGCATGAGTTGTTGGATTATGAAGAAACTGTGAGACAATTGATATGCAAGGATGATGACTGCAGGAGACTGAGATGTAGCTGGCAGTGGCTGCACAATAGCCTTTAGTCATTACATTGTGTCCTGTCTACGTGTCACCCTCACTTCAACCTAGTGGTACTGTTCCCAGTGTACATCAGGCCTTAGCCTGAGATATGTGTTAGCCAAAATCTGACCAGGAGTTGAGTGCACAGTCACAGGGATGCACGTCTATGGAGTAGTTTACAATGTTGTGAAAGCTGTATTTTCTTAGGGCAGAAAAGATAAAGGGACAGGGCAAGAGCATGGCAAAAGATAAGAAATGCAGCTTTGAAGCCTGTAACACAGGCTTCCTTCAGCTGGAAAAAGCTCTAACTCCCAAGCAGAGATGCAGAAAGGTCTTTCCATCTAAAAAGTGCTTGTGCTGTGGGCTACACTGTTAACATAGACCCACCCTCAAACTCTACACCATTAATTACACCAGCATCCACCTGGAGCAACATAATGTGCAACCTGCATCTCTCTCATGTACAGTAAGTTCATTCTTTGTAGCCTCCCTAAAGGATATGACGACCTTATTAGCCAGTCTAGATGTGGTCACCTTTGCCAGTATTGGGCTATCAAGGCACAGCAGAGATTTTTGCTCAGCTTCTTAGGGTGTGTATACACATACCTGCTAGGAGGTGCAGATATTCTCTACCAATTAGATGCAATATTTCATAGGTGGCTTCTGTTTCTATCACAAGGCTGAAGCAGGTTATGGGAAGTGTGAGGTGATGCATGCCCTGATGGAGGCAGCTGCACTAAGGAGTGAAGATGTGCCTGGGAGTGCCACTCAGCTGGCAACTCAGGGACACCTCCAGGCCCCCTCGTTGAGGTGGAGATGCAGAACATGAGCCACTTTCACAATTCTGTAGTTGTAAGAGGACTAAAGAAATACCTGTAATGAATGTAAATGTGAGAATTTGGGAAACAGTTAGGCACACTGGTAATGTTTTAGGCAGCTAGGGAATTCCTGTCAAGTTGAATGCTATTGTTCAAACCTAAAAATATGCAGAACTTGAAAACAGAGGAAGATGGTTTGGCAGCATCTTCTTTTTTTCCCCTGCCACACAAGAGAGAATATAAAACGGGAATCTCCAGCACAATCCTTTGTTATTATATATTTTTCCAGTTGCCTGGAAATGAGGGAAATAAGCACAAAGAGCTAGAGCCAACACCACTTCAAGAAACTTCAAAACAATCTTAGTTACTCATAATTTGATACACCCATACAGTGAAAATTACAGTTTCCAATTCCTAAGGACTTAAAAGTATTTTTAAGTTATGCATGGTTTAATAAACTCTAAAGCAGGAATGAGAGAGGAAAAGGATAAGGTGGGGAAGGAAAAGGAAAGGGATGGGATGTTGACAGACACTTCAGGCACACATTTCAAGGTTTATCCAAAGCTACTTGAGTACTGGCAATGTCACTGCATGATTTAAGTAGTGCCTATTATAGCCTGGACAAAATCCCTCCCTGCTGAACAGCTGGATTTTATATTGTACAAAAATGATCTCATTTAATTACCTAGAAGTATTGTCTAATGTGGTTTGCTGCAATTCTGGAAGAAAATTCTAGATTAAAATCAACAGTCATAGTTTATATATTAATTATGGAACTCTGATCTTATACTCACTGGTAGACAAACGAAGAGCTTTTGAATCTTTTTGAGTAGACCTTTTCGCTCCTCCTGGGTTCAGACTAAATGATGCCATCCTTCACAGCTATTTCTTGTAAAATTAAGGGAAGAAGCCATTTGTATTTGAAGCTGAGTCAGCTGTTTATTCAAGATTGACCTACTCAAAATGAACAATGAATCTCATCTGTAAAAGATTTCACTTAATGAAAACAGTCTATTATTTTTAGTAAACATTTTGTGAAGTTAGCACTTTTGCAAAAATACTGGCTTGCTTAGCACTATGTATAGAAAAAATGGCCCAACAAACCATCTTCAATGGAAAGCACAATCAAGCATCAAAAAGTCACAGCTATGTCATTAAAATGAGTAAAATTCCAGTTGTATTTAAGAAAGTGATTTATAAAAGCATACCTCTTGCTTACTAAATCAGGTCAATTTCCATCACTAATTGGGTCAGCTAACAACAAAGGCACATGCTTCACTTCCTCTTCAAGCATGTCCTTTGTCAGCCTCTCAGGAAGTTACAGCTTATATACTTTACACCAATAGTTTGAAACTAAGAATAGTAAGAATCCTTACTGCTCCTTTTGTAGCTACCACCTTCCTTCTGTTCTGTTTTTCTCCTCTTTACCTCATTAATTCGCCTTTTCTTTTTATTATCTAAAAGTAAAATTACCTTTTTTCATGTTTTATATGTTCAGCTGCTACTTTATATGAAATTTCAAATGTTTGGGTTTGGAAGGTTTTTTTGCAATGATATCTTTTCCTTTATCTTCCTTAGACAATTTTTTGTTTCTGTCTATTCTTATTTCTCTTCTGTTTCATTTTGCTTCTCTGATAAAGCTGTGAACACACTGCATTTCTCCACTTGTATCCTTGTATCTGATTCTTTACTAGTACAAATACTCCTTTTCCCTTCTTTTTTACATCAGGTTTGGCTTCCCATTCTCCTCTAATTTGTTTAATGCAGTCCTACTTGTTTTCATTATGAGAAATCAGGAATTTTGAAACTATAATATCATAAAATAGTGCTGATAGCTCATTTGTGAAATGTATTTAAGAAATAGGGTGAGATGATTTCAGATGTTAAATGCCAAATTCCTGCTTTTATAGAAAATGGAAAATTCCACAATACAGTGTTCAGGAGAGTCTTCTGAGGTTTAGCAGCCTACAGCTCTGAAGATTTCAGCCTTACTGGATATGCTCCATTGCCTTGTGGCTGTTAGTGCTGAGCAGAAAACAAGTCTGCAGTCTAACGGGACCCTCCAGTCTAGGAAGAAAATTGGATGTTCCTTGTATTTACTCTACTACCCTACAATGAAACTAGACACTAGAGGGAAACCCGTCTCTCCTTGGCTGTCTGTGCCCATCCTGCAGCTGGTAAGTGGGCAGCAGGAATCAATCTGCAGAAGTGCACAGGAGGCTACACATGCGCTACAGGGAAGGGAGTGGAGAAAAGAAGTATGAGATGCATCTCAGAGCAGAGATTAAGGGATGTGCCTGGGAAGCGAGAGAACTGGGACAGGTTGGACATGCAGCATCAGACTGAGAAGTGGACTAACCCCTGTTAAAGTTAGATTGGGAGCAAATGATTCATACTCTGATGAGTAGTTTGAAGGAATAACAGAAAATAGGTAAAGGGGGTAGGAAAGAGAACCTGATCAACAGAAGTTGTCTTTGAAAGAGGTGAAGATTGTCTGGACAGGGAGACTGGTGTTAGTTACTTTTGTAGGAAGAAAGAAACAGTATGGGGAGAGTTTGGCAGGAGATGGGTAAACAGGGAGTAGGAGACAAATAAATGGATGTAAGAACTAGAAAAGAGGAAACTGGGAACTGGTGAGAATACAGGGAGGGTGTGGTGAAGATATTGATTGAAGGAGGTTGTCAGTGGAGAGGCTGGGAATGACAGCCACTGGGGAGGAGCTCATGGACAGCTGTACCGTGGGAGCCTCCAGAAACAGGGAAATGACAGGGAGACTGGAAGTGTCTGTTTTGGAGGATGAGGAGGGAATGAGACTACAACAGGGGTTAGAGGTCAAAGAAAACAGAGACTGTGACAAGAAACTCCAGGTGCAACTGACAAGACTGAGAAAGTAGGCAGAAAGGTGGCAGATAAATCTTAATGTAGCCAGATGTATGGCAATGCATATAGTTAAAAATAATGAAGCCCATGCCTACACGATTCTGAACACAGAACTGGCCCTTACAGCTTGAGAATTCTGGACTAATCATTGACAGTTCTCTGAATGTGCAGTAGAAATGAAAAGACTAGCTAAGTGGATTGAGAATAAACCAAAAATCATAATTTTGCCAATACATAAAATCTTGGGGCCACTGTGCAGAGTATTGTTTGAACGGTTATCATCTGGTACCCTTACTTCAAGATACAGGTGCACTACACAAAATTATGATTAAGGGGATGATGCAGCTGTCCCATGAAGGGAGACAAAAGGATGAAACTTTCTGGTTTACAGAGAGAAGAAAGATACTGTTGGCTTACAAAATTTTGAAGGCAATGAGTAAAATGAATGTGGAATTTTTATTCACCAAATCTTACGGTACTAGGATTAGAGGATTGTCATGTAACTGGCACTTGGCTTAAAAAACAACAACAGTACTTTGCACAGGCATTACCGAACTTCTGGAAATGGTTATTACAGGTGATTGTGGAGGTAGACGGTACCAGCAGCTTCAAAAAGGGATTAGGCTAATGGTCTAGATACCGTTTGGGGAAACACCTCGACATGTCCTCTAACTCCACTGTGACATTGCCCCCTTGCCTGCCTGTTACCCCCATGGCTGGTTCTGCCTATTGGACTCTCTTGCGGGTCATGGTCAGGATCCCCTCAAATGTGTTGACGAGGCCTCTCCTACCAGAGACAGAATGTTATATGAGAGGAACTCATATATCACCTGGGTGCAAGGTTATATGACAGGAACGGATTGTAACTAGTGGTCAGATTTGCATGATGTCCCTTAATTGCATCTCCAATGACCACTGCTGGAGACAGAGTGCTGGACCAGATGGGACATTTTAGTATGGTCCAGTTGAGCATTGTTTTCATTCTTAGTTTATTATCAAGATTGTAAAATTAATGATTCAAAATTATTTCTTGCTTAAATTTGCTTGTGAAGTCCTAAGATTTTTTTCCTTATCCTTGCGTTACAATTTATCAGTCACATACTGTTGTACCTCTAGGAAGTCTTTGGCTCTATTGGCAAGAAAGGAGGTGCTCTCTTTTAATGGTCATGTAGTCAGGACATTTTTTTCTCCCTGGTAATTCAGTGAGCATCCCCATGCCTTATTTCTTGTCTTCTATTCAAGCCCAGTACAGAAAATATTAGTTTCTATGGATTTCTTTTTGGTGCTCACCTTTTTTTTTGTTTGTTTGTTTTTGGTTTTTTTCAGCACTGACTTTGCAGTCAAGTTCTTTTAACATAGCAAATTCATGCTATAAATTCAGTCAGGACAAGACCTTGTACTGAATGCAATTTTTGCTCTTTATAGCTGCTGACAACATTAACAAAGAAAAGAAGAGCACACCATAAATCTGTCAGTAAAACGTACCATATATCAGGTATCTTGGCATCAAGATACTTATTATCAACTAAATAATAAGAACTAGGATAGGCCAAGTCAAAGTGACAAGCATGAAACTCAGGGACTACAAGCGGTTTCCATCTCTTCAGAACGGCGGATGCTTGAGAAATACGACTTTAGGAATGAAACGGAGCATCTGTCCATGGGTCCCAGCTGCTAGTCCTCACATGGGTCACATTCATATTGCATATGTGCACCCAGAATTGAGCATAGATGTGACCTAACATGCACCTGTTGTAGACACCCAGGTAATTAGCATCCTTTTTGACCCAGCCTGCCAAATACTGTCAAACATCTGAAAATGTGGAAAAAAATTTAAACAAAATCAAATCAATTCTTCAATAGAAAAAAAAACTTGCAAAATCTGCAAGTGCTGATGCTACTTTTACTCTTTGTGACTATTACAGTTCTTCCTTTACTGAGTGTTACAGGGAGAGGCAGGAAGCCTGGCAAACCACAGAAGTATAAGCACAGTGTGCTGCTACCTTTTGAGTAATGTTTCACTTGCAGTCTAAGCTGCTGTAGTGCTACCCTGGTTGCTACTATGCCCTGTATTTGATGTAGTAGACATTATGGTCTTTGTGTAACTCCACTTGTGGCTGAAAACCTCTTGAACAAGAAATTCAAAATGTTCTAGTGACCTCCATGCATAATTACTCTTACAGTGAGGAGCTGTTTTCCCCGTAGTCTACTTTTTTCTAGGTTTCCAAAAAATATTTGTAACCAATAAAACCATGGGTTTAGTCTAATCAATCTCCTCTGAAAATCATTATTACTGAACAAAACTAGTGACCACTTCAACATTGCAATAAGTATAGGTTCCCAAAAGCACTGCAGGAGGTTCCTTCAACTACTTGCCTTATCAGGATGAAACAACTGTTTTTTAAGCAACAGAATTGCTGTCTAGCCTACTTCAGCACAGGCTTTCCCCAAGAATGTTTCTCAAAGACAGTTTTTCAAGTAGCCATTGCAATGAAAACATACAGAAAACCCCATCACACTCTCATATGCAACTGATTGGTAAACAGTGTGTGTTTTGGCCAGTTTTATTTTAATGTGTTATAACTGACTAGCATTAGACTTCAGAAGGAGAGTTACAACAGCAACAATAATTGATAGGTAGTTTCATAGATGGGGTTGATAGAAACTTCATAAGTTTCTGAGTCACCACTTTTAAATATTATTAAATTTATCCCTTTGGACAGAGATTTTTCTATGCTTCATGGTCATATAAGTTTGTTTTTAAAAAAGGAAAGTGACCCAAATCCATTCAGAAATGTCTAAAATGAGGTTAAAGAAGAAAAACACTGTGTCTACATGCTTTAAAGCCAGGAACAGGAACACAGTCAGGGATGTGTATCTTGTGTTTCTGTGAAGTGCTACGTGGATTTGGCAAATGTAAAAATCATTGTGTATTTCACCTCACACATGCTCATATTTGCTAAAAGTTACCAGTCAGGGCCTTTGAGTACTTTTGTTTTAGGATGTTTTATCTGATTTCTGTCTATGCTCCAGGAGCTTGGTTTTGGTGCCAGGGGAGAGGGAGTGTTATATTATTGCAATATCCTCTTCATAAGTCATTGATGCCATTCCTTTCCAGAAAAACTAGAAAAATCTGGGTCCTAACTGCTGTAGATAGCAGTGCAAGGGAGGTGAGGAGGCAGCCTGCGACTGCACTGTCCAAGGCCACCTGGGGCCACAGGCTAGTTTCTCCCACACATTAGGGTGCCTCTGAAAGCTGCCCTAAACTGTAGCTCCTTCAGAGCAGTCTATCAATGCCACTAGACAGCTCGACTCCACTTATGCTTTTTCTCTCCCCTTCTCTACTGTGGCTTCCCTAATGACTGGATCTCTGAGGTTAACAGCTGGGATGCACAGCAAAGGTCATGGAGTGGTCCAGAGGAGTGGACATAGAATCCCTTGGAGGGGCAGGAGACTTCCTCTCAGTGGGGTGCA
This sequence comes from Falco rusticolus, assembly GCF_015220075.1. Taxonomy (NCBI): domain Eukaryota; kingdom Metazoa; phylum Chordata; class Aves; order Falconiformes; family Falconidae; genus Falco; species Falco rusticolus. The sequence continues at coordinate 68,709,407 of NC_051188.1, read as the reverse complement.
GCCTGCTAACCATGCTCCTCCCCCGACCCCACCAGCTGCATTTGAGCATCAATAGGTAACCTCACTCAGTTGGCATAAAAGCACGGGTCGGATTTGAAATGTCTTCAGTAAATTGAAACATCCTTGAAAAGCTGCTCTCAAAGAAAGCCAAACAAGTATTGAGAAGCTTCAGGTAAGGGAAAATCACAGTTTTGTAACTTGCTGGACCTGTGCACTTAACTTTCTAAAAATGGAGGCAGGGTCTGTTCTACAATGAGATCTATGTTGGAGACAGCTTACTTTTAAGTAGAGATTTGGCTTCTTTCCTTTAGCTCTGTCCTTTCCATTGCAGTCTTTTATATCCTTTGCATTATTTGTTCTTCTCCTAAGTATGCTGTCATTCTCAAACTGTTCCTTGCAACACTGCTGAGCAACACAGCACAAACACTGCACAAAGGGCAGGGATATAGAGTGCTTACTGTTGAATCACATGAACAAAAATTGTTTCCAGTTTTCCTGCATGTAATGTGGATTTCCACCATCAGCATATCCTATTTAAGAAAACCAAACAAACCAACCATAGTGCTGTGGTCTGACTCCTCTTCCCTCTTTCAAGCTTCTGTTGAAAAGCAAGAAACTGAAATCAGGAGGACTTGAAGCTCGCTCATCACCTGGCAGCATAAGGGAGGCTGGTAGTTTTCAGAGCTCAGAACTGCTTCTCCCATTTGCTCCGGGACGGAAGAGATGCTGCCTCCCATGGTTTCACCTTGCCAGCTCTCCAAACAGTGGCCAGAGACCCAGAGGGGCCAGATGGAATGTGTGGGGGAATCAGTCATTACAGTGAATTGACCTTTTTCATGCACCCCAAAAAAGCACTAGAAAAAGCACAGCTGCTTTATCCTTTTAAATTCACTTTGAAACTCCATGCTTAGCACTCATAAGAGGTTGGTATTACCAGTTTAATAGCTTTAATAGTGTGATACCAGTTAAATGGTAGTCCTTAATCCAGATCTTTTCCCTCCTCTTGTATCAGGACATTCAGGTCATTGCCTTTCTTTAAGCTAACACGCTCTCAGACTGATTTAGCACCTGTTTTGGGGGATGCCACAAAGCAAAAAGCCTTGAAGTGGCTTGTGCATTCTCTTCTTTTTTCTTAAACTGGTTATATTGCTCAGTCTTACAGGCCTGGACCTTGCTCATCTCATCTCAGTGTGGTTGCTTTGAGCTGGAGAAACACCAAGGTGGCTCTGAATTCATTCCTGAATCTTTCAAAAAAACTTAAATCAGCAGAAGTTGCTTTCATAATAGCAGTAAAAGGTAGTAATTATTGTTGAATGAAAGAAAGCAGCTAGATGACTGGAGATTATGAGGTTACATCCTGTCACAAGTTTTCTTTGTGAAAGGAATGACAAAAAACCTCCAAACAAATCCACATCAGCGGCAATCTCCTTTAGGTTACTTTGGATCCTATAAATAAGGTCAGGTCTCCTCAAACAATATTTGCTCCCACTTGGTCCTCCTGATTATTTAGTAGCTTTTTGATACTTCACATAGGCAAATAATAACTTGCTGACCCCCAAATCCAGACAGCTCAGTCAAAGTGAACAAGAGATGGAAAGGGTAACAAAGCTCAGTGACACATTTCTCACTTCTCAGCTACAGTTGCTGGAAATACAGTGGTTAACCTGAGTCAAAGCTGCGGCTGCTGTTCGTACTGTTCCACCCTGCTGTTACAGCACCCCTACAACATTTGAATGATGGATTTTTGTAGAGGAATTGTAGAGAAATGAAGGCAGGTTAATTAACATTGATAACATACAGCTGTGGGCTGGCTTCAGGGGCGGTGGGTTGGCTGATGTGGATAAGGTGCAGCTGTGGCTGGTTCTGTTAAGTAGTTAAATACCTCTAAGGGGTATGGAGGAGAAGGACTGTATGAAGAGGAGCTCTGGATGAAGAAAGACCTGCAGTAGAGGCAAGAAGCAGGTGGATTGACCTGAAGAAGATGGAGAAACAGCACGGACAGTAGATGAACTTTTCCTTGTGGAGGATTGGTGGCTGTGCTTGGGGCAAGGTGTGAGAGCTGCTTATTGAAGTTAACCTGGTATGGGATGGTAAAAGCTTTGTTGCAGCTGGCTAGTTTGGATAGTGCTGCGACAGGATTTGAATTAGGATTCTAATTCAAACATTCATAGCAAACTTCTTAAAATTCTTGGCTACTCCTTTGGAGGGGAACATGAGGAAACTTTTCTCTACAGAAACTTGTCCCATCCTCCTTTCTTCCACTCCTGTCTCCCTGCTGAGCCAAACTTTCCTCTCAGCATTCACTCAGCACCATCATACCATCTTTTTCAAAAGGCTGTCTCTGACTGTCCATGCAGGTCCTGCTGAAATTTTCTCTTTTATACAAATCTGGCTAATCTGATGAGCTTTGAGGATCTAAAACAAAGGTTGAGACGTAATACTTTCTAGAGAAATACAACTATCAAAACATAAACAGATTTATCTCAGAACAGGAGCTCTGAACCAAGCACGTTGTCTCCCTTGTAGAAGACCATAGAGAGAGTCCTCATTTATTGTTATTGCCATCTTTGTCCTCCCATATAAAAAATGGTTTTACATGTACTCCATGCTCTATTGGGCAAAGGTGTACATCACAGCTGTTTGCCCTTTGCTTTGCGTAATGGGACAAGACATGACTGGGATGCAATATTATACAAATGATGATCATAAATAATACATGTAATGGTAAAGCTCTGTTAATAAGGCAAGGGGCGCTGGAATCGGAGTGCTGCATAACTAAGGACACTCCAGCACTTCAATCTCTGTTACTTACTACAGTGTTGACTTAAGCTCTACAATTTCCAGCAGAAAAGTCTGGGTGTTTCAGAGGAAGCTGTTTCCTCCTAAGATGCTGGGAGGCAGGAAGGCTGGCAACAGCCTTCTTACACCGTCACCCTCTGTTGAGCCTGACAACTTACGGGAAAAAAAGCTTCAGATGCAGTGGAGACAAACCAAATTATTTGAAGGATTTTCACCTGTTACCACTATGAATTATTTGAACTCAAGATGCATATGGATGTATGTTCTCTTTTGTTTCTAAAACTTGTACAATATAGGAACCTGGTAGTTTACTTGGGGCATGAACTGATTTGCTATGCCATGAAGAGAAGAAGAAAATAGTTTTTTATAAGATAGGTTCTTAAGTTTAACCTTAACCCTCTAAATTCACCAACATTAAATATTAAGCTGGTTAATTGTTTTAATTTATTCCTATGCCAGGGCATAGGAATAAACCAACAGATTTTGTATTCAGTCTGATTTACCGTAAAGAGATAAGAAGCCTCTGTCTAGCTCATTGGAAAAAAAAAAAAAAAAAAGGCCTGGTGTTAACAACAGAGTCCTTCAGACTCAAGATGTTTTGAGGGGCTGTGCTTTTTTAAAATAGAAAACAGCAAAATCAAAGCAAGAGTTTCTTAGGAAACCACAGCCTAAGAAAGCCCCAAATGGTTCCTGCTTTCCTTACTACTTTGCTCAACTAAATAATCTTCAGCATTTGCTTTCTTAGCCAAAAATGATTTATCTCATTAATTTTCCTCCTAAAAGCATTATTGGAAGACATCCATTACACATAATTTACTGCCATCAGGCAATGATGTGTTTAAACTGCGCACATGAGCTGTTGAAAATTGTAGAACTGCTCTTCATGTGTGTGGACCATGCTAGTCTGGGACAGGTTTTGGGGGTAAGGTAGCACAGATACCTCTTTTCGTTGTTCTCAGCTCTCATCACTATTCCACCCATCTCTAATCACTCATCCACTGCCATCAGAGTCAACCAGGAGATTTTGAAAAGTCACTTATCATGGGACAGGATTGAGAAATATAATGGGACTGTTTCCTGTTGTTGGTATCCTCAATAGCACACCACCAGTTTATGCTGAACTCTCTCTGACTGGTTATTAAACGTGCTTGAAAAAGAGTCTAATCATTGCCGGCTGGTTGCAGGTGACACGTAGGAATTCTATTAGCAAAAAGGGTATATTTACAAAGCTCTGAAAGAGGTATCGGGAAATTCCATGAGCACAGCACATTCGATTTGTTTGTCTATAGCTCTGGACAGCCCCTAGATATCCCTCTGAATTGACCTAGGAGCATCTAAGGTACTGTGCATGCTTGATCTTGTGTGCTCCGGGTGATCCCCTCCATTTGTGCAAGACACCATGCTTGGCATGGTTATGATCTTCACAAACTGGGAAGCTGGTCTGGAGGATGGTCCTGGCAAGAGCCATAAGATGTAATACTAGATGTACCTGAAGAAATCTTCTAATCTTTCTGGGGAGGTTTGATAACTGGCTTCGTCTCCCTAGCACAGACTAAGTGCCACCTTGTCACAGGTGGATTGTTAAGGGAAGTCATCATTTTGGGGTTGACTAAAAGGGGTTAATTAATGATTAAACCATGATCAAATGATAATTAGCTAATGATAGAATGAAAATTAAGTGATAATCAAATGGTAATTAAGCAATAATTGATTAGTAATTAATGATTTAACAATGCTTTGATTATGATTTGACAATGATTTAAATTATTTAAATGATAATCTAGATGGCAGTCAAACACTCTACTACTTACTACACTTCTAATCATTAAGCTATAGCCGGATATTTAAATATTGCTAGCATACAATATACTTTTAGGCCTAATGTTAAATGTTGCTTACCTCATTCTAGATATCAAATTCTGGGTCAAGGGTCTCTCAGCCACAAGGAGTAACCTTGAGAGGCATCCCTCTGCAAGGGGAGGTCATTGCTGTGCAGCCTGCTGTCATACAGGAGAGCTCACTGGGCTTGGGGGGCTCCTTTCTCTGCTTGACTTCACCACACAGCAGAATGAAAGTTCTGGCAATCAACATACCTGACCACTGCCACAAAGGTAACCCAATAAACATACTCATAAAGAAGGATCTCTCTTTAGTCAGACTCCTAAGACATCCCTAAATAAGCTTAGCCCAAACCTCCTTGGTGAGGAGTGGTCAGCAGTGCAAAGAAACCCTGATAGATGCAGGGCAAAGGAATTGTGGCAACGATCTGAATTTCCAGAAAAACAGGAACCAGAAACAGTTATTCCAGGAAATGATGTCCTACGCAAACTTATGTATCTACCAAAAAGGTATTTATGCCAAAATGATGTAAAAAGTAACTTGCTACCTAGCCAAAATGAGCTACTCTGTAAGAGTTATTCTGCACAAGCTTCTCTGCAAGAGACCTCCCAAACAGACTGGACCTTTGCCAGGGATGCCCAGCTGACTCCATACTCCGTGATGTGGGTCATCTTTGAAGTGAGACTTCTTCCATCGTTGATTTGCCCCACCCTTGAGAGTGGTTTGGTGGTTGTCATATTGGTAACACCTCGCATAATGTATTTATAGGTGTGCACACAGGTAAAGGTTCATAAGTATATATTTGCTTCACTAGTTGGAATTCTGCAATAACTTTTAATATACATATATTTGCTTTATTCTTGTAAAGTATATATACTTATTTTCATAGTGGTAACTTTGTAGTGACTTGTAGCATATATTTATATATATTTGGTTTTTCTAATGGTAATTTTATAGTAATTTAGACCAAAGAAATTCTCAGAAACTCCAGCCTCTGTGTCCTTGTGTACTGCAGAATCCTGAGAACCCCATGGTCGTCATCTTTACACACCCATGGGTCAGGTATCCCCACAGGTTGTGACACTGACTGCTACAGTACCCATCTCTGAGGGTACTCACATGTAATCTAGAGAAAAGACAGAGGACAAAAAGAGCACATGGAAATCCAGAGAAGGAAAGCATTTGAATTCAAAGAATTTCAAAATGAATTTCGTTTATTTTGGAATATAGCAGCTTACTGTGCCATCTGCAGCTGTCATTTACTGTGGGTGGAGAGCTGGTTTTGATTACCAAAGTCCAGGCAAAATATTATCTGTGGGCCAATAACTCAACGAACACAGCACCAGTATTTTACCGTAACTTTCATATCACAGGTCAGTTGCTAACAGTTAAGCAAGGACCATGGGACCAGAGGTGGGAAAAAGGATACACACAATATTTTTCTTCTACTCTCATAACAAGATAGTCCTTGAGTGACTGCCAATAGGAAAAATGAAGAAACTTTAATGAAATTCAACAGAAAAGATCTCTGTGGCTGTTGAAAATAACAATATTGGAGTTTTTTCCCATTTGTTTTTTTTTTCCCTTTTTTCTTGCTTTTATTTTTTCCCTTCCATCTTCAAAATGCCAATTTAAAACTGTGGTTGAGTTGTGTTTTCTAGCTGTAAACCCACAGAGAATTAATGTCTCCAAGGGAAAAAGCATAATGCTAGCGGGAGCTGGGATTGCTTAACACCATACTTAACATGTCAGCATTTGCCAAGTAATTTTTAAAAGTTCCACTGACAGAAAACCAGCTCATGAACTACTTCTGTACTCCACACTACTGTTTGCTTTCTTTTGCCTGAGGAGAATACCAGCTCTTCAGGCAATGGAAAGTTTCAGTGGAGAACAAAAAAACCACTCCTGCAGGTACTTTTGGAAGCAACAAGAAATTATTAGTTCAAAATACAATGCAACCTATGAGGGACATTGTCTTCCTTCTCTTCTGGAACGTGATCCAATAACAGAAATTATCATAAAATAAATAAAAATGCATAAATTGTGTTAGAGATGCTGCAGGCTGTTCAGGCATGTCTGGGGACCAGATCTTCTCCGGTGTAGGCATCCACAGTATGGTAGATTTCTATGGCTGAGACAACTTCAAGCAGACAGAAGGGAGCAGGTCAGCAGACTGCTCCCCACAACTCTTGTTGACCACAGGTTGGTCATCTGCTAGGATGAACTCTGTCCTAAGTGTCGTCAGGCTTTGCAGAAGCCTGAAAGGCCTGAAGAGCTTGCTAGGAAAGAAGGATTATGAAGAGGAATGTGACATGTATGGCTGGAGAAAGGGAAGAAGGAAAATCGAAGGAGAAGAGTGGGGCAGGAGGACACTGACACCTTGGCAGCAAGAAAGCTAGAGACTTTAGTTTCTGCTGAGGGCTGTAAGACAAGGATAGGATTTAGGAGAAGCTGTCATGCTGTAATGAGTTGATGTCCTTGAGGTAAGACAAGAGAATTGCAAGGTTATTTTTACAAAGTCTGAGCTAATGTTTGTGCTTGAAGGACATGTGGAAGGAAAAGGAAAGAAGCAAAACCATCTGGGTAGTGTTATGTGTTACGAATGCTGATGATGACTAAAGGCCTACTGAGAAAACAGGTGTGTCCTGATCAGTGTGCTACACTTAATGACAGGGACGCCGCAAGGAGGGCTTTGTCATAGGTATGCTTTTTTTGTTTGTATGTGGGAATGACAATGAAACTCTGCCTCATAGGCTTTAAATCTGTTCCTTTTTAAGGTGGATTGATCTAAGTTAGAGCTAATATGCCAGCACTGAGCAAAAGCTATGGCATGACACAGCCATCGCAGTCTTCTCTTTAAAGTGTTTTTGTCTATTTCCCTCCACATGTGCTGCCAATTAGAAGACAGAAATCCAATTTCTACTTCTTATTTCTAATCTGACTCTTTCTATTGTCCTTCCTCTTTGCCTTTGGCTCCTCTTTCTGCAGCCTAGATTTATGGTAGGGTGGGTGCATAGTGGTTGCAAAGAAAAATTGCTATGTCAAGAACCGTATTTTGGACTTTACAACATGTACTAAAGAATAGTGCATAGGTGTTATTAACAGAGAAATAAAAAACTAGAAATAAGCATAACATATGAGCCATTTTCCCCAAGCAGCCTGATAATATAAATTTTTTCAGTGAAGGAGCATGTTGTAATTCCAGCTGTATTCACTACTCCACATTACTTGGGCTTTTCCTAAGACTTTTTTGCAATTAGGCTAGCATGAGATCCCTATTCAGTTTATGCACAAAGCATCTGATGACTAATCAATTAAAAACTACTAACAATGGCGGTACTGCTTATTTGTTATGACACTTTAGCAAAACCAAGGTGAGAGAATAGGAAAATCACAGCTTCTGCAAGAACTCAGTGACAATGCTAGCACAGGATCTCTAAACATGCATACAGCAGACAAAAAATCGATTGCTTGGCAAAATATTAATCAGGATATTCTGCCTGATCTCTGGAAGCATTTGAGGCAGCACTTAGCACAGTGATTGATGTTCAACCAGTTAGAGCTCAGTCTTACGAAAGACAGTAAATTAGTCTCCAAAGGCAAAAGGTTCATGCTCTAGTCGTGGGAAATCAATTGCTGTAGATAATTAATTATCTTATCATAAGCATTATCTTCCACACATCTGTTACGTTGATTTTCTTGCTTTTTTGCTGCAGGGAATGTCATAGCTCAGCCAAAAGTAGCTCTGTATTTTGTTTCCTATGTCTCATGCTGTTCTGAGCTTCTACAGGTGGTAGGAGAAAGCAGCACTACTGTCATTTCTAGATGCTTCTACGGCAACGAATCCTTCCTTCTAATCTAGGGTGAAATCACCAACATACACTAGTGCCTCCTGAGACAGAGGTTTAATTTTCAAAGCTCAATCCACTGCAAGTTACTACTCCTAAAGATTCTTTCTTTTTCAGTCACCATATTTCACAGTCTGCTGTAATTGTGGGCATCCTTTTTGTACTCTCCTAGCAACTGAAATAATATTTTTGTATGGGTTTCCTCAGGCCAGTTTGTTACTCCAGCTTGTTTGTTGCTTTTATTCATGTAATTTTAGTGGTATTCTAGCAAGGCACTGGATAATACGATTACAGACATGGAGCCATTGTACAGTTTGTCCAGATTTTATTGTGTGCTGTCCCTTTCTGGCTGGGTGAGGAGGCTAAATCTAGAATTTCTTTGCTCGCAGTTCCATGTTCCTTTTCAGCATGTTGTCCTTTATTGTACAACATTTAAGAATAATTTATAAGCCCACATTGTAAATAGAAAAGTGCAAAAGCAGAAGTTAGAGAGCTGCTCCGTGATATCAGCAGACAGATTGTAGTCATTACAGATGAGGACATTTTAAACCCATGCTAGCTATACTTGAGGAATAAACCACTGCAACCATTTTACAGACCTCACTGCACATCAATTACAGCCATTTCAGTTGCACTTCTGCTGACTCCAAGAGCTCTAACCCACAAAACAGGATAAGATCTTGAGGTGGCTGAGTGTCAGGAAGAGATACCAAGTTGTGAAATTTGATTTTCACTTCAATGACTCAACTACTGGCTAGTAAAGCCATCACTTGCTTTGGCTCCGATGAGTATCATCAGCGCCAACATACTGTCTCCACCTCAAGGAAGTCCTAAGGAGACCAATAATAACCTTGAAGCCATTCCAGGATCTGCCTTGAGAACTGCTTTGGTTCAAACCAGAACTATCCAGGTAACGTCTGTAATTCAAGCACAGCTGGTTTACTTAAGCAGTAATGTGGTAAAGCCAAAAAAGTGGGGGTTTGGACTTGCTTAGTCACACCAGAAATGAACCAGGCTACAGAGTTGCTTTGTGCTGAGAGCAAGAAGAAAAAATCCCCAACAATTGTCAGCGTTGCTCTCAGGAGGCATGGGAAAGAGTCACAGAAAGACAGAAGAGAAAAATCCTGTAAAGAAACCCACAGTGATTCTGTGAGGACAGGAGGAGAAAGGTGCTCCTAGCATGTATTCCTGGTTAAGCGCTGCAGCAGCAGTCACATAACTGTAGAGACTTCCTCCACTTAAGCTACAGTTGCACATGGAAATATGTAGAATGGATGGAAGATCTTCTAGGTTTTTTAAAAATGAAAAATTAAACATCCATTTTTATTTTAAATGAGATTCTAATTGTAAAAGCTGTCTTTTGAGACAACTGGTATGTTCAGGTTTTTTACTTACTTAAAATGTCAATTTGAGATCTGTTGCTCTATCGTGCATAAATTTGCTTTAAGTGCAGATGGATATACCTGATCAAATATGAAGTCTTTCTCTTTTGTGTGGAAGTGCTGGACAGTGTGACTGAACAGGTCTCAATACATGAAAACATGTTTCAGGTTACTGCCATATGTACAAAACGGGTCTGGCATGACTTTGAAGGAGTAACACTAAAAGCACGATTATGCGTGCAATGTGATGCCTGGAACCTTATGTTTCTGTTGCTACCCCATCCTCTCCAAGAAGAGAGAGCTTAGTACAAGAGGGTGTTAAGGGAAAAGACCTAACAGGATATGTAACTACGCAGTTTTGATTTGGGCTTTGGACTTGGCTGACCAGAAAATCAACCACTCCCAGATTTAAGATTTTCTGGAATGGGGACCTTTGTGGGTTCAAGCTCTGTTGTTGTGCTAAAAGAGGTGTGTCCAAACTGTAGGAGACACAGAAATGGTTTGTATTTTCAAAGATAGTGCTACTTGCTATAGCAAGCTGTAGCAAGATTTAACTCAGTATGAATAGGCTCTCTGGCATAAATTTGTGTTTCTTGCTTGCTTTCCATGTTAACCTGTATTAAAATACAAGTCCAAAGAGCCTGTTGGAGAACTTCAGTGGAGTTAGCAGACTGCCTTTGAATTAACTAGTGTGACATAGTCATCACTTCCAACATCAGTGACTGATGTGTCAGGAGCCGTACCTTTCAAGACGCACTGGAACAACTTAGTGTGCTGCTCTGAAGTTCACCCCAGCCAGCTACTCCAGGATACAGGATGCAAACCTCTGTCTGGCTTCTTGCTGCTGACTGATTTCTGAACAATGCAGTCTCACTAGCAGCAACCTGGCATAGGCCCAGAGGTTTGAGCCCTGAAACATGCCTCAGAGGCTTACAGCTGGGAGCAATGACAGGTTTTTTTCACAATTATGTGTGAACTCCATGCCTAGGTACGCTCGCACAGTTGACTGTGTAATTGAGGTAACACACTGGGCTGTAAAACTCACTTGGGAGAACAGCTCTACAGTGGAACAAGAACAGAAATTCACAAAATTACTCCTCTCTAACTGGAGTCTTACTAGATGTTTCATGATCGATTCATTCACAAGACTCTTAGGAAACTGTAGTAAGGATCCTTTGCTCAGAGAAAAATGCGTACTTTGCTCCTGAATCACAATTTGGCAACGCTGACACTTGCGTATGTTTTAGAAGTGTACTTTTGGTTTGGAGTGATTTTCTCGAAGATGAATGCCAGAGAGTACTTTGGGTTTTTACTTTAAAAACGTGGTCATGACAGATATGGGATATCAGAATTATGGAAATAGCGATGTGTGCCAGATTCTACAAATAACAATTTTATCTTCAACACTTATCAAGCATTACATTCATCCAATATAGAAGTGTTATTCTTTCTTGAGACTGCTGCATTTCTGGCATGCTGCTTATTCTCTTGCTGCATGGTGGAGAGCTTTCCTGTCTTTGCTAGCTACTGGGAGACACTTCTTTCTCTGACACCCCCCACCCCCCATCAGCAACTTTAAAACTTTGTGCAGCTTAACTGGAAACATTGCTGTTTTCCTTTGGATATTGTGGAACAAAGTATTGGACAGACAATATATTAGAGCAGTCTGAAATCTTTGTTTTTAAGATTGCTGTGGCCTATGAATTTTCCCCATTTTAGCCAGTCACCTTAACACCACCCTTGACTCAAAAACATTGAAGGCAAAAGCAGATAAAAGCATTTTGCACAGCTAAAATGGACATGACAGCTTGCAAAGACTTATCATCACACACAGCAACAGGAATAGAAATTGACCTGTTCAGCTCAAAAAAAAGTTTTCTCCCCCTTTATATCATTAGCAAAGATAGTAAACATTTCACAGCATCCCTCTCTGAGAGCACCATGGCTCAAACAGCTCTTCATCCTGATATTGTTAACATGGAAGAAGGCTGGTGTGAGTACACCTTCTTTCCTCTAATTAGTGTTAATGAAACCAAGAGGGAAGCAAACCAGCCATTCTACCCAAAAAAAGCCCGAGCTTCACACTTGGGAGAGAGTAATGGTTCTGTAAGTCTGGAACAGAGGATCTCCTCTAGTATTTAATAAATTTAAACATGTCTTTCCACATTTTTACAAACTGTTAACCACGCTGACAGTCCCTTTGCATTGCTTTGGAAATTGTTCAAACCACAAGACAAAGCTGCTTCTTAGATTACATTTTTATAATTTCTATTAAAATGTGTGTTTACTTCAACTGGAATGTAAATAAAGTTAATGCCTGTGGATCTTGGATAAAAGCACAGATGGGAATAAGCAATCACTCTGAGTACCCTACAGTCATGTCTGTGAGGAGTGACTAAAGTAAGGTTCACTCCTCGGTGAAGGAGGTGAAGGCAAACTCGAGGAGTAAAAGGCACCGAACTGAAAACTGAACAAGGAAACAACTGCAGAGAAACTTCTGTCTGGAAAAATTTGCATTTCTATGTTGGATCATGTTTAATTTCACTGTCAAACTGAAGTGTGAGAGCTATATAGAATTGCTACCCAAACTCTGAAGGAGGAAACTATTGTTTAAACTGAAAAAGTGATACCCTGGCCCAGTGGAAGGGAAGCTGACCAAACCAGATGAAAAGTAAACACTCACATGATGGAAAGCAAGCAGAACTCTACTCCAAGTAGAGAGGTTGAACAACTTTAGGTGATGGAATATGGCAATGGTGGCACCAGGCACTTGCGCGTCTGTTCTGGTAAATACCAGGCAGGAGCGAGAGTCCCTGCAGTCGCCTCAGGAGCGGAGTGCCGGACTCGCCGAGGGATGGTTTTGCTTGTGCTACACAAATCTGCAGGGCAGGTATGGTTATGGCTGGCATGCACTGGATGCATCGTGGTGTACGGGTGGAATCGGGTTATTTGAGGACACGAAAACATTTCTGCTCCCACCGATCTGCCAAAGGGACCTCAGCCCCGCACCGTGGCGAAGCTGGCACACCGAACTGGCCACAGGCCACTCGTGCTTGCCAGGGTCAGCCTGGTCCGGGCCTGCTGTGAGCTCCCAGGGCAGCAGCCTGACGGGACGCTGACGCAGCCTGAGGGGACGCTGCTGCCCACACAGCGCTGAAGCCAGCTCTGCCGCCTTGGGATCGCAGCCTGACGGGGAACTAAAGCCAGGCGTGGCGGCTAAAGGAAGTGGGTCGATGCCGGAGAAAACAGGGTTGGCTCGAACTGCGGGGAGATGCCCCAAGGCAGCCGCGAGGGCCAGCTCGCCGCAGCCCGGTGCCCGCACGCCGTCGGGGTCCGTGGGGTCTGGCCGCCCGGCTGGGCTCCCCACAGACACTCAGCACCCGCTGATGGGTGAAGGAGCCGGCCGGGCCCCACCGCCGCCAGCGGCACGCGGGCCGGCCCTCCCGGGGGGCGCAGGCGGTGGGGCGGGCCGGGGGCGGTCGCTGGGCGGGCCGAGGCGGGGCCTCCTGCCGCTCTGCCGCCTGCCGTGTGCCGCGGGCTGGGCCGGCCGCCGGGGCAGGGAAGCGGACGGAGGTGAGGTAAGGGCGGCGGGGGGGGGCGGCGGCGGCCTCGCTCCCTCCCGGGGCGCCGCTCGGCTTCCAGCGCCGCCGGCGTGACTGGGGGGGCGGCGGGCGGCTGGGCTTTTCCTCCCCTGCGTGTCTCCCGCCGCTCCGTGCCCCGTTCGCCTTGCGCTGGGCAGCGCGGGGTGCGGCGGAGGCGGGGATCGGCGGGCAGGTAGGCTGCAGTGCTGGGGGTTTGCCCCAGACCAGACCCCAGACCCTGGGCTCCTGTTAGTGCCGGGCGTGTGCTGAGCCCGTTTGTTGATGCGCCGTGTGTTTGCGCCTTCCCGCTACTTCTGCGTTGCCGGGTTTCCAGTTTTTTATGGCACCGAAGAGCTTCCTTGGAAGTAATTTTGTATTTTGCATTTGTGCCTGATTCCTCGTTGTGTATTGCACGATACGAACCCTGTTAGAAAGCGTGGAACAAAAATGAAGACTGTAGGAGTGCCTAACGCTACCACATTTTTTAAAGTTTTTGTAACAGGAAGCAGGATAAAGCCTGGCATAAATCTTCTTGACCTGGTAAAACACCACAGAAACTGTTCGTTGCACAACCGTGATCAAACAGGGGCTCTTTTTTAACTGTTTTGTATGATGACACGAGCAAAGCTTTGGTTGAAAGAGATGCCTGCAGAGATGTTGGTATTGAAACCTAGTGAGGAGCTGTGCTGCCAGTCCTGGGGCTGTGCTGGTCGCATCCGAGGTGGTGCTGGGCACAAGTACCCTGGGGAGCCACAGCTCGGTGGAGGGAGCTCTCTGTTAGAAGCAAGCTACTGAGCTGAATCAAGGTTCCAGTCTGTTTCCAGCAGCAGCTCTTCGAGAGTTTTCATCAGGGACTCGAGCAAAATGCTGGATGGGATGTAGCTTTCTTCTTCATACATTTGGCAACTGCACGTTTGTTTGACTTGGACCATTTGAGTGTGCTTGGATTCTCAAAAAACAAGTTGGAGTTGCTAAATGAACACGCTTGCCTGTCATGTAGATTGTGAAATTGAAGTGCTGTAAAAGCTGAGAAACTGGCATCAAACTTGCACACAAATTGTTTTATAATGCAAAATCCTTAAATCAGATATTTTAAATTATTCCTTAAATGAGAAATAACCGTTATTACTTTTTTTATAAACAATATTGCTGACTTCCTCCCTCTCTCCTCAAGAGCAATACATTAATTTTTTTAATACTTTGCATCCCTGTGGTTTTGATGCATACGGTTTTATCTGCATGAGCCCAGCTGGTCTTTTTAAATGCCTCTTAACTGTTCTTTGAAAATGTTAGTGGAAAAGTAATAACGTGCTTTGGACTTAAATAAGAAATATTCCACACTGAAGTCCACATTGCTTTATATTGACAGGTATCAGGAGCTGAAATAACTTACAAAATCTTCAAAGCACCGACTGCAAAATGAGCTCCTTCCACTCGTTGCTGAAAGGAGGTATTGTTTTCAATTGCTTTGAATATGATAAGATCACTCCTTTAGAGGTCGTTTGGATGTTCTCATTGCCTCCACTTTGATGGGAGGTGTTATTAAGTAGCTCTCCACTGTATTAGAATCAGCCAGTAGTGGCCAGTTATATAGAGCTACACTTACCCATATTTATTTCCCCCTGCCTGCCCCCTTCTGTGCTTTGGTGAAAACTGAGGCAGTATCTGTAACAAACACTTTGTTCTGATTCAGATTTAGAGTGGTTAACTTTGTCTCAAAGTTGAACTGGAATTTAGCTTATAAAGATTTAACTATTGCAGGCTTCTTTGTGGATATTCTTCTTTGATTTCTGTGACTTCATTTTGATGTAGCTTCAACAGAATGTCTGAGATAATGGGCTTTCCTTAAAGGTATGACTTTTCTGTAGTCCTGCAACTTGGAGTATTGTCTGGAAAGGAGGCATTTAAGGACTAAAGTTTGTGGTCATCATTTCAGTGTCAGAATACCACAGTGGATAGCCAGATCTACTTCTAGAGGGTGTTTGTGCGTCATTTTGTGTGACTCTGCGTTTATGCATGCCCCTGTAAAATGATCAGCTGCGTTTTGTTTATATATTCCGCATATTACATGGAAACATGAAACGAGGAAAGTAGGGGCCTTGAGGAAGTGGTGGACTTGAAACAAGGTATAGTCTGTTAGAAATTTTATCTTGCTTTTCTTTGGTACCCCAGTAGGCAGCTTAACAGCTTACTCATGTCAGCAGGAGTAAGCACAGCAAGGAATAAAGTGTGCACTCTATGAATTGTGGTGGGTTAAAACTTGTCTTAGTGGTTGCACTCTGGAGCAAGTGGCTGTACATGGATTTGGTTCTCCACACCCTCCCAGCTGCATTTCAATGAAAATGTATTGAAGTTTTACTTAAAAAGTTAATGCAGTGCTTTCATATAGGTATGCTACCAAATTGGGGCACTTTACACCTCTATGCTATTAAGCTGTTTACAGAGATGATAGTGAATTGCCTTTGAACAACAATTTTTGTGTTCTTCTGCATGGCTCAAAGGCTAAGGATCTGTTGGTCGCCTTTGCTGTAATGAGTCCCCATAGGCAGTGATCAATACTGTAAAGCTACTTAAATTAACAGCGACATGCTGATACACAATTGAGGGGCTTAGATGCTTTCCATGCTACTTCTTTGAATGTTTTTTTCATTGCGTTGGCCTTTCCAAGGGTCTGTCATGTCCATGTATTTCTAAATTATTTACAAGTAAAATCTTTTAAAAATTGGAGACAGAAAATTTGGAAAACAAAATACAGTTGTGTGTTTTGCACAGCTTCCTGAAGGACAAGTTTGCTAATTCTGCTGCCTGCAGACTTGGGGACCCAAAATGTTTCTAAATCTGTTCTTATGGCATTTAAAGTTGGCACTGTGCCTAAGGCAAGTAGAAGGGCAAATTCTGTGAAGATGGACATCCTGAAAGGAACAGAATGTCAGTATCTTAAATCAGGTCCACATGTTTGCTGCTGCATATTTCTGGATCTTGGTAGTGTTTCTCTGTACATTCTGCTTAAGAAAAAGGCTAAAAACCTTATGTGGTCACTTGAAACCATACTGACCAGAGTAGAAATGGTTAATATACAGTGAGGTATTGCAACTACAAAAGCTAGAGGCTTCTTCCCTTCTTTCCAGAGTTTTTAAGCTTTACCATTGCAATATTTGAGGGGGGGGGTGTGTGTGTGAATTTTGAAAGAATAGAACTTTAAAAAAGTTGAGCTTTAGCATACAATATTAGGAAGACATCCACCCTTGGTACTGGAGACCAGTAATGGGAACAAAATGTAAAGCTTAACCTGTTGACTGCTTAGTTATTCTTATCTTTCCCTAAATTTAAGTATTCTTAGTTTCCTTTTAGTGGTTAAATCTGACTTACAGAGTGGCTACTTATGTCTGGTTTTGTTGCTTGCTTGACACCTGTGTAATGTTATTTTGGTTTTGACAGAAACTTCATTTTCCAAAGGTCTTTGCTAGAATTCTTGGTCAATTTCATTGCAAGTTTTGTGGTTGCTCTTTTGGTTTAGGTCATCTCTCTTGTGTAGGCAGAGAATGCTTTTGCTGTACGTTTAGGATATCTATAGAAGATTTAGTTTGGTATGTGTATGCTGCTATCCAAATGATGTGTTTTGTAAAATCCTGTTTTCCCCTTCTCCACTCCTCTTCTCCAATCTTTACAGGTAAACTGAAACTCCAAGAATGATGATCGGCTTATTGCCACATTACAGGAAAACCACATGCAAGGCAACTAAATAACGGCTATGGTATGAGTGCTTTGTCAGATCAACTGTTCAAAAGAAGTGCATACTTGGAGGCTGTTATATTGAAGTGTTGAACTCTGCTCTGTGTGTCCCTCTCTGCTACCGGAACACTTCTGCATATGAAATGTTTCAAAAGAAGGAGCTGCTGTGGCTTGTTTGTCACTGAAGTGAACTATATTGGATATAAAAGTAAGTCAAGGCTATGTGTGTTTTTCAGGGAATACCATCTCAAATATAACTAGGACCTGTGCAATGAATGTTTTGCAATAGACTGCTGTGTGGGAAACCAGATTGCTTTGGAGTGAGAGGCAGCAGCATGCAAAATATTCAGGAACTGAGGAAAGGCAAAACAGCTAAATGCAGACCTTAACCTACAAGGAGGTGTCAGAAGAGAAAGGGGTTAAGCGTTTGCCAGCTGGCTGACAGTAGAGGGCTTGGGAAGGGCTCTGGTGACATCTTGTCAGGAAAAAGGTGCCTCTGAGAGGGGGGAGCAGGACTTGGTTAAGCTTTAGAGGTTTCACGGAAGCCACTCGTGGGCCATGAGGGCAGCAAGTGTCTGTTCAGTCATGTCTTTGAAAGCTGCAAAGAAGACCTGAGGTGTGTAGTGAACCTACAGTTCTTGAACATTTTGTTTTGTGTCTGACCACAGCAATTCATATTAGCTGCGGTTTCCACATATTTGACTGTAGATGCCAATCTTAAGTGCTAGATCACACTGGAATTACAGTGTGCTTGTCATCCTGCAAAGAACTACAAGTTGATTTGCTCTTAAAAGCAGCACTGCCTCAACTGCACAAGAACAGTTCAAAGAACAAAATCTCATACATCTCTGTGACAGCGTCTCTTGTAAACATGTGGAAACAGGAATAGCTTATTCTAAATTATACAGTACAGCTTAATTTACTGTACGCTAGCATAACTTGTCTGTGCTAAAGGGTTGGAAATTTTTTTTTTTTTGGCTTAACTATGCTGACAAAAGAAAATTACACTTTATGCAAGAGTTATTCCAGTAGAAATTTGGAAAAATTCCAATAGAAACCTGAAAATTGAGCAGCCTTCTGTGGAGGCTAACAGTTGCTGTAGTTGAAATCTTCAAAGGGTGGGGCTAAATTACCAAACCCATTTTTCCCTCCTCAAGATGACTAATGATTCTCCTGATTTTTTTAAAGAGCAATGCAGGGTGTAGAGGACAGTGCAACTTGAACACTCTTACCACACTAATGGAAAAAAAATTGTTCTTTGCAGCAAAAGATGACATCTACATTTTTGCTCATTGGTCATCTCATTCTACTGATACCTGTGTTCAGCGCTGGTAAGTTAAATATGTTGCTGAAAATATCATTGAAAAAAAGAAAACCTGCAAGAGAGGAGTTGTGTGTATTTAGTAGAAACGAGTTACTGAAAGCAAATAGTGGATTTGGGGTTTGTTTTTGCTTCAGTATATTGAAGATATGCTGAATGCCTCTTGGATTAAACTTGCACTGGGGTTGGAATGGACAAATTGACATAATTATTTTAAAATCTAGCCACATAAATTTAGGGTACTGAGGATTTGACTAGCCTCTCCCTGATTCCTATGAAGAAAGTCCAAAGGGATTGGCTTCCCTGACTTAAGTTTAGCTGTCAAATGCCTTCTTTAAGAGATATGCTGTAGCTCTAGTCCCCAGAGCAGTAGGGCTCAGTTTCCTTTGCAATTAATCAGTAATGTTTTTAGTGGCAGATGTAATTTTTCAATAAAATTTAGGGCTACGTAAATGAGTGATGCTTGACTTGCTGCTCTTGGCATAAGCAGTCTAATGTTAATGTCACTGAATCAATTTAAGCTCTATAGGGACCTACTTGGAAATCTTTAAGTTAAGTGATAGGGGAAGGTGGTGGTACTGGAAAGATTACCGAAGACTTTTTTTATTCTGAAAGTGAATACACTACCTTTGTATTTATATGGTCATTCAACAAGATCTGTAAAATCAGTTCAGTCAGATGTTTTGCATTTTCATAGGAATTCAGTGTTGCACATGCATGCCAAAGATTGGAAGCTCCTAAAATCTGCTTTATAGCCAGGTGGCCTGCTCTGTGCTAAACTGGTATTCTCCAAGTAGTTTTCACTTGCAGATTTGGGTTCTTGATGACTTCTTGCAGTATCTGTCCTTCTTTCTCTGGTATTTTTTGGCTGATGTTTAAAAAACTGCTTGCTAGGCTGCAAGATTGCATCTTGTCAACTTGTTACACAGCCATAATATAAAGTTCTGTGTATGCTCACCTTTTACGTGTTACTCAAAATAATGCTCATAATTTACACGGCCTTCTGGATAAATATATCAGAAATCACAAATGTAGAAGGAAATAATACATTATAGTCAGGACTTCTTAATGTAAATACTGTGCCCCTCCAAATTTCCTTTGTATTGTGACATGCTGGTTCCCAGACTTCTTTGATGTGTTAAGGTCTTGATCTCCTTCCATACTGTCTTGTGCTTCAGTTTGAAAACCATATATTCCTCCCTCCCCAGTCCCACCTCTAATTTGTTTTTGACCCCACAGTCATAATGGCCTAGTATCTACCTTAAGAATCTGATAATTCTGCAAAAGTACTAACATGTTCAAATAAAAAGGACATGACAGGTGAGTTGTGAAGCTTGTCTTGCCTGGTGAACCCCATGTGTCGTCTTATACCCAGGCTGCACTGAGGCTTACCTGTGCTTGTGGCTGACTACCTTTATAGAGGGAGGCTGTGGCTTAAGCTTTGTAAAATGTGTGGTTTAGATCCTCAGCCAGAAGGTACTTAAACAAAAAACGGTAGCCTTGCAAAGTTTTAGTGTTAAATTATTTCAGTAAGTTTATTTTCTAGATCTGTGTAGCTTGGAATGGGTATTAATATAGTTCTAAAACATAAAAATATACAGATTAAAAACACTGATAATTTTTTTCTTATTTTTTTAAATAGAAAAATGCATTATTTGTGATCACTTTGTGCTTGTTGGAGAGCCTATAGCTATTAGTTGCCCAGTAGTTACATTGCCAGGACTTCACTCTGATTACAATCTGACGTGGTATAAAAATGGTAGTCCTACACCAGTAACCACAGAGACACACGCCAGGATCCATCAGCGAGAGGGCTTGCTTTGGATTATTCCTGCAATGCTGGAAGACTCTGGACGTTATGAATGTGATGTAAGGTAAGGAAGGGAGGAGGGTAACAACTGGGTTGCTGGTGTTTACTAGTGTGATAATATATTTGCGGAACTTGAGTGTACAGAATTTTTTAGTTTGGGTAGAGAGCTTAGATCAGTTAAAAGCACACTTTTTTTTGTTTCTGCATGCTGCCTCTTTCTTCTCCCCCTACCCTGTAGCATTGCAAAAGTGGTTCATACAGAAGACTCTTTGTCTTAAAGCATGATAATATTAACAAAGGTCTGTGTGGGTTGTTTGTTGTGTTTGTTTTGGATGGAGTGTAAGGTCACAGGCGAAGGTCTTAACTGCTTCAGCTTCTTCTTGTTCAGGTTGCTGTTTGATACCGACAGATCAGAAGAACATTTTGGTTTCTTCAGTGGACAAGGTTAAATGGAAGAAGGATCCAAGAGGAGCAAACTATATTTTATGCAGTATCACAACATACAGACTTTCTGGAAAGTGTAGCAACTTTTTGGGAATTCTTTTAGAAATTTACAAATTAAAAGGCAGAAAACCATTCTTATGTTTTATTTTAAAACATTGCCAGATGTTACTGGTCAAAAATTGGCATGCATGTGAAGAGCAAAGCAATGTGCTGGACAGTTTAGAGACAGTGAAAGTAATGCGTCCTCAGTATTGCTCAAAAGATCAGAGTGCACAGAGAGGAAATAAAAGAATAGATTCTTTTCACATCTTCAGTACTTTAAAACTCTTGCTTTATTTACAGCTTAGATTAGTGCACTGGACTTCACTGCTTCAGGTGGTCAGATCTTAATTTATAATGACTGAAATTCACTGTATGCTTAACAAGAAATCAGTTTTGGGAAGACACAGGAAAATTGTTTATTTCCTCATGGTCTTGCCACAACACACTGAGTCAACTCAGGCTTTTTGGGTGACCCCAAATTTTAGTAGACTGTAGTTATGCGTAGTGGTGTGCATACGGTACCTGTTATGCTGAAGGAGTTTGGGTTGCAAACTTAGTAACAGTGTTCAGAAAAAACTTCCAGTGTCGCAGGCCTTTGCACCTTCCTGCTCCAGAGTTGAAAATGAAACTAATGAAACTAAAACTGGAAGTTGGAAGTAATGTAATCCTTTCAAAGCCTACCCAGTTAAATATTTTTAATTTAGTCTTTCTTGCTATCGTTCTAGAAACTCAGGCTGTGAGATATGTTCCTGTGGGCACCTCACATGCTTGGCTTGCATAATGTCAGCAGGACAAAAAACTTGCTAAAAGTTCAGTTGTGTTAACCGTAGGCTATATTTTATGCCCCAGTCACTTAAACCTTAATTACAGAACTTGTCAAGGTACAGTATATAGAAGTTGAAGCCAGGACTGTCAAAACATGCTGTTCAGTCGTCTGGAATCTTCTCCCTTAGCATAGCATTGAGAAATGAAGAGATCACCAATGATTTAATAGAGAGTATTCCTTTACTTCTGGCATAAGCTTCTGGTTTCTAGTGCTGTCTCTCCTCTGCAGAGCTACTGTACCACAGGTTCTTGTGAGCTCTTGGTGTGATGTGCTTTCACATCGATATTGTACCTTGATGTATATGTTATTCAAAAGCTCTGTCTCTTACAGCCCGTTTTTCTTGATATGTCCTTCCAAGGAGTGCTGAGACAAACCTGTCTTCTGTTCATTTGGCACCAAGGGTGTTGCAGTGCAAATATATTTTGGGTTACCCTGCACTACTGTGTGTTGGCAAATTGAAAATGGCAAGGGTGGATTGGTGCTGTGGGCTCTGTAGAGTGTCAGAACTGAGAAGTCCTGGCATTGCTTCTGGTGCTTCCAGAGCAGACCCCACTTCTCCCAACACAAAATCGGAGCTTATTCCCATCTCTTGGTCTGGAACAGGGAGGGGGTGAGGACCTGAGGGTGGTGTTTAAGAGCTAGGGCAGATGTAGCAGGGGTGTTGAAGGCAACGCTGGTGGAGGTGCTGAAGTCCCTCTCTATAAACTCCCTGACTTGCTGGGAGCAAGGAACCTTATTGTTAATGACCTAACTTGTCTGCTGTTCTAATTACAGGAGCTTTAACCACTCGAACAAAAAAACTATACATTTAACCGTTTTTGAGAATGATAACGGTTTGTGTTTTAATGGCAAAATGAAGTTTGAACAAAAAGTGACGAGCACAAATGCTGGAAAGATTATATGCCCTGATCTAGAACATTTTACAGATGAAGATAGTCAGCCTGAAGTACACTGGTATAAGGTATTGTGCATGTCTATTTCAGATATACAAGATAAGAAGTATTTTATTTAGAATGTGTTATGAAGCACCTGTGAAAGGCAGCTTTTGGAAGGGAAGGTTTATTTTCTTTACAGTTTGAGTAAGGCATCTATCTTGCTATGCTATTGGGGAGGTATAAGGAGGTATGAGAGGTATATTTTAGAAAAAGTTGTCCATTTTTGGATTACAAGTTTTTTTGGAGTCAAAACCATGTGTTTTGATTTGATTTGTGAAAATCTAGTTTATCCTTTGATTATTTTATGTAGGTAAGAAATTTGCAAACTTTTCCTTAAATACAATGAGGAAAAATGTTTCCTTAAATACAAGGCTCTGTGTAATTATTTAAGTTTTGCAGAATATTAAGGTTTTCCTTTCTGTTGTTCATGGTGTGATATTCTTATGTTTCTTGCTCTGATTCTGCCAAAATACTCTGTAGACTATGCAACCTTAAAACTGTGTGTTTTGTCCACATTAATGTGAAATTCTAAAATAATTCAATTTTTAATTCTGATTTTGGTATTAAAGTAATTTACATGAGCCTGTACATGTAAAATAACCTTGGTGTTGCATCTGTAAGTCGTCTTTTGAGACTAAGTGATCCTATGCCGCTTGTAAGTCAGGGAAGAGAAGGAAGTTTTTCACTGTATTTGTATTGCCACAGAAATGGTAATACACCCAACAGCATGAGGCACTGCTACAGCAGTTCTCATTTGTCTCAGTGAAGTAGGAATGGAGGCACGTATTCTCAGAAACTCTGCCTCAGTAACTTTTATTACACCTGAGACAGATGACTGTCAAGTTATTAAATTAAGGCAGTGTACTAAAACAAAGCATTTGAAAACTTAAAGGACTGATTGCAGTCATTTTTAAAAAGTGCAAATGCGGCAAGACATCATCAGGCCTCGTGTTAGAGTGTAGTGATGCTTGGATAAGAACTCGCATCATGGCTTTAATCAGTATTTGGCAAGTATTTTAATGATCAGTAGAGTTCAGTAACTTACTTAATTACCAGATTATTAGTTCCCTTAAATCACAGGTACTTTTGATATATTTAGGAGTGTAAGCCTGGATTTCTTGAAGACAAACGACTTTTTTTGGCAGAGGGTGAAAATGCTGTCTTGATTTACAACGCAGCTGTACAAGACAGAGGAAACTACACATGCCGTATGGTATACACATATATGGGAAAACAATATAATGTTTCACGAACCATGAGTCTAGAGGTTAAAGGTGAGTGCACTGAGGTTATTCTCTACTGATTTTGGCTTTACTATAAGTATTTGTATGCAGGCATAAACTATTTGGCATGTTACTTTTCAGCTCTGTGGAATTAGACTTGCAAACCTTCAATTATTTCCTGAATGTAAAATTAAAATACAATAATGCATGTTGATACCCTTGAGCATTGCTTCTGGGAAAGAATTGTCATGGGAAAACAGGAATGCAGGGTTAGGAATGAGAATTAGAAGGAAGCACTGGTTACTGGGGAGTGTGTGGGTGGGTTTTTTGCTAAAACAAATAATGCACCATTAAATTAAATAAATGAAGAAAAAAAAAAAAGAGGAAGTTTTGCTGAGACCACCACAGTGAAACACCTGCTTGTGGCCCTGTTGGTGAACTTGCTTACAAAGTTCACTGGAATCTCAATTGATGGGAAGGGAGATACTATAAAAATTAAGAAATCTTCCTCTGGAAAGCATTGGCTTACTCTTGGCACTTGGTTGTGCTTTTCTGCACACAGGACTCAGAACTGGCTGTTTCAGTCTCCCAGTACTGTCAGTTATTGGTGCAATCATTGTGATTGCGTCTTTGTAGGCAGCATTGCTGATGACCTGACCAGTACCATGATAGCAGTCCTATCAGGAAAGTTGGCTGGAGGTAGTGTCCATCTTTTTAGATTAAATCAAAATTCTGACTTAAGATAGGTGATACAAGAACAGTGCGTTGTTAGCAGCAAGTCTATATTGTGCAGAATGATACAATTGCAGCTCAGTTTTAAGTGTGTGCTTGTTTAGTCTTTTACTTAAATAGATAGTCACCTGGTCTAGGAGGTCATTGATATAATCCCCTTTCTGTTCCTTATCCATCTCTGACGAAGTTAAACACATCTTTTACTTTTGTTGTTGTTCTCTGGTTTTGTATTACTTCTATATCAACTGGCAGTAAATTTGAGATTTTTTTTCTAAGTATCTTTAGTGTAAACTAAAGCCTTTTGTTAACATGGAAGCTAAAATAGAATAATTTGGATAGAATACAGCAAACCTTATATTTTCTGTTGTAAATACGAAACTGGTAGTAAGTAGGGCACTACAGCAGTACCAAACCCATGTAAAACTGTCAGCTGAAGGAGGCTGTAGAGCTGCTCTTGCCTGAAAATTATATTTTTCTCTTTGTTTCTGTTAGAAGGACCACTGCAGGTGATACCAGAGTTTATTTATCCAAGGAACAATACAATTGAAGTAGAACTTGGTAAGTAGTGACTATTTAAGAACTCATTAACACTCAGTAAAACAAATAAAGCTCATGGTCTTTCTGAAACAACATATGAACGGTTCCTTCCACTGACTTAAGCAAGACGGGGAGATAGGCACGTGAATTAAGGATATCTGGAAGACAGATGATAGAATGATTCCCACAAGTAATTTGCAGGGGGGAGTAACGGTGCCTAAGATTGGAGTCTCTTGACCAGCAGTGTCAGGTGGGATGCATTTATTTTTTTAATTATTGCCATCTGTCCTTTGTACCACTTCTCAGTGTCTATGTCTTGACATACCCTCAGTACCTGTGGAAATATGGTTACATATATATAACATGTTAGGATAGTTACTAGTTGACCAGTTCAGTAGTTTTTCCTCCTGTATGTTTCCTGTCTCCCTTCCCCCTCCACAACCTGGATTTTGTTCCTTGTTCTAGGGTATTAAAAGGTTTCAGATACTAATCTTTTATAAAACAATGAGCTGCTAGTTGATGGATATCCCTGGTATTGTTTATCTTGGAAATTTCTTAAATAAGGGATTCTGGATATAATGAATAATTTCTTCCCAGTGAGGACAGTCATGCAGTGCAGCAGGCTGCCCAGAGAAGCTGTGAAATCTCTGTCCTTAGAAGTTTTGGAATCTGCCTGGATAAAGCTCTGAGCAGCCTGGTCTGACCTCAGAGCTGCCCCTGCTTTGAGCAGGAGGTTGGGCTAGAGACCTCCCAAAGTCCCTTCCAGCCTCAATTATTCTGTGAATCTAGGGACCAAGTACATGCTATGAAGGTTTTTTTCCTAAGCAAACATATACATGTTTAGATTGCACCATATATTGGATAGAGTTGTGTTCTACTAATGTAGTCCAGAAGAATGGGTTTGGAGCTGCTTGAACTGTAATTTTTTTTCCTTTTTTTGCACCAAGGGGAACTTTTTCAAAGAAAGTATTTGATTAAAAAGGGCATTAACTGATTTTGGAGAAGTGTGACTGACTTATTTCCTAGTACAGGATCTAACTGATTTTGGAGAAGTGTGATTGGCTATTTCCTAGAACTTGCTAGTACAGGATCTAAGCTGTTTTGTAATCTTTTAAGGAAGGATTGTTACCAACCTAGATCATTAGAGAAGCTCTGAGGAAACTTTGTGTTGGGGCTCTGGCACCACATGGGAGCTGAGGCCAGAGCATTGTGGGTTATTCTTACTCATGTCACACTGATGGTAGTCTCACATAACACAGCTACTTTTGCTTCTGCTTTTTCTGACTTTGAGCTTGTAACTACTGTGTATGTCAGGTGTTCTTTTCTTATGTTGAGGCTTCAAGCTTCTTTTCCCATGATGTGAAACACCTCGTCTGGCCCAAATCCTAACTTTGAGTATATGGTGTTAAACTGAACAACACTGAAGTACTGCTGGGTTTTGCGGTTTGATTTTGTTTGGGGTTACTTTTTTTGTTGCAGTTGTTCTGAGTCTCGGTTGTTTGAATTTTTTTTTTTTTTTTTTTTTTTTTGACCTCAACAGCTTGTGAAAGATTCCTCATTCTGAACTTGCCAGGTTCTGGTGAGGTTCAGTAGATATTAATCAGAATAATGAATGAGCTTTAATAGAAATCATGTTCCTCCAAAGTCCGGAAGGCTTCGTTTTAAACAGTGGGAATATTCAGGTTCTGATACAAACAGTATTATTTTATAGACTTACAGTCCTGCAGTCTTCAGATGGTTATTTACTTCTGTTGGAAATACTTTATAATGGCTCAGTAGCTGCTTCTTTTCTGGTTATTGCATCTTCTCTGGCTTCATTATAATTACATGCCTGAAAAGAAGCTGTATTTGTGTTTTTTCACTAATAAGGAAATTTGTTCACCAGATCTTAGGCTGAAATAGGGAGACTTTCCACAGTCTTTTTTTTTTTTTTTAAACCTCACACAACCCTCATCTTTATGTGTGAAAACTTTCCTTTTTCTTTGTAATTGTAACTGTGAAAGAACTGAACCAATATTATGGTGGGGCTTCCCTGTACTGTATCTCCCACCCACTAAAACATCATACAGGTCTCATCCCCAGTTCTGACTGGTAATTAGTTATTACTTCCCATTTAATTCAGAAAAACTCTTACCAATGCAGCCTCTACTCAGAAGGAGCCTGATCTGCACAGGCCCTTAAAAAGCTTTTTAATTTACTGAAGATATCCTTTAGGTTTTTCTTAATCCTTGATAGTACTTGCTGAGAAAATGGAGAATTGAGCAATTATTAGGCCAGGGGCTGCCTGTGACTCAGCCTATATTAAGATGTGTTATGGGACAACTTGTTTTAGACTCCTTATTTTAGAATAGCTTTTGGTCCATATTTGTTATGGCTTGGATACGGCATTAATTAGAAGTTGCTGATATATTATTGGATGCCTTAGGCCAGCTAAGATGAACAAACCTTGATTGCCTTACAGACATGAGGAAGGCAGGAAGGCAGTCCCATGTGAGACTAGGAGACAGAAAGCCTCCACCCACAAAGTGGGATTATTGTGGCTACTGAAGAACTACAAATGATGCCCTACTACAGGGGGACTATTTAAAGGAAGTTGGTGAAGTTTTTTGCTTTGTTTGGGGTTTGGGTTTTTTGCACTGCCATTCAAAAGTAGTATTCTCTGTCTGGTTCCTTTAATGGGATGCTGGGGAAAAAAACAAACAAACAAACAAAAAAAACCCACAAAACTTTGCTCCTATTAAATACCTGGCTGTGGGGCAGAATCTGGAAACACCTGCATGAGCATGAAAATGCCTGTAAGCTTTTTGCATGAGAAATGGCAGGAGAAGTTTGTGTAGAAACTTAACAGTACATTTGTGAATGTATGGAAATGGAAGATTTGAGGGTTTTTTTTTCCTTTAGAAGAGCTGTGCAATGCACTAAACCACATCTTTAGAAAAATTCATTATTGTTGTGGAAGGACATGAGGAAAGAGATTGGGGAGTATCTGCAATTTCTGTGTGAACTCTTGTTCAAGTTACTGCTTTGCATGTGAGCTAAAGGTTTATTCCATACTTTTGATAGAGACTATCCCTTGGTGGAAGCATCTAGATCTGATGTGGTTCTAGGAGACGAAACACTGAAATCTTTACATAGGTGAACTGAGAGCCCATCTTCTCCTATCAAATCATAACTTCCATGGGTAAAATACAGAAGGAAAGGACTCCAAGAAGGCTGCTTACCTTCCTGTAAGTGGAGCTCTCTGAGGTACAATGGCAATAAATATAATCTGCAACTTGGTTTGCTTTCTTAATACTGAGGCATTCTGTAAGGTCTGGACTCTTGGTGGCAATGGAGCTGAGTGACGGGTGAGCTTGCTCTGGGAGCAGAGTGTGAGAGTATCCTGAAACCATCCCAGTGGACAGTGTTGGCCAAAGACTCTGATCTGGAGTAAAGATATGCGTGGTCACTGAGAATGGGATTCAGCTCTAGGGTGTAGTTGTCTACACATGAGTGTTTGCATATGAGCTAGGGTCCTTAATTCATGCTATAATCAATGGGGGATCAGTTCAGTTGTCTACATGTGGATGTCTAGTCCTGTTTTGGGTGGTCCGTCTACTCTAGCAGTGCAGGTTTCTTGAAGATCTGGAGTTCTATCTGCCAGCTCCATATGGATGCCTTGGATGCTGGAGAGCATATCAGATGTCACCATACTATGTACATGCACTTGGTTTGAGCCCTGGAGATCTTTCAGTGGAGTCTAGAGAGTCATTCAGTTGATAAGGTCCAGGTGTCTACTTTAATGTGAGTAGACTTCAGCAAAGCTGAATGATGTTACTAGCTTAGACATCTAGCTGACATGTAGACATGAACATTTAAGACACCTACATTTGGGGTGGAATTTATATCCAGACCAGAGACACCCAAGTATGGATTACTGATGGATGAGGTTTAAGGACTCTGCTTTTTGTAAGGTAAGTGGGGTTTTACATATCCCTCCTTTTCCCAGCTGTTCTCCAGTCACTTGATCCTGCTTCTGTTACAAGACTTTCAACTGCTGTATTTAATTTTTTTTTTGTAGGCTCTCATGTAGTTATGGAATGTAATGTATCAAGTGGCATAAATGGCTTTATTCCATTCTGGCAAGTTAATGATGAGGATGTTGATAGCTTTGACAGCTCCTACAGGGAACAGTTCTATGAGTAAGTATCCTTATACATTGAATTGTAAGTGCATTTGTAGGTGAAGTAATCTGCAGTAATTTGCAGTGAATTCACCAGCAAGTTGACTACTAGTCAAATGTCAGTAGTTATGAAAAGACCGATTAGAAGTCTGCATCAAGTACATTATATTCTTATTGCTTGGTTTAAAAAAAAACACAAACATTTTATTAGAAATATTGATGTCTGATACAAGTGTAATGAAACAGTTATATGTAGCTTTTTATAATGCTGTTGTGAAATATAATTTTGTAAGGCTTATTTATGCATTTGTTCTTCTGCAATCCTTTTTGCTAATAAAGTCTGCCATCTATCATTAATATGGGAAGGATAGATTGTTCCAAAAAAAAATAATCACCCAGCTTATTTTTATTTGTGAAGTTGGTCCTTTTCTACATACAGGCAACAGCTGCTAATCCTCAAGAACACAAAGCAGAAGCTCTTGTTACAGGACATTTAGGGGCTTTTTTTATGTTCAGGAAAATTAAACACAAATTAGGCTGATAAAACCAGCAATTTGTTCAAAAGAGTGGGACCTTTGTTATTCAGCGACTGGTCTATGCTGTGGCAGAGTGTGGATGTACTGTTTGCTTTGTCATTTTATCAATCACCGCTGTCAATATAACCCTTAAAATGTGCTGCAAAGAAGAAATTAATAAAAAAAATAATCTTAGCTGGTCAGTTCACACTCATGCAGAAGCATTGCCGTCTCCACCAAGTGCCATCATGAGTGCAAAGTATGGCTAGAGAGTTACGTCACAGACTGCTTTTAAAATTACCTTTTTCATTCATCTGTGTCTGGCTTCCAGAAGCAGTCGTATTTCCACTTTGTCCCCAAGTTCCTTTAGCGGGAATTATTACTTTCATTATATACTTGGTTGTTTGTCTGTAAATATTCAGGCCTCAGCTTGTGGTCTCTAAGGCACAACTAAGTCCGTTATTCTTTAGGGCATGAAGTTTCTCAGCGTCACCAGTTTAGACACATGTGCAACTTTGTGTAGCTATGTTTAAAGTTTTAATAACTGCAGCTCCTGAAACCAACTTGGTGCTGCTATTAAACACGTCTTCCTGAAAAGCATTTAATATATTTAATTCAAAGCAATTATCTTGAAAATTTTTGGCTTGCTTGGAAGCGATCTCCATTTCTAATCGCTACCTTGCCTGATAATTTTCCTATGCCAGAGATGGAGATGTGCAAAATACATCCTGTGCAAGTGCTAATTAGGATTAATAGTTCAAAGCAAGTTAGCCAGTATCAGAGAAAAACTAAATTAATTGCAATAATAATGTTTTATTTTTAAAAACAGTAGCAATTTCTCAGCAATTAAATTTGTGGAGCATTTGCTAGTAGAAAACCACATTGTAGGCATGGCCAACATTATGGACTTGAGGCTTACACCTGGGAGGTAACTCTTTCTCTGCTGGGAAGAAAGTTAAAATTTACTAGAACAAATCTGAACATGTTACAAAATGATGAGGTTTGTAATGGCATCCCATGACAGAAATTGCTGGCAATTATTTATGTAATAGAAACTGGTTCTTCAGGATGTTCTGCAAAATTAGTTTTCCTAAGTACTCCAGGTGACATCACTTTAGTACATAGAGTAGGATGCCAGTTTGTAGGTACCTTCCTACTGTGGCCCCTCCCATTTTATACTTTTAAATCTACCTTAGAGCAGAACCGTATTTAGCAGGATAGCATATTACATCTCCAGGCTTCTTGTGGCAAGAGATATCAGATATGAAGACAGTATCACCATGTTTGTTGTCATTTGACACCAGGGTCACCCAGCTTTTGTGGATTTTGTTCATCATTATTTCCCAAGTTGGTTGGTGCCATTGACTGTGGACAATGTGGGCTTGGTCAGTCTGTTAGTATCCTTAGAAAGCTCTCTGCTTCATCTTTAGTATAAACAATCCTGGAATAGTCTTTTGTTCACAGAATCATTTAGGTTGGAAGAGACCTCTTGAGATTGTCCAGTCCAACCCCCCCCTGCTCAAGCAGAGTCAGATAAAGCAGGTTGCTCAGGGCTGTGTCCAGCTGGGTTTTGAATATCTCCACAGGTGGAGACTTCACAACTTCTCTGCGCAACCTGTTCCAGTGTTTGCCCACCCTGACAGTGAAAGTGTTCAGCTGTCAGTGGGCACTACGGAAAGGAGCCTGGCTCCTTCACCCCTCTAGCCAGGTATTTACACACATTAGTAAGATCTGTGCCCTGCTCCCGAGCCTTCTCTTCTCTAGGCTGAACAGTCCCTGCTCTCTCATATGACAGGTGCTGTGCTCCCTTCCTCATTTTCACATGTACTGGTCCCTAGTACATCTTTTGTACTGGGGACCCCAGAACTAGCCCCACTACTCCAGGAGTGATCTCACCAGTGCTGAGTAGAGAGGAAGGATCATCTCCCTCGACCTGCTGGCAGCACTCTTCTTAATGCAGTCCAGGATTCCTGGGGACTGGTTATTCCTCCTCAGGTGCAGAATTTGCATTTTGCTTTGAGATTTATTCGGTTCCTGTCAGTCCATTTCTTCAGCCTATCAATGTTCCTCTGCATGGCAGTATGACCCTCTGGTGTATCAGCCGTTCCTTTGAGCTTTGTACCATCTGCAAAACTGCTAATGGTGCACTCTGAACGACCCGGCATAAAAACCCAACAACCCAATGTGCATGGAAAATGCCGCGTCACCTCTGGTCATGAAGCTGTTTGTTACAGGGGTGATATTTACTGTGCTTTACTGGCTTCTTGGGTTTACAGAGGTAAAAAATGAATGCTCTTGTATTTGTGGATAGATGAACCTATCTCATATTAAGCACTGATATTTCAGTTTCTCTACAGATTTTCCTTTTTACCCTTTTTTTGATGACAGAGAGGGGATGCCTCATGGACTTGTTGTATCTGGAACAAAGTTTAACATTTCAAAAGTGGAAATAAAGGATTATGCTTATAAATTTTTCTGTCACTTTATATATGGCTCTCAGCATTTTTCAGCCTACATCAAACTGGAACGCCCAGGTAAGAGATCTCATCCTGATAAAATGGTGATAAATGACGCTTGCTTCTCAGTTTGACAACACCCTACTTAGAGCTAGAGTTCTGTGATGCACCATTATGCAAGTGGGCAGTGCAGCTCAATACCTTTTGTTGTGATTTTTTTTTTAATATATTCTAAGCAAAATTAAAGAAAAAGAGCTTTGTCTTCCCTCATTCGGTGTTTTAAGAAACATTAATGAAAGACTTCAATTGATTTGAAGCAAGTTATGAGACCTCAGTGGAATACTGTGCTTCATTTTACACACTTGTACTTAAAGAAGCATGTGGATCAGAGGAGATCATGTGTCTAGGAGAGCAGTGAAAATGGCCAAATCTCTGAAAGAGCTGAGGGGAAGACATAACTAAGTGTGGAACAGACTGTCAAAAGGACATGAATGTATATGTAGACCTGGTTGTCCACTCAGTAACAAATAATGGGTTCAGATTGCCAGGAGAAAGAAAAAAAATATATCTATAAAGTAGGAGAAACTCTTAACAGTGATGTTAGTGAAAGAATGAAATAGATTGCTTGGAAAGGTTGTGGACTTCCCATTACTGATAAATGCACTGTGTTATCACCTTCTAGATAGGTTCATGCATATTGATTGGGGGCATCTTGACACTTGTTGAAGACCCCACTCTTGCACTCAGAAACAAGGATAAGTTTGACCTATTGCTGACCAGCATGAAATTTTCTTTTTAGTAGGTTAAGTTAAAGGTAAGGCTAGCTTTAAGAACTCAAATGCAAGGCTGAAGAAATTAGCTATTTTTGTTTAAAACCAGATATCAGATGTTAAAAGTGCCCATTTTTAATTTTAATTTAGCTGCAGAAGAGCTTCTGGTCTATTGAGCTTGTATTGAGCTGGCTTTGTCAACTGTGAGCCAGTCCTTTGACAACTGTTATTCTCGAACTTTAACTGGCCACATTGTAAACAAATAATTGACTGAAGGTGGATCTGAGCTCTAGCTTGTTGCCTAAGTTCTTCATAAAGGTTGTCAGGGTAGGATTTAACCTCAGAAGTCCTTTAATATGTGTGAATTAAAAGATTCAGTTTGTGGAAGGTGTATGTTTTAAGGACAACAGATCTGTTAAGGACAACAAATTAGTAGGTTCAATGACAGATCTTCAAAGAGGTTAGAGGCAACGGAAAGCTGTTTTTTCTGGGGAGAACAGCATGGCCAGGAAATCACTTCCCCACCTCCAACCTTCTTGCTTTCTGACTGATAAAATTTTGTACAAGAATTCTCATTCTACTGCTGCACTAGAATATACATCAGTATTTTGGTGTTTCAGCTGAAGAGTAGCCTTATTTGTCACATTTATCTTTTCTCTGAAAGAATAAAGCAGACTTATCAAATAATAGTATTTGCAGAAAGCATACACGAAAAAATTCAGTCCTATACATTAATTCCTTTAAAAAAATACTTTAATGACTGAACGATTCTGAACATCTCTTTTGTCTTTCTTTGGTTCTAGTGTATAACTGTGTTTTGTTTTTGGTTTTTTTTTCCCTCTTCTTATTTAATTCTACTACAGCTCGGAACATTCAGGGTTACTTAATTGGAGCGGGAGTTTCTTTGGTGTTTTTAGTATTTTTTACTCTCTTTATCTACAAGATCTTCAGAATTGATATTGTGCTTTGGTATCGGGACTCCTGCCATCCCTTCCTCGGTAAAAAAGGTATGTTTGTGTAACAGTGCTGTGCGCTGTAATGAGCCTCCACCTTCCCTGGCAAAGCAATGAGTTAACCTCATGGAATATGGTTGGTCTTCCTTGAGAGTTCTGAAAGGATAGCTTGTTTTTAGGATGTTTAGAATTACTTCAGATAACAAAAGCATCTACAGGGGAAAAATCAGCAACTTTGCAGGAATCCAGTACTATTGTTCCTTTCCCTGAAGACCCACTTCAGTGGTTTGAATGCTGTTCTGACAGCAGTTGTTCAGATTTCTTTTAATTACTGTTCTTACAGAAAGGAGTAATACAGTGGAATTGTTTGGTATTTTTTATTTGCCAAAAATGAACCAGGACAAATCTCATTTTCTTTTGTTTTCCATTTGAAGGCACTATTGATTATCTTATTTTCTGTAAATTCCTGGCATTCAGAAAAATGTTGCTAGGAGTGCTGTCTGTGAGAGTATGCTGAAATATGGGTCATTCCAAGCATCTGAGAGGAGGTGCATGGCTAGAGAAACAAAATATTTTCTAGAGGTACTGAGGTTCTGTTAGATTTCTTTGAAGTCTTTAAAATTTAGTCTTTCTGAAAAGTTTGTTCCAAAATGTCTAATACAATTCAGAACTTGAAATTTGCCAAATACTTTGTTTTTGTTTTCATGTCTAAATGGTTGCTGTGTTTTGACATTCCAGGTTACAAAAAAAGACCTATGAGCTATATGGCAGCTGGACTTTTTAGGGTTTCAGTTGTACTACTGGAACCAGTATTTTCCAGATAACTCAGTGATAGCATTTTTTTTATTTAGAGTTCAAAAAAGAATATTCAAACCTACTTGATTTTGCAGGTATCTTTTGCCTATTCAGATCCTGAATACTGAATTCTAGAAGGCTTGATTCCACAAATATTTCAGGCTTAGTATAATTATACGTGCTTAGATAATAGCAGTATTAGGACCAATGATTCAAGTGAAAAAAACCCCAGAGTTTAGAGACTTATTTGTTTGCTTTCTTGCTTTACTGTCTTTAGAATACATTTTTATATTACTCTTATTTCTCACCCTTTAGTTTCAGATGGGAAGATCTATGATGCTTACGTTCTGTATCCAAAGAACGGAGAGAGCTGCTTGTATTCATCATATATTTTTGCTCTGAAGATACTGCCAGAGGTCTTAGAAAGACAGTGTGGATATAAACTCTTCATATTTGGGAGGGATGATTTACCAGGAGAAGGTAAGCTCTCTGAAGACAAATTACATTTGAGTTTTCTCACTGGCAGCTGCAAATACAACTCAGAAACAGACAATCAACCAGATGTGATTCTAAGTATCTCCTACCATTGAATGAGCTATGATTTTCTTATTCTCTTTGATGGAGAATGAGCAACACAGCACTGGGTGCTCTCATGAATCTGTTTATGTCAGACTTTCTCTTGTCATCATTTAGCTCTTCCAGGTGTTGGGTTTTTTTCAATACCTGGCTAGTCTAGACATCTGGAGATGGAAAGATGCTGAGGGGAAAAGGACTTGCAATTGTGGCTGTGAATAATGACTAATGGCAGGAAACATGGAAAAGAAGATCTTGTGAGTGGTGTGAAAAGAGCCTGTTGCTTTGAGGTGCCATTTGACAGTATGACGTCTCTACTGTTTCGTTTTCATTTGTTCTAAAAATTGCTGTCAAAACAGCAGGATGCAATAAAGGGTATAATGGATGCTTAGATAGTGCAGGTGGAAGAAAAAGAATACAAAGCAACACTAAGTTATCTGGAGTGATCAGCTGTATCAAAGATTACTTGTCCCTAGTGAAGGTTCTTACAAAGCATTGCCTTTCTTGCAAGGCTTTAAAAACCTTGTGGAGGTTTCCTATGTGTGCATCAAATTGAAATTTCTAGCATCGGACACTGAAAATTGCAGTGTCTGTCCCATCGACTGCTTATGTGGGGTGAAATGGTGAAAGTCTGAATCCTTCCTGGTCTTGTGACTTTATTCAGTCTCAGTATTATCTTTTTAAATTTGCAGAGCAGGCCCTAAATAGAAGTTTGTTTTAAAAAAAAAAAAAAAAGAATTGTGAACTAACCTACATGAGGTTGTATATGGATTTTCTTTTTATTTTCTTTTTACATCTGAAGGCCTTTGGCGGTGGTTTGAGAAGGAAGCATTCCCTACAAAGTAGAATCTAAAGTGCTGCTTTATTTTTCCAGCTTGAAAAAACGCAATCATCTATTCTCAGGGTTAACCCATATGTTTTTTGTGTGGTATTTACCTTGTTTTGCTGTTTTGGAACTAGTTGTATGGAACACCATTGAAGTGATGATTCTTTGCTTTCTCTTCCACTTACCTGTAACAAAAAATGGTTAAACAGTTAAACATATCAGAGCAAGCTGTTCAAGGAAAAAGGTCATAGTTTTACCTAGGCCTGTGGTTTTGGAACTTGTGTTTTAGCAGTTGCACCTATGACAGTAATAAAATGGCATTAGCAAGATTAGTAGTAGGTAGATGATAACTTTTCTCTGTTTATGCAAAACAAGAATATAGACATGCAGTCTGATGGGGTCAGATTGTGTTGCATTGGCCAAACGTCTACTTGTTGGCCTGGCCAACGTAACTGCTTGCATGCTCTTATCCTGTCCCTATTTGTGAGGTAAAGTGTATGGGCCTAAACTATCAAGCAGTGAATGAACCAGCTGCAAGATGCTGGTAACAAAAAATAGAAACATACAGCCTTAATTTTGCACAACGTTTTTCTCTACAGCTGTGATCAGCGTCGCTGATGAAAAAATCCGTCAAAGTAGAAGAGTGATAATTGTCTTAGTACCAGAACCTTCGTGTTACAGTATTCTAGAAGATGCATCTGAAAAGCAGCTAGCCATGTATAATGCCCTTATTCAAGACAGCATTAAAGTAATTCTTATTGAACTTGAAAAAATACACGATTATGCAGCCATGCCAGAATCCATCAAATATATTAAGCAAAAGCATGGGGCTATCCGATGGAATGGAGACTTCTCAGAAAGGTCTCACTCAGCAAGTACCAGATTCTGGAAGAAAGTGCGCTACCACATGCCATCCAGAAAAAATGGATCTTCATCAGGATTGCATTTGTTACCAAAGGACTTTAATTCTCCCTAAATAACAAAAGAAAAATGACACTTAATAACTAATTCAGTTCATGTGGTTGGTGATGGAATGATTGAAGGTCATATGTATCTGTTTTGTGCCAACCATCTTGTCCAATTTTTTTGGATTGATGGTACTACAACTTCATCTACAGATGTGAATCGTTTTCTTCCGGCCAGATCAACAGAATGCCTTGAAATGTCATCAATAGCATAGTGATGACATGGAAACCATGTAGGAAGTACATGAGGACTTTTCCAAGAATTGCACTGTGATTTGATGGAATTCTTTTGGTATTAAAAATGGAAGGGGAAAAAAAAACCCCTTATCAAAACCCCAGAGAAGTTGGGGTTTGCAATTAAAGGTTGAATATGAAGGGAACTATGGTAATTATAATTGTGATATTACGTAATGGGCGTGGTTGATGCCAGTACGTTTTTATTTTATTTTTTTAATGAAATGACACAAAACTTTTCTTTGTTACAAGTTTATTACTTGCCTTATACAGTTTGCTGAAAGATAAATCCCCCGTGTTACTGCACCAGTGTGTTACTGTTCAAAAGGTAAGAAACAATCTTAGCCCCCCGAAAGTGCTATTGAACCTGACAAAGCATAAATACCCTTCTGTGATCTTTTTTCTGTTTTAAAGAACTGTACCATTTAGTCACTTGTCCCATGCAGACATCAGAAATATACCATTGTAATGCAGTACTGAATCAAAAAAATGAATCTCCAGGGAATCTTTTTCCCCAGTTAAATAACTGAATATATTTGTTCTTATTTTACCCAAGTGGAACAATGAGCTAATGACACAGACTCTCTCATGGGCAGTACAGGATGGCTGGCTTCATCTGCCTTACCTTAAAGACCAGATCAAGGGGCTTCAGGGCACCCACTTCTCATGGGTCGCTGTTGCTGAAGGAGAACAGGTCTTCCCTCCTGTTCCCAGCCAGGGTGCTTGTTTTAGCCTTTGTCAACTCTGAAAGCTGAAGGTGGCTGAACAGACATGAGAGAAATCACTCTTTTTCCCTGGGATAGTTTTCTCGGAGATTAGTGAGTTTTATCTGGTTCCTGGAGGGTTCAGAGTGCAATGGGGGATGAAAAGGGGTGGTAGAACCATGCCTTTTGGCTCCAGATGTGTTTAGAAAATAGCATTGTTGCTCAGTACTTTAGTTAAAGTGAGAGGGAGAGATGCCCTGTGTTCCCCCTTGCTTGCTTTACTGCGCTCCCCCTGCCCTGATGATGTAAGGAATCTGAGGTGACTGTGTACTGAATTTGACAGGGGCTGAATGAGTCGGGAGATGTGAGAGCCAAATTTCCTGTGCTTTTCAGTCTGTCCTTGAAAGTTAGATTTTTAAGTTATGAGATCTAGTTGTATGTGGAAGCTTCAGAATTTGACTGTTACTGCCTTTAATTGCTGATTGCAACTCTGAATTCCTATGTGTGTCCTATCGGCTTCTCTCTTGCAGCACCTTTTGTTCTACCATTCAAACTCCAATCTAGCTTTTTCCGTGCAGCTCCCTTATCTTGGAAGAAGCAACTTACTATTGCAAAACTCCATCACATCCCAAGCAGTCCCTGAAGGCTGTTGCTAATACAGTATTAGGCAGAAATTCTCCCTTTGAGTTGGTCCTTTGATAGCTCCACTTTTTCATCTGAAAAAACTCATGTTCTGCATCCTTCAGAATTTGTCTACTCACTGTGATGCTTCAGTGTTGGCTTTTTCTTCTTTCATGGCTCAAGCATTTATCTTATGCCTCCATCCTAAAGCAAACAAAACTGTAGTGTGAGGTGCCATCTCATGGAAGAACTTCCCAGTGAACGTGGGATGGTGTGACCCTTGTCTTCTGCCCAATAAGTTACAAAACAAATGGAAATAGGTTCCTCTCCCACCTGAAGTGCTTTAGTTACCTCTGTGTATGGTGGAAACTTGAAACCTGCTTCTGAGAGACAGTGACTTTTGAACTTCGTGAGTTGCGTGTGTGTTTGGTCAGAATGGAATAAAAATCTTTTTATTTCAGGATAGGAGGGAAAAAAAGTGCATTTGAAATACCAGGCTATTTCAAAGTGTTATGGTACTGGAGTTTTATTGATGAATGTTATGTATGTATAGAATAATGCACATGCTTATATTCTGTTCTCATTCTGTGTTTTAGTCAAAGACAGAAGTGTCGAGGGAGGATTAGTTCTGGTCATGAACTACCACATTCACTTAGCTGTTGCACAGAGTCCACTTTTAAATATGGTGTGTGTTCAGTGACAGCCTGTTGTAGGGTAGAAGAGCCGTGAGATCTACCTGAAGTTACTGAGATCCATCTGAGCAAGGCTAATTGTTATGGTTCATGTCGATAGAAGAATTTAGTAGGACAGAAGCTGTAGTTTGGTCACAGAACTCTTCTGTAAGAAGATCCCTATATCAAATGTGAAGTCTAGATACTGGAAGTATGGTATTTGTACTCTCAGGGATAGGGTATAATACTGACTTTGTGCTTCCACCTTGACAGCTCACAGTATGTGGGCCAGCCAACAGAGTTCCAGTCACCTCGGGCCTCCTGAATTATTTTTGCTGACTGGACTAGATTGAATGAAAAACTGCTACTTATTATCCCTGCCTTTAGGGATAGGAAAGTTTTATTTTACTGAGCCAAAATACTGTTTTTTACAAAAATGTTTGTTCCTTTTGATATATTTATACAAGTGATGCTAAAATTGTCATGTGTGTTATGTAAAGACACTTTGAAGAAAGGTCCATTTCTTTATTCAATAAAGACACTACATACTTTTTTCTTACAGCACCGCTATGTTTTTCCTCATTCCTCCGCTAAAGCATGCTGAGAATGAACAACGGCAACCAGCAGTCTTGACTTGGAGTGTCTTAAACAAGGCTGCTAAATTAGATCTTCATTCAGGCTGCTGAATGTGTCAGGGGAAAGGGTCTCATTAACCATTGTGTAAACTTAGTTTTGGCACAACATTAGCACTAACCACCTCGCGCTGCCTGGGCAAACGGGAGCTGGGAGCTTGGCTCTGCTCTGTCCTGTACTCCTCTTGCAGTGAGGTGAAGCTAAAGCAGCCCCATGGCTGCTGCCTTGCTCCCTGAGACCAGCACCGTCCCCAGCAGTACCCCGCCGAGCAACTTTTGCTGCAGATCCTCAAGAGCTGGTGAAAACACAGGGGACCTCAAATGGAGGAATTGTGTAGGGCTTCTCGGCAGCAGTGGGGAGGCAGCCTTTTCTGCTTATCTCCTGGGGGAAGCCCTGACTCTAACGGGCTCCAGGAAAGCCACAGGCTTGGCAGTAGGGTTGCAGGGGCTGGTCTCACATGAGACCTTGTGTTGATTTCAGAGGGGCTAATGTGCTTAGCATAGGGTTTACAAAGTAATTTTCAATCCCGATAGATAAAAGGAGCTTATAAAAGTAGGAGTTTTAAATTTCGTCTGTACTTTTTGCATTCTGATTGTTTTGAACTTCTAGAAAGCTGTTACTGAATACCATTTCTGACCCTTCTTCTAGCACAAGTAATGCCAACTCTGTTCACTTGCTAGTTTAATCCTGGGCTTGGTTTTTTGTGCAAGATAGATAAGCAGATAAAGTCATTAGCGGAGGAGTTCTGAAATTAGTTTTTATATACCCGTGTAACTCTCACAGTACCTGTTTTTCAGAATCCAAGAACTCTTGTTAATTTCTGTATAACCTGCAGCAGTAAGTCTAATTCTATGTTGAGACTATACAAGCATTTTCTTGTGAAATTTCCCAGATGAAGTATTTTCAAGACCTGTATTGATAGTTATTAATATAGCTTTTTTTTTTTTTTTTAGGCCTAATCTATAGTATATACCTGTCTAAAACCCAGGCAGGTGTTCAGGCTGTAAAATAATGTGTTTGAAGGTCCTATGCATTTGTTGCTTCCCTTTAAGAAGGGGATCATTATAAGCATCACTTCCATGCTGACAGCAGCACAGCACAAATTCTTTTTAAACAGGAGGTGGTGCACAATTTGTTTCCGCTAAAGGTGCTTTTCATTCCCCACCTTGTCTGAGATGCAATACCTTTGAGCTAAGTCTGTGTACTTAAAGATTTAAAAGATTGTGGTGGGAAGAGTCAAGTCAGAGGAAATCACTGTTCCCTGGTAACCAGCCTGCAGAAAGAGGGTATGCTTGCGTAATCACACAGATAAAGTGCAGTACTGCTAAGACTGCTAAGAACTTTTTAACGAGGTAAGCAATTGTGAAGACTCGCAGGAGATGACCTCTTGGAGAATCTTGTTTGGGATTTCTTGTGCTATCTTTTCAGCAGTTAAAATGTAAGCTCCCACTCTGCCCTCCAGTTTTTAGAGGGCCTTACCTCAAGCCCCCTAGACACAACTTTCTGCCAGTGAGTGTCATGTGTATTTAATTGTAAGTGCATGTTTTTTGTTGTCTGTGAACACGAACTTCGTTGTGTGTAGCTGTGCAGTGTATATACAGCACCTCAAAGGCCAGAGCTCGGGTAACACAGGGTAGGAGGGGGCTTCATCTGCCCTTTGATGAGTTCATTCCCATCTTAGGTGTTCAGTTGTAGTGTTGTCTCTGTGATTTATCATGTTTCATCCCAACAAAGTAGTTAGGTTTCTCATCTTCATTATTGCTGTTCAAGTATCTCACTTGATCTGATTCTTAAAACTTAAAATTTTATAGCTTTAATGTATTAATTGATAGCTGAGACATATTCTTCTCCTTCATTGGCATCGACTGGATATATTATTTATAGATAGCTGTTGTAATCTGTCTTAAATTTAACCTAGACAAGCCAAATTAATTTATTCCCTTCCTGAAGGGTAAGGTTCTCGTTTTCCCTAGTATCATAGAATCATTTAGGTTGGAGAAGAACTTTTAAGATCAAGTCCAACTGTTGAGCTAGTACTGCCAAGTGCACCACTAAACCATGTCCTGAAGCACATCTACACGTCTTTTAAGTATCTCCAGGGATGGTGACTCAACCACTTCTCTGAACAGCCTGTTCCAATGCTTGACAACACATTCCATGTTGAAATTTTTTCAGTGAAGAAATGTTTCCTAATATCCAATCTAAACCTCCCTGGCATAACTTGAGGCCATTTGTTCATGTCCTATCGCTTGTTACTAGTACACCAGTAGTCCTGTGAAGTCTCTTTGAATTTGTTAACATGTTAACAGGACAGTACACATTTCGGCTGAAGATGGGCCAGTACCCTGAACAGTGTAGTCAGGGTCCTGAACAGATGATGTGTGTGCATGGAGGAGTTGGTGACCCACGTGAGAGCTGATGGGAGTAGGCACAGGCCTGAGCTGTGCCGCACGTCCCACATCGCTGCGGGATGACCTGAGCCAGCTCACCCCGACGGAGAAGCCTGCAGCCAGCTCCTACTTGCTACCTGGCAATGACTCCACCTGCACATCTCAGCTTAACATGAAGGGAAACAGCCTGTTTTCATACAACATCCTCGTGTTTGACAGTAGAAATGATGGAGTTGTCTGTTTCTAAGGACACCGTGTAAGATCTCTAAAGGCTTCAGTGCCAGCAAATCTCCCCACAGACTGGATTTGTGTGGCATGCCCTGCCATAACTAGAAGTCTGGCTGAAGCTGCACAGCTCTGGGTTCCCAGCACCTGAAGAGACATAAAATTATCTGTGCTATCTCCTTTCACCTTCTCGGGTTATCTCAGATAAACCAAATTTTAATCAGTATCTCATGGAGTCTGAGCACCTTTCCAATGGGATCTATAATGAACACTTTCATCTATGCATACAGGTGCCTTAGGTACTTCTCTAACTGTACTGGAAATAGTTCACCTGATTTAAGACACCAGTTGCTATTTCAGTATTTTTAATAGAAATAGCGTACTGGTGAGTCATTGGAATCTTAACATCCAAGTAGTCTTAGTGTGTGATTTTTGGATGGCAAGCTGTTATTTTTGTCTTTTAAATTATTTAAAAAAAAAAAAAAAAAAGTGGTGTAATTCCTAAGTGCATCAGGAGCACGAGTAAACACCGTTATGAGCCAGGCTGCAGGGTCACATACTTCTCTTCTAACTGTTACGCCACTGGTAAATTATATAGGAAAACTTCCTTTTTTTTTTTTTTTTTGTGTGTGTGTGTGTGTTGACAGCACTGATGAAAACATCGATACAAAGGCAATGGCTGATACCCTGGTGAGTTCCCTCAGTGCCAGTAACTACTGCCACACCTTGGCTCCTCCCTTTTCAAGCATCTGCTATCATCTTTCACCAGCTGGCTTCCCAGTCAGCCTTACAATTCTGGTTTTGCAATATAACTCAGCTTTCTCTGCTCTACCATGATAATTGGTTTCCGAGATGAAGGCAGAAAGGATAACGCAAAACAACAGACTAATGTGATGTAACTGAATGCTGCAACATTACTTTTGCATTTTCCATTTCTAGTTTTGCACTTCTATTTTAATCTTTCCGAATCAAAAGTTTCTGCATACCATGCAGCTTGCAGTTTGATTGCTTTTGAATATTTTTCTCAATAGATTTTTCTCTTCTCCAGTTGCATAATACGTACATTTTTTTAAAAACCTGTAGAATGTTTTTTTCTGCAGAAAAGCTTATCTGTTCATCTAATTTAGATGGCCCAAATAAAGATACTACTTCTTGAAGTGGCTCTTGCCATCCTTCAGGATTACTAGCTACTGTGCCTGCAACTTCTTATAGCAGTTATTCTGGAATTCAGGATAGAAGCTGCTTGACCTCCCTGAAATAAATATGCAAAAAACTTAAGAACTTTGCTTTCTTCTTAGTTATTGTAATTTCCTGGATCATATCTTAATTTCTATTAACGTTGCTTCATTCTTCTCCCATAGTTGCCACTACCTTTCTCAGAGGAGATGAGAGGATTAATTTGGTTTTGTGGCTGCATATAATTCTCTTCCTCATTCTGATTGTGTTGAATTCTTATTTCATTGGTCGCTTTTATAGCTATAGAATATTTTATTAAATGTTTTGATCTACCTTGTGAAACTAAACACTGTCAGACTTTTGCCAACGCTCTTGATTATGACCTTGAAAACAGATCTTTTATCAGTCAGGCCCATGTCCCATTTCTTTAATGTTATTTTGCCAAGCCAGATACCCCCAGCTGAGTTTTAAGCATTCCAACCATTTTCTTTGGGGGGAAAAGGAATAGATTTTGCCATAAAAAGTGTGCCTGGCCTTTCTAGTAGAAACCTGCTAGAAGTACAAATTACTTCCTATGCTCTGTTGGTGAGTAATTTGTAACTGCAAGATTTTTGATAACCACACTTCCAAGTCCAGAGAAATTATTGTACAGTGGATGTCTGCGAGATATAAATGCTAAGCTAGTTGCTCAACATTAAAACCAGTAGTGGGATTGCTCAGTAAAATGGAATTACACATTCTCAGCACTGCAAATACATTTAGGTGGCCTTGACGTTCCTAGTATTCTGGTTTGGGATGATCGGTATTACAACAGACTGTTTCATGCAACTTTAATTGTATCTAAATAATTACCTGTAATTACATTTCCTGATTTTTTTCTTGTAGCTTTAAAAGTTTTGTACGTACAATGATATTCTTAGTATCTTCATTGAAGTTATCTTGTACAACAAAGCTTAAAGCAGAAATGGCAGAAAAATATACATAAAGAGCTTTAAAATTCTGTTAGGTTTTTATTTGCACTGTTCAGTTTCAGATGAGAAATATATACAATGAATATGTATGGCAGCCAAAACCAAAAAATAAGATTGTGGTTACAACCCACAAAGTTTAGCCCTGAATATATTTCCGGATGTCTTAGAGACACATGTTACTACAATCTCTTTGCACGTAGAAAGGATGATTTACCAAAAGCAGGTAAAAGAGAAGATTACTAGATTGTATAATTTC
This sequence comes from Falco rusticolus, assembly GCF_015220075.1. Classification (NCBI taxonomy): domain Eukaryota; kingdom Metazoa; phylum Chordata; class Aves; order Falconiformes; family Falconidae; genus Falco; species Falco rusticolus. Next base: position 68,664,460 of record NC_051188.1, on the reverse strand, counting down.
CTTTACAAAAGTAGCAATTGCGCTTGCTTGTCATCGTTGTCATAGTCACTTGTCCTAAAATAAATCAGGGCAAGTGTTGCCCTGATTTTTGCGGGTTAAGTCAGTTGGTGTGGAGGGCCTGGTGTCCACACAATGCATGTTTCAAAAGACTATTTCAGACTAACTGCTGTCAGGTACTGTTGATAGCATGTCCAAGTAGTTGGAGCTTGTCTTTAAGTTTTGCCTTATTTGAAAGGAATTTGTTACATGGGCTCCAGAACTGTTTGGTGGTACAAAGCGTGGGGGGTTAAGAGGGAGACCAGCTTTAAAAGCTCTCCCTTGATTCAAACAAAAATGCCAATGCAGCCACATGCATACGCCTGAAGGAGATTAATATATGTGAAAAGGGAAAGCTGTCAATATTGTAAATTGGGGAAGACAAGTGATCTTGAAAGCTGGTACAAAACTACTGGAGGATGCAGAAAAACAAGGTTTGTGATAACAAAACGCAATGGTCTAAATTAATCCCAGGCAGCTTCCTTTCCATCTCTACCTAAGTGAATGCTCTCACTCTGATTTCCTTCTATGCATAACTCAAAAGGACTGAATTATTTATTGAAGGTAATGTTCTCCCTTCATTGGTTATATAACATTTCTCAAATAAATACAGCAAATGCATGCCACCACCTGATGGAAAAAGGACTTCATGGTGACACCTTATCAGCAAATACATGTTGGAAAAATCCAATGTACTAAATGCTATCCCCAAGTCCAGCCCCTTCATGTGCACAGGAGTAGCCTTTTTAGAATACCTCTTCAGTCACGGGAAGGTAACTCGTGATGATTGCTTTGCTGCAATCCATTTTCAACGATGGCACTGGTGAGTTTCTTTAGAGCCTTCCCTGTGCAAATTACAATGGATCACTCTATCTTAGAGCTTTATGAGATGAAATACTTCTGAATGTTTGTGTAGATTTTAAAAAAAGTAATTTCCACTGCACAGATCTGATCAGGAGGATACTTGGATAACTCTTTGCTTAGCATCACCTTCATTGCTGGAGGTGGTGGTTCTTAGCATGCTTTGAACTGTTCCTGCTGACCACATCAAATGTTAACGAAGACAAGTGTCAATTTCCATGTTCCTCACACAACCTACTTCTCTGCTCTTCTCTGAGATTTTTGTCTTGTGACTGCTATGTTCTGTATGTTTTGCTGTCTCATGAAATCCAGCCTTTCAGTTGATATTCCTTCAGCTTTACTATAACGTGTTTTTTCTAAATTGATTCACATCGATCACCGAATAGTTGAATGATTGGATAGTTCCCATTTAGCTATTCATCTTGGTAATGCTTTAACAATTACTTTTATACCAGAAACATTTTTACTATAAACATTTTTTCACTATTAGTATTATAATGAAGATAGAAAGAAAAAAAAACCCCTAACAACTGCATATAGCAGAATTTTAGTCTGTATGTCCTGGAAAGGATTCTTCAAAAGTGATTTTTTTTTTTTTTTTTTAATCAGTGCTTCTAGAAAAATGTAGTAGGGCAGATTAAGGAACACCTTACTTGTAAATCAGATTTAACTCAGATGTGTGTTGGTGGTGCAAAATAACAATACAGAAACTAGAAATCTTGCATAAAAAATATTTGACATAATGCAGTGAGTTCATAAGAAACACTTCCAAAATGAAATATGGATATAATTGCTGACCAAAGAGAGACTAGCTGATTGCATAAATCCTACTGCTTTGTTGTGCCAGGAATGAATTCATTCTGTGTTCCTCCCAACAGTGTAATATCTGGAGCTGTTACAATGTGCCTCCAGCCAGCACTACATAACTTGCGTTGATGTAGGATAATATATGCAGACATAGCAGGGCATAATCCCCCATCTTTGCTATCTGTGGCTACCATACAGTGGGCAGGATGGTTGAATGTGTTTCTGTTTGGTAAATACAATACTACCAGAAAGTGGAATGAAAGAAGTACCGGAATTAGAACAAGAAATAGGGTGGAAGAAGCAGGACATGGCTGGATTATCCTCCACAGTTTTTGCAGAATACTTGTCATTTGCTTAGCAAGTGAGTTTATGATGTATTTTTAACAATAATGACAACATCTACCTTGGTAATTCTGAAAGGTCAGTGATTGCGGCCTACTTTGGGAGGAACCCAAGAAAGAGCTTTCCTCGACCTTACTAGTAGTTAGTAGTTAAGTCAACAAGTGACTATGCAACCTTAAGAACGTCCTTGTCCGAGTCTGTCCCTTCAGTCTACATCTGAAGAGCTTCTGCTTTGAAGAATTCTGACTCCAGCTGTGATGTGCGAGCAAAACAGAGCTCAGGAACACCAGAACATAGTGAACATACCATTCCCAGAGGGGCCACAAGCTAAGTAACCACTAAAAAACGTCAGGGTTACTTACTAGCTGTTAAGTCTGCAGGTAAAAACTTAGCACTAGATGGACTAAGCCTGTATGTTCCAGCTTCAGAGCCAAGTACCTATGTGACCTGTGGCAGTCTGGGGAATTCAGACCATGCTGTTAAAGCAGCCCAACGAAGAAGCAAACAAAGCAGCTGATGTCCTGGGATGCTCCTCCTGCCACCAGCCTCCAAGTCCTGAGGGGATCTTTCTCTTCCAGTGACACGCTGTCTTCAACTAGGGAAGTTTGCAGGTGCCTGTAACTGGAAAAAAAATACAAACGGAAACAAAACCAAAAGGTCAGTCACCCCAACTCTTGCAATCCCTACTCGGAGGATTTCCTGCAGGCTCCCCCCGCGCCTGCCTTTTTCAATAGAAGGCGGCCGTTGCTCAGACGCCTCCCGTTTCACAGCCCGGCTTGATCGGCACGGCCCGCGCCGGGCCACCTGCGCCGGGGCGGGGCGGGGGGAGCGGCTCGGCTCGGCTCGGCACGGCACGGCACGGCCCAGCCGCGGGGCCGCCTCACCGTCGCGGGGGCTCCCAGGCCGGCAAGCGGCAGGCGGGGCAGGGTGAGGCCGCGCCGGCCGGAGCTGCCCGTGCGATGCGGCGAGCGCCGGCCGCGGCTGGCGGGCGGTCTGGGAGGTGGCAGCGGGGGCTCCCCCCGCCCCGCCCCGCCCCGCGCTCGGGCGGGCAGCCGCGCAGCAGGTAGGCAGCGGCGGGGGCTCCCCGGGCGCCGGCCCGTCCGGAGGGAGCCGGGCCGCCTGCCCGTGAGGCGGGGGGCGGCGGCGCTTCCCTCGCGGCCGCGGGGGCGGGGGCCTAGATCCGCGGGGTGGCCGAGCGCGGCGGCGGACGGTCGGGTGCGGCGGGCGCCGCTTTTCTCCACCGGACGGTCCGGGGGGACGGCGGAGACGCGCCGGCCGTGCTGCCTTGCCCCGCATCCCGTTCGTGAGGCTGGGGGGGGGGGGGAGCTCAGAGCAAGAGCTCCGGGCTGGCGGCAGTTTAGGAGTGGGAGTCAAATAATCTGTTTTATAAGGTCAGCGTTTTCCCCTGCCGGCCGTGCGTGCGGCGCGGCTCGGTTTCTGGGAGAAGGCGTGCGAGCGCCCTTCTCCGAGGTCCGCTGCTGTCCCCGCGGGTCCCCTGGCAGCGCCCTGCCGGGTCGCCTCAGCGCGCCGGGCCGGGGGCTGGGAGCGCGGCTCCCGCACCGCTGAGGGGCTCCAGCCCCTTCCAAGGGAATTGCCAGGAATGCGTAAGGGTTTAAGTGATGGACAGTGAAACGTGATTTCCTGCCGTACCCGGTGAGGGGTGGCAGCCACCCGCGGAGAAGCGGCTGCCCAGATAGTCTCAGCCCGCTACACCCTGGCGCGGGTGACCCAGTCCTTGGGCACCCGTTACGTGTGCCTCGGCGACGGAGGAGTATTTGTCATAATAATTCTTTCTAGACCAAAAGTGAGAGGCTTGAGAAAGCTCTTTTGAAGAGGCATGGTGTACCGTGCAGTTAATAGAAGCAATTAAGGTAATCTGAATATGTTTCTTTTATGATTTAAAATGTTCATGGACTTACATAAAAGAAATAGTGTGATGGTCTTTCTGTCACTTCTCTCAATTCTGAGAACATGACTGTTGCATGTTGTAATCTGTCCATCTTTTTGAATAAGACGTTCAAAGAAAAATATGCCCCAAGTGTGCAAAAATTAGCGAAAGCCGTGTTTCTTCAAAGTTCTGATGAGCTTAGGTTTTTGTTATTTGTATTAAGTAGATCAACTTTTAAAGGATTAGAGAGCAGAGGGAAAGGTGGCGGTACCGATTTAGTGACAGATCTTAATGAGAATTATGCTTTACTGTGTGCTATCAGGGATGCTGTAATTGTAATTCAGGTGTGTGATTGAAGATCTTGTTCAGACGCTGGTCTTTTTAATTTTTTTTTATTTCTTTAATCTGAAATTTATACAAAAATTTCTTTTCAGGACTTAACTTTATGGACATGGCCTCAGATAGATGGAGTTTTTTCCCCTCTGGGAAATTTGGGCAAAGATAATACCAGCTGAATTCTATCCTGAGTGATAAAACTCCACAGACTCAAGATCTGGACAAAATGACTGAGCAAATGGAGAAATTTAGCTGTTTATTGTGGCTGAATGTGGTAGGAAAAGCATTTGTACTTGACTCTACAGTCATACGCTTGTTACTTTCATCAGTAATTACATGAATGCATGCATAGAGCAGAGCCTAATTTTGCTGTTGGGTATACCTTCCACAGAAATGGAAATTTTTTCATCGTGGAAAGTCAAGAGTCTCCTCAGAGCAGTTCATGTGTATGGTTTTACACAGGACTATACATATTTGCGGGTCTTCCACGTTGGCAAAAGGGCAAGTTACAAATTTAAGTAGATAGAAAGAACGCTGAATTTATAGAGAAACAAATTCTGGAACACTTCAGAGCATGTCAGAATACTACTGCTGCATTTATTGACGCTACTGCTGGGGCAAAATGCTTGAGAGAGTACATTTGAGATGGAACGCTAGAATAAGGTAACGCTGTAATAGAATGGATCTTATGAAAAAACAGTGATTCAGAGAAGTCATAAAGAAAATACCTGGTCATAAGTGAAGTCTATTCAGTCCCAGTTTTTTCCTTTGTTTCCATGATAATATTTTCATTGTCTTTAAAATTGAAAACTAGATATTTTAAGAGTTACTGTCTGTCACAATTAGTAAGGAAGGTTGGAGCTTTTGTACAAACACACATAAACCCCTTCCAGTGACTTTAAAGTTTTGTGTATTTCTTTTTATGTTCAGCATTCTTGTCTTAACTCCTTTTTACAGCTAGGCAAGAAAAGACCTGCCTGGTAATTTGAGCGGAAAGTTGCAATAAGGGAGGAGGAAAGAGAAGGGGGAGGAAGGCAGGCACGGCAAGAAGCAGTGTGGATGACTCAATATATGGCATGCTTCTGAATCAGTTTGGTGAAGTGAAACATAGCAGCCGGAAGTGCCATCTTTGACTATTGCAGAAATTGGTGATCAGCTGAAGATTCTTCACAACAGGACAGGGTCCTCCTGCTCATCCTTCAGTTTTAATAACTGCATTTGTCCTTTCATAGTGCTGTAAAAACTGTGGTAGGCAGAATAGAAAAAAAAGCAGTAAGGCAAGCCAAGTTAAAGAACAACTTGTCAGAGGCATGCAACTAATAGATCCTTCTTCAAACATGTTAGGGATAAGCCTGCCAAAGAGTCCGGAGGGCCAATAGATCATTCAGGTATTAAACAACCCTATGGCATAGGCTATGGGAAGACACGAACATAGCAAGAGGGGAAAAAAAAGAATTTTTTGCATTCATGTTTGTCATGGAAGAGCATGAATTTCAGTGCCAGTACCTTTTTTCTTATGGTTAATCTTCCATGGAAGGATCTGTCTCAAATTGGAAAGTTAGTAAAAGGCAGTTATAGCACGAAATTATCTGTAACAAAGTACCATAACTGATACTCACTCTTGTGTTCTCTTGTAAACATCTCATTTGAAGCCCCTTTGGGACCAAAAGATCAGAAAGTGATAAATGTTACTGTAACCTCACCAAGTGATCAAAGGAGAGCCAGGAAAGTAGAGACCAGTGAGTCTGGTATCCACAGCAGGCAGCTGGGTAGAAACTGCTGTAAAGAACGGAACCAGTGGAAATGATTACAAGTTATGCAGGGAAGGAGTCAACAGTGACTTTTCTAAAGGGAAATCATGGCTCTGAAATACTAAAAGTGTGTTAGAATTGCACATCTGTATGTGAACACACTGGATACAGAAGACATGGTTGATACAATCTTAATTTACAAAAGCTGTTCAGCAGATGCTGGCAATGAAGCCAGACTGCCATAATATATTCTCACATGTATAAATAAGTAGTTAGAAGATAAATGCTCAGTTTTTCAGGTGGAGGAAGATCACTACTAGAGTAACAACTCTCTTCTGCTCAGCATATATTTTTAATGATCTACACAGAGGGAGACAGTTGCAGTGGCAGAATTTGCCAACAATAAAAAGCCATTCAGGCTAGAACACAGAGGTGTTCATTGCAGAGCGGCAGAAGGATGTAATGATAGTGAATAACTGGGTAATAATAGCAGAAGAAATTTATTGTAGATAAATATAAATAAAACTCAAAATTAAAACATTACGGGCCATATATTAACATCGTGTGGTCAGCAGCTGACTGGGTTTACCTGGTTTTTAACACTCAGTGATGGCATCTTGGGATTTTACTACACAGGCCCATGGAAGTATCAGGTCAATACTCAGTAGTACTAAGAACAAATAGATAGTTAGAAATCATTAGGAAAAAAACCCAAGGGGAAAAAAAATATCATTGTTTTAGTTTATAAATCTGTAGTGCACTTATGTTTTGAAGACTGTATGCAAGTTCTGTTTTTCCCTCCCCTCCTCAAGACAGGCTGTACCATAACTGGGGATGATACAGAAGAGGGTGGCAGAGATGGTCAGAAATATGAAATCAGATTCCATCTAAGGGACAGTTAAAGAGACTAAGACTGTAGCTTGGGAAAGCAAGAACTGGGGAGGCAGGAGTGTGCTGCCCATGTAACAAATCCTGAGTGCTTGACAAGCTGAACAGGAAATGTTCACTTTTTTTTTTCACTTTTTTTTTTCTTTCTGGTACAATAATTAGAATCTGTCAGGTAAGCAGGTAACAGACTCAAAACAAGCCAAAGACAATTCCTGTATTAACTGTGTAATTGTTGTATTAACTGTGTAATGCAAGCATTGACTTTAAATTTTGTGAAGCGTATATTGGAAACCACTAATTGAAGGGTTTCTTTCCATTTCTGCAGGGAAACATGACAGCAAAAACATTGTTTTTGTGTAATATCACAGCAGCATTTCTGTCTTTAATTATTGCGGGTAAGTTTATTGGTGGCTAAGGAAGGTCTTGTTCTGAAATTTATTTTTTCCACACAGTACTAATCTTCTGTGAAAATCACAAATTTATGTGCATGACAATGAGTTCTTTTAAACAGTCCGAAAAGCAGGAATCTATAAAACATATAGTATGTAGTATTTTATGTACTACCTTATCACATAATCATTCAGGTTGGAAGGGAACTCTTGAGATACCTAGTCCAACCTCTCTGACCCCACGAGAGTCAGCTAGAGCAGGTTGTCCAGTACCATGTCCAGCTGGATTTTGAATATCCACAAATGGAGACTTCATGACCTCTTTGGGCGACTTGTTCCAGTATTTCATCACCCTCACAGTAAACAAGTGGTTTTTTGTGTTCAGATGTGGGTTTTTTGTGTTTCAATTTGAACTCATGGCCTCTTGTCCTGTCAGTGGACAATTCTAGCCTGGTACTTTTTTCTTTATTCCCTCTCATTGGGTATTCACACACATAGATAAGATCCACCTACACTCTCCCCAAGCCTCCTCTTCTCTAGGCTGAACAGTCCTTGCTTTTTCATTCTCTCCTTATGTGAGAGGTGCTTCACTGCCTTAATCATCTTCATGGCCCTATGCTGGGCTTTCCCCAGTAAATCCATGACTGTCTTGTACTGGGGAGCTCAGAAATGGCTGCACTGCTCCAGATGTGGCCTCACCAGTGCTGAGTAGAGGGGAGGAATTACCTTCCTCGACCCACTGGCAGGTCCTAATGCAGCCCAGGATACCGTTAGCTGCCTTTGCTGTGAGGGAGCATTGATGGCTCATGGTCAGTTTGTTGCCCACCAGGACCCCAGTGTACTTCTCTGCAGATCTGCTTTCCAGCTGAATGGTCTCTAGCATGTGCTGGTGCCTGGGGTCGTTCCTCACCAGATGCAGGACTTTGCATTTCCCTTTGCTGAACTTCATGAGGCTCTGCTCAGCCCACCTCTTCAACCTGTCAAGGTCTATCTGAGTGGCAGCACAAGTGTATAAACTGATGAAATAAGTTGTAGTTGTAACTTTACAGAATGTGTCCTTAGGATTTTTTCATACTGGAAAATACATCCTTTTGACAATAATGTAACATTCAGATTCTTGTAAAACTGCTAGGCTGCTCAGTTGCAACTGCTTGTTTCTGCCCTTCAGCTGTCAACCAATGATCCAGTTGATGTTTAAAACGTTTCAGATGATTCAAATGAGTTGCTGTCATAATCTTGTAATTCCACTGGAATCTTGCAGTGGTGTCACGGTGTTAAAAGAAAAGCTTCATGAATTTCAATTCCTGGAGTTTCTAGCAAGCCATTTGTTTGGAAATGGTTTGGGTTTATTGTTTGGGGTTTTTTTTGCCCATGGATGGACAAGCTGCAAGGTTCAAAAATCCATTGGATAGTCCGGTTTTTGGCTAAGTAAGTAATCATATGGAAAGGTGATTATGTGGCTGCCCTTCCCTGCAATAGAAGACTGTTCTATTGTCTCTTTAACTATGTGAGTACCTTACAATTATTTCCTGCTCCATAGAAATAATAGAGGGCGTTGGGGGAGGGCTACTTCAGAGAAACTGAGACAAGAAGTGTGTAAAAAAAAATAATAATCACACTATTTCAGAATATTAGCATTTAGTATCAGAAAAGGGTTACCAGTTCCTGTGGCCACAGCATTTCATAAAGTTAGGGGGCATTCAATACAGATACCTCAGCAATTCAATGTTTTGGTAAGTAATTTGCGAGAGATTTATAATGAGGTGGTGAGAACTGTGGATGGTACAAAATTATCCCTTGGTGATCAAAACTAACGCTCACTTATGAAGAGGGTATCTGGATATTGAATAGTTTAGTGATAGAATGTCAGTAAGTAAAATCAAATGGATGTGGAGAGGCATGGAAGGGTCATACATGTATAGCAGAAACATGTATACTGTATGTGTGTGACGTGAGTGTTAAGTTAGTAAATAACCACCTGGGAAAAATTCTCCTCTGACATCTTTGGGTGCTTTCTGGAAGCATTAGCTCTGTCATTTGTGGTGGTCAGAAAAGAAGAATTTTTGGCAAGCAGTGGAGCAGAAAACAACATTAAGGCTACACCTTAACCCCATTGTGAATGTGCCTCAGCTGTCTGCAGTTCTGGTCGTTCTGTCTTAGAATGACTATATCTGAAGAGCGACAGTGATGTATGATAAGGGATGGCTTCTATTTGAGAAGTCATTAAATGAATGAGGACTCTGAGGTAAAGAGATGACTGAGGCAGGATGCGATGGAGGTCTATAAAATTGTAAATACTAGGCAGATGAGGGAAAGTTTACTTTGCCATTTCTCAAAACAAGAAATATATGATACCAAGAGAAATTATAAAAGCCAGTGAATGTTTTTTTGTGCAGAACATAAGAGGAAAGAAAGGGGCTGGAAGCAAAGTATTACTTGGTGTCCTACTCTCTTTTCTTAAACATTTGCTACTGGTTGTTAACAGAGACAGGGTTTTGGGCTAGACAGACACTTACATGACTCTGTGTGGCTGTTCTTATATTCTAACAAAACAAGGAACTTTAGATAAATATAATACTGACTTAGGAATGTGACCATGGTATCCAGAGTTAGTGCCTTTTTTGTTATATTGAAAAAAAAAAAAAAAAAGTAATAAAAATCTCAGGATGTTGCTCTTTTTCCGTATGAATCTCATTGTGTCAGGAGGAAAGCAAATGAGCTCATTGGTAAGTGCTTGTAATAATTCCTCTCTAAATGCTCATAAAATGAAGGGTGAGTTGACATTTCCATAGCAAACTTAATATTTGTGCAACAGCAACTTTAACTTCAGTGTCCTTTTTAGGACCTTTGGATACTGAAAGCATAGTCTTGTCTTGAGGACTTCGACTACAGTTAAGTTAACAAATAAAGACATTGAATGTGAAATTTGTGTTTGTGTACATGCACATGAAACAGAATGGAGGAATACAAGTGCTTTAGTTATTTGCATCTGAATTAAAACATACAAATGACAAGTCTGCTGCAAATGAAGAGATTCTGCTGAGTGTAAAGCTTGTAAATTCAAAAAACCAGCATTTCATTTCAGGGGCATAACTATATATCAGTGAGTAGTACCCTCAGCTGTAAAGGTAAGGGATTATATTTGTATTTTTAGTAGAAGACTTGAGAATGGAGGTGAAAACTCCACTGAACTTTGTAAATGTAGTCAAGAAATAAGTTCAGTTTATCCTTCTAGCGTTTGAAGTTTTCTTTAATGTTTATCTCTTTCCTGTAGAGAAATGTGAAGCCTATGATGTGATGTTGAGGCAAAGTCTTGTGCCTGATGGGCAGCCTCTTGCTATTAGATGTTCGCTGGAAAAGAGCTTGAAAAGTGGAGACTACAACTTAACATGGTATAAAGTTGGTAACCAGACAGCTGTGCCTAGAGACAAACATTCTAGAATTCATCAGCAGAAGAATTTAATTTGGTTTCTTCCTGCAATCTTAGAAGATTCTGGAGATTATGAATGTGTGATAAGGTGACAGTTTTTTAAAAAATTTACTCTGTTACAGAAATGAGTTTCAAGGGGAATAACTTTTTGAAAGCACGTAGAATTTTGGTGTAAGATAAATACTAATGAAGGGAGAGTGCATTCACAAAAACTAATTTTAGGTTGCGGAAAGTAAGTCTAGTTTTGGTTCATTTTCCTAGTAGGCAAAAGTAAATCTATTAGAGAAACTGTAAATTCTTGTCCTCTTTTCTCCAAAAAGAATAACATACATTTTTTTAGTTAAAATACATGCCAAATAGGTTAGTTTAATTATGTTATATTAATTGCAGGAGTTCAACAAGCTCCAGGAAAATGTGTACAAAAGTAACAGTTTTTGAGAGGATTGATGGTTTATGCTTAAATGAAAAATTTGCTGTAGAGGAGGTGATATTCACAGTGTCGTCTGCAAAAGTTGTGTGCCCACACTTGGACTATTTCAGGGATGAGAAGAATATTCAGCCTGTTCGTTGGTATAAGGTGAGAATGCTGTGTTTTGTCCCATTCTTTAAGATATAAATCACTGATGTTTATGAATTGTAGAAGGAAAACGAAAGATTTATTGAAAATAGGAGAAATGCTTTCTAAACAAATTGGAAGAGGATTAAGCCTTTTTATCTTTTAAAGGTGTATACAGGTTTTTTGATTAACAGGGTGAAAATTCAGTTTGGAGGTAGGAGAGCTGTTGAGCCACATATCCACTAGGTGGCATCTTCTTACCTGCTAGCGAAACACGCTGTCCTCAATTTCCGTTGTGTGGAAGCAGATTTAGTATGTCATTTGTGAGAAATGGCATATCCATTTACGTGCTCAATATTGTTCCATTAAATAAATGCCACTTCATATTGTTCATGCTTATTTAAAGCTTCATTCTGAAAGAAGAACGTAGTGCCTTTCTGCAGCATTCCTGCCTTATGCCCATACAGTCCATATGGTACCATAAGTATTTAAGTACTTCAAAAAATTAAGTCTAATTATTGAGTGATTCTTCATTAATGAATACTTTTATAAATACTGATACTTGCATTTCTCTTTCTTACTTCTCTGATACTGAAAGTTGTTTTCTATAGGAAATGAACTGGAGTATCTTTGAATTAACAAAAATGAAGTGTTGGTTTGCTTTTTAATCCACTGCCCTTGCTCTTCCTCAGCCTCTGCAAGGCATCCACCCTTGTGCTGTGGTCCATTGAAAGTTCAGGTTGCATTAAAGAGAGACAAACCATGGAAAGAGGTAGGGATATGAATTAACAGAGTTCTCTGCACGTGTTTAGGACTGCCAGCTGCTGGAAGGGAAAAGGTTTGCCTTCTTAGACAGTGATCTTATCATTTTGAATGTGACTGTCCATGATCAAGGAAACTACTCATGCGAAACAACATATGGCTACAATGGAAAACAATATAACATTTCCCGAGACATCAGTCTGACTGTGGAAGGTAAGCAGGTAATTTCACAGTGTTTGTGTTCATAACAATGACTCCAAAATTTTTTCCAAGCTTCTAAAGACTAAAGCTAGCAGACCAAAGTTGTGGCTAGACATTCTTAGGGCCACAAGTTTTTTCCTAAATGTGAGGGGAAGAAATGCTGGCTTAGAGTTTATATATTTTTGTCTGTTGTTGCCACTGTGTTGAAGATTCATTCCCCTGTTCAAAGTTGCAGCATGTCAAAGCATCGCTGCCCAGACCAGCTACCAAGGTTCCTAAACAGGTGCCCTGTAAGGCTTGGTAAGCACAATACATTCTGCTGTAGCCGTAGCTGCACTCTCTATCCTGCCTGTCTTACTTTTCTCTTTTACATTGTCCTCTTGATGCAAGAACAACAAACTAAACCAGACCAAAATTTTAGCAGTACCTTGACTCTATGTCCTATCTGTTTCCTTCAGACCTCCGTCTCTTCTGGTTTTGGTTTTAAGTTCCTCAGCACAAAAACTGTTGATCTCTGGTATTGTGTGTCTAGTTCAGTAGACTTTGATTTATGACAGGGGGCCACCAGCACACCAGAAAAATAAAAAAAGAAGGCCTAGCTGTAAAATGTGAACTCCTTTGCTAGCACATCATTATGAAATAGATACTGGATCACTGAAAAGGCTGTGCTATATCAATGTATGAAATATCAGTACTGTTTTTACATTCCATCTGATGAAAGACGTTTTCCGGTTTACTAATAGATTGCATTATGATTTAGTAGTCTAGTTTTTTGCTTGCCTGTTTTATCTGTGTGTAAATAGATATGCATATGTATGTATATATGTGTATTTATATGTATTATATGAATATGTATCATATTCATATAATGTTATATGTATATGATGTGGATATACAAAATATGAGGAACACAAGGTCAGATCAGATGAAATGATAATTCTGGTCTTAAAATAGTCCCTAGAACTTTTCTCTTAGTGCAATTTCAGCTCCTACTACGCAGTAGAAGCAAAATCATATCCCTCCTTTGCCTTAAATGACTGAAGGCAGCTCAGTTGTTCTTAAAGACTCCAGCTGAGGAAGTCTACATTAAAATGGGTGACTTGAGGTCCAAGAATAGTGCAGACTATTTTTCAGAAGTGGAAGGTAAGGATATATCTGGGGCAATCCTGCGTGCTTCTCTAGGGGGTTCAAACAAGATCAGTTAGAATTTCTTTTTGCTAATCTGTGCTCTTGGAGAAACTTCCTTGAACTTTGAGTATCTGATAGGAAATATTCTAAAACGTCCTACAGCTGCCTGAGACAGCTGGAACTGGTATGTGTGTTTACTAAGGGACCCTCCAGGCTGGCATTCATTTAGCCATGTTGAGACATTTCTAAGGTAGGTGTCTAGATATCCACCTGTTGATTCCTCTCCCTTTTTAGCCTGGAGAGAAAAATAAGCTTTCCCCAGTGTCATATATCTAGTCCTAATGTAAACATCTAAAAGGGGCCACTGATGTTGTACTTGCTTAGGATAGTGCTGTAGGAAGAACTGTAAGGCCATTAATTACAGCATAGGAATGAAATTTCCCCCCTTTATAATAGTAAAAGTCTAAAATAGGTGAATTTTACTCTAAAATATTTGGCTCCATCTAAAAGTATTCAGCTCCAGTTTGCATCTGTGGGGTGCTGGGTGACGTGCTGTCCAGATTGTAGAGGGGTAATGCTATAGATATTTACTCATACCCTTCTCAGCACCTGTGCATGCAATATTACAGGGTGTTTGTGCCATGGATCAGCCAGTCCACCGTGAGTGTGTGGAGATTTGCGGCACTACGTTTTGGAAGTGGTGGGGCAAAGAATAGTTTACCTTTTTGTCAGAAGTAATGACTGCCTGAGAGGACAATCAGCATTGAGTGATGTCTGTTATAAAATTGTTGACAAACTTGTCCATAGGACAGGGGTTTTTTTTTGTTGTACTTTGTACTTTTGTACTCTTTGATTGTAAAGCATAGAATAGACTGCAGCTGCCCCAGGTTTTCTGAAAAGCATTTTCTTTCTTTTGGTTAGTGAGCCCACCAAAAAAGCCCCCAGAAATATCTTACCCAAGAAACAACTCCATTGAAGTGCAGCTTGGTAAGTAGTTTTCTCTGTAAGAAAATACGATTTTGTATGGTAATGAAAAGTTGTACTCTAGGAGTGGCATATTCGGTGTTCGCTGGTTTTGGGGTTTTTTTTGGACAAAAACTAGCTCAGTGACCAGCTCAGTTTCTCTATGTTGATCTCCTGAAGAAGGAGTGTTTGGGAGTGAGTGGGGAAGAGACAGGGCATGTTGCTTACCAAGTCCTAGGGAAATCTCTTGGATGGGAAGAAAATTGTGGGGAACCCAGATGATTCTCTGTCACATTGGTTGCTTTCCATCACTCTGGATGAGATTCTAAGAACAGATCCATCTTTGAATCTGCAGGGAAAGTGATGCCCCAGGGAGAGGCATCTTCTTCCTGGATTTAGCCTCTTCCATCCTACCAGTCTCTTTCTGAACCTGCACATCACTGAGTATATAGACCCTCTGTTAGAGTAACTTTTCTGAAAGGACGTGGGACCATTGTTAGCTGGTCTGTGTGGGAGTCTGTGAATAGAATTGTATAGACTTTAATAAGTTTATGGAAATTAACTTCTCACTTTGTAACAATTTTATAGGCTCACAGGTTACAGTGGATTGCAATACAACAGGTGCTGATGGGTATGAGGTGTTTTGGACAGGCAATGGTGTGTATATTGATGTATTTCATATGAGCAGAATTTTTGCAAGTCCCTATGAGTAAGTATATTTTCTGATTAGAAAAATATTGTGTTGGCAACCAAAGTGGAACTTTCTCCCTTTGACATTAAAATATTTAGCAACATTTTTCACTTGCTTAAATAGATTTCTTTTAAAAAACTAATGTTTAATTCTTTCAATTCACTTTCTGATTTGAAGTAGAACTGCAGGCACATGGACTTCACATGTGATTGTGCTTTTTTTGGTCATTGTAAAAATCTGTCTTAATTTCCAGCCTTGGGAAAAGGTATTCTGTAGACCTACATTCTCATAATTGTAATACAGTTTCTATTGAGCAGGCTCTGGCCTCACAGAGGCCTTTTTCAGTTGGATCTAGCGTGTTCAGGCATATGATCTTCAGACTGTCTCTTCTGCGTTCTCCTTTCCCTTCACATCTGCCTCTCTGAAAGGTTGCAAGGTCAAACTTGTGCTTTACAGGAGAAATTAAGACTAAACCTTTAAACAAGGTTTAAGAGCCTTGAGTTAGAGAAATGTAACTGCAATCAGCTGAACAACTAAATGGAAGACTTGGCTGAGGACATTGTACTGAAGCTTAGTGGTGTGAAAGGAGAAAAGGGAGACAGGTTTCCAGTGATGAGTTGGAATCTGGAGGGAAAATGGACTTGGATTGAGTAAAGCATGAGAAGGGCAGCTGGGAGATAAGGTGGAGGTGAAAAGCAGGTTAAATGGAGAGAAGAAACTAGACCTGACTTGGAAAAGCAACTAAAATTGGGGCAGGAGGCGATCTGAAATTTTCATAGGTATGACAGCTTGGGAACTAAAAATTGAAGGTTTTTTTGGCAGTCCTCATCTCATGGTGGTGCTATGAAAAAAATAGTGCTTGAGAATTTTTTAAAAATTATCACAATCTATGACCAAGAAACTGATGGAGAAATGAGAATGATATTGTCAAAGTAAGAATAAAGTGAGAAATAAGTTCTCATCATAAAACAAAGGGGGAAATAAAATGCTGAATTGAGTGTTCACCGAGACAAAACCCTATACAAAAGTAATGTATTTTACTGTCATGAAGAGTTGTAATGCCATAAACAATTGGGCTATAATGCAGAGGCACATGGTCACTGAATTGATATCATAAAAGTAATGTTATTTTTTGTACTTTCTAGCACTTTAACGATCATCTTTGCAACAATTAGTCATTTGCATTAGTAATGTTCATTCATTCATTCTTTGTTAGTGTTCAAATTACTGTAACTTTTTGCTTAGAAAGTGATCCATGTTGTCCTATATATGCCCTTTATGATATATTTCAAGCTTTTATTTTGCATTTTAAATGGTGGTTAAAAAGTTGTTTAGTTCACACATCAGTCACACATCACAGTACACGTGACTAAATGTGCAGCATCATGAGCACTTTTGTGCCCTTGTACAATGTGTGTGGGATAATCTGTGTCTCCTAATGGTGTAGCCTGACACTTCAGCTGTTACAAGTCGGTTCTGATCCATGGGGTGAAGCAACAGTGGATACTCCACTCCCTGCAGCTGCACTCGCACTGTGAGCTGGTGGTGTCTGCTGCTGGTCACCTCTTTTGATGCCCTCCCTGTCCCAGAGCGGCTTACTGCAAGATGACACCTTGAACCAGGGCCTCACTCTGTGTTGTATCACATTGTTGAATTTCTCTCTCTTCGCCTGCTCGTGGAGGGGCTGGGAGGCCCATAACAGGGGTTTGCTTAGGTTTGTAAGGTGTATTTTTGTACTTTGAGCTATAGAAACCTTATATTCCTTTGGGGAAGCACAGCTCCAGGTAAGATAACAGTCTTGTAGAAACAACCATTGTCATGCTGCAGCTGTTAGTGATGAAGTCATTCCAGAAAGGGCTGTGGTTTTATGGCTCTGTTTGTTGCCTTTTGGATAGGGAGGAAACTTCTTACGATGGACGCCCTATGAATTCTGTGAAGCTCATAATTTCAGAAGTGAATAGTGAAGATTATGAACACCCGTTTATATGTCAGGCTTCAAATGCCTTTGGGCAAGTTGCGTCCTATATTATGTTAAAACACAGAGGTAAGAAATACTGTTATTTTTTCAGCCTGTCTTTGCCTTGACTTCCCTAGAACGGGTTTTGATACCAAGTGCCTATACATTGTGTTCATAGAAGACAGATGGCTTACAGTTTGCAGTACATATGCATGTACCTCTGCATAGGGAAGGAATTGCTGTAGTAGTGTATTTATCCTTATTAGAAAAATAGGTAAATAGAAGTGGAAAATACGATACTCAAATCTGTATTACATTTGTATGAAAGATCAGATTTTGACAAATTCAATATTTAAAAAGCAATCTTCTTATTTTTTTTTGTGCAGTTCCTAATATACAAAGATGGCTGACTGGAGGGCTTGTCTCTCTGTTAATTTTAACATTTACTACTTTAATAATCTACAACATTTTCAAGATTGAGCTGGTGCTTTGGTACCGTAATTCTGTCTGTGCCTTTAGAAGTAAGGAAGGTATGTAAATGTGACCAGGTATGTTAGTTTCTATAAAAAAAAAACTATTGATTTTTTTCATTTGCCACTACTTCTAAACAACGTGATTGTTTAGTAGAATGTATGTGGAATTACCTTGAGGAATTTTCAGAAATGCACAAAAATGTTTTTTTTGGGGGATTCTTTTTCAGTCATATGCGTAAAAAATATAATCATAGAAGAGGTAATAAACAATACATAATATTGAAGGTAGTGGTGGTGAGATAGGTCAAAAAGAACTCCAGGTTATTCCTAAATTTACATGCTACTCTTTGCTTTTCTGTAAAGTATTTTACATGTAGATTTATGGTCACTCTGATGATGATCAATAGGTGTCAGCAGAGCTGCATCCTGTAAACTAGCTGTTTAAAGACATGCATTAAATATTTATATGGAAAATGAGACACTCATTTTCTCAGAGATTAATTTCGTTGGTTTCCTTTTTTTTTTTTTGCAAC
Source organism: Falco rusticolus (assembly GCF_015220075.1). Classification (NCBI taxonomy): domain Eukaryota; kingdom Metazoa; phylum Chordata; class Aves; order Falconiformes; family Falconidae; genus Falco; species Falco rusticolus. The sequence continues at coordinate 68,646,468 of NC_051188.1, read as the reverse complement.
TTCTCTCTTTTACCCAACACTTCTCTAAAATCCTGTCAGTTTTGATGTTTACATGCTGAAGAGAAAAAATACTACTTGTTCTGTATTCTGTGATTTTTCTTATGTGTTTTGATTGCTGTGGTGTAGACTAATACATTGGACAGGTGTGAAAAAATTGGAATAAATGCAACATTATAGATCTTTTGTGTGGCAGTGCTCAGAATTAGACTGTCTGAAGTTCCCCATAGCTTGAAAGTAAATGGGCTATGTGCATTGAAATAGTAGTAATTTTTTCTCATGGCTATTCTAAACATTTTCACAGAAAAGTTATTTCAACTTCTGGTTAAAAGTTCAGTTTCCCCAGAACACTTTACCAGAATTCTAATGGAGAACAAAGGAAAAAAAAGAAAAAGAAGAAAGAATTGCCATTTTCCACCCACTCTTGTGGTTAGTCGGAAGTGGAGATAACTGCTGTTGAGTTTATTTCAGGAGAGGTGGTGAGGAAAGTCCTGCAAGAGGACACGTTATCATAGCACCTGTGGGGTTGGAGGCTTCCTTCTGCAGGTCCAGGGTCTTGCATCCAGCTTGCTTGTGCATATCCCTCCCCATGGTGGGAAAAGAAGTCTGGTTCTGTGGCTGATCACCTATCTTTTGATTTGCAGGGCATTTTAGTGCTTTGACATTATTCTGTCAGTTGGGTGAATCAGCCCCTCATCACTATTTTTAAACAGTCCAAAATAAAACTTTGAAATAAAGGCACGTTGCTGTGTTATAGATATTTTTTTTTTTAATAGAAACATTTGTGTTTGTTTTAGATGGGAAAATATATGATGCATATGTCCTGTACGCACAAAGCAGTGGAGGCAGAAGTTTCTATCGTCTGGAAACCTTTGTTCGTAGAATACTCCCTGATGTTTTAGAACAACAGTGTGGATATAATCTCTTTATATTGGGAAGAGATGATTTACCAGGAGAAGGTATACTTTAATTAGTAGAGTTAATAGGTTGTCTTTTGACACATTGTTCTTGGGTTAGAAGATGAGATATACAGTTTAAAAATGCCTATTTTGGGAAAACAAAGCTTAATTGTTCATTTTTAATGGATAATTTATCAATTTATCCAATGAACAATTTCTTTATTTTAAAATCTTCTGGTTTCTTACCACAAATCCTGTTCTGATATTATGAGGGCCTGGCCTTTATTTTAGTGATGAATAAATGAGGATTTAGCAGCAATATTAACATTGTTGAGCGTTTTTTGAATGATATCTGCTCCTGGGGACTGAATTTCAGTAATTTCATGCAATGGATCATAAATCATGAATGTGGAGATCTTAAATTTACCAGTCCTCTGAGCCAGCCACTGGTCCATATATCTGCAATCTTAAAATGAAGAAATGCTTTACATCAGTTGCAAAGTTTCTGTGCAAACTTTGATTGATCGTTCCTTCATTACTTACAGCTGTGGTCAGTGTTGCTGATGAAACCCTTAAGCAAAGCAGAAGACTGATGATTATTTTGGGATCAGAAACATCTAGTTGCTGCCTGTTAGAAGACACTGCTGAACAACAACTAGCTATGTATAATGCTCTCATCCGTGATGGGATTCAAGTGATTCTTATAGAAATGGATGAAATACAGGACTACACAAGCATGCCGGAATCAATCAGATACGTTAAGCAAAAACATGGAGCTATCCAATGGAAAGGGGACTTCTCAGAGAAATCCTGTTCAGCAAATACAAAATTCTGGAAAAATGTGCGTTATCAAATGCCATCCAGGAAAAAGGTATCTTCTTCTGAAATGTGTTGTTTGCCCCTAACTTGGAACAATTCTGCAGCAAAGGGAAGTTAAAATGCACTTATTAAAATAATACTGAGAAGGTAATTCTGAAATGTGTGGGTTTTTTACACAAACTCTTTATATTACAAAGTAAGTGTTTTCTTCAAGGAGTAAAACCTACTCATCCCTTCCCCAAATTACACCCTAAAAGAAAAACTGTCCAGCTTTATTTCTGTTCTGGGTTTTGGATAGTGACACAATTTGTTGTGTTAGATACAAGAGGTACATGTTGTTGATGGTGGTAAACTATTAAATAGGCATGGTCCTGTAATATTAATGGTCCTATAAATGTAATATCCACTGAAGAAGCAGCTGAGAAGTCCACTTTTTAAAAAATTGAAACTGCAGTTGATAAATTAAAAAATCTGTCTGTTGTCAGCATTTTCCTAGTAATTCTGTTCTTCTTGTTGCTTCTCCATGATTGTCTGACTTCCTCATTACTGCAAGAATCTGCTTTGGGGTGCCCTCCTGAGCAGCAGACCTTATCCTTGATTCCTGAAGGGGTTGAGGAAACACATGACATAGGTATATTTAAAACTCCTCACAACATTAAGCGTGTTTTAGCTGAACAGTTGGTACTAAATGTGTTCAGCAAATGGAATGGAATCTGTGGCTTTTTACACATTTATTGAATAATTCTGTGGTATCTGGTTTATGGGGTGTTTTCTAAACTTAGTCTCTTGAAATGGTCAGGAAACTGAAAATATTTCAGATTTCATGCAAACTGGAAGCTTTCTAGACTGTGCTGCTACTCTGGAAACCAGATGCTCCCATTCCATGTCTCAACTGTACTAACTACAAACACAGAAATTCACGGAGAATCTGTCAAAGGACTGTGCTTGGGATGGGTATCCTGGAGAGAGTGGAAAATGGCCAGTTCTGAAACCTAACCAGGTGCTAATGGCAAGAAATAATATCTCATCTACTTCTGCAAGAAAAAAAGAGGCATGTCCTATGTCAACCTGCTTGGGAGTAGCTTGTTATTTCTGGGTCCCAATCTGTTGTTCTGTGTGCAGTTCTTCCTTTTCAAGGTGGTCTGAAGTGGCAAGAGTTTTCACACTCCAGCCTTGAAGGGCATCATTTGGATGCAAATGTGAATTCTGCTTGCTTTTTTTGTTCTTCTCTGAAGTTAAGTAGGTTCTTACATTACCTTTATTGGCAGGATAACATTTGTCACTGAATTGCTTTCAGCTGGTTCTCACAAGTGTGTATGCTATAGAATATGCTTTTTGTTGGGCTGTATTGTTGGGAGAGAAAGCAAGGTCCAGGAGCAGAACATATATTTTAAATGAAAGATTTGCGATAGCATTTCATGGTACCTTTTTCTTTGAGAAGGTCTAGCAAATATTTCTTATGAGCAGTGTCTCATCCTCCTGGTTGTGGTGTTCACAGCTTTGTAATTTTCCACAGCCTCCATTCACAAGAGACGACTTCTGAGATGTTGCCATGAAAATTGAGAACATGATAGATCCATCAGGTGAGGTACTATTGTTCTAGTAGATGTTCAGTCAGTGTTCCTTGGAAATGCAGAACACTTAGGCTAGTATCTTTAAAAAATAACTGTAGGAACCTAGAGAGTTTAGGTAATCCTTATTGGCAAATTTTTACACTCTGTTTAGACTTATACTTGGTCAGAAGTGTGTTGAAAATTACACTTTCCTTCAAAGTTGTTTTTTTTTCTACTTGTGTTTAAAAATAGAACCCTTGTTTTCCATATAAAATGAGAGAAATAATAAAGAGGTTGAAACTGTGGTAGGTATTTTTTTCCAACATCCTAATTTCATATGCTTTGAAATAAAAAAAATACCAATAACTCTAGGATTTGCAGTACTCCATATAAGTATACTGATTTGCATGGAGTTCTGCTGGTATTTTTTGTTTCCTCTGTGAATGTGCTGTTACAATTTCTGGCCACTTTTTTCATAGTTCTTTTCAGAGGCTTGCTACAATATTCAAGATAATAATTTTCCCACTAAAGGAGACTCCTAAGGACTTTTAAGTGAAGACAGATAATTGTGAGTCAGCATTTATCTACCTGATACTTTTTTAAACAACCACATTTAGTATGATTATGTAGGCATTTTAGTATTCTTGTGTGAAAATGAGTGTGGGAGAAAGGTTTCAGTTATTATGGTTAATTGTTAGCTAACTACTTGAATGTAGCACAACATGAAGTGGCTTATCCTTTTATCATGGGATTTTATCTTGAAGCTGAATTTTGTCTCTGTCTTCTTGCCTTGGAAACTATTTTTTTGCAAGTCACATAGAAAACCACACCACTTTTTGTGTTATAATAAAATAAACCCCATAGAGACAGATGTGCTGAGTGCTCTTTATTAAAAAACCCTCCACAAATGATTATTTGGCAAGAGGTCTGCTTCTGGAAACTTGATAGCTTCAGAAGGAAAAAGCAAATGCAATGTTATCTGTAAAAAAGTATTTTTTCACCATGATGTAGCAGATATATTTCAGTTTATTGTCTGTCTATGCTGACAGAGAAAACAGTCTAAATGGTATGTGGTGTAAGATACACTGAAAGCATTCTCTACACCATTTTTTTTTCTTTTCAGCCATAATTATATGATATTTCTTCTGTTGGCTTGTTCCTGTCAATTTATTTGGCACTCCAGATTGCCCCTCTTCTTTCTTGCTTTCTGATTAACTTGTTTCGAATTTTCTAATTCCACTGTGTCTTTCCAAACATACTGTGGTTTTTTCCTGGGAGACTACTCTTTTCATAATTTTCCTCCCATATCCCACTTTTTCACCTTTATGGCAGCTGGTGCTGATATACGGCCTGTTTCATGTTTTAATGTACACATCTGTGATGCTATTAATTCCTGGATAAAGGCTTATGTGATGGGGAGGAGCATGTGCTCTGAGCCCAAACCTAAACCAAGTTCTTACAACCCAGTGGAGACTATACAATGGCCCCAGACAGGATGACCCTGACTAACTTTTTCTTTTGTTCCTTTTAATTTACTTCTCTATTGCATCCTAGAAGGTAGAAGAGCACAAAGGTGATTTTACATTTCCCCTTTATCTTGGTGTCTTGAACTTCTGCAGAGGGGGAAGCCTATTCTGCCTTTTGTTCAGATGCTGTAGTATTTTAACTACTATACCTCCTTCCATAGCTGCAGTTAGCTTGAAGATGAAGAAAGCAGAATACAGTTGATGTATATAATATCTGAGCTAAGGAGAGAAATTCCTAGAAATAATTAAGGATATATTACACTGTAGAGCTTCATAATACATGTAAGTAAAACCAGTGGCTAGCAGCTTTGCTACCTAACAATACTCCCAGGGGTCTGGTTTAGTCATAGATGCTAGAATGCACAAACACAGGAGCAACGGTTTCCTCCTGTCATCCCTACACTTGTTATTCCTGAGAGTAAAGGCAAAATATACCACTTGACGTGTATGCTTTGTTGTCTTTTAAGATGGGATAATGTTAACCAGGACTTGATGCATTTGTTGAGACAAACTGAACATTAGTTACTGAAAGTGAGCTAGAAATTAGTACAAACCATTTGTGTCTTCGGCCCACTCTAAGATTGCTTCCCATGTTTAAATTAATTGCAAAAAGGACTCTGTGGTCTGCTGGGAATCAGGGGGCACAGTTAAAAAGTGTGACTTCCTCTGAGAGAGCACCCCAGTCACTGTGGCATTACAGCTGGAGCTAGAGCTCTGCTTGGCAATGACAGTGACTGTCAGGAGAACAGTCACCCTGAAGAAAGGTAGAAAGCTCACAAGTAATTAAGGTGAATTTTCTGCACCAGAAATGTTGGTTTTGAATTGCTGCTCCAGATCAGGTGACTGAGCTGTGCAAATTCTTTTTCTAGTTCATTTTTGCCCCCAGCTACTCATTTGATCTTGCCCTAAATTTTTTGTGAGCACAGCAGTAGCTGTAGTAGAAGGAGAACTTTGAACACTGTCTCATTAGAATTTATTTTTTTCCCACTAAGCATTTTCTCTGATGGACTTTATTTCTGTTGGCAATTATTAAAATCTGTGTTCTCTCTTTCCCTTATCTCACCAGCAATACGTATGGGGGGAGTGCTTCTTTTTCCTGCATTGTCCATGGTAACACCCCCCACACCCCAGTGCCACCTTGTCCCTCCAATTTCTAATGCTGATCTTGATCTTTTGCACTTTCTTATATACTTTGGTTTATATACTGTGAATATATACAAACTCCCTGAAACATAGGAAGGGCCACGTTCAAATTCTCAAGAAGGTATTTTTTCTCTCTTTGGGCATATTGTTTGTAATATCCATACTGTTTGTTTGTTTGTTTTCTATTTTTCAAATATGCATTTTGTGTCGTGGAAGTGAGTGACTTGGACAAGCAATTGGATTTGCAAATAATTTGATGTATGTACTCTTACCTTACCTCTCACTCCTAGGGAAGCACACTCAGACTGTATCAGCTAGGTGTGTACTTCCTGGGTATGGTGTGACACAACCACATTATTTCAAATGACTTGTAGGAGAAGCGGCAGGACAAATGCATCTTTGTAGGGGTAAGGAAGTTGCAGGAGGAGGTTATAAATTCTACTTCTGAAATGGCAAATAAGCAGGGTGTTTGGGAGTTACAAAAAATAAGTTATCTGTCCCTTTAAAACAGGAAAAAAAATTGGCAGTTAACTCCCCTACATATTGCCTACAGGAACAAACAGTGAAAAAGCTAAAGAGCTGTCTTGACAGGGACACTCACAGTGGGAAAGAACTTGTGTGCCATATGTCCCCCTACCATCCGTGTATGCTGTCTTCTGGGTCATGACATCTGGTTCTGCTTGATATCTGGCTCCAATTCCTGTATTTTTAAAGTAAATGGGACTTAGCTCTCCTCAGAGAGGGAAGAGAATAGACCACATGCTGACTTCTGCAAGAAAAGCCAAGTTTTTCGTAAAAATATGTCTCCTCAGCCTAGATTTGAATGGCTTGGTACATGTATGTATTTAAATGAGCCAAGAGTGTGCTAGCACCGTCTGCTGTCATTTTTTAAAAACCACTAACTTTGGTGCACTTGACATTTTTGGAGGGTAAGGTTGTAAAGTTAGTTGCATACCCAGATGAGGAGATGAACTGGCATATTATTGCGGAAAGGATTACATCCAAGACAGTAGACAACTGAGGACAGGAAAGATCAGGAGTCCCAGGGTGATGGCTGGTGAGGGAGTAATAACATCTGCCATAAGAGGTGACTGTGGGGATCCTGAAACCTTGCAGCAGTGAGCTGTGCTGGCATTGTGCTGTGCAACGTCTCCATCTAGTGATGCCTGAGACTGAAGCACTCCCCTTTTAAAAAAAGCCACTCTTCATAGAAGACCGTAGTGAAGTTCTGTTGCTAATAGTGCCAAGCCACAATACTAAGAAAAAACACACCAAGAGGTAGTAAAAAAAATAATATTCTGATGACTGCTGTTCTGAATTATACTGTAATTATTATTTTTAGTGCTTTCCCCATACTTTTGTAGGAGCTAGTGGGGAATTTAGTGGAAAATGAGATATTTTTTTTTTTGCCTTTGAGTCCATACATCTGTTAATTCAGATTTAATTGGGAACTCAGAATTAATTGGGAAATGGGGAGTTGTCCTCTGTAGAGCTGTGTTTATCAGCCTGCAGCATGTGTCAATTAGATCTGACTGCTTTATGTTGAACAACACTTCCCATTGGTTATTCCAAGAAGACTCTGAATGGAGACCACTTCATCTGGGATCTGCATTCCAGCAGATCAGCCATGCGTAATGGCTGGAACACCATTACCAACCACATGCTCCCCAGGCAATTGAGAGCAGCACAGCTCAGTTGATGTGATGAAGTATGGATATTTTTTTGCCTAATTTAAATATCTAGCCCACTGGGCTGGGAACAAATAGATCTAATGGTCACATGGTGAGAAAATCTTGGGGTCTGGGATGTTGAAGTGTTTGTAGGTCCCTAGTCTGCAGATGGACAGGTTCAGTAGTCTTGGAGCCCTTGAAGAAGACTTGCCTCAGGGCTGCCATCAGAGGGGAGCAGTCAGGTGCATCATGAAGACTATATGAAAATGTCACAGCATTCCTGGGAGAAGGAAGCACTGGCATGTTCTCCCTGGCTCTGATGATTTGGGAATCCCATTTCACAGGCAGTGTCTTCTGCTACCTGAAATGATCAGCCCCCAATCCTTGCCTTGGATTGTGTGCCCACGCCCCAAGGGACCTTGCAAACCCTCTTTTCCCTGCTGGTGTGTAGCTTTTTTTTTTCTTTTCTTATTTTTTTCCCCTTTCTTAATTAATCTACAGCCATACAGTTTGTAAGTTGAAGAGTGTTTGCAAAATGGAAGTGATGGGTGGTCTCAAAGTCTATCTAGCACCTTTGCCAAAATCTCTGTGGAGCAAAACTTTGTACTTGGATTAATGCCTGTATTAAAATAATATTAATATGAATAATCTTACTATTAACGTTAATATTAATAATAAATGCAGCCAAATAAAAAATCTTGCCGTGGCTCAGGCAAAATGATTCTGAGTTCCAGAACTAATGGTGAAGATGAGACTTTGCAGAAAGTGTTTAAAGAAATTAGCAAGAATGGCTGGGGCAGGGTGGTTTGTGATGCTATCATCAATTCAAGGAGCTCTCAGTAGCTGGTTGGATTTTGTAGCAAGGACTCAGATGGCAATAAAGTGTTATAGTAGTATAAGCATTATAAGCATTATGAAGGTCACCTGATGACAAATGGTCCAAGAGCAGCCCCAGGCGTGCTTTGTGTGTAGGCCCTTAAATGTTCAGTGCTGCTGCTAAAGCTGAAAATTTTCTGCTCCAGCTGTGGGGAGGCTATGAGCAATCACTGGTATCCTGGGGGAAGCTGGGAGTTACAGGAGAGAGGAGCTCAGTGGGTTTGGTGGGAATTCAGGAATGTGGGAGTCAGGCCATGCACTTGCTTCTCTTCAGTCTCTCTCTTCCTTGGAACCCACCAAAAGAGGCTGCTTCTTGCTCACCTTGAACTCCGTGGCACACAGCTGCTTCTCACAACCAATCACCACCTTACTCATATGCCTGCACTTGTCAGTTACAACAGATTCTAGCTGGAATTGGGCTAGAGCGCTTGAGAAGGGAGTTGCTACATACATTTCTCTCAAGGATGTGAAGAATACAGGATAGTGGCTATTTCCATTTATGGAGTAGGATCCTGGCGGATAGTATGAGATGGTCATTCATAGGGAATAAAATGAGAGTTCTTGACCATATCTTAATAAGGGTTAAATCAAAGTGCGTATTTTGCAAAAAAAACCCCTTGCCATTTAAAACAATAACCATATGACTTCTTCTTTGCCAGCTAAATGCCATCTCAACTAAGTAAGAGGCTAACTGGAAAAAAAATCCTTGTAATGTTTTAAAAGTGTTTAGCCAATTTGACCTAGACCTGGCAGCATTATGAAGCTCTTATGGCCTGGCCTGGGGGAGAAGAAGGGAGGAGGTGAGGAGCAATAAAGTCAGCAGCACCCTACATAAATACTGATAAAGATCACGTGTAGTGTTTTGAGCTGGTTGTGGGGCATGTGGAGCAGCAAAGTGCCTTTTTATCTTTGCATGTACTTCTCTGTAACCGCAAACGTACTTAGAGGGGGCATATTTTACTGCTCTTGGCTTTTCTCTTTGAAGATAACTCCGATCAGCGTGATGATCTTTTGCTTTTCTGAGCGAGGCCACCTCCTGGATCACCATGTTCCTCTCACAAGACCTGGTGTTCTGGAAATTCCCTTGCCTTAGATGCAGAGTAGATACTTTTTTTTTTTTTCTCCCCCCCCCCCCCCCCCCAAAGCTCCTGGTTTGTTGCCAGCAAAGTGTTTTCAAGCAGTGAGTACAGAGCACTTTTGAGGGGAGCTGTGGAAACAGTTATTTTTGGCCTACACTGAAAACCTGCACCTGTAGGTTTCAGTGCACTCATAACAGAGCCTGCAGGTGATCCTAAATGCCTCAAGGAGGAAAATAAGGATTTTGACATGTGATGAAGTTTAGTTACAGATGCGGTGAGTTTGTGTGTTACTTTGGCCAGGGGATTGTAGGGGCTGGAGGGAGATGTGCTGGCTGCAATAGCTCCAGCTGACCAATTCCTCAGGCCAAGAACTGTCTCCCAGCCAAAGGGCCCAGTTCACTTGTGAGAGCTGCTGGGAAAAAAGAGGAACAACAAATGCTGGAGAAGAGCATGAGAAATGCTCTGCCGAGTCAAGCCAGCAGCTGACTGAGCCAGGAGTTCTGTTTTCAGCAGCAGTGAAAGGAGCTGCTGAAAATCCAAGTGATATCTCAACAGCTGCCCCATTCTGCTGGGCTAGCTTTCCGACCGCCAAGGTAGCCAGGTTGGTCGCTGCTACTTTCTTGCCTCGCTGCCCAGCCTCGGCACACTCTAGCTTTGCCAGGGTGCTCTGTCGCTGTGGGAAAAGTGGGATTTTTCTGAGGGCTCAGGTGGGCGTTCAGGCTGAAGCCACCCTTGCTCTGACGCTGCACCTGCATGGAGGGCCAGCTCCAGCTGCACCCCTCGTTGCTGTCACTCAAGCCAGCTTGGCTCCTGTGCCATGGTCATGTTGCTTCTGTGCTGTGACGACCCTTTAGGCTGCATATGTGGTGTCTCAGGTCCGATTCCGGGGCTGCCATCCTTAGCCCTTCTTCACACTCACTCTGGGCTAAGGAATGGAGCCAGCAGCAGGCAGGACCCTAAGAGGAGCCTTCCTGTAGGCCAGGGATGCTCCCACGTGAAGTCCCTCTCCTCTTGCTTTACCCAGCATTACCAAGCTGCAGCACTGGGTGTAGAGACACCTTGTGCTGGCAGGCTACTGGGGTTTGTCCCCATTAGCTGTTAGCCAAGATTAGCTGGGGTGTTTTTAGTGTTGCAAGTTTCAGAACCCAGTCATGGTTGAACGAAAGCGAGTGACATTGTCATATGGGTGTTCCTGGAGATCTTGGGGTGCTCTGTGCTCTCAGTGTGTTTTGGTCTCCCATCTGCCTGTTTGCCTACGAATGTCAGCAGGGAGCTGTGCATGTTTGCAGCTGCTGGGCCATGGCTAATTCAAACTACATGGATTTTATTTCTAGCACTCCAGATGTGAAATCTGAGCTCCACTGAAACCCTGGGATCAAGATAATATTCTGGTGTCTGAACCCTGAAGTTTCTTTAGTTTGTTGTTTCCTCTTCCCTTCTGTAGCACGGACACACAATTGACCTCATCCTCCCCCAGGAAAACAATAGAGCTGTCTTTCCTTATTAAGGTGACTTTGGACACTGGGAGGTATTGAAAAAGTCAACATTTCTCTTAAAGAAAACAGCATTCTTAAATGGGTTTAGTTAGCGTCCTGATTTCAGCTGGGATAGAGTTAATTTTCTTCTCAGTAGCTGGTACAATGCTGTGTTTTGGGATTACTATGAGAATAATGTTGATAACACACTGATGTTTTCAATTGTTGCTAAGTAATGTTTATACCAAGTCAAGGACTTTTCAGTTTCTTACGCCCTGCCAGCAAGAAGGATGGGGAGGGGACAGAGCCAGGACAGCTGACCTGAACCAGCCAAAGGGTTATTCCGTACCACAGAACATCATGCTCAGTATATGAACGAGGGGAGTTTGCCAGGGCAGGGTGATTGCTGGTCGGGGGGCACTGGCTGGGTGTCAGTCAGCAGGTGGTGAGCAACTGTATTGTGCATCACTTGTTGCTTTTTTTTTTTTCCTTTCCCTTTGGATTTTATTCTTCTCCCCTTCATTCTCCTTTTCATTACAGCTTTTGTTGTTGTTATTATTATTATTACTATTGTTTCATTATCATTATTGATTTGTTATTATTATTACTACTATTATTATTATTGTATTTTATTTCAATTATTAATTTTTTCTTCTTTCAGCCCTTGAGTTTTACCTTTTCCTCAATTCTCCTCCCCATCTCTCTTTACGGGAGGAGTAAGCAAGTGGCTGCAGGATAGTTGCCAGCTGGGGTTAAACCATGACAGTTAGGAAACACTCATGCAACATGAAGTTACCAGGGAAAAGCCTGCAGGCATCATGCTGGTGCAGCCATCCAGTGCAACTGGATAATGGAAGAGTTGTGACACTTTTTTGCTATTCTCCTGGCATGGTCTGACAGGTGCTTATTCCCTGTCTTCACTAGTTTGGACTGTCCTGCTCCCTCTGCCTGCCAACGTCTGCTCCAAGGCTTTGCTTTCTATTGTGCCAGCACAGTTGCCTGTCCATGAAACCTGCCCAAGAACCAAACTAGCTGAAAAATAACTGCTTTTGTTGTTTCTCTTGGCCAATTATTTCTTAGGCAGATCTGTTTTCTGAACTGTCTGCCATCTAGGAACACAAAATATTTTTTTCTGGCACAGGGAAGGCAAGTGTGGATGATTAGGATGGCATAAGAAGAACTGCTGCTAGAGCACAACCTTGGTAGAGTTAAGCAGCTGTTTGAAGGTCTGTGTTCTTGTGGCTATACCTTTCCAGCTCTCAAATATGGTCCTTTGGAGCTCCCTCAGTAGACTGCAGTACCATGCCAGGAACACACTGAGATAATGTCTCTCTTCTTAGGCCACATGTTTGGGTTTTAAGGATGTTGTTCTATGCATTGCAACTGATAGACTTCAGTTGCCCTGGTCAAGGAGTTGAGTGAAAAAGGTCGTATCCTACAGTACACGGCATGGTCCGATGCACCGGCTTCTGATAAGGTGTATTTTCTGCAACCAGCACACCTTTTCTCTTGGTTTTACCCATCACTTTATCAAACTTCAGCGCAATCACAGTGCTGGCTATCCAGTACATTAAAGAGAAAAAGATAATTGATCTTCAGGAAAAAGATAGCAGCCCTGTGTATCTTTGCCAGACCACACGGGTTCCTGGGGAGACCAGACTTGGAAGAGACATCCAATAGGAGGTGAATAAACAGACAAAACATAACAGGCTCGGGAAATTCCTGGTGCTGAGAACAAGCGGAGGCTAGGAAAGTACTGAGGTGGAGTTATGAAGTGTGTTGGACATCATGATCTTACACTTTATTTTTCTTAATAGTCCTTACTACAGAAGAAGTACTGAGCTAGATGGTCTGAACCAGCACAGGTATTGTCATGTTTCTATGACTTAACCTATGAAAGCAAGACAAGGATCTGCATCAAAATTTGCTACCACTGCTGTTGACAAGCATTCTTTCCCATTCATTTTTTTTCCTGTAATGTATTGATGGTTTAATTTCATAAATGGCAAGTCTTGGAAGGAATCATCTTGCCTGAATTGTAGACTCTTCAAAATTCATCATCTACTTTTGTCTGTCACTGCCTGTTCCTTTGTGTCAACAAATTTTGTCCTCGTTGTCCATTACATTGCCTCAACAGGCTCCAGAGTTGCTTTATACCCTTCTGAGAATTTGTCATTTTGCCATGATTTCAGTAACCTCAACTAGCTGTTTGTTGGTTCAAGATCTGGTGTTTCCATTGTTGCAGTAAATTTGTCCTTTCTCTTTTCAAGTTTTAATGGACCATTTGAAGGCAACCTGTTGGTGAAAACCACCTGGAAACATTTTGCTAGAGCAGGTTCTCCTTCTTTTGTCATCAGTATTCTATTGTCTTAGTCTTTGGAGCACAAATATTTATTTTGTCTTGACACAGATGATACCTTTAGTGCTTCCTATTGGCTATTACATTTTGACTGAAATTTCTGTGTGCTTCTTCCTTCTTAGTAATTTACCCAGAATTTTAGTTATAACAAGTTAACATCTTATTCCCAGACATTGTTTGACTCAGTTGACAAAACAGATGAAATAAAAGATAGTAATAAATGAGTACAAACGGGCATATTGATCTACAGTGAGTTCAGTTGACTTTGGCATTTATAAAGAATGAAAGAAAAATTTTGAAAAAGTACCTGGAACTTCACAGACTTTACTGTTTGCATGTTGCCAGGGAGCTGCATGGACGAGACATGAATATAGTTATAACAGTGTATTTGGAATTGAACTTCTCCTAGAGTCAGTATGAGCCTCTGAATAGTTATGACCAATACTACTTACAACCTCAAATTCCACCTTTTTAGCTATGATGGTAGGTGGAATTGTTCATAACAATGATGCGCAGATGTTATTTAATGGTAGGATTTCCATTCTAGGCTTTCTGTTCTCCAGCTCAAAAGAGCAGCAACATGAAAAAGAAAAAAAAAAAAAAAAAAGGAAAGGAAAGAAAAGAAAAAAAAAAAAAGGCAAAATATAATCAGAATTTTGTATTTTCTATTTAGCTGGAACATTGGAAATATTCACTGGCAAATGGAATTTCCAGTAAGGATTTAGAGGTGGAGTTGATGGGAAAAATGGTTACAGGTGGGAAACTGATTGATTGACTGAAAGGTATGCCCACTGAAGTGTACAGTCTCAAGGTTTTTATTCTGCACATAATCTCATTCCTCTTCATGCTGGCTAGAAGAGATTATAGTAACACTTATTACAAAAATTAGCTGTGCATTTGAAAGTTTCTTCTGAAATCTTCAGACCAGAGATATGCCCCTGCTTTCCTCATTCTGTATTTTGAAAACATAGTTGAGGTTTGTGCTGTTATGCTGAGTTGATATGCTTAACTTCTGTTGTGATGAATGTGCTGGAAAACATGCCACAACCTTGTTAATTTTGTTTCTTTTGCTAAGTGTATGTAGTTTCCATCTAGGTTTAAAATGTTTACAGAGAATTGATTTTTTTTTATTTAGATTTTCTCATCAGACACATTCTTGTAGTGTAATTCAGTATTTTCTGAAACTTCATAGTAAACTACTCCAGAAAGGCAACACAAACAGAATATTTTTAATAAGAATAATAACTCAAGGACTTCAGTATCACCCAACTATTTGTCAAAGAATATATCATGTAGCATTTGCTTTACATTTGTTTCCTTCATTGGTTTATCAGCCACAGTTGCTGTTCTACTTATGACTACTTTTAGACTGTGTCTTTCCATCCTTCAGCATATGAATTCAGAGAAAATGAGTACTTTTGCTAGTGATGTGGAGAGAGATTAAACCGATTCTTGGGTTTTATTTTGTATGGTAGACTGCCATTTCTGCTGAGCTCTTGGAATTCCAATTTTGTTGCTAACCAAAGGTCAGATCTGAGGTTTTGCTGAGGCAGAAACTCAACCTAACAGAAACTTTACGCTGACTTTACAGTACTGATAAGCTGAAGAAAGTCTGTGGAAAGAGCTGTCCACACAAACACACTCATTCAGAAAACTTCTGGTTATCTGAGGATACATTAATTTGCACATAGTATTGCTTCCGTGATACCCTGCAGAGCTAGAAATGTCTGTGCCTATGAGCCGTGTCTTTGCACCCAAATTTAGACATACACAGCCCCCAAAGGGGAAGGGAATGGTTCTAATCTGTTTAGTGGCAGAAGATAAGGACCTCTAAGATCAGCAGAGGATGCTCTGCTCCCTAAATTGTGCACTCCTGACCCTTACTGTTGACTGTAGAGAGAACGAATAGGAAATGCTTACTTCCATCCCTGGGCATGATGTAAGCTGGCTATCTGCCTTCTGAGAATAGATAATAATGAGCAGAAACAGCTCGATGATACAAAAACTCTGAATGCATTCACATACTAGCCTTGTGGTTAGAGCAGTCATCAGGAAACCGGTGACCTCCCTTGCCCTGAAGAAGAACGTGCTCCCTCAGCTCCTCCTAGGATGCTTCCTCTGTTTCTGACATACCTGGGCCAATTTGTACCTGGTAGTGCAGTTTTCCTTGTTGAAAGCGAATATGAAGGAGCCCAACCCACTTAAGAGGAGTCAGAGGCTCCAAATAAAAATGTCTTATTAATGTCCACTCCCCATGTGGCTAGAATCAAATTCACTCTTGGCTGTTCTCCGTCTTCTCCATGATGTATAAACCCCAACACACAGCATCTCAGTTTCAGTGGGCAGGCTGGAGGGTTCTTTTTTTTTCATCAGATTTTTCTGCTCCAAAGCAACAACAAAGGGGAGAAAAGGAACGAGCTCTTTCAAAAAGCATGACTTGAGACCTTATGGAAATATATCTCCAGGCTCTGCAGGAATTCCTGATTTCAGAGACGAAAAATTGCTCTTTTGGCTCTTGGCAGAATTATTAATCACAATATTTGTGCGATTAAATGAAATAACTGTCCAACAAAAAGAAAAGGAATTTAAACTTAATAGTTACCTCCAATGTTGTGTTTCTTCTGTTTCTCTATTAATGTTAGAAAATAAGAACTATCATATCAGCTCACACAACCTCCCTCACCCTCATCTGCAGGTCTTTATCCTGTTGCTAATCAAAAGCACAAGCCACCAAAAACAGGCAAAGGGCAAAATGATGAACCCTGCCAGTGTCGTTTGTGTGGGATGGACATCCTCAGCTTAAAGTACCTTTTGCAACAGTATCTTAAATGGTGATCAGTGTATTTCTCCTTCTTAAATTCAAGTCATGCCTTTTGAACCCAACTGTGCATCTACTTTTGACAGCTTCACGCAGAAATTAGTTTCTGGTTTTATTTATGTGAAAGATTACTGTTCCCTGCTTTAACCATATGCTTGTTGGATTTCCCTCTTTCTTCCATCATAAGAGCTACTGAAAAATCAAAAATCTTTCCCTGTTATTTTTTTCCTAGTGCTGAAAGTCCTCTCTTTTCTCAGCTGCAGAGTGCCAGTCAGTTCAGTTTATCCTTGTAGCAAAAGCCCTTTGCACCTCTGATATCCTTACTGCTGTTTTTCGTAGCTTTTTTCATGCTGTTATATCCTTTTCATCACCGGCGACTAGAACTACATCCAGTGTTCAAGCTAAGGATATGTTGCATCAGTGTAATAAAATTTCCTGGTTTGTTCTCTGTTCTTTTATTAATTACTCCTCACAGTCTGTTTGCTTTCTTGCCAGCTGCTGAACATCAGGCTGTTTTCAGAGAAAATCCAAAGTGACCTCAAGATGTCCTTCCCAGGTAGTGAAAACTGATTGCTTCCTGTGTAATCTTTGGTAAGATTTTTTCTCCAAGAATACTGCTTTGTGTGATCAATGACTAATGGGTGACATTTCATAGGAAAAGCTTGGAAGTTCTTGTTTTCATGAGAAGGCTTGTTTTTCTTTCCAAAATTATTTTAAACTTTCAGGGAATGCAGCCATATCTGATAGTAAATCACATATGATGATATCTGATGATATATCATATATGAGATAATGAGATAATTATCACATTTGAGATAATTATGACAAAAATGTTCTTCTAAAAACAGAGTTGATAACCTGCAGAAAAAATAAGACATTTTCTTAAATCATGATATTATCAAAAATATATATAATTTTTACAGCTAAAGCTCTGCTCCTGCACGCTGTTGGTATGTCATGACCCTCTTTTATCAGTAAGATATTAACTTCCAGTAATTCATACACATTAAGAAACAAACAAGACTATTTAGTAAGAAGTCATTATAAACAATGTCCTTTGTCCACAAATTGTCTTCAACGACTTTTTGGAGAATCCCAATTAATTTTAGTTGTATAAATTAGTAAGAACTGTGTCTTTTACATCTGAGTTATGATTTCCAGAATGCCATGTATTTATAGAAGATTCTTCCTAAGAAATCATGTAGGAAAAACTCCTTATTTGTAGGGAAGAGGTCAGATAGGAACAACACTGATGTGCTGAATAATCTGTTTCTACAGTAATAGGAACTGGAGTGGAGGAGGGGGCATAGGAGGAGGTTAGCTTCCCGTGCACTCTTGGTGGTGGTGGTGGGGGTTTGGCTCTAAGGGCCTGAGTCTTCTGGAATTATTCTATGCTGTTGCACCAAGCAGTGATCTCTTAGATCTAATGGTCTTTGACTTACAATTTGGAGATTTCACTTAGGCACATCTTGTCTGTGTCCTGGAGTTACTTGGACACAGGAGGGCTGGTTTATCCAACTTTTTCTATTGTGGATAAGCTTTGGATAGGTTTCTTGCCCAAAGGTACTTGCCTGCTCAGACTCATGCTCATCACTGTACTGTAAGGCATTCTGCCATCCAAGGACAGGACCACCTGTGGGAATAGAAGATCCTGGAGACTGAGCAGAGTATTTTAATTTCCATAAGAGCAACAGATGGACTGCACCGATCCTCTCTCTGGTGGGCTTTGTGGTCTCCCCGTGGGGATCCTGCTGGCGGCCCAGTGACATTCAGAACAGCTGCTGTTATTTTTGTTCTGGCTGGCTGTATCCAGCCTCCATGGGATGGTGGCACAGCTGCTTTCCTTTTGGAGCAAGGCATGAAGAAGATAAATTGAGAACTTCTTTAGAAAGGGAATCTGGTTTTAAGATACAAAGGCTTTGGTGATGATAAGACTTTTGTTTGAATATCGTCTTTGGCCTGACAAGCATAACTAACATTGTTAAGATCTTTTATAAACTGCTGGTGATCAGATAAGTTCTCATATAACATATCAGTGTGCAAACCAAAGGTAACACATGCCAGTCACATTAAAAAGGGCAGATATTATTCTTCTTACTTCAGCCAATTGCTTTCTCCAAGATACTCTCACGTCCATTTTGCATCCCTGAACTTTAATGCATGAGCTGGCAACTAAAGTGGAGCTGAAAACCTGATAACAGACTTAATAGCTATGCCCTAGTGGGATGAAGGAGGAAGATGAGTATGATGAAAACACTGATGGCTTTGTAACACTTAAGTTCTTATTAGTCCTTTTCTGTCCACATGCAAGTCCTCACCTACTGTTGTGTGGGACCCTGCCATGCCAGTTGACCTTGGCTGCCCACCAGGGGCCCACAAAGCGGTTCTATCACTCCCCATCCTCAAAAGGACAAAGAAATACTATGAAAACCATGGGCTGAGATAAGGACAGAGATATCACTTACCAATTACCATCAAGGGCAAATCAGACTCACCTTGGGGAAATTAATTTATTGCTAATTCATAACAGAGTAGGATATTGAAACACTAAGACAAAACTAAAACTACCTTCCCCCCATCCCTCCTAGGCTCAGTCTCACTCTCAGCCCTTCTACCTCTTTCCAATGAGTGGTGCAGGGGGGCAGGGAATGGGAGTTGCAGTCAGTTCATAATATTTTCTTCCTGTTGTTCCTTCCTCCTCACACTCTTCGCCTGCTGCAGTGTGAGGTCCCTCCCATGGGAGACAGTCCTTCACAACCTTTCCAATGTGGGCTTTTCCCACGGGTTACAGTTCTTCATGAACTGCACCAGTATGGGTCCTCTCCATGGGCTGCAGCCTTCAGGAGCAGACTGCTTCGGTGTGGGTCCTGCCCCGGCCACAGGTCCTGCCAGCAAACCTGCTCCTGTGTGGGCTTCTTTCCATGGCCTCCATTCCTGCCAGAAGCGTGCTGCAGCATGGAGTCCTTCACAGGCTGCAGTGTGGATATCTGCTCAACCATGGTCCTCTGTGGGCTGCAGAGGGACAACATGCATCACCATGGCTTCACCAGGGGCTGCCTGGGGCATCTCTGCTGGGCGCCTGGAGCCCCCCCTGCCCCTCCTGCCCGGCCGGGGGGCTGCAGGGTGCTGCGCTCACACCTCCTCGCTCCTCTCTCACTGTTCCTGTGCAGAATTTTTTACCCTTTTTTAAATATGTTATCACAGAGGTGCTACCAATGTCATGGATGGGCTCAGTTTTGGCCAGTGGTGGGTCTGTGTTGGAACCAGCTGAAACTGGCTCTGCCCAGCATGGGGGCAGCTCCTGGTGTCTTCTCAGAGAAGCCACCCCTGCAGTCCCCAAGCCTTGCCGCATAAATCAAATACACTCTGGTTAGGCATGTATCCCTGCAACAGTGTCTTCCTAGGACAACTATCTCAAACTTCTCAATGAAAGGAGCCAGCAGAGCTATGTGGGGACTGTCCCATTTGTCTTTATCACAGTGTGGGTGGTAATAAGCCTGCATGATTAATAATAAAGATCAGGGGCCACTCTTACCTTAGGGGAAGAGATGTCCACCCCCGTCGGAAATTTTAACCCTTGAAAAATCTCTCTAATTTCTCTTTTGCACAAAGCATGAGGTGCCTATGCTAGCCACAGGTAAGGCACCACAACGCAGAGGAACAGGAAGGACACTGCAGCCTCAGTAGGGTGGGTCCCCACTAGCTAAAACCACGTTAGACCTACCATGGGTATGGACAGACCCAGCAACAACTTCCCCTGGCATCCCACCCTTTGCTAACTCCACCGGTGCTCCCTAGGCTGGCCTCAACAAGTGCAGATAGGGAAACCTTCCGTGCCAGGGTCACTTCTGTCCAGGTGTCCCCTACCGTGTGCAATGACAGTCTGCAAGCAGGGTGCAAAAAATGTACACAGCAAATATTTTCTGGCTAATGCAGGCAGGTATTAGATAGCCAGGATTAATATGCTGCCAGAATAAGCACTGTTTCTTGGAGCACAGTGAACCCTGGTCTTGCTGAGTTGCTGTTTTCCTATCTCTGCTTTTCATCTAAGGTTTTTATCTTTTTTTGTGTCATCATTTTTCCTCTTGAATGCTTGAACTCTTAACTCGTAGGACCTCGGTAATTTCATTTGATCTGGGTTTTCACTTTGTGTTTCTAGCATGGCTTTAACTTGTATACTTTTCACAGCTCGGGAGTAGTTTTTTCCGGTACAACCGAGTTAAGTTCATACAGCCATGCTGCACCAAAGCCAGCCATGGAGTCACAGGCAGCTGAGTCTCTGGGCCATTGAATCCTAGTGCTGGTAAGCACTTGTGGGGACAACTACAACATCTTGATAACCAATATCAGATTTTTCTTTTAGGTCTAACACCTAGTGGCACTCCACTAGGTTCCCAGTAAACTCTTCCAGTGCTTCAAAGATTTTTTCTGCTTTTTTACGTAGATATTCCCTGATTCGCTTTAAGCCCATTACTTTTTGATGTCTTTGCTTGGAGAACATGGGATTCTTTCACTTGCCGAAGTGCTATGCATACAGGCTGCCAAGGGAGCATGATGCATCTAACTACTCAAAGAAATTTCTTGCCATATTTCTGTAAACACATTTTTCCGTATACTTATCAAATAGGACATTCTTAGAAGCTGGGCCAAAAGTTATAAAGCATTCCACATTGACTGTAGTTTCTTATGAAAGCTGCAGAATGGCTTTTGCTCAGCTAGCAACTATCCCCTTTAACCAGGAGCTCCACCTGCATCATGATCTGGGAACAAACTGGGCATGGGGAATGGACTACAGGATGAAGGGCTCTTCTGAGTTATGGAGCAACAGAATGAGCATCTTTGATCTAAGTTTTAGTGGACTTTATTGTAGAAAAAAATTATTCTGTATCTAGGCAATGGAAGTTAGTTTAACCTGAATATATTTAACCTTTCCCCAGAGTAACTGAAATGTTGTGGTGAGAGGATGCTGAATCTGCCACTGAATGCAGATGGTTACTCCAAACTTGTTGGCCAAGTCTCTAGCATTGGGAAATGAGGAATACCTTGATTAAGATGAAACTCATGAACCTGAGCAGGAAGTGGTTTGTGAGCTTTTCAAGGTAGGGATCTGAGATGACCTTGACCAGTTGACCAAAGCGTTGTGGGATTTCATTGTTGCAGGGTTGGTTTTTTTAGGTCCTTTCTATTTTCTCTATCATGTAGGAAGTGCAATCCCCAGACTACTTCAAAAGAAATGTTTTACTAAGAACCGGGGAAAGCATCGGTGTGACATCAGTAAGACCTCTGCACACTGGCATATAATTGCTACATCTTTGTTCATTGATGTTGAGTTGCTGAATGCTGACAGCAGAGTCCCAGGAACACTGGAAGTGATAAAAGTTATTCATGACTTTGCCAAGAAAAAAATGAGAGTTTGGATGACCATAGTATAAAATCTTGTTTGGTTAAAGAATGAACAGATGATTCTCAAAATGTCTGTAGGGGTTATTCTGCTAAAATGTACAAGCTGATTTGTCCCCTGGAATTTGGCTGATTTGGCACTGAAATTGTTCCTTTGCACTGGCTGCTGCGCAAGAAGAGGATAGTTCGGGACCATTGATCTGATGGGTCCAGGCTTAGCGCTGATGCTTGGAAGGCTGCTCAGCAGTCTGGAACAGAGCTCCCTAAAAACATCTTTGCGATGTTTGGTGGCCCATATGGTCTCCTGCCAGTCACTGTACACTGGGTCATGTTGACTGCTGTGGTGACTTCTGCCTCTTGCTCTCTCAGAGTTGCTTCTGGAATTCCTGTGGAATTGCTCTGTCCCTCCATCCTTCTTTCCCTCAGAGACTTAATTTAGCTGCTGGTGCAGACAACTTGTTTCTCAGCAGCGTTCTTCTATCAGCTTAGCTTCAGTGAAGCAGTTTCCTTCACTAAAAACTATTCCTGGTGCTCCAAGGACTTTTAGAGCTGTTCTCCAGGAGCTGCTGCCTGACTAGACCAGGCAAAGCTGTCACTTGTTCCCAGACAAAATCTGTTTCAAAGCACCCTCTGCCAGCTCAGTGTCCCTTTGTTCTCCTCAAGCATGTGAGAAAGCCAATAACCAGCCAGCAGATTTATTGCAGTATAATTATACTGAAGTGGAATAGTTTGTAATTAATGGAAAACCTGTGTTATTTGTAAAAAATATCTGATTAATTGGAACTATGAAATGTCATCTCTGATAGGTACTTAAGGTTACTATAATAATTTGCATGTTCTGCTCTATTCAGTGGGAGGTGTCTCAAAATGAAGCTGAGTATCTTGCTCCTGCAGATAGGAACTGCACAAGCCAGTTCAAAAGAGTTCCCAGCAATATCTGGTACAAGCTACAGCAGAAAAATTAGTGCAAAGGACTCAGCCACAGAGAGTGAGCCACTTCTCTGCTCTCTGAATTTTCCAGATGGTATGTCAAATTTTTATATTATCATTTAAACAAAAACAACTGAAGTATTTTATAAGGAAGTTTATTTCAGTTCACTTATGTGCTGCTTTATCTCAAGAAAAAAAATAATTAGATTAAAATAGGGGATATGCTTATGTGATAGGCAAATGATTTTTGGAAAAACATATTTATCTTATAATGAAGTGTATTTAGAAATGGATTTTCCCTCAGTTTTCTGACATATATTTTAGTAATATATTCAAAGAAAATATTTACTGTGCAATGGATTTTTCAGAGTTTAGTATATTTATGTACTTTCTTGCTTCAAAATGTTTGTAAGAATAATGTTTATATAGATTCTAGTATTTCCATACTTCAATGCCGAAATCCCTAAATTTTACACTTACAGCTCTAACTAGTGTAGGTGTTAACTATTGTGAATGCTAGTTCTGGAATAAGTTTGATGCTACTGCTGCTATTTTAATAGCCCATTTCCAGTCAGAGTGGGTTTTCTGGTTTGTTAGAAGAATGAAAATAACTTTCAAAAGGTGAACAAATGCATTCCATGTCTTAGTAAACAAATCTTACAAAACTGGTATTTCATGGTATGTTTATGTTGCAGTCTGTTAAGCTTTTTAAAGTACAAATTGCAGTAACATTTCCAAGTTTTGTTAGTATGTAAGGTAATGTACTTTTATAATTTTTTTTCAGTTATATGAACAGTACTATAAACAGTTTGTTGCCAAAAAACAATCATAAATGTTACTTACAGTTGCCTTTGGAGAAGGAAGGAGTTAAGCTCTATAGACTACTGCTTCTGCAACATAACTAAGGCGTTCCCAGTTCTTTCATCTTCCTTTGACACTGGATCATTAGGGGCTAGGTTTTGACATAGTCTGGTAGTTATCTTGAGTGTCTGTATTTGGATCTAGTGCTTTTTCAGCATCGTACTGAAGTTTTCATTCACAGAGCTTAGACTTAAGCTTATAACATACAGTTATTGTGAGTGATAGGAAAAAAGAGATTTGTGGGAAATGTCTCCTTATCTTTTTCCCCCTGAATATTAGTGATCTAATTATACTAAGTATGCAAAAAAACCCTATTATGCAAGTTTTACTTCAGATAAATGTAATAAAACGGAAGTTCTAAATAAATCTGCAAAATCAGAAAGAAAACTCGTAACTTTGTGTCTCAGTGTTTCAAGCTACAAGAATGTCTTCCTTTTGATTGTGGGATGTCTTAGTGCTTTTATCTTGTGCCTCATAATACCATTTTGATTTCACCTAAGTATCATGGAAGCATAGATGCTTTCACTTTGCTTTGTGCAGAGTAATGCCACAAGCTTAAAGGCACTAGTGAACCAGCCCTTCTCTTGCTATTTGCTGTCTAGAACTCCAGCCTCTCCCTTGGGTTTTATTGAGGTAGTTTGGCAGTTCACTGCTGACTTTGGACAATGCAAACAGAATCATGTTGTTCTTTTAATTGTCTGAGCTCTTTGTATTTTTAGGGAACATTTCTGTTTAACCTAAAGCCCCCATATATTGCACATATTCACATACACAAACCCCAGACTCTATTAAAATGTTCCCAATACACAGCAACTTAAAAATGGGGCGAAAATCAATAAAGTAATCATCAAAGTTAGGTGGGGAGAATCTGTTCTTTCAGCACAACTGCTTTGCACTGTTTTGGTGCAGGCTGGTAGCCCAGTATGTGTAAGGTCTCTTGAAGACATACTTTTTCCAGAAACAATTTTCAAGGCTAAGTACAACTGGCGAGTGCAACGATAGGCAAATAGAAATTTCCTACTCGTGGATCATTCTGGTACTTGTTAGAAGCATTTTTGAGGGTAAGTAATTAGCTGTCTTCATTCCTGGACAAAGCTGTATCTCAAAAATGGAGAAAGTACCGCTCCTTGCAAGTTTTTGTTAATCACCAGCCTTCCATTTCTTAGGGCTGCAATAGCACTGGTAACAAGGGACTCACCAGTATCTCCAATAGAGGTATCAATTTTGGCCAAATACAAAATAGACACATACTAATAAAATATCAAATGAGAAAAACCTCATTTCAACAAGTCTCCAAATCTAGTCTGTGAAGCTGACTTTTCTTTTAAAATCAGTTGTTTTACTTTTTGTCATCTTGCCGAAGTATCTGCTTGCTTAAACAAAATAGCTTTAAAAAGTAGTAGGACAATTAGTGTAACTGCTGGTTTACCTCGTTGGGGGCAAATAAGTTCATGGAACAGAACAAAACACTTTGAGGGAAAAAGCTCCCAGCAGAGAAGAAATATTGGTAATTTTTTTAATGTCTATTTAATTACTCAACCTAATGATACTAAATTCTATTTATTATTCAGCTTAGAGTTCTTAGCTGCTTCTTAGGGTCTGTTTGGAGACTTCACTGTGGAGACTCAGTTGACACAGGTGTATCTAATCTCAGCTGTATGAACTAGCCCTGCGGCAGCTCGTGCTTTGCATATCATGTTTGCTTATGTGTATACACATACATGTGCTTTGCATGCTGTAGGCATCGAGCATCTGATGGCACGGTGCTCTGGGAGGCTGCATAAATAACCTTTGGAGGGATTCACCTTCCCTTGCTACATTGCTAGTTCTGACATGTATACCCTGCTGCCGTCCTCCTCTGGACAAAACAAACTATTCCAAATGTACATGGGTAATGAATATTTTAAAATCAGCTTGCAAAACTGGCTGCCTGGTTGGGCAGAAGGATCTTTTAGAAAGAAAAGGTCTTCTCTGCATAAGCCAGTGCTCGGTAGCAAAGACAAAAAAGTATGGAGATGGCAAATTATTTGGAATGATCAACAATGGCTCTTGGGAGCTGCGAGTGAAAAAAGTAATTTCTGTGAGAAAAAACAAGTGAGACATAGGCTAACCAGAGCTGATTTGAACCAGTAAGATCAGGTACAGTAACAGGTAGTGAAAGACTGTTAACTAGAGTGGAAATTAGTGCAGAGAATCAAGTGGTGTTTCAGAGCGGATCTATATCATAACAAGGCTCAGTGAAACAAAGTTAAGGAAAATCAGTTCTAGATGGCAGTGTTTTGATTTTACCTAGAGAGACAGAAATGGAGCAGACAGATATCTCATGAATTGTGTAAATGAAGTGCTCACTGCAGTATGCCAGAGAAACTTTCTTCACTTGCTCATAATATGCTGTTCAGGAGATTAAGACACCATGTATCAATTAAATGTTGCTCGCAACAGCGAACTGGTTTTCAAATATGTGCAGGGCATTTGCATGTCCCTTTTCTTTCTCAGGAGAATATGGAGCCATGACTCCCCATATCATTTTTCAACTGTGATCAACACAGACCTTAGCTCATGAATGAAATCAACACAGTTGCTGGGAAATACAAAACTGTTTAGGTCCTGAATTGGATCCAGGCATCTAGTAACTGGGATATGAGAAACACTGCTCCCCATTCCCACCCGTCACTCTAGTTTGCTCCCTGTTAGTGTCAGAAATAAATTCTAGGAGCAAGCCTTCTGCTCTGAAGGATGAACAAAGATAAATGCTTTGCTGTGTTGATGCTGTGAATTCTGTTGTGTGCCATTTCGCTCTGTATCCTTCTTCCCTGGGGGCCTGCCCTGTCCCAGGCCACTTCTGAACCCTCTTCTGGGCCAGTTTATTCATTCCGTACAGGGCAAAACTCCTGATGTTTGTTGTGCTGAAAGGTACCTTCTAAAAATCTATTAACTTGGCCTAAGATTTCCTTAAAATTAAAGAAGTCAATAGACTGGATGCACTTGTACGTGGTGCTTATCTCCAGCTCTAATGAAAGCAAGCAGCTCCTCATGCACACCGTTTCTAGGAGCTCCTGTCTGGTCACTTGCTTCCCATAAAAGGCATGGAATCAGTCTTGCCATGACGTTAATGCCGGAATGCTGCTTTTTTGGTATAAATGTCATCTTTCCTGTGACTTGTGAATATCCCTGCAAAACAGCTACACTGAGATTCTCAAGATTTTCTCTTCCAACACTAAGTTTTGTTGTTACTTTTAAAAGTAAGAATAAGCCTCTGTTTTTTAATGTTATTAAACCTTCTAAAAGAAGAAACTTTCCATATCAATACAAAGCTGGTGACATTTCTGAAAGCTCAACATTGAGTTTGTTCCGAGTTTCAGACTTGGCAAGAAGTCTTGACAGGGTCTGTCAATGTTTGTTTAGTCTGGAAATCTTTGGCACTGAAATAAAAATTTGTTGCAGCAAGGGTGATGACTACTTACCATGCCTGTATGGTTTTTGCCTATTTTTTACTATACCTCTTGTGCTTACTGTCTGCAAGATAAATTATTATTTGTTTCTAACTTGATTTCTCCTGAAAACTTATCTGCCATCTGTAGTACCATGGGACTGCTTCTTCCTCATACATAATAGTAGAACTCACTGCTCTGTGACCTGCAGTGGAGGGCAGCATTGAAGCAAAGGATTTATTAATGGTAAGTAGAACATCGCTTACAGCTGTGTACTATAGCTGGATTGTGTATCTGCTGCCTCCTGAGATATTCCTAGATTAGGTCAATTTAATGTCCATGGACAAATAGCCAGTTTCTTTAATAAACGGGTTTGCTGGAGAGTGCCTGAACCACACCCCAAGATGTGAACTACAGCATCTGCATATAAATTAGACACAAATAAAACCAGCAGTGAGGCATGGGATCTGCCCTACTGCTGTTACATATGTTCCTTTACCTACCTTTTCAGTCCATTTCTTCAGTTCCCCTTCAGGTTCACATTGCTGATGGCACTCACCTGGTTTTGTTCTTCCTGCTAAATGCTTAACTAAAGAAGCTGTCACTGAAGATACTGCCACTTCCATAGAAAGCCAAAAAGATGTTGTGTACCTAAGCAGTTGATTTAATGTAAGCTTAATTCAAAGCCAGGGTATATATCTTCAAATCCAGGATGGATCCTTTTCTAAATTGAGGTATAATTTTTCTGCACTTGACTATGAAAAGAAGCTTCCTTAAAAAAAGCAGTAACCAAGAAAAAAGAGATTCAGCTTGAGGCCCACCATGGCAGAGTAATTCCCCCACCCCCATTGGACTAAGTCATAACATGACTTTCAATAGAACATCAACTGTTGCATTGATTATAGAGCAAAGTATCATCTCAAAGCTGCAAAACCACTCCTACACACACACACACACACACTCTTTCACTCCCTCCCTCCCTCCCTCGCTCCTGCACAGAGCAGCTGACATGCTGCAGTTTATCGCTGCATGATATTGTTATCTATTAGTAGATGTACATCAGTACCATGGCAACATCATAACTGATGCAGTCAGAGTAAATTCTGAGATATTAATGTTTTTCTTTTTGCTTTAGAAATATGATGAGGTATGTACATTTGATCTTCCTGTCTCCCTTCCTCTCGGTTTCCATGACATCTGAAACATGTAAGTCACACTTTAAAAATACTTTCTGATGAGTTTTATTCTGTGTAGGCTGTTCCCAAATTGGTAATTTTTTTAAGCTTAAAATTAGCTAGTTTACCTAAAAACACAAATCATAGCTTAAAACCTAGCTTTATGTGTTTTCTCTGTATTTTAAAATGCACCTAGTAATGTCCATTCCTGTAACATTAAGTCTAGGCTCTACTGCTCCTTGCCATCTCTGCAAGCAGAAAGAAAGAAAAGGGTCTTTTTGAAAGGACTTGAGAGTAGCTGGTGTTAGAGGCCCCAGCTGGGCAGTCTCCCAGAGCATGCTTAAATAACACCAAACAGGGCATATGTGTATGCACCCTGCTGAACCTGGGAGATAACTGGGCTCTTTGATCCTTAAAAATGATTTTAATATCCTGGTTTTGGGGGTGGTAACCCACAAGTGCAATGTAACACTAACATTTCCCTGCATACGGAGGGGAGATTCAAAACAGTAAGCTCTTTCTGACAGGTCAGGTCTGCTGACTCAGCTATGCAATGCTGAACAGTGACACAGTGTTACATAGCGCTCATCTAGTTCTAGTCTCCAACAGAGCTGCTTGTTTGAAAAATATCTAAATCTCTAAATATTTCCCCATATTCTTAGGTTTACAACAGCAATGCTAAGAGTCAAATTAATTACATTTATTAAGAGGCCAAATTCTGCTTAATAATTTGCCAAGATAATTTTCATTGATGTCACTGAGTTTAGATGAGGCCTCTCATTTTCTGTGTGTTCCTTTCCCCCCTGTATTTTTCCTTGAAGAAAGCTCTGTTTCCAACGTGTTCCTCCTTTGGTGGGGCAATGCTGCCTTTCCTGACACCTCTGATATACCCCACTGTCTTTGCAAGGCTCAAGGGTGGGAATGCTGTTAAAGTGATGGAGTTGGGGTGCTCATAGCTGATGCGGCTAATTTAGGTGACTGAATTAGTAAGCGAGATGACATGTAATGTCAGTGGAGATTGGCCACGTCTTTAGAAAGAACAAAAGCAGAAGCCAAGTGTTCACCTTGTAGAGAGGCTCACCACCTGATTTGTGCACTTATGTGTCTAAAGCCAAGCAGTGGCAAGACTCCTACAGTGTCATTTTTGATAGATACTCTCTGTTTTGGTTAGCTATTTCATTACATACTCTCATTTTCTTGCTCCCTTATCTACTGTAGCTCCTCTGCCAATCTCCATCTTTGTCCAGTCTCCATCCTTGTTTACTTTCTCATCTTTCCGTTTTCCAAAATGCAATTTAACTTTCAGATTAGCATTTCTATTTTCAGCAGCTAGTTCACAGTTCAGGTGCCTGGGTACTTAAATATCTGTCAAAATTGCTTGATTCAAGTTTCTCTGGACCAGTTTCAGTATTCAAAAGTAGAAAGATACACAGTAAAAAGAAATCAGTATTAGTGTCTTACTCCCAATTAGATCCTCTTTTTTCTTGTGAGCATGTGTGGTTTGTTTTCTTAAGCTTCTTATTTGTCTCTTATTCCTTTCTGGCATCTTTTCACCTTCCCATCATATTCTTCCTTTCAGTCTGTTACATTTCTTTCATTTTTTCACATTTTCATGCACTTCAGACAGAAACTCCTCTGGATTTTGTCTTTTTTTTTCTTTTCTTTTTTTTTTAATAATAGTCTACAGAAGTCCTTCTTCTACTATTTTTTTCTTCCAGGGAAAGAAAAATAATTATTAATTCCTTTTTCTGTTTTAAAAAAAAGAACACAGCTCTTTCCTGTTGTATAAATAAATATTCATTATACTGAAGTAAGGAAAGCTAACTTCATAGTACAGTGTTAAAGCCAGTACTTATCTTTGTGTTTAAATTCCTGTTTTGAATAAAACCAGGATTTCAACCACAGATTTGCCTAAGAAGATCATTTCAAGAAATCACTATTTTTCAATTAAAACCTCATATTTTTTAGTGTATATCTGGTTTGAATCTAGGGTTTGTTTTGTTTTGTTTGTTTCTTTCTTTGTTTCAGTCCCACACATTAATTACTATTTTTGAAAACAAAGGGCTCCATAACTCAAGGTAAACAACATTTTTCTTTAAAAATATCTAGTGAGAATAAGTTTGCTATATATCTTCTCTGATAACCCAAGGAAGCTAGAGGGACATGACTGGCCTACTGATCCAGAAATGCCAAGTTCTCCTCTGTCTCAATGGGGCTAAGGTTTAATTAATCTGAGGTTTTTATTTTTTGTTCATTTGCAGTTGATGCAATGGAAGGTGAGGCTTTAGTTATAAAATGTCCCCGATGGAATTCATCTTTGAAAGTCACCTGGTATCACACGAATACTAATAAAATAATTCCTGCAGAAGAAGAGGGATCACGAATATTTTCCTTAGAACGATTTCTTTGGTTTCTGCCCAGTTCTAGAGAGGATGCTGGAAACTACACTTGTGTTATACATTTGTAAGTGCAGCATTGAAAAGTGAACGGCTTAAGACTGGAAAGAAACATACATATTTTAATAATGCATTCTAATTATTATCTGTGGGCATGATGCCATTTTTTCATGGTGTACACCATTTCATGTAACTTTTCATACTGCAATTGCTATTTTTGTAACAGATCATTGAAATCAATCTGTGACTGAACTGCAATAATAATCCATATGTTTATAAAACGAAACTCATATTTATTACAAATGTTTAATATATTCCATATAAAAATACTATCATTGACATAACCTTTATTCTATTTTTAAAGTTCAAATAATCGCACAAAGTCATTCAACATGAATGTGCAGGTGCATCCATACAAACCAGGAGTATGTTTCCCAAGCCAGATTCGTTACCCAAATGACACTGGAAGAGGAAAAATTGTTTGTCCTACAATTGACAATTATAAGAATGCTACTATCATCCAGTGGTATAAGGTAAATAAAACCCTGATAGTGCCAGTTGTAGATCAGATTACTGTAAGAAGCTATTTGTAGCCAAATAAAGATTATTTTTTTTTCCCCCAGGACTGCAAACCTCTTCAGGGACAGAGATACTTCAAAAATGATAAATATATTTTTATTGCCAACCCAAGAAAGGAGGATGATGGTTATTATACTTGTCAGTTTACCTACACTCATAAAGGAAATGTGTTTAATGTATCAGCAACAAGGATTTTCATAAGTAAGGGTAAGACAGTCATTTTGTAGCTTGCTAAGATAAAAAAGACTGATGTCTACTTAAAGGAAAGGAAGGTCCTTTTGCACATTAACGAGAAAAACAGTTTCTTTTGGTTTGTTTTGCCTTCTTAATGAAACTTTAGAATAGCTTTTGTGGCTGGGGATCCAAATGGAGCAAAGTGGGGATAAATTCAGACGTGGTGACATTCAGCTTTTTGCTAAAAGTCTCTGATGACTTTGGTTACGTGCTGTGGTTGGTAGAGCTGTTTGGTAGCTCTTATTCCTGAAATGAAAGGTCTCCTCAGTGGGATGCTGCAAAGCCCTGTTTTCTATTTGTTTGAGAGAATTTGTAGCTAGTGAGGATCATCTGGTGATCATTGGGAATGCTGCTGTGTTGATGGTCTACAACTCAATACCTTCTGGTCCATCTTGATTATCTACCATTTATTTGATAGTGGGGCTGAAAAAACTTTTGAATTTTTCTTGAAGGAGACAAAATGAGCAAGATGTTTATGTAGACAGAAAAGGAGGAGTGGAGCTCAATGATTACTGGGTCTCTGTTATTTTGAATGCAGCCGACATGGCCAAGGTGTGTGGACTTTGGGGTGCCTATAGGATGCAGTCTCCTCTTTTTTTTTTTTTTTATTTTATTTGTATTTGAATGGTGGTTGAGGAAGAGCATGCAGCAATTAGCAGTTCCAGATTGCATCTACATGCAAAACTTCAAAATGTGTCTTCGGTTCTGCAGTTAGATCAGTAGAAAAATAATCAGAAAGACAGTTTTTGGTGTGGGAGTGGGGGTGGGGCTTTGGTTCAGGTTGTGTGTTTTGTGGTTTGTTTTTTTTTCAGAAATAGATAATGTTCATTTGCAGACTGACATCAGATCTCTGCTGTGGGGAGGCACTCAGCTTGGGGGCAGAATGCAGATTTGGAGCATAGGAGCCTTGATTCCAGTTTTCACTGCTGTGCCAAAATCTCAGTAGCGGAGTTTGTTCTGATTCTGAGCTGGACAGAAGGCAGATTTGAGCTTAGACCTAGTACAGTATCTTAGGGGGTGTTGTGCCTTTCCTCCATCTCTTCTGTTTAATACCCTCCTGGTCTATGTGACACTTGTCTGCCTAACAATTTTTGTTTGAATGTACTTTCATCAAAACTTTTTTAACTGATCAGGAATATTGTATCTGCATTAAAATCCAGCAATTTTCATTATATTTGGCACAAAGGCATCCAAATTTACAAAAACCTTTGTTACATCCAGGCAGATTACTTAATTTCATAGGTAATTTCACTTTCTTTTGAAATCATTGCAGAAAGAAGGGATTGCAACATAACGTGAAACCTGACCTCGGTCTGTCGTATGTGCTCCAGTTTTTACTAAATTCACAGTACTTAACGACAACGTCTTTGCCTTTTTTTCAGCCCTTAAAATTAGTATGCCGATGAGTAGAGCTGTTACGTTTTGATAATACTGGCTTATGATGTACATTCCTGTTGCCTTGCAGATCCACACTGACACAGAGGACATTCTGTCTCTGAATGCTGGCAGCTAAGAACTTGGCATAGGCAGCTAGCTAGGAAGTTACTGACTTCCTCCTGACTTCTTTTTTACCAGATCTGGCTAATGAAAACTAGAAACAGTTAGGATAGGTAAAGAGAATTGCTCTTTTGGCAGCCTGGGAAGCAGGGGGTTAAATGAGTTCCTGCAGATTTTTTTAGGGAAATGTGGTTATGGGCTTCACAGAGGTACCTTGAGGTGGAAAAGCTTAATGAGGGAAAAGATAGCAAGCAATGTCTTTGCAGTGGGAAACAGAAGACAGTATAAAGGGCAAGAAAAGAAGAAAAATGTATCAAGGGCAAAAACTCTGAAAGGTCTGAATGCCTAATTCAAGTCAAGTGGATGGATGTAGTATGGACATGTCCATAACAATTATTAGCGGGGATGGAACTGAATATGTTGAAGAACAAGTAGTATTCATTCTAGAAGGAATATCTATAAGGGACGCTCAATGTCATGGCAGACTGATATAATGGGAAGCAATTTTGTGCAGCAGTGGTGCACAGACAGCAGAGATTCTTGGGAACCAGACACACTGCAATGTCCTGCAGGGACGGAGGAAATGAAGGGAAACACCGGCAGGCAGCTGTGGGCTAGAAGGTCCTCTGTTCAGACTCTGCGGAGAAGTACATATTAGCTATTTCTTTATTGTGGATACAAGAAATTTCTGAAATGTCAGAAGGAATCTCTTTATTTCTTTTTAAAAACAAAATAAGCTACTGAGAAAATACACAATCCTGTAACTGCATTTGCTTTTTTCCCCACTCAGCAGCTAAAATAGTACTTGAGAAACTAAAACTTTTATTTGCTCTTTATGTACAAAAGCATAAATTAAATAAATGGGGAGAAAATACTTAAACACATACAGACTCCCCAGAAATATCTGGTCATAGGAATAAAATCACATCATCCCAAAAGACGTGAAATTCTGCTTTGGGATCTTAAAATATCAACTGTACAGATTATAATCATTATCTACTCTGCCCTGCTGAGGCCGCACCTGGAGTGCTGTGCCCAGTGCTGGGCTCCCCAGTTCCAGAGGGACAGGGAACTACTGGGGAGGGTCCATGGAGGACTACAGGAATGATGAGGGGACTGGAGCATCTCCCTTGTGAGGAAAGGCTGAGGGAGATGGGCCTGTTTAGCCTGGGGAAGAGAAGACCGAGAGGGGATCTTACCAATAAGGGTGAGTGCCAAGAGGACAGAGCCAGGCTTTTTTCAGTGGTGTCCAGTGACAGGACAAGGGGCAACACAAACTGCAACACAGAAAGTTCCACCTGAACGTGAGGAAGAACTCCTTTACCTTGAGGGTGACGGAGCCCTGGGACAGGCTGCCCAGAAGGGCTGTGCAGTCTCCTTCTCTGGGGACATTCAAATCCACCTGGACACGACTCTGTGCAACCTGCTGTGGGTGACCCTGCTGTAGCAGGGGCTTGGACTGGGTGATCTGCAGAGATGCCTTCCAACCCTGACCTTCCTGTGATTCTTACAAAATGCGCTTTCACAACCCTCTAATATGTGTTTTCTTTCCCTCCTTAATTTCTAAAGAAAAACATTCACCTCTGCCTCCTCAAATTTTGTTTCCAAAGGATAAAGGTGTCATAGAAGTGGAGCTTGGTAAGTACAGACTTTATATTGTTTTTAAATTGACATTTGGTGATGGCCTAGCAAACATGGAGATCTTCAAGAAGATTTAATGATGAAACTTTTTGTAACTGTTTTGCGCCACGTTTACCAGATTTAATTCACCCCAGGCCCAGTGGTGTGGCGGTAGATATAACTGATGAGTTATTTAGGCATAAGCAGAAATCTAAGGGGATTTAAATAACCAATTCTACCCTCTCTGGAACACACCAGGAATACTCACACAATCAATTATTACATCTTGGCTGAAGGGGTGGCAGCTTCCATCCACTTCAAAAAGGGCTTTATCTAAATTTCTTGAAACCGCCTGATGATACCCTTAAGAGGGAAGGATGGACTGTTCTTGCAGCTACAGATACTCCTTGTTACTTTCAGTCTCTGTGTGGAGACAGGGGCTGTGTCTCCTTTGATGAATGAAGGAGAGCAAAGGACTGGTTGCTGGCCCTGAGGCTCAGGAGCACTGCCTGGCTCATGTCCATGTTGGCTAGCATTGAGCAGACTTGTCTGGTTGGAAGATACTGGGAGGGCTGAAAGACAGGACCAAGGAATGAACTTAGAAATAGCAGCTGGAGAGCCTGTGATGCAGACCTTGCTCCCTGGCTGCCTTTCATTTAGGACTGTAGATGTTCTCAGTGATTTAGATTCACCCTGCGTAACTTGTAGCATCAGAGCAAGGTGTTTGTGGTAGGACTGAGAGCCCTTTGGGGTTTCTGTGTAGTCAACAGAGAAAGGTGGACCTCTCCAGAAAGCGACTGAGCCCATCTGAAACACAAATAGGTAGGCCAGGATGCCTGTCTCCCAGGGCAGGTGGGGTGAATCTGGGCCACTGGGAGAAGGGATCGCAATTACCACTCCACTGCTTCTGTCCTACAGCCAGACTGCTCTGGTAGCAAGTCCTGCAGGGGCTCAGGACCCTGCCTGAGGTGCCACGTAACTGTGGCTCAGAGACATCGCATTGACTCGCATTCCCATTCTTTGTTCCTCTTTCCCCCAGTTGCTTTGTCACTCAGAATTAGATGGTCTGTGCTCCCAGACTGCCTTTCTCTAATGAGACGGTCAGTCTCTAGTGCTCTATAGGCTCTGCCCACCCCTCTGGAACAGTAAGTAACCTGGCAGTGCTTGCATGGAGCAAATGCGCTTCACGTTTAAAAACCATTTCCTGTACTGGTCATATTGTCTCCTATTTGCAAAAATGAGGGGATTGCTCCATGCTCCCCAATATCAATTCAGGATGTAAGTCATAAGATTTGTTAATCTTATCTAAGCTCTGCTTAGATGCAGATTTACATGGAAATAATTTAAAGTGTTTTAATTATAACTTCTTCTAGTGCAACAGTGACTCTTACTTCGGAATAAGTATTTCCTAATGACAAATACTTATTAAGTAATTTCCTGGTTTAGTTTTGCTTGGACTGGTTTACTTTACTTTTGTCAGCTTGAATAAAATCCAAGGTAAGACTCTGCACACAAGACTTATGCAAAATAGTATATACTGAAATCTAATTATGTTATTTCCATGTACATTTATGTGTAAACCAGCATTTACTTTTCATGTTCTCAATAGTTGATTATATGGGTTAAACATCATAAGTAAAGTCTACATTGCCTTCATCACAACAAATATAAATAATTCCTTTTGTAATCCTTGGTGTTGTATTAGATCATTTGTTAAAAATCTCATTTTATTATTTTTTTCAAGTCTCTTCTATGCATCATTTTTTCAGCAGTAGTTCAGAAAAATATGCCAAAATTGTTAAGGCAAAACTCACAGGTGGTATGAAGATTTGTAGAAAAAGATTTTATGAGGAAAATAAAATTATACTTGTTTTTCATCTAGGAATATTTACATCTGTCTGTATCTTGATTAGGTGCCACTTTGTCTCTGAAATGTCAGGCCCGCTTGGGGATTAAGAAACAGGCATTGGCTTCTGTCACATGGGATGTAGATAATATTCCAGTGAAATACTTAGGTTTGTCAAGATTTCATGAAAAAACTCATTTGTAAGTACATATAACACAGAATAATCTTTCGCCTATGCAAACTATGCTTAGCCGTTAAAGCCAACAGTACCAGCTCTTTCTCTCTTTATTAGTTTTGAAGGACGTCAGCACGAATTTTACAGAGAGACCGCTTTACTTATTACTGAAATAAAAAAGGAAGATCTGCAGGCAAATTTCACGTGTGTAGCAGTGAATGAAATGCAGAACACAAAAGTCACAGTGACGTTACGACTCAAAGCACAATATGAGGGTAGGATTTTTTCATTTTGTTTTCTTATATGTTACACTCAGTTTGGAATACGTTGGTCATTTTATTTTATTATTTGTTTCTGTTAGTAAGAAAGTTTCAGTTAGTGAGAGGGAAAACCAGCCTGCTTCCTTCCTTCACCAAGCCAGTGGTGAAATTCTTATGGCTTCATTAGGTCATGAAAGTCCTTGGGGTAAATTCTGCTGACAGGGGCATTACTCAAATGATGTCAGCAAGAGACTAAATATGCAAAGCAGAACCGTATCAGCCCTGTGATAATATCCTGTTTCTAGGATATTTCTGTGAGAGGACAAATTCCCCTTTCCTTGAAGGCAGGCAGTTCACTTGGATTTGAAGCACACTGGTATAGCGCAGTCTGCTCTACAAAATACTCAGGCTGTAGAGGACCCTCTGCAGTCGAGAGTCGGTAACGGAACTGACCTCTCCTTTGGTCGTCAGTGTTACAATGCATTGTGAGGAGCAGAAATTCATCTTCCTTTGAGAATCAGTCTGTTGTTTCTGGTGTGGAACTGTGGCAGAAAATAGACAAACTTTAAAAACAAGAGTTTCAGCAGGTTTGCCAGTTTGCTTGCCTTCACGCCCATAGCACATCCGTGGTAGTGCCTTGTTTCCTGACTGAATGTTAAGTGGCATGCCTAAGATGTCTGGCTTTGTCCTTTGTTCACTTTGTGCCACACAGAGGTGTGAGTAACACTTTGAAGGCTTTCCCTTGGTTTTGTTTTTAAATTCGCGGTTCTAGTAATTTCTGCCAGAGAAGGAAAATCCAGGGCAGTAAACGTTGGGGGCTGGGATGATCTTTAGCTCCTATCAGAATTTTATTTTAATAGGGATAACCAGATCCCTAAGCACTATTGCCAGCACCGCTGAGTGAGATTCTTATGGCACAAAATGCTGTTGTGTCTGAAGGCACAACATGAAGCTGGGATCAATGGTTTCCTTTCTTATCTCTTCAGGTATGCTGAACAACCAAGGAGAACATCCAAGGCCTTTAATGGGGATTAGTTCTCTATAACAGAATGGTGGGAAGGGTAAAATCAAGGGTATTGTGATCACAGGGTGTGCACAGCTCCATGTCCCACAGTATTCTTGACAGTTTATAACTTCCTACAGGATCGTGATGTCAAAGCATAGACATATTTCCTTGCCATAGCCTAGGCTAGAAGGGATGTAGGTGAACTGTAACAGATGGTGGGTCAGCAGAACAGCATTGATTCCCCCAGAGGAAGGCTGCAGGAGATGTTTTGGTTGGATATTGCAAAGTGAGTGCAAGCGTAGCATCACTCAGGAAGCTGGAAGCCATCAGCTCTGCGCTGAAGTATCTGGGTGTGGGAGCATGCCTGCAATGAGAGGGAAGGAAACTGAGTAACAGTTCCTGCTTGCTCTAGTTCAGGCAATACAAGTCCTTTTTCGGCCCCATATTACAAACTAATTGAAGGGAAGTGTATACTTTGTATTCTGTATTCATACAGTGATTCATGGAATCTGATTTATGTAGTAGACAAATCTTATTTTGTTTTTTATGCATAGGTTTTCAATAAATGTTCATGAAAGCGTTTGACTGTGAAACTCCGTTTTGCTGCTGCCTGTTTTACGTGGATATCTGTTCCCTTCTCCTTGCTGCTGCTATTGTCGAGAAGCCTGCTTCTGCTTTCAGCACTGTTAGTGTAAGAAATGCTATCTCCAGAAATGGTTGTGCTCTGTTTTAGTTTTCTTTGCTCACTCCTCACACAGCTGAGCAACATTTATGCTAAAACAATGACAGCTTGCCTCTGAGTATAATAGAAATGCTGTAGGGTTTGCTTGTGCCTCTCATCCTATAAATGTGTAATAAAAATGTGTACTCTCCTTCCTTTTGTGTTTTGTTTGTTTATTTTTAATGGGGAAAAAAGTTGTTCTGTTTTTTTTTTTTTAAATGTGATTGTTCCTTAGTGTTTCCCACAGTACAGCTTGTGTCTGCTAGCTACTATCCTGTTAATGTTCTTTTAACACAAGTTCCTGCTCTATATTCTGATTTTTTCTCCCCAGGGTGTTCAGTATGGGTTACATTATCATTATTTGCAGCAAAGAAAGAGGTGAACAGGTGTTGTGCCACTTACTTCTCCAATCAGTCTGTTTTGGGGGCATTTGATGAACTAGATAAATAGTGTTTAGCGGCACACTGAGGAAGCAAAGATGCTGTAAGAAATTGCATTGGAGCTCCTCTGCGTTAATAACTGTTCAGTCTTACAGCAATAAACTCTTTTCAGAAATCTGCTGAATGAATGATTTGGCTCACTACATGGAAATTTTCCATGGGAAGCACGAATTAAATTTATTTTACTAAATCATAAACAAATACTTTAAGTTCTAATTCACAGTTAACAATATCATTATAGTTAACCCTAACAATTTGCTTTGATAACAATTGTAATCCACATAAGAATAAAAAACTGCCAGAGAGGAGCGACGAGAAAAGGAGTTTTTTTCACAGTCAAGAATGGTGAAAACTATTTGGTTTTGTCTCTGTGGAAGACAAAACCACTTCCTTAATACTGCCAGGTACAGATGTCATTGGTAAAGGTGCTTGACATTCCACAGAGGAAAAGTATATTTTCCATTTTAGGGAATATATTGTGAATACATGTATGTATTCACATATGTGTGTGAAGAAAAGTGCTGTATTGTGAGAAAAGTGTCTGTCTCAAGTGGCTGTCCCAAGTGTCTTTTCACTTTTTAAACAAGAAATAAATGCTGTTAAGCAGCTGCTCAGCTCTTTAGAAATCAGCTGCATGACTGAAGTACCTCAGTTATCAGGAGTAATGCAATGCAGTCAGCTCTTTTTGGTGTGATTTGGTGCTATCCAGACTATGCACACTATGTCCTTTAGACACAGAAATCAGGCATTTTTTCCTTTGTTTTAAGAGAAGAATTTAATGAGGATTTGGCTATGAATTTTGACAGTCTTTGCAGCTATGTTCTCGCCTCCATTAGGAGGTACTAATGTCCCTGCATATTTCAGCTGCATCTGCTGCTGCATTCAGAGATTGTTTCTGCTCCTGCTGAGGAAGATCTTCGGTTTTTTCTCATCCACCCCCTGCCTAGACTTTGATCACCCCCAGTCAATATGGAACTCATCCTCCCACACTATTTCTGATCCTTTATCTCCCCTCTTGGCCTGAAACTGTTTGGTATCTTCTGACTCCTTCACCATTTGTTCATAAACACATTCTTTGTGTCTCATAATACTGCTTTATAGAAAATATAGGCTGTGTCATTTCCTCCAGATCCTTCAGCCCTATCTCTCCCTTTTTAATTCCAGAGACAGCAGTTGTTCCAGATTTTACGTTCCCTCTCTGCCACAAAACATGTCCTCTCATGTGCTCTGAGATCATCTGCATAACTTGTGTGGTATGCCTCTGGTCACTGTAAGGCTAAGGAATTTGTGACGACTTCTGATTCCTTTTCCTTCCACCTTTTGTGACAAAAATGTAGTTAGTCTTGCTGGACACCTGGCAAGAGACAGTGACTCTGCCTGCCAGACTGATCCCAACTGCCCTCACAGCTGCTTGGTATCTGTCATGCTGGAAGATGCCACCTCTCAGGAATGAGAAAACTACTCAGCTACACTGTTCACACCAGTTCAGCTGCAGTGGATCAGTGTCGACAAAAGTAGCTCTGCTGGCAGAGGGAGGGAAGCTGTTAGCTCCTGAGACAGAGGCAGTGATAAGTAATTGGAAAAGCACTGGAAGTGTTAACTCCTTAGTCTGCTAGCAGAGCTGGGTCAAGACAGGAGCATCCCTTCAGTATCCCCTTTAACCTGTCTGCTAGGGAATACGCAGGCTGGCTGAATACCTTCCAAGTCCTTCTGTTTTTCTTATATAAGCTGCCACTGGTTTTTTTTGTTCCTTATCTAGATTCAGGGGTCGTTAAATAACTGGAGGTAGCTTTTCATGTGTTTGACACACAAGTGTCATCTTATTTCTCCCTGAGCATTCCTCAGTTCTCATTCACAAGGAAGTATAAAATGCCCAGAGAACCACAAATGTTTCTGGTGTGACTCCTCTTCTCTGGACAACATCAGAAAATCCAGTCATTTGGAGCAGAGTTAAAGTTCAGCCCGGAACATCAGCTCTGTTCTTCCTCAAAGATATTTAACACTGAACCTAACCTTTTGACTCATTTTTGGTAGATGGATGTGGACAGGAATTCCAGACTCAGATCTCTGCCTTACTGTCTGAAGTTAATCCACCTTAGAAGCCAGAAAAGTTATAAAAAGGGTTGTTCTTCCAGAGTTTGTCAGGAAATTCTTCAAATGTTGCTTTCTGACTTGTTTTCTCTGGCCTCTCCAATATTATTTCTTGGAAGCTGATAGTTCTATACTCCCATTGGCCTTGAATATAAATAAATAGTATTAGAAGACTTTCTACCCCTGAAATCTCTTCCACTAAACGGTGCAGCAAAGTCAAATAGAGCAACAGGACCTGTCCAACCTTGTTCAGGACCTCAAAAAGTGACTTGTGTGGCCCTTGCCTCCATTATGCTGAAGATAGTTGATTTATTCCAGAGAAACGAGAGGCTGAGTCAGCCTTACTGGGAACTGAACCAGCTCTTCCAGGAAGATGCTGGTGGGGTTCTTGTCTGATACTTTGCAAGCTGTATAAGTGCAGGAAATTTATCACTTCTTTTCCAGCCTTGGTCTAATCAGTGCAAAAACAAATGTAAACTGCTTTTTAGGTTCATGCTTGCAGAAGTTGTTTGAACCTGTTTCTTCTCTAGATGTTTTAATAGATACTTAATGTGTTAAAACAGAAAACAGTGTTTGAATGTGGCAAGCACACCGTCAACAAATGAAACAATAAGAAATAATGGCAATCTCTGATGCTTGGGTCATCCTCACCAGGTAGTGGAAAAGGTTTCCTGACTTTTTTCTGTCTGTTTGTGTGTATTGACCAGGAAAATGGATCAAATCATAAAATTTGGATGGGTCCACAAAGACAGAGTTCCTTCGTGGGCATCACGTGACATTGTTAAAACTAGAAAATGGCCAAAACACTATAAAAGTAACTGGTTGTTTTCTTGCCCACTTCAATCTTACTGGAAGGTGGCTTCCTCAGGTCTCCTAGTTCTGGTGAGGTATGCTTCATCATATGCCTGATGTTTCTTTCTCCCTTTAAATGGCAAAGAAAGAAACAGGAAGAAGAGTGTGAAAATCATGTAAAAGTTACCTTGCATCCTACCAGAGGAAAGGGAAAATGTACTTATATGCTCTTTATTTATATACCTTTGCAGTGGAATTTCTGAGATGCTAATATTTTTAGGTTGCCTCCTTAAGTTCTACTCAATGCACTGCCTTATTCAACACCTCCTGGAGAAGCCAGGGAACATGTACATTTCAATATAAGACACTCTTCACTACTAAATATTTTATCTTATTTCATTCGCTTAGTGCCAAGTCCAAGTGAAAGCTCTGAAATTTCTCCTAGGTGGTGGTCAATGCCTGGTAGCTTATTTACTGGCTGCATACAACCTGCAGCATTTTCCAACCTGTACTGCTGCTTATTCTGTAGAAGAAATTGAGACTGGCTTTTTAGCCTGCTGGCAGATGCACCTCCTCATGTGCCAGGGCACTGCTGCAGCCACGTGTCTTGTGTTTGTTTTGCAGGCAGAGGGAGGAAAAGCCCTGAATGTCTGATCCCTGTTCAGAATGCACAAGGCCTGGCTTCGTGAAGTTGCTACCAGTACATATAATCACCCTCCATGGGTTGAGATGCTGTGAAGGGTCTTTACAGTGAAGATGCCAGAGCTGACCTCCATGTTTTTATTGCCAGGATGCTTACGTTTAATTTTATATTTGGTCAACATTCAAAGGAACATTTGTTTCCTCAGCTAAGACAGTTCTGAAATTGCAGCATACCTCAAATCTCATTGTAGCACTGAAGGGGTACACGCTTCCAGTGATATTCCAAGCCAGGGCATTGCATCTGGCAATTATTATGTTTGCTATACCATAGTAAAATAAAAATACAGGTAGGTTCTTTTATGCAGATGTTTTCTGCATAATCTGGATGTTTTCATGTGTATTTGTTTGGGGGTAAAAGTTCATCACCTAGTCTGATCCCTCTGGGGGTGTATTTTTTAACCCAAATCATTTCAGTGCTAATAGTTAGAGAAAGTCCCCAAAGCAGCTACATGATTACGACTGTAGGATGATGAATTGTCACGCTGGGCAAGAATAATTAGGTAAAGAAGCTGGACTGTGAATGAAAAGCTCTTAATGGATTTAGTCATCAAAGAAAAAAAATGTACATGGAACTGCTCTGAGTCTACATTTTAAAACCAAGTGCAGTAGATTATCAAGCACACCTTTCATGTGCTTAGGAGCAAGTTTCTACTATGAGGCAATTGCCATTAATCTTCCCTCCAAGGGAATAATGAATCCTTTTTGTCTAATTACTGTATGAAGCCTTTGATATTTTAATTTCAAAGTTGGCTATCTGGAATTCATAGTGAATTCATAGTGGAATCCTGGGTGAATTCAGTATGTCCATGACATTGGTCAGAAGTATCTTCTTCAGCTTTATGGCTGTAACAGTCTGTGGATTAAGCT
Organism: Falco rusticolus; assembly: GCF_015220075.1. Lineage (NCBI taxonomy): Eukaryota > Metazoa > Chordata > Aves > Falconiformes > Falconidae > Falco > Falco rusticolus. The sequence continues at coordinate 68,603,231 of NC_051188.1, read as the reverse complement.
TCCTTCTTTCTAGTTTGGAGAGACTACAAAACAACCTTGCTTCTACCTCCACTGCCTTGCTACAGCAGAACCAGAGGACGCATGTGTCTAGATTGACTTTTGCTCTGTGAATCACAGAACAAGAGGAAAAATGGGCTGTTACAGAATGGCAGCTGTCTGGGTTGTGATACAAACGTAACTTTCCCCTCAAAGAGTAATAATCACAGACTTGTCCTAGGCTAGCTGTGTGTGTGAGATAGCATAGAGCTGGTGACTGCCATCCTTAGAGAATCATAGAATCATGGAATCACAGAATGGTTTGGGTTGGAAGGGACCTTTAAAAATCATCTCATCCAACCCTCTGCAATGATCAGGGACACCTTCAACTAGGTCAGGTTGCTCAGAGCCCCGTCCAACCTGACCCTTGAATGTTTCCAGGGATGGGGTATCTACAGCTTCTCTGGGCAACCTGTGCCAGTGTTTCACCACCCTCACTGTAAAAAATTTCTTCCTTGTATCTAGTCTGAATATATCCTTGATAAGTCTTCATCTCTGTGGTGGAAGTGGTTAAATTCAAGAGCTCTTCCATCAGGGAAGCTGGAACTAAAGTGGTGGCTCCTTTCTTTCACAGTTTTCCTTACTAAACATTGCTGGTTTATGCTCCTTGACTGTTCTTCAAAGGAAAATGCAAGGGAGAACATCTTCTGTCTCTAGCACAGTTTATTTTATTTTTGTGACCAGGACATGGTCTATTTTCCTGCTTGTTTTGTGTACTTTGTTCTTATCTTGCAGATTTCATTATTTGCACGTGTTTCTCTGTAGCCTGTTTGTGCAACCATGCCAGAAGCCTCTGCTTGTCCTTTTATGAACACATTAAAGTTGTCAGGCCTAGGCTTAGATGCCTTAAAAAATGCTCAAACAATGTTGCTGGTTGTGTTATTAGCAGTTTTACAAAGTTACAGAATACTTACACATCCTTGTCAGCTGTGGTATTTAATAAGTAGGTCTGGATTCAGAAGAAGTAAATATTAATTATATACTGCTTAGTAGGCTTCTAGTTTAGGGGTCTCTGTGTTGGCTACACCAGCTGGGGAAGGAAAACGCTTTGTTGTCTCTGTTGTGAGCTCCTTAAAGTTGCAACAGAAGTAAGGATATGAGAGCCTGAGGCTTCAGACCGCAGGTTAACTTCTCTATGGCTAACAATATATTCCTCTTCTTTGCAGGGGTTCTTCCTAACGTCCTCTTGATCGTAGGATCTCTAGTTCTGCTAGTTGCAATAGCAGTATCTGTTACACTTTATCAGGCCTTCCGAGTTGACATTGGCCTATTGTATCGGGAGATATTTCAGCCCTACCCAGTCAAGGACGGTAAGTAAGAATTGAGCAAGAAAGTTTAAAAAAAGGAAAAAGGCAAATCATATGGAAATGGATTAATCTGATAGTTGCATACTAACTGATACGACATCTGAGCCTGATCCTTTGCTTTCTTATGCCTTCTGAAATGGTTTAGATAAGAGGAGACATAGATAGCTTTGGCAGTGCTCTACATTCCCTGGTTTCCTGGGTTCTGTAGTGATGTATTACAAAAGGGGGATTCAGTCCTGATTTCATATTTTTTAAACAAAAATATTGGCCATGAACCATTGAATGACAGTGAAAACATGATTTGCAGTGCTATTAACTGTACTTGTTATGCACTCTCTAAAGCAAAGGAACTGGCCTGCTGGCTAATGTGTTAATAGGCATGTGTTAGGGCATAACTAAAACAACTAAAACAGTTTTTATAAGCCAAAGAGAAAGGTACCAATATTGTGGAAGACACTTCTGGGGTGAATACATCCCGTCCAACTTTAGGGGTGGACTTCAGATCAAGGTTAAGGTATCAAAATTTAGTTGCATGCAATGAAGGTTCACACATGCAAGTTCTCATCATAGACATGAAACCTGAAGACCTGGGGCTGAGCTCAGCTGTCTAACCCTAAGCAGCTAGTGCCATTGGAGCTCCCTTAGGATTTAAGAGAGACCTGAACCCCTCTACAGTGGACTGAAGGACAGGCAGTGCCCAATGACACTATGTGGTACATGTTTTTATGTGACCCAATCCATCTCCTCATCAATAAAATCAACAGAGCTAGCCAGACACTGGGACCTTGTGTCAGTGGTCCAAACATGGGCATCTAGAGTTATTTGGGAGGGTGAAAAAAACAGGCCACGTAACACATCTGCCAGATGTTGCAGACTTCTGAAGCAGGTTCTGCAGATCAGGCAGGGTACCATGAGAAGTCTCCAATGGCACTAGGTGCCTACGCTTAGGCAACTCGCCTGCGCCCCTGGCATTTGTGTGAGGCTAATCTGAATCACTCTAGGCTTCATTAACTGCAGTGGCCCGTTCTCCACTGATTGTAGCTGGAGTGTAGACTTGTAGCTTTCATTCAGACTTGTAAGTTTACATTTTTTAAATCTGAAGCCGACTCTTACCACAGATGCCTGCATGGTAGATATCTACAGCTGATCTAGTTCTTTATGTTCTCTTTAAAGAGGAAAGAAGTATGCCTTTTAGGGCCGTTTCCATTTAAGTATATTCTGTGATGGAATGAATCAGACTCTGGAAATGGCTATTTCTTTGTTATTGTAAGGATGGTCTGGACATGAACCTCAGATACCAACAAAAGAAGGGATATGATCACCTCTGCTGGAAAGAAAGAAATGAAACATTTGGGATTAGAAAACAAATGTGGTAATGGAAAACATATTTGAGAGAAATGAAGAAAAAAGCAAAATACATATTTCATTTTGTACTTGATTCTGTCTGTAAGACTACATCCTCGGTAACAGAGCTTTTTACTCACAAGTATGATGTGTCATGGGAATGATGAGAAATTTCTTCAAGGTGGAAGGATTTAAATGGAGTGTCTTGTCCCGAAAGACAAAGGGTGTTAACAGCCCGTTGTATCACTGAAATAACCAATGCTGAGCTTCATCTCTATTTCATGCTAATATGCACTGATCAATGGAATTCTTAGTCTATATACTTTGGGATACAGCCTTCACTATGAAAAGGTCGGGTTCTGCAAAGTTACAGACACATAGAACATAATAATTGAGCATGGAAAACACCAGATGTGCACAGTCTTTAATTTTCAAACATGCGTCTGATGATATACATTATTCAGGTTAGCAGAAACTTTTACTTGGATCTGTTTCAAAGACTGATGTTTTTATTTCTCTTTTAGCTTTTACAATAAACAGCTCTAATTAATCTTAACATAATACGCTTTCTTCTTGTTTCGCCTTACAGATGGGAAGATATATGATGCATATGTTATTTACCCCAAAAGCCACGCCAATGAAGCTAATTTTGTGGAATATTTTGTTTACCAAATCATGCCTGATATTCTAGAAAACAAATGTGGATATAAACTGTGTATTTATGGGAGAGATATATATCCTGGAGAAGGTAAGTTTCAAATGAGATAATGCACTGAATGACTTGTCAAGCTTAAGCAAATTGTGGTTCTAGTCCCTTCTAGGGGTACAGGAGGTCCCTTTACGTTCCTAAGCTTGCTGCTTACCTCCTTAACATCTGTGTGTCTGCTCTTTCAGGCAGGATGACACAATGGCACTCTGAGCTTGCCAGTGTGCTAAGAAAAGCAAGCTACAGGGCAGGGGCACAGGTTGTTTATCACATTGGGTCATCCAGGAAATGTGACCCCAAGTGTGACTCTTTTAAAGATACACCTGCTCTTTGGGTAGTGTAACTCTGCACAGCCATTATCTGGGCAAAGCCACAACCAAGCCGTGTGTGAGCAAGCCTACAAGACATGAAAGAAGAGAAAACCACAAACTAATTTGAGTAATCAACCTTACTGTTATCACTCAGGGTTTTTCAATCTGTTACGAGGGTGTTACAGTCACAGGAAGTTCAGCTTCTGTTCACTGACATGACCTACTTTCACCTCACACAACTCCCAGTGCTAATCCAGGAGAGAGCTGGTATTCTTTATTCCCACTTCCTTGTCTTCCAGTCTGGAATCATGTTAATTAATCTGTGCTAATTTCCATATGGACACCTCTACACTATCTCTTGTGATTGCTGTCATCTAAGTGCTATCTGCTTTCCTCCAGAGCTGACTTGTGTGTTTATCTTGTGCTGCGGTTATTCTGTGGATCAGATCTTCTCTCCCGGTCAGTAGGCAGACCTGAAGCCAAAGCTGGCACATTTTCTGTTACACATTTCTGAAATCATCTGCATTGAGCCAGGTGTCATTCATCCGCCTAGAGCTGGGGCTGAGATCTTTGACATCCTTCTCTTCTGAGAGCAGCGAAAGTGCTGCCTGGCCTTGGGAAAAGCCACCGCAACAAGAATGTCAAAGAAGCTGCAAGAGTTGCTGAGCCAGACCATTCCCAGATCCGGAACAAGGAACTAACAGTAACTCACAAAACTGTCAATGACAAAAACTTATGCCATCTCTTCAGATGATTAGGGACAATGCAATATTGTGTTATGGGACAGAACCCTCAAACTATGGTTTATGGATGCATATTCTGAAGAAAATGGAGCATGGCATGCAACTGAAGCGAAGACTGTGGGACTAACAAGGGCTCTAATAAGTTGGATGAAAATAAAGACATTTTCACTGTATGAAGGCATGAATGGGTACCTATAACCCAGGAGTGACAGACAGAAGACTGACTAAGCCAGCCTTGGACAGTGAGTAACTTTTGTTTGACTTGTTTGGTCTGACTTAATCAAAAATCTAAAAACGGCCTGAGCATCCATCATTTTTCCTTTTCTCTTCTTGCCTACTTTCTCAGCCTTCCGCTTTTCTCTTCCTTGCCAACTTTGATGCCCCAAAACGCTGCCGCTTTGGTGGAAAAGCTATTCCAAATCTGCCTGCCACTGGGAGAACTTAAAAGTTCTGTGCTTCCATGCAGATGGACTTTACCCATATGCTCCCCACATTTTCTGTTCTCAAACCTTTTGTTACCCGGTTTCCAATACAAAGCCTTGCAACTAAAATATGCTAAGCAGAGTAAACAGGGAAATGCCACTCTGAGTAATTGTGATCCTTCCTGATCCTTCCTGAACATTATCATAGTATTTGATGAATCACTGTAAAACTCCATGTATTTCCAGGGGAGGGGAACCATCATGCTGAGGATATAAAATGGAATAATTATTTCAAGATGTGCTTATGACTCTTGGTTCCACAACAAAGCTTTGTTACTTGAAACTTATGTTCTTCCAGAAAAAAGGAAAGTTAAACAGAATGATTCAAGTGACAGACAGCATTACATAGCTGTTGGACTCCCATTATGCTTCCCTAAACCAGCATTCTTTTTGTTTCCTGGTCTTACTGATTAATGGCATTTTCTACAACCTAACAGTTGCCTGAAGAGGTGCAAATGCAAGTATTACCCAGCAAAGCAAAAGTTTTCACCAACATCACCTTCTACTCCATTCTTCTCATGCCTGCCAACTGCATTCCTTGCTGCATAATCTAACCAAATGCTGCTGGAGCTGCTGTATCTGTAATATGCAAAAACACGAGCAAATAACAAAGGACTGATCACACTTCACAGGAGCAATGTTCTGCTTAGCCAAGGGTCTTATCTTCAGCAGTTGCCATGGGCAAAGGACTGGGAAATAATTTAAGAGCAGTGCAAGCTTATATTATACTTCCACTAATGTACTCTCCCAGCAGTATGTGGACTTCAGATGCTGGAATTTTTGTATGTAATAATTGCTGATGGATTTTTCTTTCACAATATTTTCTGTCACTTTCTGAACTTATATAAACCTATAATATTCACAAAACAGGTTGCAATGAATCCCTAGGTTAAAGTATTTTCAGCATGCAGAGACCTATCTTTCCTCTTGCTGCAAGTACAGCATCAGAAATCTGGATGAAGAAGTAAATACTTCCCCAGGTCAGTAGTCTTTCAGTCCTGAGCACAATGGACAGCACCCCAAAACTGAGAAAGATTTTTTAAAGTGCTGTTATTATGGGAACTAAACATACAACAGTAGCTGCTTACCTGAATTTTTCTCACCTTCCAAAGGATCTATTCTCCTAACATCAGGAAGATTTAAGGAAAAAAAAAGAAGAAAAGGAACGGAGCTTGAATTGGTGAACATCACTGGAAGATTTAATGAACAAAAAAGAAGAAAATGTAAGGAGCTTGAATTGGTGAACATCACAGAAAGGCAAATTGTTTCCATAGAATAGTCTCAGAGACAAGAAATGGGATGGAGAAGCCTTTGAAAGTGTTCCCTTCCTCACCCAGGAGCTGGAAAAGCTGGGCCTCTCTGAGACTGAGAGGACCTTTGCAATGGGCTGGCAGCCCCCAGCAAAGGAAAACAGGAGCTGGCTGATGACATCTGCAAATCAGTGGCTTTGTTAAATAATTGAATTTCCTTAGCTCCACTCCCACCTCCTTTCTTTTGGCCCAGCATCACATGCTCCCACCCAAACAACTCCAGCTTTCATTCTACAGACCACAGGAATCTCTTCTAACTGGGGGTGATGTTTCACCAGATCTGCGGTCTTCCATAGACAACACAGTAGGTTATCAAGAAAAGCAGCTCCTGGAGGCTTGATGTGGAGCTTACCAAGCTGGCCCAGAAATTTCTCCCATAGCAAGCTGGCTTTTGAGTTTCCTAGGTTCAACACCTCCAACATCACAGTTTCAGTTGCTGTTGATCAGCTCTCCCTACCGTGGCAGTGGGAAAGAAAAGCACCTTTAGTCATGCTGACATACAAGTGCCCTGCAAGTCTGGATCCACCCCAGCAGGGTGGATGCCAGCTCGATGCACAGGTTAGTATATAAATTAGCATGCTATAGCTTGGGAGAATTAACAGTCCCTCTGCCAGCAAGTACATCTCTTAGAAGCAAGTCACTCAAAAGTCTCCAAATGACTAGTTTTCATGGGTAAGTATTGCAGGATCAGTCTCTAAAGCACTAAACTTGGTAGAACATGATTCCTTACCTGGAGACTATTGGTCAAACAAAATTTGATGCAATCCAGATCTACAGAACTTGACCCTAGGTTGCTGGATTAGAAATTCCTAACAATACTTAAGAGCACTGAAAATATTAATGTTTCAACCAAAGAAAATATTTGAAAGGAAAGCTTTGTTTTTTTGTTAAAAAGCAATGAAAATGAAATGCTTAAACCCAAAAGAGTTTATGAAAGAAATATCAGGGTCTCATCATTTTCCTGTGCATTGCTAGATACAGCCAGTGCAATTGAGAAGAGGATGCAGAAGAGCAGACGGCTGATCATCCTTCTGACAAACCAGCTGATTAATTGTAAAGAATATGCTTATGATCAACACATCGCTTTATACAATGCTCTCATTCAAAATGATATAAAGGTGATCCTGTTGGAAATGGAGACAATCGGGACTTATGAGAAGCTTCCTGAGTCCCTTAGGTTTATTATTAAGCAGCAAGGCACCGTCAAATGGAAAGAGCAGCACACTGTGCACCCACAGTCATCTAATTCTAAGTTCTGGAAACAGGTGAGGTACCATATGCCACTGAGACCCAAGTCCTCATACTCGGCTAATGCCAGATGAAGAGTCTGAAAATACTGTTACGCTGTCAGGATGGACCACATGCCAACAACTCTTTCCTTTCAGTAGGTACACAATTTTACAGTCTGGCAGTCTGGCTGCATTTTTGAACTTTTTTCATTCCTTCATGATGATAAGGTAAACTGATGGAAGAGGTCTGGGGAACTAAGGGAAGTTTTTATGGGTGTGAAAGTTCTGTAAATAACTCATTCTAGGCTGTGTGCAGAAGTTTGCATGTCGCAGGAAACAAAAAGTACCTATGCTCTTTCTGTATGTTGTTGTGCATGTAACTGGAAGTTATGACTCCGAATAAGTGAATACCCTGCAGGTTTGCTTTACCTTTCTAATGCTGTTGATCAAACTTAAATGCCTCCTGTATTATTTCATTAGAAAGTATAATGTGTATTATGCAACCAGAAAGCATAATGTTGTGCTTTTGTTATTTTTTTCCACCACTTATTTGTTTTTGATTCAATAGTAATAGTCATACCATGAAATTCTATTTTTCCTTAGTACGGATGCCTTAGTAAAGGCTCTTTTGAGACTGATATGAATACAGCATTTACAAGAAATGCAGTGTTAAGGGAAATAAATGCACTGATGTATGTGTATATGCATTTTTTTATATTTTTAAAATACATATTAAAATCAATCTCACACAAAAGAGAGATTTTAAATTTTTCAGGTACAACAGACCATGCTGTTACTGTTATTATATCCAGAGAGAAAAAAGATCTTAAACTTTAGGGTGTATTTTGTATACTGATAGCATTTCTTCAAGCTGCTGGAAAAAGAGACTATATTTTTGTAACAGTATCCACTTTTTATTTTTCCTCTGCTTTGACCTTATGGTTAGTTATACTTTTTTCTGATAGGGAACACCTTGAGATGCAAAGGTCAGAGCCAAATCTCCTCCTAGTTCAAGGGAGTATGAATAAAATGTGTTCTAGTACAGATGTCCTTGCAAACTTTTATCTTTTTATCTTCTTAAAACCAGAAATTTTCTTACTGTCAGAAAAGGCTTAGTTTTGAGCTTCAGGCTTGCTACCGAATGAACTTAAAAAACGAAAACTAGATGCAGAACACCTAATGTTACGAAGTCCAGGCTTACAGAACAGGCAAGTCCTTTCCTTTCACTGCAAGTTTTTATAGAATGTGGAATTTCAGACTTATGGAAAGCTATTTGTAATAGGAAAAATATGTATGCAATATATGTAGAGATTCTTTTTCAACATTAAATTAAAAGATCTATGGCAAACTAAACAGGATTTCACTGATTAATTGCATTTTCAAGTGTTCATGCACTCATCGCTCACTTTGCTACATCTATAAAACTTCTAATGTTGCATTTTATTATTGCCTCATTAGATTTTGTGCAGTGTTGGGTCCTGTTCCTAAAGATCCCCCTAGATAAACCTCACTGTCTCTGTGGAAACTCCAAAAAATGGCTTCTACCAGTGTAAGAGACTTGGTTTATTCCTACAGTACCATTTCTTTCCACAGAAAGAATACTAAGGCAAGTGTAAAGGCAGGATAGCCTGTTGCTTTACATCATGAAGATTTTTCACAGCAGCTGCTGAGCAAGACAGAATATTCACTTCCAAGATTATTACAAGATCAATTTTTAACAGACTTTGAGCCCTGGGCACTTAAGGAAGAAAGGATGATGACTGAGCATCTTGGAAACAAAAAGTCTAGGATGAATTTTGAAGATGGAAAGGGATGAGAGGAGAAGGTACAATGAGGAAGTGCACGGGGTCAGCAATGAACCAAATTACTGTGAAACATACTGATATCTCATTGACTTCTTTTAGCCAGGCATGTAGTTAGGATAGTGAAAACCAAACTCACTAAATCGTTCTTGTGGGGATGTTCCTTTTGTATCAATCCTCATGGTCAACCAAGAAAAAAAAAGAGGAAAACAATATCAAGCAAAACCTGGCAACTCTTATTGTGGTTTACCGATGGTAATCGGTATGGTCTTGACAGAAAGAAAAGGAGCAGATTCCGAGAGTGGCAAAGAACTTTTAGAGAACCAGTGGGTGAGTGTGTGGCTGTAATATGACAAAAAGCTGCTGCAGTTGTCTCTTCTTTTTGTATGCCTTGGTGGTTAGTAATCTGAGATACGCATTCAAATTAGTGCCTTTGTACAGATGTTATCACATTTGTAGTTGTTAAAAAGAAAGCATGAAAAGAGCTGCAGACTTCCACAACATTGTTACAACATCCGCACTGCTGAGGCCACAGCTGAAGTCCTGTGCCCGGTTCTGGGATCCTCAGTAGAAGAGAGACATGGATGTACTGGAGAGAGATCAACAAAGGGCCATGAAGTTGGTGAAGGGACAGGAGCATCACTCCTATGAAGAAAAGCTGAGAGCGCTGGGATTTTTCAGCCTGGAGAAGAAAAGAATGCCATGTGAAGGGGGGGTGCAAAGAAGAGGGAGTGAGGCTCTTCTCAGCGATGCCAGGGACAGGACCAGAGGCAACGGGCACAAACTGAAACACAGGAGGTTCCCTCTGAACATAGGAAACATTTTTTTACTGTGAGGGTGACCCAGCACTGGCACAGGTTGCTCAGGGAAATTGTGGAGTCTGCATCCTTGGAGATACTCAAAAGCCGCCTGGACAGGGTTCTGGGCAACGGGCTCTAGGTGGCCCTACTTGAGCAGAGGGGTTGGACTAGATAACCTCCAGATGTGCCTTCCAACCTCACCATTCTGTGATCTTGCGATATGCAACTTATAAAGAAACTAAATTACCAAAAACATATTTGTAAAGAAAATCGGCATTTTTATGCTAGACATCTGCCTTAGTGGAGTAACAGGACAGTCTGTGCCGTGCAACCGATCTCTCCTTTCACCGTAGGAAGCCCACAGAAGAATCAGTTTGAATACCTAAAGCTTAAAGACACAGAACAAAGGTAATTATGCTGCTGAATTAGAACTTCCATGTAGAGATTTAATGCCCTTTAATTACTGCCCTGTGCTTCCCTGCTCTCGATACATTAAGGCACTCTGGAAAGCAGATTTGCTGTCACTTGTTGATAGAGCAGAGTCATCGTGCCATCTAGTGGGTGACCAGTCAGTAAGAGATTCTGACCAACGAGAAATCGGTCTAACGGCATTAGAATTAAACACAGTGAAATGTTCAGGGTGTGCATCCTGCTGTAATCTCCTGAAACCCATTACAGCATTACTTGTAAATAGCAGCTCAGTACCTGGCATTGAGAATACAGTGCTGACTCTCTTAAAATAACATTTAGAAGGAACAGACGTGTTTCCTTCCATATATCTGCAGTCATACAGAGTTACATGTCCCCAGTTGTAAAATCTTATCTCTGGATACTTCATCTCTGACAAGTATATGATGCATTGCTGGCAATAAAGAAACGAAAATAAGAGAGGAATAAGCATTACTTAAGTGACACTGATGTCACCGGTGAAGCTCCCGGTGACTTCCAAGGTATGAAAACCAGCTCCTGCTCTTATGAAGTAAGATAATGGCAGACAGCACATAGAATGTACTGCCCTCACCACATATGAATTTAATGTATTTATATATACATTATTTAATTTAATGCCCTTTGTGTGAACATCTATAATGGTTTGACTTTGAGGTATCTTTTTTATTATTTATTTTTTTATTATTTTTTTTTATTGCTGAGATTTGATGTTTCTACAGCTTAAATGAACCATGACCCCTCTGGCTTCACCAAAGTCACAGTCCTGAACAGCCAGACTAGCTATTGCTCCTGCCACATTGCAGGGAGACGGTTTTACTTATATTTCCTTCACACGGTTGTGAAGCCCAAGAGACTGGCCACTGGAAGGAAGTATTTAGAATGTTTTAGTTTTCATAGCAAGCTATTATTTGTAGTGTATGCAACATTAATTTCTTACAGCTTTGGACAAAGGTATGTTTGGAAGATGATATATAAAATTGATAGTATATTCGACAAAAAATTTGTACGTGTGCAACTGTACAATCCTGATTCTTTCAAGGGTTGAAAAACTACAGCTGTTGTGTTAGAAACATGTGCTCATGTGTTCCCTTTTACCACTTTAAGGTGTGAGTTACATGTCTAATTTTATATGAAAGATATAATTTTTGGTATAGCAATTCATTCTTTAAAATTGTTTCCAGTCTTTATAGAGCTTCTGGAAAGATTATGAAGCAATCCTTGAAGCTGTTTCAATGTACATGAAAGAGAAGAAGGTGACTGGATTTACAAAAAGGTATCATGCATATCCAGCTGTGCTGTGGACAATAGGAGAACACTGGATGCTGAATACCTTGAATTGAGCAAGGCCTTGGCACAGTCTCTGACGGTGAGATACAGATAAATGGGCAAGGGTGAGTGGGAAAACAGTGAGACTGAGGTCCATGCAGGATCAACACACTGTGATCCCCTTACGAGCCTCCTCTAACAGCCAATTACTAGTGGCATCCCTCAGGGACTGGTATCAATACCACTGCTGTTTAGTATCCTTTTTAATGACCTTGGCAATGGGACAGATTGCACGGTCAACAGGGTTTTCAGACAGAAAACAAGGCTGGGGAGGGACAGTTGACACACTGGAGCACAGGGCTGCTGTTTTTAACAGCAACAGGCTGAAGAAATGGACTGATGGAAAATTCACAAGGTTCAACCAAGGCACATGTGAAGTGCTGCATCTGAGATGGAATAAGCCCATTCAACAGAACAGCCTGGAGGCCAACCTAACACAAGTAACTTTGCAGAAAGATACTGGATGTCTTGGTTGACAGTAAAATGAACAGCAGTGTGTCCTTGTGACAAAGGTGATGAACTGCACCTTACTAGTGAGAGTATAATTGAGGAAAGTAATTATTCTCTTGTATTCAGCATTTGTGAGATAAGCTCTGGAGTAATATGTCAAGTTTTGGGCTCCCCAGTACAAGTAAGACACTGAAATACTGGAGTGAGTCCAGGGAAAGACCACCAAGAGCACAGGACATAGAGGGAGAGGACAAGAGGTCCTGCTTCTGTCTACAAGAATCTAATGGAAAGATAGAGAGACTGGATGGAGCCAGACTTTTCTCAAAGGAGCATGGAGATGGGACAAAAAAGCAACTGACACAAATTAAAACATGGGAAATTTACATTACATATTAGGAAAAAAATTATTTCACCATATGCATGGTCAAATGCTGGAACATGTGCTCAGAAAGGCTGTGGGATCTTCATCCTGGGAGGTGTTTGGGTCTCAGCTGTACATGCGCTGGGCAGAGGCTGAACCTGATGTTCTCCAGATGTCCCTTCCAACCTGAATTATTCTGTGATGCTACAATATGGAGGAAAGTTTGTAAACGTGCAGCTTGCATATTATAAAACTTCTGAGAAACATATGAGGCTCTAACAGACACATTATTGGTCTGTAACCTGCTTTTTGACATCAGGGACAGATAATGCTGAAAAGACTATGGAATATAACTTAACCTCTGCTAAGAACTAATATAACTGGTTTATAGAGATAACAGAAGTAGATTAAAAAGGACCAGCTAGAAGAAAACAGGCTTAGGCTGTGGTTACAAGAGTTGGATGTGTTGCTATTTATGACGGAAATAGTTTCACAGTTTAGGTTTTCAGTTAGTACCTCTGTTTAGTGTATGTTAGATGGAAAGACAGATGTGAAAAACTGTGAGAAGTAACTGGTCTTCCTTAGCGGATTGGTCAGGTGGTCAGAGCTTCATACAAAAATCCATTTTCCAGTATCAGTGCAAACTTTCATTTTCATCATGGCATTTTCATAATGAAAATTTGAGCTGTAGTTATTTTGGGTTGAGTTACTTCTCTATCACAAGGCTATACCTTCTCCATTAAAATTGTATTAGTCTGAGGACTAAAAAGTGTGAACATTTTTCTCCTTTCATATACATTGACATGTGGCAGAGCTAGCTATGACATTAGTTGGAAGGACCAACTGAACACAGCATTTTCTACAATACAGATGAAAGTTCAGAAATTTGACACTATTTCAAAAGGAAATGAAAGCAAATGAATGTGAGAACAGCTCACGGAAAATTTTGTTCTAAAAGAGTGAAAAATAATGAGAAAAAAAAAAGATGTTTCCAAACTGTCACTATCAAGACTTAGCCTGTCAAAGTAAAAAGCCAATGACATTTTGCTTTACCATTTTATTTCTTGGCTGCTAACTTGCTTTCGGATTCTCATGTAAAATCATTATCTTAATGTAATAAAAAAAAAAATATTATCTTTATGATATAATCTTTCTTTTAAGTTTTAAAATCAGGCACTGAGTCATAAAACCAAAAGCCACCGCAAAGTATCCTGTACACTTTTTTAAAGTAAGTCAGATTTTAAAGTGAGTCAGATTCTTAGCTGACTTTCCTGGAGCTGTGCTGACTGACATTAGCCAAAGTGCTTTTACAGACATATAGTTTCAATCTGTGATGAGGAAAACAAATTAGGTGAGACAGTAAAACTCTCCAGGGTTTCTTTGCTTCACCTCAGTGATAAAAAAATACATGTAAAAAAGCCAGCTCTGTGGAATCCCTCCTGTTTTAGTGTAATCTGCCCTTTTTTACCTCTGAAGTGGCACCACTTGTTGCTGTTGGGAACTTCTGCATTCATAACTGTCCTGAGTTGAAAAAGTACCTTTCATCAAACAAGTTTCTGAAGATGAAAAAAGTGATGTGAAAATAAAAGAAATCTTGAGGGAATGAATTCTTTCCTGCTGTTTCCAAAATAACTTTAGAAGTATAGTGAATCATTGCACAGTACATATCGAATAAACCATTCATATGAATGAACAGTGGCAAGGTTTTGTTTGCTCAGGACCAGTACTGAAATAGGAAATACAGCTGTCAGAAATCCCTGATGGAATTACAGTTCTGATATATCAACATTTGGCTGAAAACAGGCTCAGCTACTGGTGTGAGAGCTTGTTTAGACGTGAATACATGCGCTCCCTTTGCGGTAATGGAGCTAGAAAATGTTTCACGTCTTGAAAGCCTGCATTGCTCTTCTCCCAAAGGGGACGGTATCACAGAAAAAAACAGCACTGAAATGGGGACATTTCTGATCAAAGTACGGTAGGATCACGTGTTTTGCCTTGTCTCTTTTCCTGCAGACCATATTTTGAAATGCTTTTGGGGGGTTGTATTTCTTCTTTTTTTTTTCCCCTTTCTTTTGAGGTCTCTGCAGAGTATCAGCTTTTGAGGATACAGTTTGTCTTTTTTTGCACATCCTCGTTCTCAAAACGGACAGTAAGGGGGGAAGCAAGCCATAGCGGAGGCACACGTTGCTATATTTAGCTTAATATATGCCTTCCTAAGCGTCCATTCTACTTCCATCTCACTTCTTGGAAAGAAAGTCCTGCAATGGGCCTTCAGCAGAAGAGCGGAGGAAGAGGCGTTTCGACTCAAGAGAACCGAAGACATCTCCTCCCTGTGCCTTTCCTCCCTCCGGAGGGCTGCGGGAGGGAAGACCCCCGTCTCCTAAGTACAAGTTGATGATCGCTCCCTTTGCTGTTGGGGGGCACCTCTGGCTGCCACCCACGATCGGGTGACCGCCCAGCACCCTTGGTAAGCCTGGTACTAGTTCTGCCTGCCTTCTCCGCGCTGCTGCACGCCCCGGGGCCGGCCCCGCAGCGGTCCGGTACGGGGGGGGCGGCGCGGCACCGAGCCGGGGCGGCGGGGCAGGGGGCAGCCGGGAGGCGGGAGAGGCAGGGCGGGCGGGGGAAGGCGAGGACGTTCCTTCTGCCCTCCCTCGGAGGAGCCGGGCGCCTGCCTCTGACCAGGGCATCTCTGTGGGGGTGCGGGGGTGCGGGGGTGCGGGGGTGCGGGGTCCCTCGCTTTGCCCCGCCAGCCCCATCCCTTCCGGCCCGACTCGGGCAGCGTGCTGGGAGGCTGCAGGCGCTGGCCGGAGCTCTGCTTCTGTCCCGGGCGCCCTGCCTGTCCCCCGACCCTGCCTGCCCCTCGACCCTGCCTGCCCCGACCCTGCCTGGCCCCCGACCCTGCCTGCCCCTCGACCCTGCCTGCCCCCCGACCCACGCCCACGCTCTCCCTGCCCGCTGCGCTGCCTGGGGCACCTCTCTCCCGCTCTCTCCCCGGCCCCCGATATACTTTTTCCCGACTACAGAGATGCCGCAAATAATTTAGCTCTGGAAAGGGCTTATTTTCAACACACAGCCCATCAATGGCCCCGCAAAGCCGCCCTCCCCGCGCTACCCGGGCCCCTTCCCTCACACCTGGGTGGCTTTGGAGCAGGATGGGCTCCTTAAGTGCTGTCGTAGATGGGAGCAGCAAAAGATGATGCCTAAAACATTTGTGTATGAGCCCACAGATGCCTCATTTAGAAAAGTTAATTGTAACTTGCTATTACCTTTCCATTAATGCTAGTGAAAGTTAATTTCTCACCTCTACCTTTTCCATTTTCCTCCCTGCAGTCAACGGTACACAAGGTGAGAAATTCCACTTTACCTTTTTCAGGAGGTTTTTCAGACTGAGATGTCTATTGTATTGAGAGAGGTTACTGTCTGTTTCAGTGATAAATGAGGTTCAGAAGAGTTATAGTACAAGTTGTAACCCCCCAGAGTTTGGAAGACTGCCTCTGTATCTGCTTTCCGCCTGGCAAGACCTGCATAGTAAGTAAACAACTTCATTTGTCTTTTTTGAAATGAAGATGGATTTTAATTTTTACCAGTAAATTGCAGTCCTGGCAGAATGCTGCTTGGACATAGTATAGTTAAGGCAAATGTTTGCTAGATCCTTTTATTTCCTTCATGAGTCTGATGGGAATTACGGCACTGTGTGATGATATTTGAAAAAGGCTTAAATTCCACAAGAAGCCATTCTTAATGAGGTAAGATTAGTGCTTTCCGCTCTTGACCCCAAAATATTTGTTCAAATGGTCTGACGTTCAGAAGAATCTATTTTTTCAAAAAAAAACCCCGGAAGTCACAACCCTTTGGGACCAAATTCAGGTTTCTAAAAGTGTTGATCAAAATGAATTCCTTGGCCAAAACTGAGGATTACTTTGACGTTATCAGCTCCCTTTCATACCAAAATCTTCTGGTGATTCTGGGAAAATAAGTAATAATGATGCTTAAATACATACAATTATTTACTTCATGAGGTATATCATTAATGTGCTTTACAGAACTTAAACATTCAGTTTGTTTAAAGATTTTGTTGGCTTCACAATGGCACGGTGATTTTTAAAAATGATTTTTTATTATTAAAATTCCATCAGTGGCTTTAAGCATGTATGAAATTTGAAAAACATGCTTAAAGCTATTTTTGCTTTGGGCCTTCTAGACAACTGGGCTTTTTATACTTTTTTCATTGAAGCTGTCATTCCCCACTATTGCCTTGCCGTTTTGCCGCTTGAGTATTTCTGTACCCTTTTATTCGGCAGAGAACCTTTGCCTTTACTTTAAAATAAACTCTCCATTTCTTTCTGAGAATTAAAAATCTTATTCTGTTCCTTGAAGAATCTCTTTATATTAGCTGACTTTCACCAAAAGCATTTATTATTTGCCACTTCTTTATCCCCCTCCTAGAATTTCATCAGAGTGCTGCATATGGCTCAAATGTAAACGCTGTTAGCCTAGAGTAGAACAATTTCAGACAAACAGATCAGGTTCAACAGCAATGTGAGAGTAAGATTAAGGACCTGTGTTTTTCTTGTTAGCAGTAGCTGCCAATCTCCAACTCGGTTATTACTAAGTACCTTGCATTGTACTGTGTTCTTTAATCCCTGTTGAAAGAATGTAGGTTTCTGCTCTGCATTCAACAAAATTTCCACTGTGTGCTGATGTGATGTGCTAACAAAGAATGTGATTTAGAATTTAAAATCTGGTGATTAATGATTTTATCTTTATGTAACAGATCATAGTTTCATGGTCTGTAACAGCTGTATTTCTTCTGGATGTGATAGGGTGAAAAATGAAAGGTAAATTCAAGAAATGAAAATAAAGAGGGGCCCCTTCTTTCCTTGTAAAGTGTAGCAGTTTGAATCCACATGTGTAGAAGGGAACTGAAACCAGGTCTGATGAGTTTACTGTATGACCCTTTAAAGTTGCTTGCTGCAGTACTCAGCATCCAACTTCTAGCTGCTTTCTAAATCTGGATCTGCCTACCAGTCAGTCTGAAAAAAGGGATGTGAAACACTTCTTTCATCTCCTTACAGTGATTTATGGGATGATGGCATACTTGTAAAGAACGGGGGAGAACGATAAGACAAGGAGAGCAGCTACACAGTTTGATGTCATTCTGGAATATCGCTGGAAATGCAGTAGCCTCCTGCCTCTGACTGCTGTAGATCATAGGAAGTTTCTGACTGTAGATCTCAAGGCAGTGTTTTACACAGTAAGTATATGCTTTCTCAAATTGCAAGAGGTTTAGGTGATAAAGCCAAAGAAATGCAACGCTAATGAGCTTTCTTTTGGCAGCGCTCTCTGTGAAATACATTTCGTGTGTGTGCGTGTGTGTGTGTGTCTCATTTGTCCACGCATGTTTGGGTCAGTGACTAAGCAAGGTTGTCTGTCTTGGCTACAGAGGTTGAATTGAGCTTATCATGCACCTAACCTATCTGTTTCGTAAGCAGAACTGAGGCACAGCCTTAGGACTGCTCTGCCTTTGGTTGTCAGTTAACCTGCTGCTCTGAGGAATCTCAGAGAAGACTCTCCACGCTGGTATTATTTAGTGGTGTTTTCCATTTCCCTGTGAAAATAAAGTTGGGTACATATGAAGTAACTGAATATGAGCTTCTTCATCTCCTCCCCATCAGTGGAAATGTTAGCAGTCTTAGCTGGTGCTTATTGGTTCCGTAGACAAAATTGTAAGACAAAATTGTTTTCTAACAGGCTCAAAATTAGCCATCAAGAAAGATGTTCAATCTATCAAAATCATGCTGTTCTCATCGAAGGCAAGGGAAATTTCTACTAGCTGTTTCTACAAGGTCCAGTCTTGCAAAGTTTATACTCTTCTCGGAGAAAAAAAACACTGTTCTATCCTGTGATAGGTGTCTGCTGGCTTGGGATCTAAGTTTAAGTGCTTCTGTAAGATTGTCATTTGTGAAATACATCTAGTGAACAAGAAAATGGAGGAAGGAAATCCTGCAGTGCTTTCTAAATTTAAAACAAATTTGGCAAGAAAAATCTAGATACATTACCTGATGTATGAAAACAGCTGTTATAATAAAAATGTGTAACTTTCCATTTGGGAAGCCCTTTTCAGTACAAGGCAATAGTTGCACTGCCCACATGCTCAAAGGACTTTGTTTCCCTGCACTTGTGATGAATTGTGAATCTGTTTTTTGTAGGCTTTCAGAACAAGCAAGGACAATTCAGTTTCATTTTTCTGGAGAAGTGAGAAGTAACTCAGAAAAATGACTCTTATGATTTTTTTTTTAATGTTTATCATTGAATCTGCCACTGGTAAGTATAAATCTTCATTTCATTAGTAGAACCTTCAAAATATTTGATGAATATGTGGCATCTTCTTGACAGTTGCTTAGAGTGGGGCAAGTTTTGTATTTTGCAGTTAAGAACAAAATCTTACTGGTTTCGGCAATTTCAGCCCAGTTCCAGACTTGGGAAATTTGGTCCAAAATATCCAAATTATGAAACAAAAGGAGCTGAGATGCTACCTGGAGACACCTGATGACCACAGTCCCTTTTCTGTATTTTTAGGACTTCCGTATGCAATGGTATATTTGGAAAATTTGATTGGAAAAGCAGACTTTGACACTAAATTTTACACACATAACCTCATTCCAAGGCAACTTTCCCAAAGATATCTGAAATCTTAAAGAAATCTAGCTACATAATGATTTAGTTTTAATTAAGAGGATAAGAAAGTGCCAAATGTTAATTCATAAGATCTCTGATTTTATGGCAGTTGACCAGTTCTGAGGAGTAGCCATATTTATCTAATCAAACCATATGTGAAGAATTTCTCCTTTCCCTTTCCATTTGTGGCAGCTGCCTTACTGCAGAGTGGGGCCAGATTCTGGCATTTGTGCCCATTTTCTTCCGACACTGTTGGACCCACATTAAAGAATCTTAGGGACATGTCCTTTTTTTATCCCCCTTTTCTGGTTTTGTTTGGGTGAGGTAGAATAAAGACTTGGAAAACTGAGTTTTCCAGTGAGTGTTGCTGGAATAAATAAATGTTGCCAAACCACTCTGCTGAAAGGAAGTTGCTTTATAAAAGACAAGCAGCGCAGCAAATCACTTTAAACTCAGGCTAAAGTAATTTTCTGAAATAAGTACTTGGCTTCTTAATGTACCTTTTTTTCCTTTTTCTCTGAAGAGAAGCTGTGTCCCCTTCGTGCCTCCATTGATGTGCTAGAAGGGGAATATTTTTTCCTTTGTTATCTTGAGTCAATGCAAGAACATTTTCAGGAAGAAGCATACACAATAAACTGGTACAAAGAAAATGCTGGAAAGCAGCAACTGATAAAGGAAACACACAGAATTGTTTCCCAAATGAATTTTCTGGAGTTTTGGCCAGCTGAACTCAGTGACTCTGGGAATTACTCTGTCACTCACAGGTTGGTATGCAAGCCGGGGGGTGAACATCTTGCCTTCACACTTGTGTATGTAGAAGCTAATTTCTTTGTCTTGCTTTGTGCTGCTAGTGGCATCTGTACAAAGGAGGTGCAGGGAACTACGTGTCATTTCCCACATCACTACACAATAACCATCCAGGCAGACCTGTACTATTTACAAATAGCTATAGGCAGTTGCAACCTTTCAAAGGTTCTGTAAACCTTTTGATAAGGCAGGTAGCATTTCTGCTGGTTTGTGATTAATTACCTGAGCAAAATGAGTGATAGGCAACCCTTCTGTCCACTGCCAAGTAAAAGGCAATATTTGCTTGTCTTCTCCAGCAGACTTGTTCTTCCTTACTGTGTTGAGTGGATCTCACACTCTGAGGCCTGCCAAGTGGTCTGATTGTATAGCAAAGTAATAAAGAGTGGCATAGATGAGCTATGGTTTCTGTGCAAACCTTTGCATGCTTGGAGCTGTTCAAAGAACAAAGGAAATAATTAGATTTGCTTCTTAACACTGTAGATTATGAGTCAAAAGGAGAAATAAGGATAGGCCTTGTTTATTCGGTGGTAATCTTCATTAGACCACCATTAAAGACAAAAGGAACTAAATCAAAGGTTTACTGCATGGAATTCTTTTGACTAACTTGCACCAAAACTGTAATCCAGCGTTTACAATTGAAGCAATAATTAGTTTTAAGCATGTTATTTTGCATGTAATGATTTGTGCTGGTTTTCAGGCAATATTTTTAAGGTTTTTGCCTGGTTTATAAAGGTGTAGGACTGCAGGTACTGAAAAATGCACTCCACCTTCCTCCAGTAATATCACAAACACTAGTTTGATAATTTACAGTTTTAAGCTAGACTTCAATTGTTAACTTCCAAGTTAACTTGGAAACTGAGAACTTCATGTTTTGTTTTTCCATGTGTCATTATTATTATTATCATCTTCCTGATATGATTTTAAAAATTACCAAGTCACAGTATCTGAAATGCTAAATATTATAAATGAGAAGTCTGCTGGTAGAATATTTCTTTTGGTCTTATGTGATTTCTTTTCAAATGTAGGGTACTCTTTATCCAAATAGTAAGTAAAGCTTAAGAAAAATTTTACTCACCTATGTTCAACCCAATCTTAAGAATCTTTAGGGGCGATGAGTATGGTAGTTTGGCTACTTTGTTGTGCAAGGTCATGTAAAGGGGGTGTATTATTGGATACAGACATTCGTATGAAGGAGCACAGGTGAAGCCATCTGCTTGGTCCTGGTGTGTAGGGGTTAACAATAAGTAATACCTGACATCGGCTTGTCTGTTGCAGACTTGTACTTTTCATATCGAGTCTGAATTTGGCTTTAAATTTTGGCTTTACTGGTGGCCTTGATCAGTTGTCTATATGGTCATTTCACTAAATATGGTGCTAAAAAGCTATTAAATCTAACAAATTACTGCCAGCACCTCATCAATGGTATAAAATGCATGCTCTGACTCATTTTGGCATGGGGAAAGATAGGTGGACAGCACACTTGAATCGCCAGGTTCAAGGAGGCTGTCATAAGGAGTATAAAATAAAGGACAAAAGAGAGGAAAGCTGTGATACCCCCAGCCTTACTTCATGACCCTTGTGGTTTTGTGATTATTTTAAAGACTCGGGGTAATGACAGTAAATCCACAGTAAAGTACAAGAACTCTGTAAAATGAATATGAAAAATACATAAACTTCAAAAATGAGAGAAACAGCCTTATGTATAGAAGGAGACTAAAGGAAAAGACCTTAAGTAAAACTTAGGACAAAGTTTGTATTAATAAGTATTTGTTGGAAACCAGAAAAATGTCTGAATCCTTTGTGCAATGTCTTGATTTGCTGATTTACTTCAGCAAGCAACTCAGAAGAAAGGTTTTGATCACATAAAGCATTCATTTGGAATTAAAACTTCTGATTTTCTGCTTTTTTTGTTTCATTTTCTAGGACTATTATGCTACTACATTTTAAATCTCAGTTTTGAAAGAAAGCATTTTTATTTTGAGGGGAAAAAAAGCTTCTCACTTAAAAAGAATATATTTTGACCACTCTGAAACAACCTTCTCCCCCTCCCCAAATTGCTTTCTGTTAGGCTCGTACAGGTATTAATTGTTCTGTTAGGACTGGAATGAAGGCATATGCCAGAATCTTGTACTGAAACTCCTCACAAGTGTCACCACGGCAACAATAGGCATAAGGGGATTTTTTTTCATGCGATTTTAATGGGATCTTGGATTTAGTTTATATGACGGTTGTCACTACTGGCAAACATATTAAAGAAGTTACATTTCAGAAAACACAGATTATTTGCAGAAGTGGTTTTCTGCAGAGACAGAGGACTTTTAGTAGTCTCTATGGATAGGGAAAACTTGTGGGCTATTGTGAAATACTAAATTGGTTTAAGATTTAATAAGAATGACAATTAGAATGGAATTAGTGTCATTTCAGAGCATTTGTAATAGGTTAAAGTTCTGGTTTTGGAAGCAGGCATTCTAAGTTTTTTGGGGTTTTTTTCCCCCCAACTATTTAATTTGGAGAACTATTTGGAAGCCATATGATAAATTATTTTTAGAGTACTTATAACTGTGTAGGCAGTTTTTAGTGAACAAAGTGACAACTAAATATAATTTAATTAAATATAATTTTGCAGATTTTCAAGAAAAGAGAACACATGTTGACAGATTTTGCAAACAAATTAAATTTAGGGATTTTTTTCTGATCTGTTACAACTGACAATATGCAAAAAGCAAGAGGTGAAAATGGTGTAACAATGTTTTTATGGTGTATTATCCACTTATTTTTGACTTAAAGAAGAATCAGAAGTTTTCCAGTTAAAGCAGAAGTGTCCTGCTGAGACATAACATAGATATCTAAAGTGTGCACGTGTATGCATTGATGTGTTTATGTGTGTTTGTTAGTGTAGTAGACTTAGGATATAAATTCAGGAATTAATAGACAACACCTGTAAGCCTGAGTGTGTCCTTCTTCAGCAACATTTCTTGACTATAAAGGATTTCATGTGCACTTGTAGTGGGAGTGGTAAGCAGAAAAACAGTGTCAGACATCTCTGGCAGGATTTCTAATTTGTATGTTTTTTTCATAGCCTATATCCTGTGGTTATCAAAGAAAAAACCAGAATACAAAAAAGCAGGTCATCTGATTGCTCTGTGGTGGTGACCGTGAAACTGAGGGAACTTACAGGTTCCTGGAAAAAATGAAAGTACAGAGATCCATGATAAACACATGACACTATTTAAGACCCTGATACTGCTCACTTTTTCACTGTGTTCAGAACAGTTGAAAGCAGTGGGAACACACACATTTAGAGTTAATACTGTAGGTTGGAAGACAGAGTGACAGTTTCTTGCAGTAGGTTGAAATATTGAGATAACACTGTCTTCTTGTTGCAGTGAAATAGCTAAGGGATGACTTTAGAGTTGGCTATGTATCAAGTAAACTTGTTTTATATTCTATAAGGGCTTTCACTTCCCTGTATCACCTCCTTAGTCAAGCTAGTTGTTGTTCCTTCTTGGTGGGTTTGGTGGGGGGAATTGAAAGGCTGTTAAGCCAGAAATGGTTTTGTTCCCTGCAAATTATCATTAAAGAATCTCAGCAAGTGGAAACCAAGATGGAAATAAAACAGCTGAGACACTAGCAGTTCAAACAATACAACTTAATGCATTTTTTTTTTGTTGAAAAACATGTATATGGCAGACAATTAGAAATTATGTAAGCCAAATTCATCTTAGTTTGCATAGGTATGATTTTGTCACCTTCCAGGGAGCTGCCCTTTGCCAGATTTTGGCTCATCAGGTAGAATATCTTAATCCACTTTGTGTGAAATCCTCATATTTGTTGAAGTGATTTCACCAAATATGATCACAGAAGAAAGCCTCTGTGGAGTGACAGTGCTGAGGAGAACATGTGGCTTTATTGATCCTTTTCTTCCACCTGTTGGATCTAGATAGTAGAATCGTGTATTTTATGACTAGATCCATAAATGCCTCTCCAGCAGTTTTCAGATACTAGTGTGATATCTAAAAACCATGCAGACTCAGCAGAATTAATTGAAACTGATGTTTGTGTCTACACCTAAACTTACTGTAGGTAAGGTACCTTTACAGAATCACAGAATGGTCAGGGTTGGAAGGGACCTCTGAAGATGATCTAGTCCACCCCGCTGCTAAAGAGGTTCTCCTACCACAAGGGAGAGAGAGAGACATTTCTGGGGCACGGATTATCTTGTCCTAAAACACACATATAAAATAGGTCATATAAACTGCACTCTGAAAGGGTGACTATTGACTGTGGTCCCACTGCTGACTGTGATTAGTAGCTCTGATTAAAGGTGTAAATGTGATGTTGAAGAATAGGTGAGAAGGACTCCACCCACCGTGAATACCCATGTGAGTACATCTCTGATGAAAAAGTTTTGATAAGGTTTTTCCTGTTTATGACACCATAGTTAACTGATAGAGAAACCAAACCATTATGTTTTGGTTTAGATAGTCAATTGCAATTACGAGTAATTACTATCTTAAGTAAGGAGAACAAGGAGAGCCTATGTAAGCTGAAAAAGGGCTACAGTGTGAAGAGGGTGAGCAAAATACGTAAATATATCATGTTGGAGGGGAGCTAAAAAGGGAGGAAAGAACCAACCAAAACTTGGGCTAAATTCATCATATAAACGATGTCCTAATAGTTCTGAATCTTGTAACAGTAAAAGACATATCAGTCAAGAATGGTGTTTAAGCTGATAGACTTGTTAGGCTTGCTTCTCCATTTTAACTGCTTTTTCCCCTTAGCCCTTTTCACTGAAATTATTCTTGACTAGTTTCAGTTCTCCTGGGAATGATTCTTTTTTTTTTTTTTTTTTTTTTTTTCTTAGAGACAGAAAGATTCAGACATACTTATGAAGATATGACTGATGCTGGAGGGAAGCGCTCTGTGATTGCTTCTTTTGCTTTGTCAGACCTTGCTTGCTCAGTAAAAATGAGAGCTTTATGCACTAATTGAAAAATCTCACCCATTTACTTGCAGCAGCATACAACATTCTCTTAAACACTAACTTTGCCAAAATCTGGCCAGCTTTGCTGAACTTAAGCCAGAAGTCCTCCAGCTTCTTTTCCCTTGGTGTTCATTTATTTGGACATATCCAGCAGTGAAATAACTCACAGCTATAATCTGATTCTTTAGAGGAATATGTGGATAGAACGTAGTAGATATCTGAATGACAATGGTCAGCTCCTAGATATTCAAAAGAGGCATTTTTGGAGCATATTTATCTGATCTTTTACAGATACTGCATGGGACACTTTAGAATCGGTAGTTCCTGGCTCTTCCAGTCAACCTGGGGTAGCCAGATGCTGTAGATCTCTGATCAGTGCAGACTGAAAGACAAGGAGATGAATCCTTTCCAAAATGCCTTGTTTTGCAGACATGCTTGAATCCATAAGGGATTCTGTAATTAATGAGACTTGTGTAGTTTAGAAATATTTCCAAAATATCAGTGACTGTCTGCACAGTATCAAACAATAAATAGTGTCGCTTTGTGAATAGTAGTAGGGTTGCCCATCTGTTTTTTGACATATTTTACAAATATATTTTTCACTTACAGCTTTAAACCTTAGCAACTTGTAGGGAGATTAAACCTGCAAAATATCTAGCTGATTCAAGGTCCTAAAACTCTTATGCTCACTTGTAACTATACATGATGCCATAGATTGCTGCATCCTTGTTCTGGTTGATATAGCATAGATTTTCATATTTCATAGATATAATTGTATTGTCAAATATTTTGTGATAGATGGTTTGGTTTAGATAACCTCTTTTTTTAATGGGAAGTAACATGTACTTGGGGGTGGAAAAGTAATAAAGGAAAATATAAATAATTAGGTCAGAATAGGTATACTTTTTACCTAACAGAGGTATTGAAGAATTTATTTGTATTTTGTTGTGTAACTCACTAAGCAACATTCCTTTAAAAAGCTCCTAAAACTGACTGCTAATTTTTTTTTTCATAGCAATGGAAAACAAAATTTCACAATTCAAAAGTGGACCTTGAATGTACTTCAAAGAAATAAAAGCAGCTGTTTCAACAAAAATCATTTAACTACAGAAATTAAAAATGCTGGAACTGGTCATTCACTGAAATGCAGTGATTTGTCTGTCAATGAAAATGACAGCGTAACATGGTACAAGGTAATTATTGAAACACTGTCACTCAAATCATTGGCTATAGAAACAAAACATCTGATTGCAGGAAAAATTAATTAGAAACAAATTTTTAGAAGCATCTACAAACCTTGTAAAGCTTTAATTTCTCAGTTATTAGGGAAAAAAAACTTTTAGAAAGATATACAAAAGGAATTTTTTCTCTGTTCTCAGATTTTTTAGAAAAATGTACCTATACTCAGAAGTTACTAATAAGCTGGTAGTTTGGAATGGCTACAGGTGTGATGTCCATGTCTTTTTGCTAATTTAGCCAGCAGCTGTTTTAGCCAGCTGCTGCTTCACTGATTCAGATATTATCCTGACACTAAATGAGGTGTCAAGATAATTGTTTTACAGTTGGCATGTGCTTGTAAAGTAATTGCAAACTTTTCAGTTTTGCTGGTTCTGAACTCTTTTTACAGAATGTGTAACCAATCCAGTTCTGTTCATTTTAGGCAAATCATCCCTCTTCTGTCTACCAGCTTTTGCCAGAGCATAGATGACAGTTGTGTAAACACCTGCAACTGGGGTGTTGTGCTTAACTGTTGGATGAAGCACATAGAATAGGTTTCTTCCACTCTGTCCCTATGCGTTGCCTTGACCAGCGCTCCTTATTCCTCTCAGGTGTCCTGGCTGGAGTAACAGATGCTGTTCACTCCACACTGAATCCATTTCAGGAAGGGATTTTGGCCACTTAAGTATGGGCATCTGGATTCTGTCTGGCAGAATGAGCCACAGCCCTGCTTCCTTGTCCTTTGTGGCCTGCGAGGACAGGACCATTGATGGATAGGGCCATAGGTGGATATGTTTTCCTCAGTAAAGCACCATACCCCAGGCTGATCTCTTTCATGGATAAGTTGAGTATACTGACACCTAATATTTTAATGCCTAATACTGTGTGAGACATAGGAAGCACCCACCCTTGTACCTAAATATCCTTTGGTGCTTGATTGGGTTAAAATTTTCAGTCTTACTATCACACCCTAAGCTGAGATAAAACAGGGGTGCCTTTTGTGTAAGAGCCTGGTAGTAAGCATATGCATCCAGGAAATGTCCATTCCCTGGACGATTTCCACTGCTGATCATTTCCCTTCTTGACCTAAGGTAATT
Source organism: Falco rusticolus (assembly GCF_015220075.1). Lineage (NCBI taxonomy): Eukaryota > Metazoa > Chordata > Aves > Falconiformes > Falconidae > Falco > Falco rusticolus. The sequence goes on along the minus strand of NC_051188.1, from coordinate 68,575,790 downwards.
TAGATGAGAACCAAATATTGCTGCATTTTCACAGGACATTTCACTCAGCGTGTGCTATGAGTTAAAAAAAAAAAAACAAACAACAAAGCAGTTTTTTTGGGGGGATAGGGAGGGCAAACAAATGTGAGCCCAACTCTTGTCACCCTCTGAGATGGTCACTTTCCCTGTTGTTGAGGCATTTTGCTTTAACCTGGAAAGTTCCTCATATGTCTAGACAACTTTTGGCCACAAGCAGGTGAATCAAGCCATCATTAAAAAAAAAAAGATGCGTGCATTTAAATTCCAGATACGATATTTTCATACTCAGATGCTTGTGCGGAATTGCAGTGCTCTCAGCTTCTTACAGGCTAAATGTTTACATGTTGCTTTTAAGTGACCGTGACTGAAAATTGGGTCCCCACTTCTTTTGGGTCAGATAAATATCACCAAGATAGTGAAAGAGTGATGGTGACACTTTGTTTCAAAAATAATTTTTCACTTCTTTAAGGTTTTGAATGCGTGTTTGCTACAGAATAGTATTCTCTGCCTTTACTGATGCAGGACTGTGTGAACTATGAAAACGAAACAGAGCGGGAACTGGATTTTAAAACCTTAACAGTACAGCACTCTGGGATATATACCTGTAAAATTTTAATCAGTCATAAAGGAAAGATATACCACAGCACAAATACAATTAAGCTGCTTGTAGAAGAAGGTAAGGAACCTTTCTGAAATACTGAAGCAGGCTTTCTGGTTCTCTTTACAATGGAGGTTTTTAATTACAGTTCTGTTTTGATGAATATGTACAAGGCTGATCGAATCTGGTAATCTAAACTATTTTACAACAATTTAAAAAATAAAAAAAAAGCAGAAGAAGAATTTTCTATGACATACCAGTTTTGGAAAATTTTTTTAGTATGTTTTCCCTGAGGGAGTTTTTTTTTTTCTTTCCAATAATAGCTGCTGTGAGTCATGCAAACTTATGAAGGGGTTTGGGGAAGAGCCTTTCCAGCCATTGCAATTTGTGCACTGTACATATATGCATTGAAAAAAAGTGCAACATTACATAGTGTGTTTTAAACTACTCAATAATGCCAGAGTCCAGATATTGTTCTTTGAATTCAGTGGAGTGTATATGATTAGTTTTAGAAATAAAGCAAATATGTAATTTTTACTGTGGTAGAATGTAAGCAAGCTATTACTTCAATAGCAATTCTTCTTTGTATTTTAGATGCACCAGAGGCTGTAACTTCAGAGATAGTTGGCCACAATGAAGAAATTGAAACAGAAATAGGTATGAAATTAATACAAGAATCTTCATGGTTGCCACTGGTTATATATGCTTCTGTTTTGATGCCTTTATGTTTGATGGTCTGGTTAAGTGTAATCAAACAAACAATTGTCTGTGCACCCTCCTGAATCTGATCGGTTCTCCCATCTAGTTATGTTTTGCCTAGTGTATTCCATGCTAAATGTACCCTTTTACAGAGGCAGAAGCTGAGGTCGCTGCTATGACCAGCAAGGGAAAGTGGATGTGATGGTAAACCATCTCTCTGTGGCTTTCTCTTGTAGATAGCAAACCCCACGGGGCAATGTGTGAAAGACATCTGGTTTGCTCAGTGAACAGCAATAATGAGTAATCCCCTTAATAATTGATGTACCTGAGGATGTTATTCTGCAGGGAAATGAGAACTGTGAGGGCTGCCAGTCCTGGCAACGTGAGCATCAAGATCCGTCACTGCTGCAAAGAATTAGTTATATTGTCAAAAGCCAAGATCTTAACTGTGCTTCTAGCTGGGAATAGGTTAGATAACATGGTCTGCAGGCTTCACACAGTGTTGGACAGGATCCAGGATTTTGTGAGGCTGTAATTAATTTTTAAAAACAGAAATTCACCTGTCTTTTTCCTCCTCTGTCCTTGAGGGCTTCTCCCATCTGGTTACCTATTCTTTCCTTTTCAAGTTTGAAAAATCATATCCACCTCCTCTGTTGCTCATACATGTATCTCATTTGCTCAGCCAGGACCTCAGATGCTACTTGTCCTTCCTTCCTACAAATACCAGTTGGTAGGTCCTTTTTCTAATGATAGTACCTCAATCCTGTGTTGCCTCATGTCTCCCAACCTACCACTACACCCTTCCTGCACAGTTCTTCCCACTTACTATGCTTGTCCCCATCCTTAGAAGGCTGCATCAAATGATTATGAACCACTTGTCTTCCATCCTTTATCTGCCTTGATAAGATCATTTCATAAGGTCATAGAACTACCTGCTGAGTGTTGAGACAGATGGCATGGCGGACAGTGAAGGGAATTTTGGATGAGCTGGGTCCATGTTCTGTTGAACCTGTCATTGTTTAGATGGTGTTCTATATTTCCCTGAAAACAGCTGTGTATGGTAAAAGAGCTAGAGTTGCAAGGTAGATAGTACTAGAAGTTTAGGTCTGTGTTTCAATCTGTGCAACTGTGATTTGGATTTCTAAGACGAGCAGATTTTCAACTGGATCCTGCTTTAAAGATTCTTAAGCAGTTCCCCTGCAAGCATCCACTCTGATAAATCTTGAGGAGTCAGTTTGTAATGTGTGCCCTTAGAGAATTCCTGGGCAGGCCTCACTTTCTGGAAAGCATTTGTGCATGATGGCCTGAACAAGAACTAACATGTGTCTTTTGTGGATTAATAAAGGGTGTTCTGAGTGTGTTCCCTGGAAATGATGCTGGCGTAACCTAGAAAAGGTGGTGTAAAGCTGCTGCTAAGCTCAGGTCAAGTTTCTGATGACAATGTTTAAAATAAAATGCCTTGCAAATCATCAGATCTTACACTCCAGAGCTGCAGCCTTCTTCCTGCACTTCTCCCAAGTGTATAGTTGTCTTTTTAGTTTGGCTGTTATAGTTAACTGGACTCTATGAGGTGTTTCCTGTCACTTCCAACTCGTGCTTTGAAATGGTACAAAGTGGCTGACTGACTGACTTGTTCATATGTTCAGGATTATGCTGATTTCCAGGTGTGGTGCTGGGGTGAGAATTTCTTCTGTGAGACTTCAGCAGGGGCTCTAACAGGTTTTGGTTTTATTGAGCAAAAGTGTATAGTTTAGTTACTATAATCAGTTGGTTATAATTCCCCTTAGCGGTTTCTTATTTTTACCTGGCCCACTAGTGATGGATTGTCCTCTCCTGTTCTCTGCCTGTAGAACTGTCTAGTTCATAGAATCATAGACTATCTCAAGTTGAAAGGACTCACAAGGATCACCAAGTCCAACTCCCTGTATTCTCTGAATCCTGGAATTCTCTGGCCTATTTGAACTCTTCTGTCTGTGACAGTTTATCTGAGAGAAAACAGTGGATGGCTGTCACTGCATCAGGGTGCAGCAGAGCCCTGTGCATGGCTGCAGAAGCTACCACCAGTGCAGGTGGAACACCTATGAAACGTGCAGGGACTATGAAGTCCAGAAAGGAGCACAGCTCATGGGATATGTTGCCTGGAAAGCTGAGATTTTACTGCACTGTGAACATGATTGTTACTTCTGACTAGGTCTTCCTATGTTATGCTTTGTTTAGGTAAAGAAGAGATACTCAATTGCACAGGTTTCTTGAGTTATTATATGCAAGAAGATGCCAGCCTCTATTGGTTAATTAATGACAAGTTTCCAGAAAAATGCACAGGTATCCCCGAGAACGAACCTTCAATATGTGAAGAAGAGTTCAAAAGATTACAGTAGGTTTCCTGAAAATACTGCACTTTTGTTTGTATGTGATAATGTCCTGCACTTGTGGAACTGTAAATTCAGTAAATCCTGTCTGGGGTTACTTTTGAACTTTTTCCTCAAAATCTGCCTCTTAGCTGGTTGTAGGTTTCTGTACTATCTGTACAGTGTTGCTTACACCACTCCTTGTTGCAGGCTGGGAAACAAGTTCTACGTCACAAGGCTACTGCGGATTAAAGAAGTAACGGAAGGGGACATCCATCATAATTTCACCTGCATGTTGCAAGCTGATGGAAGAACACAAATAAAAAATGTGAAACTGAAGAAAAGTATGCTATTATCTATGAATCACACTTCTCAGACATAGTTATTAATCATGCCAGCCTTCTCAATCCTGAGGGCCGGGTACTGATTTCAGGACATCTCTCCATGATGTTCTGTGTGCTTGTGGAGGCCCTGGTCCATCTGGTGCTGGACCTAACAACCCCCTGGGTGATTCCTCCTGCTCTGAGACAGGGGCAGCAGGGGGTTGCTGCCATATCTGCTAGAGCAGCTGTGTGAGGGCTCCATAGTTCAACCGATGCTGCTGTGGACACAGCTGGGGAGGCTGACAGATCCCTGGGTGGTACTTTGTTAGATCCCATGACTGTGCTCTCCTACTGATCAGATTGGTGGGATCACAGGGGTTAAGTACCCAAAGCTCAGCGCAGCCCAGAGTCTGCTGTTTGATCACTTTGTTTATTAAGCAGCTCTTTCTAAAATTAAAATCTGAGGGTTTGTTTGGTTGGTTTTGGTTTTTTGTTTGTTTGTTTTTTTCATCCTCTGGAAAGACCAATCTTTTATAGTCCTAATAATTCCTGAAATGTTCTAGTTGATGGTTTCTCTCTTGTCAGGGACTCTTTTCTTCTAGCTATGGAAAGCTACCCAGACTCTACCATAGTCCAGGCAGCCTGGAGGTTCATGGAAAATGGACATTACCTTTTTATTTTCCATCTCTTGCAGACCTTTCCAAGCTTCACTGGGAATATGTGAAAATAAACTAGTAAAAAGATGATGCATATAATAAAGCAAATGAAATACAGACCACAATGAGCGTGACTTAACAGTGCTTTCACAAAGACTTCACAAAGATTTAAGTGTTAAAAATACGTATTTGTAACTAAAAAGACAAAGGTAACAGAATAATAATTAAGAAAAAAACCCACCAAAACCTGAAAGGGACTAGAGACAGGAAAAAAAAGCCACTAACCCTACCTTGGCCAAAGGTATTAAATGGGACTTAGAGATTAAGGAGTGTTATGAATGGACTGAGAGGGGTGAAAGGCAAAGAATAACAGGAAATAATAAAGAACCTGAAGAAAAAACATCATAAAAGTGGGTGACCACCAGTTCGTACATCTATAAGGGTCTGTAGTGTCAGTCTTGATCCCACATATAGTTTATTTATGTAAGTGGAAGGTGCGTGAATGCATGCAAGATTGTTTCTCCAGTTTTCACAGTAATCCATGTTCTGTAGTTCTCCATCTCAGGACAAATGGCATGCATACGTGCTTGAAGTATTAGCAGGAAAGGATTCACATCAACACTGTGATTTTTTGGAGTGATTTCAAGATGCTGTCAGTATTGAACACAGTAATCTTGTCATATAATACTCTGTATTAAGGCTATGATTTCCTGGGTTTCTGTTTTACAGGGTACGCCCGAGATCTGCCTGTGCACATATTTACAACCGGAATGGTCCTTGCTGTGCTATTTCCATGTGTTGCTGTAGCTGTGGTGTTCATCTGTGTGATGTTTAGAGTCGACTTAGTCCTGTTTTATAGGCACATATGTAGAAAAGATGACACTGCTGGAGGTATGACTTGGCTAATGCTAACTCGGAAATAAGTGTATTGATTACAAAATAGTTTCTGGTGGGGTCTACAAAACAATCATCTTTGAGGAAGAGAAAAAATAAATCAATGACTTTTGTGAATAGAAACAGCAAAGAATATGTAAAAGAGAACTTGATGGTCAGGTGCTTAAGTGAGTTTGTTATACACCTGGGGCAGTAACAGCAGATAAACACAGTGAAGAAGCTGCCTCTGGAGCAGGTAATGGAAAAGACATGGTCAGATACTGTTCAGATGCACTCTGTTCTGTCATATCCATGGTGTACTCTTATACTTAAAAAATAAATTAGTTTATTCTGCTTTTCCAGTACCCATTTTACAGAAATACTTAATAGTCATAGACAAAGAGCAAAATAAATGTGGAAATCTGCAATATCACTTAAATAGCATTCTTATCAGGTTACAGACACAATTTTCTTGATCATCACAAATGTGACATTAACTGATTAAATTAATCTGTTTTTTTTTAAAAAAAAAACCCTTAATGTAGAAAGGATATGTTATTTTCAAGTATTTGCCAAATGCTATCAGAATCTTTTATATCAAATTTAAATTGATCCAGGATCTTTTTTGTTTGCTTGTTTGCAGACTGTTCAGGGTATCAAAGGAAAGAGCAGGAGTTTCTAGATGCTTTGCTACTGAGACAATAACTTTGAAAACCAGAATGGTGGATCAGATACTGTATTTCTAATGGTTGCTAACAAGCCAACAACTGGTGATTTCTTTCCAGATGGAAAAGAATATGATGCATTTGTGTCTTACCTGAAAGACTGTGTTTCTCCTACTGAAGAAGAGCGAGAATTTGCTTTGAAGATATTACCCATGATATTAGAAGAAAACTTTGGGTACAAGTTATGTATATTTGAGAGGGATATATCCCCTGGAGGAGGTAAGTGTATTGAATATTCTGCTCATTAAATCAGCACATCATTTTCACACAAAGGTAAAAGTCTGTAATTAGAAGGAATTCTGTCAAATGTGCATTGAAATGCTACATTTTTCATCTAATCTAGACCATGTGCATGCAAAGTTCACATGCACACATTTTAAATATTCTATAGATATATTTATGAATTCATATACACCTAGGCACATACACACACACATCTTTAATTACACAGAACCAAGACAGACGAGAAAGCTCACATGGAGAAAGTTAAGGTGAGAACACAGAAGATGTCAGATGTTTCAAAGTAATAGTGCTCTTGCCCTGCTTTCACTGAGAGCAGGCACCTAAAAATGAACTCACATTTACTGCACAAAGCAGCTGGTGTCTCTGGTACTAGTTAATCTCAGGTAACTTGTATGTTTGTGGTGGGGTTGAAACTACTTTGTGAATGTAATGGGTTCCATAACAAAATAGAAATGAGAAAATCGAAATTTGTTTCTCTAAACGGCCTATGGATAGATGGCCTTTTGCAGATGCTTGGAATAAAGATACTGGGGGGATTCCACTTAGCACAAAGATCCAGCTGAGGAATAGGATTTCATTGTTGAAAACACAGAACAGTAAGGTCAGGCAGCCTTCTTCACAAGGCAGGATCTTGTCTCCTTGTATCCATTCTTGACATATTTTTCTAACCTGAGAGTTGCCACAGCTCTCCCAAACCATTTTTCCCAGTTATTCTCTCTCCTTAAGTATTAAAAAAAGGCTTTTTGAAGTGTTCAATCTGGTTCTTTCAGTAGTCTTAGCTTATTTCCTTCCTATAGTTCGAGCTTATTTCCTTTTCTGTGGTCTCAACCATTATGGAAAACAGAGTATTTCTTTCTATGTACAGGAGCCTTTGGTGTGTTGTAATACTGTTGTCAGCCTCCTTCTCCTCTCAGTTTTCTCTTCTTTAGGTTACTCCTGCAATTTACTTTGCCTTTCCCTGTAAGGCATGTTTTCTAGATCTGTGGTCTCTGTAGATCTTGTCCCACGGTGCTGAAGCAAGCACAGGAAGTTGTGTGTGTGAGTTCAGTTTGGTGCATGGGTGTCTGAAAGGTATCACCATTTGATGTCAGTCATGGCTTGTCATGACGAAAGTCATGGAATTAAAACACAGTTGGAGCTCATTCTATCATCACATGCTAGTCTCAGTTTTGGATTACTGGCAATAGATTTGGGTATTTGGTGATGTAAAGGAAAGTGTAACCTGAGGGCTACTGAATATTTAGAGAGAGGTTGCTGTTGGTGGTTTTTTGTGGAATCACTCCAATGGTATCTGTTACAAAAGAGCAAAGAGATCTCTAGTTGGAGGAAAAATAAATTTTGCTGTCATCTTCTATCTGTGTGACTACTGACAGACAGCTGTCTAGGGTAGCTGGAGATTGTATGTAGGTTTTTGTCTGCCCCAGAGAACAAAGCTTTGGCCATTCTTGAGATAGTTCTTGCAGACTCTTAATCTGCAATGTGTATTAATCTCTTCATAGGGACAGGATGCTTACATGATGTCACTTTATAAGAGGAACATTTTTGGTACATGTGTGATTGTTAAAGGGTAAGTTGACTCAGTGGCTGTCCTTTCAATTTAGTTTAATAACACATTTATCTTTAATTTGCAGCGGTTGTTGATGATATCCATTCATCTATTGACAAAAGCCGAAGATTAATCATTATACTGAGCCAGAACTACGTTTCTGACAGAGCTATATATGAACTTGAGAGTGGACTGCATAAAGCCCTAGTTGAGAGAAAAACTAAGATCATATTAATTGAATATATGCCTATAAGTGACTACAAATTCTTGCCACAATCACTGTCTCTTTTACCTTCAAAGAGGGTTGTGAAGTGGAAAAAGGATAAATCTCTTCCCTTGAATTCCAGATTCTGGAAGAACCTTCGGTACCTGATGCCAGCAAAACCTACCAAGATAAACACCAAAGGGCATTATAATAATTTTGACTTAGGTTCAGAAGTGACTCAACCACGCACTGAGGGCTGTGACTGTAATGCAGTCATATAAACGAATCTGGAGACAGAAGATGCTGCTGAAAACTGTGCATTTTGCTAACTAATAGAAAATACAAACTGCACACTTACTTTGGGATGATAGTGCTCATAAGAGGCAAAGTCTGAGATCTAAGAAGAATGTAAAAACTGTTACAGTGGCTAGGACAATGCTAACCCCAATGCTAAATGCTATCCCAAAGAGAGTTTCCTCAGCAATCTGAACAAGGAGCAGAAATTGCATTCTGCTAAGGACTTACTGCATGGCACAAAGCAAAATGAAAAACATGTTTATTTCACATTTTCCAGTAATGTAGAATTATGTCAGTTATACTTGCATACTTTTTGAAGTCTCTCAATAAATTTAACAGTATTTGCAAAGTATTATTACTTAGATGCTCTTAGTTTTTTATTTTGTATATTGTTAAGGATTCTGCTTGGGAGTAGGTCCAAACGGTTCCTGCCCTAGAGAGCTTGGCGTGCAGGCTTTGGGCAATGTCAATCAGGAAAGTCAAGTGAAAGCAGGGAAAAGGGAGGTTAGAAAGAGTAGGGCAGATTTGGCTGGGCTAACAGTATTCACTACTGAGTTGTACATGGTCTGGACAAGCCAAATGGGAATTATTTGGAGGAATGGTAAAGACTGTTTCCATCCTCCTATTTCACTGAGAATACCATAAATGCTCATTTTGGCAGGGAGAAGAGGTGCATGGGATAGAGATAATAGTATTTTGGTCATAGATACTGATATCTACAATATGCCCTGAATTGTCTTCAGCTGAGGGATGTAGGGGATTTACATGGAAGTGAGATCTTTGGTCTGTACATATACTTCTAACCCTTTGGAACACTTGTACTTTGTTTTTTAAAACTAAGTTAGTACTGCCATTCAAAACCATGGTACTCCTCCCTTATTATTAGTTACCCATCAGAAGATAAGATTCTGACATAAATTCCTGGATAAAATGGAACTGTATTTCCTCCACCAATGGGAAGAAATCAGTGGAGAATCATTTTGGAAGATCTGTCAGTTCGCTAGGAGACCATAAAGGCTCAGTATCTGTCTTGCATTCAGCTAATGGTGGTTCTAAGGAGGCACCTCTTTGACACTGACACTTAATTCATGCAGCTGTAGTGATGGAGCTGCATTACCTTCTTAGTGCACTTGAGAACATAATTGGACTTCTGAGTGTCATGGCAATATCTCAAGATTCATGAGAATGAAATACCTCCTTGTTTGTCAAATATTCTGTAAAAAAGCACAGTTTCTGACAGATGTTCAGGTAAAAGTAGAGGCTGAATGTTGATTTACAAAATGGAGACAACACAGTTGCCAGGTTAACACACAGATGGCAAGGAGCAAAGCAGTAAGGCCTGCATCTGTGGTGTCCTTCAGATCAGCTCCAAGAGGTCTCCTGCTTTCTGTCAGGCAACTAACGAGCTACTGAAATATGGTAGTTAGGCAAAAGATGTTCTCTCGTTTAAGATTTTACTGAAGAGGATTTCTGCTCTGTAGATATGTGTCTCTTCACATTTCCAAATCTTTCTCAAGGTTCAGTTCTTCTGTACCAGTGTTTCCTGTGATTTGTAATCACAGACCAGTTTCAACATTCTCCTGTAGGACTAGTGATTGCCCCTACTTCAGAAACGCCATCAGACATACTGGGCACATCCATTTCTTGGCCAAACAGCTGACAGAAAATTTAGTAACTTTCCTGGTACTTAACTGAGGTGTTAAACTTGCTCCTCAGCCCCATCATTTTTCATATGCTGTCATCAGCGTATTGCCCAATAAGATAAAGTGTCAAATGTGTTACACTGCGCATGTGAATATGGATAGTGCACATGGTTTGTTAAAAGCTGTGGACTGAGCCTACCATCTATGAGAATCAGCTGCTATAAACTGAGATTGAATCTGCCATGAATGCCCCCTCACCTCCGTTTAGAGAAATGATGTGACTGCATGTACCTGCTATATCTCATGAAGCTGTACCTGGAAGACCGTGAGACCATATAGGATTTGACAGCACTGAGGTTTTACAGAATAACAGAGGAGTTGTTTGAATGCCAGAAAGCTGACATTCAGATGTAGTACAAGGAACTACTCAATATCTGTAAAAGGGCAAGTATTTTTGCACAGAATGGTATCATGACAGTCATTTGATCTCTATAGCTGATCCTCTGCCCATGCAGTGGTAAAGAGAGACAAGGGAAGTTAACGATATGCATACTCATTTTAACACCAGATGTTATTCTTACTGCTCATATATCCTGAATTACTGACTTTAATCTGGGTTTAGAAATACCTGCTTTTTGTTTACTGGTCCCTAGAGAAAAGGAGATGTTAACTGGACTTGTATAGACTGGTTGTGTCAATTTGCTGGATCATGTATATGTCAAGTTATATGTGAATTCACATGATGGTTGGTTTAAGGTAATAAAGGGTAATTTCTGTGATTTATATTGCATTTTTTTTGTTCCATTTTTGCACTTAATAAAACTTTATTTCATCCTCTCCACATCTGTGGCTTCCATTTTTGCTGCAGTTAGACAGCAGTGAGTGTCAAAAATTAAACTTATAGTAAGAAGAAAAAATGCAAGAAATAGCAAGAAAGTGTTTAGACTTGCTCTCCACAAGCAATAAAAGTCTCATTTGTACTGTAGAACAATTTAAACAAATGAAAATCCAAACAAATGATCGGAGTACGTAATTTTCCAAAGGGGGGTGCAGGTGGGATCTGTGAGGAGATAGCTGTTGTAAGTCACCAGTCTTGAAGATTCTTGTCTCTCTTGCACGTACTACAACATGGTACTGACTGGGAGAGCATAGTTTGTGTCTGCATTTTTTTACTGTTCCTGGTTGACCCCTTTCTACCACACACAATGCAGGCTGGAAAAAAAGAAGTTTTAATGAGGTCTTCTTGTCTGTTGATAATTTGAACATAAACATTGGGAAGAGTTGGGACTATTGTATATAGTATCAATACTATAGTGTAGTACCATATAAAGTCCTGGAAATGTAGAAGGTTTGTGAATTATAGTTGTCCATGTGCCCTGAACTGTGTGTCCATCTTCAGTGTCTGCACCAATTCTGGAGAGGTTCTTTGAGTGAAGGGGTCCTTCCAAATGGAAACTACATCTAGTTCCACATCCTTAATTTCTTCCTACTACAAGCACTTCTGTTCCTTCTTTACCATCTGCATTCTTTACAAAAATATGAGGAGGGGCAGAACTTGTGAAACAGGAGTAAATGCCCCCCTGCCCCAAACAGCTGTGTTGCTCTGTATGCAAGCTTAAGGTTAAACACAAGCTTAAGAGCCTCTTCCACCACTCTCCAGTTCATAAAGAAAGCAGATTTGCAAAAGGGCTAGAGGGCAGAGGGAACTGCAAGATTTGCTGGTTATGTTGCAGAGCAACTGAAGATTTAGTGGTGGACTTGGCAGTCCTGGGTTAACAGTTGGACTTGATGATCTTACAGGTCTTTTGCAACCTAAATGATTCTGTGATTCTATGATTCCAAGAGGTGCACAGAAGCAGATTGTTGGTAGCTTGTTTACCAAACTAGAAGTTAAACATAACCATTGCGGTCGTACAAAAAGGAGAGCTCCGACAGGGATGCACTTTGGGCACATGACTACTGTGTGTGCAGAGCAAGGTTAGGGTATGCTGGAGATATCAGACCTAAAGGAAATACACAGTTGACTTGTGCAGGATGGTCCAGAATTGTATGTGTCACATCCAGAAACTGGTAGACTGATGCCTCAGGTCATTGAAAAGTGGCAAGAAAATAAAGATTAGCAGACATGAAGATAGACGCATGAGTCTGGCCTGGAAGGTTACTGTACAACTGTGGTTATATATTGAAGTTGTCCTTAACTATTGGTTTCTAGAGAAAGAAAAAAAAAAAAAAAAGGCTTTCTTTGTAGAGATTACTATGGTCTGGTTTGCACAGGAGAAGCAACTTTTACGTCATGAAATCCTATAAATATTTAATAAAATGTTTGAAATGTTGCCTTTTCTAGTGAGATACTTGTGATGTAGTTGAAAAGTATTCAGTGTTTTGAAAAAGAAAATGTGATTGCATTCTTGGGGAAACAGTTTTCTGGTTTAGTAGCAAAATGGAAAAAAGACTCAGCAAGAATCTATTCCAGTTTTGATCAACTCATGACAGCTTCCTGTGATTCAACAATCCAAATTTCCTGAACTTCAGTGAAAGCAGCTGCAGGCAGACCACAATAGTCTCATTTTTTAGTTTCGTTGTCAGCTAAACATACAAAGAACTCATCACAGGGATTTGTCTCTTATATTGATAGCAGTTTTTGATCTTGCAGCTGGCCTCTGTTGGTGAGATATAGGATTTACATCAGCAAGATATCCCACAGCCCAGTGTAATATATTTGTTGCTTATTAAGTATCAAATACAAAAATAGCAGAGTACACTGGTACACTTCAGTACACTGGTAGCTTAAGGTATTTCTGAAAGTTAATCAAATAGTTTCCCAGCTTATTGCTCTAATTCTTTTGACTACTCCCATGGTTAAGCCAATTTAAGTGATGTGCTGCAGACCTCATTTCAATATATGGTTACTAAACTGTTTACTATGCATTGCAAGAAAATTGTAGCTGTTTGAGTTTTTTTCACTATGGTGAAGGAATGCTGTTCCGTAAGATGTTCCAAAGCTGTTTTTAATGCTGTATGAATCTGACTTTTTAGAAAAATTGGGCAAATTCAGAAGTGACTGTGTCTGTGAAGAGCTAGCTGTCAGTAAATCCTGGGAATAATCTAAATATTCCTGGCAAAGAGATCTCTTGAGGGACTTCTTTATGGAGTACACCACATTTCTGAATTCAGGCATTCAGCTGGAGACTCAAGCCTAAGTACTCAGCTCAGCTGTGATAACAACGTCTCTATCTGTGTATAGTGCCTTAATATGTAGTATATTAAGCACATTTATTTATGTAGTACTTAAAGAAGATACTGCCTTTGGGAACTAACTACAAGGAAAGAGCTCATACTTCGGAAATTAAAACTTCTGAGAACCTCAGGATTGTTGCCAGCTGCCAGCATGATGAAGGAAAGTCAAGCAACACAATCCAAATAGCATTGAAGTGCTGCCAGCGAAGTGAGACCTTGAGACCTGCAAAGGCAGAGCCATGAGGATCACCAGAGGGATCATGTGAAGGGGTCCTAGGAGAGTCTAAATTGTTTAGACTTGTAAAATGAACAGGAAAAGGAGCAGTAGCATTGTCAAGAAATGCAGACAGGAAAAGAAAAAGCACTAGAAAGAAGAGCTGTTTAAGCTAAGGAATGGTATTCACGCAAGGACATGTGGTCATGAATAAATTTACAACGGGCATTAAAGCTATTAGAACAGCAAGGTTTCCTATGGGAGTAATGGGGAAACTATTCTGACCTAATTTTGTGCTGGAGCACAGGAAGTTTCAGAAAGAAAACCCCTAATATGACAATGGGCGTCCTTGTCAGTTTTATGCTTCTTGGTTTGCAATAAGCAGGCTAGACTATGCAATAAGCTGGCTAGACTATCAGGGAGGGCAAGGAGGAATATCCGTGAAATTTGAGGTGCTAGACAATCTTTTCTAATTAACTGCTGAAGACTGTGAGAGTGAAATGGTTGTGTGTACTTGCTTTGCTCTGTCTCTGTTGGCAAGCGATCTGTTTAGTTGTTAGCAAATCCAAAGTACTTCTGTGGCACTAGCCATATTACACCCTGATGCCCAAGGCAGAATGCACTGTGGTGCAGCAAATCTGTATTAAATAATACCACCTTCCCTTATTTCACAGAGGAGTAATAGGTGAGTTACCCCACCGCTCCATAAGCCCCCCCTTGACTGTATGCCATTTCACTGATGCTATAACCTTGTAGAAAATGGACAGACGTTCATGTTTATTGTTCAGACACCTCCTGTGATAGTAGAACCAACACCACTGACTCAGTGTAGAAGATAATCAGAGCGGAAAATTTCTTACCCACTCGGTGTTAACCATAGCTGGGCAGAGGAGGAGGTGATGTGTAAATGTGTTAAGCCAGAATAGTACCAGAATACTAAAGAGATGTAATTCTTCCATCACTGTAAGACTACACTACATACACACTAAGATGGTGCATTTCCCCCCCTGCTTCTTGTCTGGCAAAGTGCTGGAGCGAAAGTGAGATGGACAAGGTAAGGTATGGACCCCCACCTTGACTTTCCACAGGGGTGGGGAAGCGCAATTTCCTGGAGCTGTAGCACCAAACACACTAAATGTGTGAGCAGGAGGGTGAGTGAGTGAGGGGGAGGAGGGGGAAGAGAGAGCCGAAGCAGGGAAGGTGTTCTGAAGGTGTTCCCCTCTCCTTTATAAACTTGCTCTAGTGGCGAAGGATTATTATGAACCTGGGAAGTACAAGGATGTGAGGCTGCTTGTTTAGCACATACGCTACTTTTACAAAAGGGGAAGGGGTGAACTGGAGCAGAGGCTCAGACAAATTTTTGGTACTATTTGACAAGACTTTCATCCAGTGTAGTAATCAGTATGACACACCATTCAGTCTTCTGGCAGCATGGCTTTCAACACTCTATGTGACTGATGCTTCTGTTGTATTTCTAAGATCTGCTCTGAGAGCTGGACTGCTCTACTTAATTTTTTGAATGTAATAAACTTATTACTTGGAGAGTAGGACAATTAGTACTTAAAATTAATGAAGTATATTTTGTGTCCGCAAGATGTGTCTTTGTGAAAGAACCATCTTCTCTTTCCAATAGTCTGAGCAATGGCTTGAAAGTGGCATGGGCTTGATTTTATCTGTGTTGAATTCTGTAATTCCTTCAGGGGAAGAAGAAAGTAAAATGCCTTTTTCGTTGTTGTCAGAAACAACACCTTCAAAAAGCTTTACTCTTTATAATGAAATCTACAGAGATACATCGGAGCCTTTTGTAACCTATAAACCGAATGAATGGTTTGTACTGGAGCAAAACACTGAAAATATTTTAGGGGGCAATCACCAAGCTTGATCATCAGTGGGCTCTGTTCTGGAAAGAGCAGAGAGCTAAATACATGGTGGAAGCTGAGACTACAAATCCTCTATCTCCAAGTGCTCAAAACCCAACAGAATCAAGTGTTAATACTGATCATTGCATAAAGGAATGTGTACATAAACAGGCAACATTGAAATCCTCTGTTATACAGCAAAAAGATTTTTTTAGCTTCTTGTGGAAATTGAGTAATTGACCCAATCTTCACTAAAGAGAGTGAACTTCACACAAGGAAAGATGAAACAAGTTCTTGAAATAAGTCTGGTGCAAACTGATGGACCTATATATTTAGATAACTTCTATTGAAGTAGGGAGAACTGGAGTCTGAACTGATGGCCAGGTGCTCTCAGATGCTTTTATGTAGTTTGAGTCACCATGGAGCCTCTTTTGTGTTTCACATCCATACAGGAAGCCTGGAAGGGGGGCTGGACCGTGCTGGGACTGTATATGCTGAAGCCTAGCAGGTCCAAGGGGCAGGTCACAGATAGCTGCATTTGGGTAACCAAGTCTTAACTGGGATGACACAGAAAGAAAATAATAGTGTGTCACAGTCCCCTTATAGTGCCCACTGGAAGGTAGCTGAGGAGGCTAAGGGTAAGGAGAACTCGGCTTTTATAGTGAATGTTATTCAAAACTGGGTAGGAGTGTGGTTCTCTTGTAGATTTCAGAGATCACATGCTTTTTTGAACCATCTAGTGGCAGCATTTGGGCAAAGAAGAAATCAACTTTTATCCTTCCTCCTCTTAAATGAAGCAAATGAAAAAGTCCAACACATTTTTGCATACAATGTAAATAGAAGATTTTAGAACCCAAAAGGCTTTGATCTTTTACTAGAGGCAAAGTTTTTTCCCCTGTTCTTTTTACAAGAAAACAACCCGGAAATTTTGAACCTAACGCAGCAAAACTGAGAAAGGAAGGGATGATGACAGTGAGGTAGAGGAAATTCCTGTAAAGGAAACAGATTCAACACAGTGCACAGCTAGAACTAACCACAATTCTTATCATGTAGTATAGGATGTGCAGGTAAGATTTTCAGATAATTTTTTTTTAATTATTATTCTAGCTTTTAGCTTCAGATTCTAGCCCTCTCTGTTCCATCTGCTTGACAGGTGAGTTGGTTTTATTGTCTTAGAGTGTGTGTTTTAAAGTAAATTGGTTTCAATTGCTTGGTCAGAGAAAACAGTAGTGTCTTAGTAAGTAGCTTCATCAGATTGCTTTTTCTGCTTTATAGGTATGGTAAAGCTTTTTTCTTCTTCTGTGTGATTATTACTAATCTCACTTCTCAAATCAGATTAGGTTTGCCTTTCCATTGGTGTAAGTCAAGTACAAGACACAGGAATTGATAGCTCTGATGCTGAAGTGATTTTCATCAGGAACAGAACAGCAGACTGTAAGACTGCAGCATGCCATTTTTTAGTAGACTTCAGATATATGAAACTTGGTGCACTCTCAAGAAATTGAATTTAATTTCTTTTACTTATATGCTATGTAAATACACACAAAATGCTATGAAATAGACATTTATTGCTTTCTTTTGAGAGTCCTTTAGGAGTTGAAACGTAGTCAAAATAATTCAGTTCTTATTCTTCCCTCTTACATTTTTTTACCACAGGAAATTATGCTAAAACCACATTACTTTCCTTTGTATATAAATTACTTTCCAATTAAATGGCATCCTAAATCTCTAGACTAAGGATATGATAATATTGGTGTGTGCGTGGCAGAGAAAGGCAGAAAGACTCTTGATAATACATTGCCCAGAGTGCTTTCTTTTTCTGACAGATACTGAACAAGATAAAATGAGTCACTAAATACATTGAGTCACTGAATCACCTTGAGTCCACCTGTAGTGCAAATACATTTGAACAGTCAGTTTAAGATTATCCTGCTTCGGGTACCCCCTTCCCTTGCTAACTGCCATCTGCTTCTGCTGTGAATTTCTCTTCCTGTCAAACACACTTGCCAGATGACACTTCTTAATTTCACATGCTACCATACTTTTTAAGCACTATAAAAATGCAAAGTTTCTGAAGTTCTCTAATAAAAGTATTATCAGTTAGCAAAAAGATTGGCAGTGGTGTATTTTCCCATGGCTAGCAAAAGACAATGTAAAATTATAAAGGTTGCTAACCAAAGCTGTCACGCTCATTAGGTAACTGTTCCCGTTCACACTTCTTCCCCGTTCTTGGTGACCTTTTGAGCTTGAGGAGGGCACTGCTAGCATGGAAGTAAACTAGAAAGCAGAGAGATTGTATGTCACTGGCATTATTAAATGCTTTGCAAATGGTCACTTGATGTGGCTTTGCTGCATGTAGCCTGCATGTCCCCGATTACAGACAAATGGGCGGCTGGGAAGTAATTCTTCCACTGCTCATCTTGTGCCAGGTCAGGCACTCCTCAGGTAGCTTCTGATGGCTTAACAGAGTGAATGAGTCACCAGGTCAAGGGACATCAGCTCATCGGTTCACGGGACTGCAACACTGAAATATACACAAGGCCTGTGGGTCCTGCTTGCTACTGGCACCAGTATGCCTTTGCCACATGGGCTGTTGAGTGAAATGAATCAAAACATCTTCCTTTGTTTCATACAGTATTAATAAGGCTAGAAATGCAGCCCTAATGAATGTCTTGAGGGAGGTCTTTATGGCTGTCATCAAAGCAGATTCAAGGTCTGGATCCATTGGCCATTTTGCAGTGCATTAAAAGTTTAGTGGGGCTTTTGCCCAGTGCTGGTAGGAAACCGCCCTTTTATTCAGATGTGTATTGGCTTGGAGTTTCAGGATGATTTTAAAAGATGTATGGGGTGATGACAGCTGGCAGCAGCCAATCTGTAACAAAGCACTGAGATGGGTTAAGACAAATAAGTCAACCTATACTCCATATGACCTCTGAGAGTAAAAATAGATCATTCCATTCACTTGCAAGGAACAGAGGCATGCTGAAGAGAATGGTGACTAAAGTGCTCCTCTCTACACAGAACAGCTGCCTGAAAACATGCAGAGTGGGAGTTCTCTTCACCTCTTTTATTAGCTCAGTCTGCACTGGATGCTCTCTTGCTGCCTGCATGAGTTGTGTTTGGTTTGCATGAGGTGACAACAGACAAAGGACTAGCTTTTGCCCAGCCTTTTCTTTTTTTTTACCTTGGGCTGGCTCAGTGCCTCTGTAGGAGCTGGGCAAATACAGAGTCACTCTGTATTTGGCCAAACAAGCAAAGGAAAAACCTCCTCGAGGTCTCAGTTGCACAACAAACAGTTGTACAATGTGAACATCAGAAAAGCATGTGGCCTTTACTCCTGAATCAGGCACTCCAGACACGTCAAGCACAGGTGTTGAATATCTTCTTACTAAATACCCTATTTAAGCCATGGCTGTTGAGTGTGCATGCTTGACAGCCTGCCTTCCCTCTAGCTTGTGGCTGAGAAGGCTGTGGGATACAGATCAAACCTCTTAGTAGGAGAGGTAAAACCCTTCGTACAATAGGGTTTGGGGTTTCACCTTGGACAGGATGTTGTAATATAGGGGTCTAGGTGCAGATGAGTGCTTTTTGGACTTGCTCCCAAATCCCCTGGGTGTTTCCAGCCTCAGCTCACAGATGGCACACCACAGGGCTGATACCTTGTGATGGTGTGCATGTTACCCTGTTCAGCAGGTCTCTGCTAGGGTCATTCAAGCAGTGTGGTGCAGAAGTGAAGCCTGAGGCTTCACATGCAGGTAAGTCATGGAAAAGAAGAGCTTTTTTAGGTTGCTTTGCTGATGCTAATGGACATCTTTGTGTATGTCTGTTTTAGCTGGTAATAAAGCCCAATAGGAGCATGTCTCTTGGGTGAAAGCATTAGAACCCAAGACCTGGTGTCCACACAGTGCATGCTTTAAGGATTTTACCTCTGTATAGTTCTACTCCAGTGCTATGGACTTAATGCCATTTGCACCTGCAGGAGAAATCCAGTTTATGGACTCTGGGCCTGTTGGACTTCAAGATACAGCAGAGCTCTGTGGATTTTTCTCAGTCTGTTGCTGATAGCCGTCATTAGCTAAAGGCTGATTTTGTTATTTGGTATCTCCCCTCTCATCTCAGAGGGCAGGTTCCTCTTCTAACAGCAACAGCTGCTCAAAGACCTGCATTTCCACTCCAGATGTGGAGTTTTGCATTGCTGTAAGTATAACCTGGAAATCCATTTGTAAGCAGCTCTATGCAAGATGTATTTAAAGAGACTGTTGCATATATTTGAATATCTTCTATCCTGCATTTGTGTGAAAAAGTAGGAGCAGGAAGGGCACTACAACCCCCATTTTTAAAAAGCACGATATATAAAAAATACTGTTTGCTAAATTTCCTAAAGCTGTGTAATAAAGTATATAATTGGCTACCTATCTTACTAGAATATTAATTTAAAAAAAATATCTTTTTTCCTCTTTTACAGAAAGCAAGATGATTCTTAAAGAAAATGTTTCAGAACACCAACCAAAATTGATAAAGAAAATCATACTCACTTTGTGCTGGATCCTAGCATTATTTGTCAGTGGGGCAGAAGTTAGCGAGATTAACTTGCTGGGTAAGTGTCTGCTTAGGTGAGGTTTGGTGTTCATGGTGCTTTCTGATAGCTGAGAAAAATGGATCTGCATTTTGCCATGCCTTCATGAGTTTTTCCTGAACCTGTTTGTGTTTGTGTCAGGCAAACAGCTGTTTCTAGCCTTTCTGCAAGCTTTTAAAGTATTGATAATGCAATTTACCCTCAATATGATTAAACATTCCATTCCCTAATGAAAAAAAAAAAAGGGAAAACACAAGGGAGAGTTCCTGAGAACCAAATGGAACAAATGAATTGGGGAGGAGAAGGAAGAGAAAGGCATGGCAAGACCAAATATATCAAAGTCTCCACCCACACAATGTGTCCAGAGGAGCTTGATCTGATTCAGTTTGCAGAGATAAACTGAAACTTCCGAGTCTCCCAGGTGGGCAGGCAAGGAACCAAAGGTTTCATGCCCTCCTGCCTGCTGAAGTGAAACCCTGCCATACTTTCCAGGGTTACCACATCCTGACTGGCAGGACAGGTTATGCAGCAAGGTCAGTCAGCTTTTAGAGAATTCAGGGTTATGATGGATGAGCACAGCTTTCAAAATAATAATAAAAAAATAAATAAAAACTTTAGCAACAGTAACTGAAACATAAGAGGGAAAAGTTTTGAAAGAAGAAAAACAATAATACTTGTAAATCTTCCCCTAAATAGGGAGTGTGGTGGGCAGGCTCTGCTGCTTCAGGTTTGTATCTGTCCCTTCTCCATTAATGTGAGGAGAGCTAGAAAAGCTGCATCTACTTTTCTACGGATGAGTTTTAACAGGTTAGCACCCATGTGAAAATCATCAGTTCACTAAAAATCCTCAGCTACTTTCACATTAGGCTTTTGAAAAAGGCCTGGCAACCTTTGGAAAACTTTGAATAAACTTTTGAAAACACTGGCATATTCCATGTTTAAGGAAATAACTCTCTATTAGCCCAGCATCCAGTCACATAAAAAAACTATTTAACACAAAGAAAGGCAAAGTTATATTTTTGTAGTATCCTTAGTTTTGTTTTGTTTGTGTTTTTTTAAACATGATGACTTTCAGGTGGCACTGATATCTTATTGTTCTGCTTTTTAGGATGTTCCCACGCTGAACCTCAAATACAGTATCGTGCAATTAGTGGTGAGGAGTTTGTTTTACAGTGCACTTTACCAGGTAGAGATGCTACTCACATTTATAACAACTCTCTTCTAAAAGAACATAAAGTGAAATGGTTCTGGCATCAGAAGGATAAAGAGCCACTGAAGGCTATCAAGGAAAGCTCTAAACCTGCTCTCCAAGGTGATGCACTTTGGTTTAAACCAGTAAGGGACAGTGATTCAGGGGTGTACATCTGTCTGATACGGTACGTAATGGAGCAAAAGGCTTATTTTTCTAGACAAGAACAAATTGTTTTTAGTTTTGTGTATTAAATGTTAAACTTTTTTTTTTTTCCTGCATCACTCAGGGAAAAAATCTCATGTCTCAAAATTGTTTTGGAAGTACAAACAAAGGCGGCAGCCAAATGTTCAGGCTATGACACAAATGTGCTGTATCTTCTTGCTGGCAACGGGAATTCAATTACTTGTCCTGGGACAAAATGCTACAGCCATATAAAAAAGCCAGATGTAAAATGGTACAAGGTAAGAGTCACTCTCTTGAGCATTCAAAAAAACTCAGTGGAGGTATAGTTTTAGGACTAGTTAATGCTCACAAGCCATAGGTTCTTGAGCTCTTTGGCAGACAATGCACCGTGAGAAATTCAACCCAAAACCAGAATCTCAAATTGCTATATATCAGGTTTGTGCCAAAGAAATTTGCCACATCCAAAATATTATTTCATGAAATAGAAGA
Source organism: Falco rusticolus (assembly GCF_015220075.1). Taxonomy (NCBI): domain Eukaryota; kingdom Metazoa; phylum Chordata; class Aves; order Falconiformes; family Falconidae; genus Falco; species Falco rusticolus. Next base: position 68,553,866 of record NC_051188.1, on the reverse strand, counting down.
CTAGAAATGCTTTCTCTTCAGCTAAGAAATTGAAGTAATTAATCAAATGAAATGAAAGAAATTAGATTCTTTACAAAACTGAAATATGATTGAAATTTAAAATTTTAAGTTTTGTTTGGACATTTTAAGTGCTGAAAATATCAAATATACTAAAGAAAAAGTAGGGTTTTTAAAATTATTTAATGTTTTAAATCGTTCTGTCTGAGACTCCCATTTTTAATGGAACACTACTCCACTGAAACATTATTGACTTACTGTTTTTCTAAACAATGACTAAAATATTTGCAAGCTGAGATTTATTCCTATTGTGTTTGTAAAGAGTGTTAACATACCATCTAAACCTGTATAAATGAGCAAATGAAAATGTCTGAAATTTCAACTGTGCATTTTACTACTGGTATTATTTACATTATTTATTCTATCAAGTAGAATTATGATCTAGTAAAATTTACTCTTAATTTACTTGCAAACTTTAAATGAGGTACATCTTTATCTATATCTTGATCTGAAGCCCACTGAATTTAAGGAGATTTTTTCCATTTTGCATTAGTGGATCTTTTTCAGGAATTTGATTTAAGGAAAATTCTTAATGGTTTTAGATAATATGAATACACTAAGCTGAAAAATAGTGGTGCTTTTCAAAAAATATTTTACTTTCATTCTTTTAAAAGTAGTGACAGTGTTATCAGTCTCAGATGATTCAAGACCATGATTTACTTCTCATAAAAGAACATGAAAATGTTTTCAAAATAATTTATTTATGAAATAAAAAATACCCAGTCCATCAAAAAAGTCATGCTTTTTGTTGCTCTTTAGTAATAGGAGTCTAATATAGATTAGGTTCATGATTTCACATTTCTCTCACCACAGATTTTAAATTATTTTTTTAAAGATATAATAGTATGTGCATATTATAGACCACAATTTTAAATTTTAATTTAATTTTTATTTAACTGATAAATGTCCTCAGACTCCTAAGAAATCCTTCTTTGGGCTTCAGTGGAAAGAGTTTGATTTAGCCCTACTGCCATGTTAGTCTTGTCCAAATAGTTTAATAACAGCAACAGCAGGACTTCTAATTCCTGTATATTCTTTTCTTTGCATTAGGATGGTCATCAGATAACACGTAAGAAAAGCAGACAAAGCCTAAAGCTTAAGCATAATGAAATCTACTTGAATCCAACCTATGAGATCGATGCTGGAACATATGTGTGTGATTACACCCTATATGACAACAATATCAAGTGGACACTGAGAACGACAGTGACAGTAGAAGTCATTGGTGAGTAAGATAATAACACAGAACAAAATACCTGAAGTAAAGTATGTTTTCTTTGTTCTTTCCTAACAAATTTATGTCTCTTGTTCAGGCTTTTGTTCTGAAAAACCCATACACTGAATTAGTTATATGGTAGTTAAAATCCTCTTCCAAGTGTTCTGAGGACATCTTGAGACATCGCCTAGAATCTTCAATGTTCAGTAATAACATGTAGTATACAATGCCACCATTTTCAAGATCTAATTCCACCATTGATTTATTGTAGTTCCTAACAGTGGGGATCAAATCTACAAAAGGGTTTAGATCTTGTGATCTGGGAGTGGAATTCATGACGCTCCAACAGATGTCAATCTTATCCAGGTGCTCTATGGGGAGTGTTAGGAAGATGCTCACATACTAGGGGGAAGGAGTGCTAATCCTGCATGGGAACTGTGTACAAAAGCAGTGTATCTCAATCCCACTTCTGTCCCTGATGTAGAGGCTTGTGGGAAGGTAGGAGTTAGATAAAAATATCATTCCTTGTGGCATGGATGAGACCTTCATTTTTTTCACTTGACAATGATGACGAAGGTGATGTCAGTGGGATCGCTGCCCATCTTCCACATAACTTTTTAACAGCAGGGGAAACAGGAGACCTGGGAGCAATCCAACTAACAAACAAGCCATTTGTTGTTGCATGTGCTGTCTGGGGAGAATCATCACTGCCTGTATGACCTGTTCTTTTAGGCTTTGCCTGGATTACTAAATAAAACTGTCCAGAACTCTGGCATAGTGATATGGCATGGTTTTATGTTCTCCTTCAAATCATGGTGACCTGTTCCATAACGTTTCCTGTCCTGCGCTGCCCTTCAGGCGAAGCCCAGATATTGCCTGGCAGAGTGCTGTTGGACATCAACACTGTGCAAGGGAGCATGCTAGCAACTCAGGATCAGGAACGAGGGAGACTGTTTAGTTTGCTAAAAGAGAGATGTGGTTATGCTCTTCTCCAGAGTGTGGTAAAATGCTCTCATCAGACACTCCAGTCACATTGGTCAAACACAGGTTCCAGAGGAAAGCATAGCTACATCTAGTCTAGATCCTGAAATGGTTGGGCTCAAGTACAGCTGTTTCTGTATGACAACAGCACAGGACCTATTCTCAGCGTCCTGGTGGAAAGTGGGCCACTCTGGAAGGGAGAACAAGGTTTTGGGAGTGAAAGAAAGGTGTCAGGTGAAGCAACCTGGCTCTGCAGTCTAATGAGGACAGCTCTCCACTGGAATAGCTGGTCCCTTTTTTGCAGATGTTTGATGCATTTGGTACTAAGAAGTCATGGGAAAGATAGATGCACCCCATCAAGACACGGCCTGCAAACCACGTCTCACCACCATGTCTCACCAACTTTTGAGACTTCTATGTGCTGGGTTACAATGTCTGGTGCTCTTTCACTCTTCTCTCTGGCTATATTCCCACAATATTTTCCAAGAAGGCATGATCTAGCTCCACTTTTATTCTGATCTGGGTGACCCTGAGCTAACACACTGAGCTTCTCTGTTTTTTTTCCCTCACTTCACAGTACAGTCAGAAAAACACTTGAAAGGTGCCAGATATATATACTCCCTCTGAATCTTGCATACACTTCTGTGCTGTGGCTTGGTTTTTAAAAAAAAAAAAAAAAGTAGTGTAATATAGCATGGTTTCCTGCAGAACGGGACTTTCCTAGAATATCAGAGCCGTGGTTTTAGCCCCTTCAGGCTGTTTTTCTGGAGGCTGAGTAATTGCTTAGTAGATGGTATGAACCGTGGGTGTCATTACTTGTGTCCTTTGGCAGCTCTTGTAATGAAAAAAACATGGTTATTTTAATGCGGGTACCTGTGAACAAGGTGTCTGTGCTCTATGTGTGCTAATTGGGCATGGAATGGGGCTTGACAGGGAATTGGTATGTGGACTGCATCCTTCAGGGGGTTTTGCAATGCAGAGGAGCCAATTTCTGAATCCTAAATAAACTTAAGTGCAGGCTAGATCCTGAGCTCCTCAGCTTAATAAGGTGGCAATGCCTCTGAGTAACTGAGATAACAGGTCTGTAAGTAGCCATGTAAGTTTTGTGGACAAAATTCCTTACCTGCGCATTCTCAGAGACCTCAACCATAAATCATCCTTTCAGACTTGGGTGTCTAATCTCCACCTAACATTTGAATTAGAAAATTCTGCAGGATATTTTCTCTGGTCTTCTGCACTGATGATAATATTTTAGTTATTAACAGCGTTCCTGTTCATTGCAGCAAAAACCACTACCCATCCACCAAACTTCTTGTATCCCAATGGTGTGGTGATCCTTGAAGCAGAGCTTGGTAAGTTTCAATTCCTCATCTGAAAGCAAAAGAAAATGTTTAAATGAGGTATTGATAGGTAATGGTAGGTCTTGATGAAGCAAAATGGCTTTGCTCTCTGAGTTTGAGAATTTTACATAAAATGTATATATTTCCTTGATATAGATCTTTGTGGATATTAAAGGAAGGATCATGTGTTATACAGATCCCAGGCTATTTATAAGAAAAATATTCTGGTGATGTCCATGCATGGTTTTCTGGTGCTAATTTGTTCCAGGAAAGCCACTTGAACTGAAATGCCATGTACAGTTTGGATTTGAAAGATTTTCTCCAATGAAAGTAACATGGAGAAGAAACAACAAAGAAAATATAAATGAGAAATTGATTCAGGAAACAAGGTAAGAAAAAACCCAGTAGTCTGATTACTACTACAATCAGCAGCTGTAAAAATTGTTCTACAACAATTTTACTGAATATATTTTACTGAAAGAAATTCAGAAGGCTCTATTCTTCGACATATTAATGTGTGTGTCCATAAACATGTGACAGATACACACTCCACATACAGAAACACATATTGGTGGCCATAAAGTCAGGAACTCAAACTTTCTGCACAGTCTTAACTCTTTTTCCTAAAACTTTAGCTCATGGACAGCTTCAACATGAATGGTGCTCGTCTTGCCTGTGTCTGCATCAGCTGTTTTCAAGTGTTCCTCCTGTTGTGCCTTGCTAGCAACTCATATAATCTATCTTGAAAGTTGTCTCTGAGCGGGGGAATAAACCAGATCAGTAAGACAGTACTGGGGACATTGAAAGGAGTTTGGGTGCCTCAGACCCTGCGGTGAGTTTGAGTCAGTCTGAGGTCTTGCAGTGCTGAATTTCAGGACACTGGATTTCAGGAATCTTCCCTGTCAAGAATTAATCAGACTCTGGAGAGAAGCAATGTATGGGGGAAAGGCTTCCTGTGACTTGGGGACAACCCATATAGTCACCACGCTTCTCTTTCCTTCCTGTACTTCCCTGTTTCACTCACATGGTGTCCAACTTGGGCAAGAAACATAGTGGAGGAAACACAGGCAAGTGCATCTTTCACTATGCAGTTTTTATCGGAAAACTTTTCTGTACACTGTGGGAAGCAAAAGCCTTGCTGTCACTGCTAAAATCAAGTTCTTAAGAGTCATATGGGAAAAAACCCCAAATAATGATATCTCCCTCTTTCTCACATACGCCCTTGCTCTCTCACATGAGGTAGACTGGAAATCAGATTTTCCTTGTATTTTTCTAACTTTTGAATGTTTAGCTTTGTAATGTTCTTACCAAGTTTTTAGCTTTTTGCATGCATACAGTTTCTGTTTATTTTTAAAAACTCTAATGAATAAAACATTCCAAACAGACTTTCAATACAGATTGAATCCTTGCCCATGCTCATGCCTGTGTGTCTTCAGTTAGCAGAGGTAGGGCCACAGTAGACTGTCATTTTGCTGTGACATGATATGAGGTGACTTCAGGACCACCTACAGACACCTGTACTTACACAACCTTCATAGAATCAGGGAATCAATCATAGAACTGTTCAGGTTGGAAAAGACCTTTAAGATCATAAAGTCCAACTGTTGACCCAGCACTGCCAAGCCCACCACTAACCACGCCTCGAAGCACCACACTATGCATTTTTTTAAAAACCTCCCGGGATGATGATTCCAGTATCTCCCTGGACAGCTTGTTCCAATGCTTGACCACCCTCTCAGTGAAGAAATTTTTCCTAACATCCATTCTAAACCTCCCCTGGAGCAACCTGAGGCTGTTTCCTCTTGTCCTGTCACTTGTTACCTGGGAGAAGAGACCGACCCCCACCTGCCCACAGCCTCCTCTCAGGCAGCTGTAGGGAGCGATAAGGTCCCCCTGAGCCTCCTTTGCTCCAGGCTAAACACCCCCAGTTCCCTCAGCTGCTCCTCATCGGACTTGTGCTCCAGACCCTTCACCAGCTCCGTTGCCCTTCCCTGGACACGCTCCAGCACCTCCACGTCCCCCTTGCAGTGAGGGGCCCAAACCTGAACCCAGGATTCGAGACGTGGCCTCACCAGTGCCCAGTACAGGGGGACGATCACTGCCCTAGCCCTGCTGGCCACACCGTTTCAGATACAAGCCAGGACGCTGTTGGCCTTGTTGGCCACCTGGGCACACTGCTGGCTCATGTCCAGCCGGCTGCTGACCAGCACCCCCAGGCCCTTTCCCACCAGGCACTTCCCAGCCCCCCTTCCCCAAGCCTGTAGCGCTGCGTGGGGCTGCTGTGACCCAAGGGCAGGACCTTTCAAAGAGAAATGCTGAAACTCAGAAACCCTGGGTACTCTAGAGTAGTTACAGACACAGATCTGTTGCCCACAACCCTCACTCACCCCCAGAGATTTTCCTCTGTTATCTCTTTATTTCCTATACTTCTGTCTCTTACATCTGTCTCGCTCTGCCTATCCTGTTCTTGTTCTTGTTAGCCCTGAGCAAGAGGCTGTGCTGTTCAGCCTTTTTGCCCAGCTAGTTCTCTCTTGGTTCTCCTTTTTGAAGTTCCATTTCTCTGCCTTTCCTCTAGTGGAATTTTTTACATCTTAGAAAAACACAAATAATCTTATAGAAGTCAAGGAGGGCTATATATTTAAATCTAGGCAAGTGTTTTAAGTATTTCACTGAGTTGACAAATTAAGAATAAACCGTTCAGTCTGCAGACCTTTGATGTTAGTATTTTCTTACAATGTAAAAACCAGAGAGAAGTTCCAAACCAGAATATGGCATTGCTGTTAGAAGTTCAAGCTGAACTTTAAGAAGGTGCACGTTCCTCTTAATTTGTATTTAAGACATTTGGGGATTGTATGAATAAACAGCAAAGATATCATGCAAATACATATTTTTTCTCTTTAGTGTTTATCCAGAAGGTTTAAAGGGGCACACACTTCTTCATGTTGCAAAACTGAAAGAAGTTACTGAAAGGGACCTCAGAAGCAACTTCACGTGCTTTGCTGAGAATTCGGTGGGGAATGCCACTGGTGTAATCCAGCTGAAGAGAAAGCAGAGAGGTAAAACTATTTTCCCTTGAAGACAGATTTTGATTTACTCACTGCTACAAATTCAGTTCCCATTGACACTGACTTTTTAGCCAGCTGTAGAAGTTTCTTGAAACTGAATGGGAAAAGTTTGTTTTGTCATATGTCTAGAAAGGCATGTTGTTCTGAGGACTGCTCAGGACAGGGGTATCTGGGGACTTACTGCAGGCAGGTGGGTCAAGTGGAAGCTGGAAAGTAACCGTGAGGAAGAAGAGGAGAATAGCATCTCTGAATATTAATAGGAAATCTACTAAACTGAAACAAAGTGGCTGCTGAAAGAAATAATATTCCTTGATTTTCATAGGATATTTCTGTTTCCTTAGTCTTTAGTGTGCACGTTTCTGAGAAGTTACCATAACTGATATGAATGTGTCAGCCTTTCAAACAAAGGCCAAAACCAGAATCAGTGTGGAAATTAAACCATTGAACCCTAGTTCACAGTGGAGATTCATCACGGGAGTGGCACAGGAAGTCTCCAGCAGGGCACTGTCTGCAGCTGTGTGTGTTCTGATGTGACTTTTCCATCTCAAGTAACGACTGCTCTCAGCCCTGCTGAGTGGCACCACAGACCATTTACTCTGTGCCTTCCATCACAGATTGGCTTTTCATACCATCAAGCGGATGCCGTTCAAAAAGCTCCCTGATGGTGAACTGAAACTCTATGTTAAGGCTTGCAGCTAAACGAATTACTGACTTCCCTAAAGTTTGCCGGCAGGGCAAGAATGAAGATTGTGAGATGGTTTGCCCCCATTTCTGGACTGAGTTTTTCATCTAGAGTGTCAACATAATTTTGGAAAGCCTGAGTTATGATAGTACCCTTTTCTTTCTACAGTGTTTCTCTTATATGTACTATGCAGCGCCATTTCTACTCTATTTGCATTCCTCTTGTGCACTGCCCTTATTTACCAGCACTGGATTGAAATAGTGCTGATGTACCGAAGTTATCTGGTCCACAACGAAACTACAGGAGGTAAGAAACATTGTGTAATATTGATGTTCTCCGGTTTTTCTACTGCCTTTTGCTGTGTGGGTTAATCCAGTGTGATTAATCGTTTAGTTAAATTCTCTTAATGACCCTATTCTCTTTGAGCTGATACAGAGGTTGTTAAAGCTAGCAAGGTGCCCAGTGGATTCAGATGGAAAAAAAGCCAGGCAGTGTGGAGGAAATATCTAACACCAACTGAAATATCACGGTTAGCCTTTTACAAGATCCCTAATTTACCCGTGGAAGATCAGAGTAGGAAGTTGAACTCTGGCAGTCCTGTTGCAGGGGATAATAGAACATTTCCAACACTTTAACCTCATTCTTCCAAAGCTTTCAACGAAGCCTGTGGACAAGAATCAAATGTCGTTGCAGAACTAAGGGAAGGATTCCAGAGTCTATTGTATTTTTCACTTGAAGCCAAATAATTTCTCAGAAGAATAAACAAAAGAGAGAAATAAGATGATCTAGGGCACCAACAGAGAAGTTTATTTTTGAGACATATTCATATTTCCTGTCTAAAAATTATGTTGACCATCTTGACATTTACTCCAGAGTCATCAGCTTTTGATATTTCAAATCTCCATAGCAGCATTGTCCCATCATCTCAACTTAAATGGGCTTCTGACACAGTAGACAGTGTAAAAATGTATCAGAAATGACTGTGCCTACTTCAAAGAACTTAACATACCATTCTCTTATTGGCTTGAAAGAAATCTGATAGTATGTGCCCTAGGAAATTCTTCTAAAAATTCTTGAATCTTGATGCAACTTGAGATGCAGGTGTCTGTTCTGCTTTTGTGTTTGTATGCATATATGTAGATTATACAAGAGTGTGAAATAACTGTATTTAGATGTCTATAAATACATATGCAATGAGACAACTGCCCTTTTGGAAAGTATTTTTGTGAGCCCTAAGACAGCTGGCAAAAGCGATTTGGGAAATCACTCAAAATTTCCCCTCTATTTGGTAACAAATTGACTTAAGAACCTCTGGGAATTTCCCTCAGAGCTCACCCTGATGTCAGTAGGACAGAGACAGACCTGCCAAGATTTTTGCACTGAGGCTGAAGACACCGTTGTGTTCCACCGTCACAGCCTCTGTCCTGCTCCCTGACTCTCATGTACTGCATGCACACAGCACCATTTGCAGCATGCAGGCATGGAGTATGCAGACCAGCTGTGCCTACCCAGATAGTTCTCTGCCTAAGGTCATTTGCCATAAAATGTGTTCTCTTCCACAGGATTATGTCCTTCTCACTTCATGTGGATGCATATCAAGTCACCTGAGGTCTGAAAGGGCTTGCTCATAGAGCAGAAAAGCAGTAGTTATGACTTAATTTTGCCATTTCTTCCTTTCCATCATTTCTTCCCTCCCATCCCTTTTAGCACAGAATCAGAGAACCGCAAAATCTCACAAGGTTGGAAGGGACCCCTGGGGGTCATCTGATCCCACATGCTGCTCAAAGCAGAGCCAACCCGGGCCACGTTGCTCAGGACCTTGTGGACAGAGAATCCACATCCTCCCTGCAGAACATGCTGCAGTGTTTGACGCAGTCTCACAGTGCAAACTTTTTCACTAACATCTCATGAGAATTTCCCTTGTTGCAACTTGTATCTGTTGCCTCGTCTGTTACTGTGCACCTCAAAGAAGAGTCTGTCTCCATCATCTCTGTATCCTACCGTTGGTAGTTGAAGACAGTAGTAAGGTCAGCTTTTTTCTCATGCCTCTTTAACCCTTGGGCTTCCTCCTTAGCCAATTCAGATACATCTCTTAAAAATCTTGCCTTTTTCCCCAAGGAGAAAGAAGCAACGTAGAAGCAGTGATACTAACATTTATAGATCACATATGCAGTCACTTTTCTTAAGCTGGGTATTCTTCATTTTCTACCCTTTGGGCATCTTAAATGTCTGTGCAAATGTTCCTTAGGTTATAACTGTTCTTCTGTATAATCCTGGGGGAAAAAAAAAGGTCCTAGTGGTGCTTACTGTATACTTGTTTTTAACTTGCTATTGTAATAGTAGTATTATAAAGGAAAATGGTGGTGTATGTATTAATGGTCATTGTCTAATAAGATTGCAATGACCTCTATGGGTGAAATGAGGAATATGTGGCTTGCAGTGAAATTTATTGTCATTTAAAAACTGTTTTCAAAGGCGCTTCAATTCAGGGTGTAGCTGAATTGGAGTTCAGCTAAACCAGTCCAGTGAACCCCTGCCCCACCTTCAATTCCCATATTAGTCCTGCGTGCCTGCTGGTGGTGGTTCACCCTTGTGGGCCTAAATCATCTCAACCCAGCAGAAAAACCACTCGGTAAAAGACAGTGACTAGCTAGCAAATTGAATCTACTTCCTCTGTTACCACCAGAGCTTCAGCACGAGTGGAAGGAAGTGGTGGGAGCGTGTAGCCAGGAGGAGAGGGGAGGAGCGGAGATGCAATGTGTGTTGTCTAATCACATCCTTGGCCTCCAGTGCTAATCTGCACACCTATGTTTTGTTTAGATTATATACTTTCTGCTATGTGCCCAGCTCATGCATGTTGTTAGTTTTCTCTGTGTTTCCTTTGCTCCTTGGAATCCGTATGGGATCTTCCAGATCCTGTGGGAACTTGATGGCTCTAGCTCAGGTTTGTGATCCTAATCTTACATCTAGGGATAGAAATCAGGAGCTTGACACTGAGGCATGGGGTGATGATACTCAACACCATTACTTAGATGTCTGTGCTGGAGGCAGGTATCTCAGTTCCCATGCAGTGAAGGAGTGGTATATGGTAAAATCCAGAGAGCTTCTCAGCTCACCCTGTAGCAGCACCCTGCAGTAGCATCCTGCGCTAAACAGCTTCTTTCTTTCTTTCTTGTTTCTGTTAACTGTATTGACACATGATACAACTCAGCTGATTGAACATAGGGTCTGATGTCATTTGAGCTGCCCGATGATGTCCTGTCATTCCAAAAGATTTGAGTCTCCAATAGTTTGCACCTCAAATTGGACAGTCTCATCAACCTTAGGACACCTTAAATGTCATCAGGCAACAACATATGAGGAACTGGACTGAGCTCACTGTGCTTTTTGCTTTCACCAGAAATGCTTTTTGTTTTCTTCCCTCCTCCCTCAAGTTAGCTCCAATTTTATTCAGCAAATAGATAAGATTTGCTTTTGCCTTGTAGTTAAGAATGGGCCTAACCTGGGTCATTGGTACCAGGGTGTTTCAAAGCTGAGACAAGTTCTTCATATATTTTTCATCTGCACTTCACAAACATATTCTTTTAATGAGACTGCAACAAAGTTCAGGAACTGGTCAGTACTTGATGTCTGAGCTGATACTTGGATCAGACTTAGGCTTTGCTACTTGCACCAGTCTCTGATAGAAACATACTGTATGAAAATAGCGCATCTTTCGCAAGCAGCTAATATTTAAGATAGTTGTTCCTTTGAAATTCACTATTTTTTTCAAAAAGGTTGTGCATTAATGAGTATTTTTGGAATCCGTGTTTGGGCAAACAGAGAAAAGATTGGGAACCATTCCCTGCAACATGGATTTTGCCTGAAAGAGGCCAGATCTCCCACTGGTGAAAAGTGGACTGTGTTTGTGAAAATGCAGATAAATGCCTGATTTAACCTTCCTTGCACCAGTAATCTGTAGCTTCCTCATTTGCTTTAGTAGTCTATGTTTAGAAAATTTGCAAGAAAGTGAGGACTAAAGGTTGGCTTTGGGTAGCTGGATGGCTGTACTTCATGATCAAGTGATAATTTTAGATTTGTGTTGTGCCTACTTAAATAGATATAAATGAAAACTGAGCATTAAGCAAACAGCTGAATCCTTCAGACAGACTTGTTAATGTATACGGTGTTATTTATTTTAGATGGCAAAGAATTTGATGCATTTGTGTCCTATGCAAAACTAGACTCTTCTGAAAGTGACTCTGCTCTAATTAGTGAGGAAAAATTTGCCTTGGAGCTTCTTCCAGATATGCTGGAAAAAAAATACGGATATAAGTTATGCATTCTTGAAAGAGATATCCTTCCAGGAGGAGGTAAGATCCCTGTGAATGGTAGAAAATATTCAGTTCCTTATAAAATTGGTTTTCACTTTCCAAAAAACCTTATGCACCAGATCAGCAAATGGTATATTTTGGTACTGGAGCTTCTGCTCAAATCTCATCGTGTTTTGATCATTATATCTGTCCCCTGTACCTGAAGCATACATACATTTGAGTGTGGTGGCTGGGAGCTGCTAGGCTGAGACAAAGCTTCTTGTCCAAGAATTTCTTTGCAAGCAGACTCCATTCTCTGAAAAGAAGACCCCAAATATTTCAGTGGTTGCTTTCTGAGCAACTTCAGTCAGTGCTACCTGCAGCAATTAGAAAGGCCTCAGTACCTGTCCCTAGGAGAGACAAAGACAACTCAAAGTGTCCCTTGAGACCCTGTATGAGTAGCAACAAAGTGTGTTGAGGTCTCAGCTGTGACCTCCACCTCCTGAGCAGCAAGTTGTGTACTCTGGGCTATGTAAGAACAGCCATGGTACCCTCTGATAGCGAGCACGTTTCTAGGGGTTATGTGACTGCTCAGCATCCCTATTTTTTGTTTTCCTTATTTCTGGGTTTTAGCTGTTGATAAGATAAAAATGTTCGTTATAGAATGCAGTAACGATTGCCATTTCTTCTCTAGCATACACAGATGAAGTTGTTACAGCTATTAAACAAAGCAGACGAGCAATAATTATTTTAAGCCCAGCCTACGTCAGCGGACCAAGCATTTTTGAACTGCAGGCAGCAGTGAACTGTGCATTGGAAGACAAAAAGATCAAACTGGTATTAATAAAGTTCCAGGCTTTCCAAGAGCCAGAGACTTTGCCTCCAGCAGTGAAGAAAGCTCTTCGGATTTTACCAGTCATTACCTGGAATTCTTCTATTTCTGCTGCTCCAACCAAGAAGTTCTGGAAATATGTGTATTACCACATGCCAGTGAAAACTACTAAGGTGCTGGGAAACTGCAGCCTAAAAGGCTTTTTCCAAAGGTTATTCAGCCTGGTATATCAATAGCAGAAATTTCAGAGGGATGGCAGCAGGTTCAGGAATAGTGATGTAAAGGACCTTTTCCACATCAGCTGACCACTGTGGACTGTCACTGCACTCAGCAATAGCTCACTCCAAAACAGTGAGGATGACTGCAGTGTGACAGTGCTGCAGCCCCACAGTAAAACTAAGTGCATGGCGCACAACTGTAAATGTGAGCTATCTTTCATAAATTATTATTTTATTATTATATTTATTATATTTATTATGTTCTTTTGCTGTTATGTTGAGGCATACATGTGAATATTTTGTTCTTTGCACTGTATTTCTTCTGGAATATTTTTATACTTGTTTTCTAGAAAAATATTAAAAAAAAGGAACTCCAGAGGAAGCTTTCAGTTTAATTTTCCTGTGCAATCTAGTGGGACAAATCCAAACTCTTTAAATGAGTTACATCCTCCTGTGGGAGCACCAAGGAAGTACCGTGGAAGACTGCTACAACTGGGTATGTTGAAGGGATTGAGAAAAGAAGGAACACCGCGTCAAGGCTGATCCCAGGCACCTCCATCCTTTCTGCAATGGGAGAAAGCATTCCTACCAGTTGCAAAACATCTCATCTGCTGGCATTACGGGTGTGTTGCAGTTATAAATCAAAGTCCTGGTTGTCACAGCTAGTAGATTTCCAGGGACTCTGAAGTCTCTCCCTTGCAGCCCTCTAGCTGCTAACTCTCCAGGGTTCATATCACTTACTCTCAAAGCATCTCGCAGCCTGTGTGTATATGGCTGTAGCTAAGTGTAATGCAATGGTTAGTGGTATGACAATCTGAGTAGGAGAGCCACTGCTCTGATGTTCTGCTGACTTCATTTGGCCTTCAATTTAACAAATCCTTGGTTTATAATGCTAATTGAATAGCTCATCTGCCAGACTCTTTGCTGGAGAGAGACTTCAAGAAATACTGCTGTTAACAGGACTGGTATACTGAAAAAAGAACAACTTTTTTGGAAGCAGGCTGGACATCATCCACCTAATTTTGTATTGGGTTCAAAGCTTTCAGTGGGATGAGCGGTAGTGGTGCTGTGGGGCAGAAGCAGAAGGTAGTGCCTCATGTAGAAACAGAACATCAAACGTCATCACTGGCTGTACCACAGAAAATTTTGACACTGCAGTTGTAGCTGCATTAGGGATTTAATTCAGATAATGATAAGGTTTTGAAGCAAATCTCCCAGTTGTCACCAGTTGTTGCCTTTTGCTTTGCACTATAGGGCATCGCAGGTGTACACATTGGATACCTTTCCATAGAAAGTCAAGTGAAAGACATTCCCCACCAATGAAGAGCCATTAAGTCCGTGGGACCAGTTGGCCTGAAGGAATCCCCCTGAAACACACGCAGTGCAGATGTGGGGTCCTCAGTACTGGTTGTTTTGGAGTAGTCTGCACTGTTTTCCAGCACAACCAAATCAGCAGGCAATTTGAATAACTTGCAAGTAAATTAAATTTACTTACTTCTAATGTATGTAATACAGGCTTTAGCAACTTCTACTATGTGCAGACACTAATATGTTTGCTCACTTTGTTATCCTAACAGTAAACATGGTAGCTGTGGTGGAAAGAAGAGACTCACCTTTTAAAATAAATGTTCCATAACGCTGAATATCGTGTTGGAGGAGGAGAGGAAAACAAATGCCAAATACAAGACAATTCAAGATCCAGTTCTAGGCACGTGATGTGACTCAGACCTCCCCCTGGTTATTGTTACAGTGTGCTAAGTTACACACGTACATTCGAGAGAGAGAACACGTTTCTAAACGAGAACGTAGTTTGGGCGCTCCTCCACCAGATGTCCCTGCCGTGAGCCCTGCGGAGTCTATTTACACACCGAGTGGCTTTGTCACCGGGTGAGACAGGGCCAGTGAGCAGTGCCAAGTGTGGTACCTGAGGTGCCAGTTGCGCTGGGGAGGCAGACGGGGAGTGAGGGCAGGAGAGGAAGGTCCGGACCAGGCTCTCCTGCCTGCTCAGGGTGCCACTGTCTCTCCTACCTGATGCTATTTACTAATGCTGTGCTGGCTGCCTGAATGGTGTGCAATGCAGCTTTTTTTTTTTTTTTTTTTTTTTTTTTTTTAGTGACAGTGGGAAAAAAAAATCAGTGCAGCTGGATAAATAACATAGTTAGAAAGGGCTTTTTTATTCCTTAACAGGGCGATGCTGTGGCCAAGGTTTATCTGGGTCGGAGGAACCTGCAGAACCGGTATCTTCATACAAACTCCAGGCCCGCCTGTAATACAAGGAACAGGACAGGCACATTAGGACTTTTAAAATGACCTTTAATAGGCAAATGAAGCAGCCCTGAGGAAGAAGTCTATGAGCAGCGCGAATCAACAGGAGTGAGTGTTGCATACCTTCATGCACCCACTGTATGCTCTACCTGTAATAAAAGAGTCATGGCCCCAGACATGGGCTCTGCCGCACTTGCACATGCAAAGCTTTTAACCTGGTTGGTGTCCCTGTTGAGTCTGGTATGCTGTTCTGCTGCTGCTACCGTGGATGAGCCCAACCCGGGCAAGAGTTTCTTGCCTCAGTATGAATCTGATCATGGGGGAGCTGTTGACTCTTCACAAGATACAAGGCTACATGTTTTCACAGTGGACTATGACTATGTGCAAATTCCCTATGAAGTTACCCTTTGGATCCTCCTTGCCTCTCTTGCAAAAATAGGTAAGTAGAATATGGGATCTTGGGACCTCCTACCTTCGCAAGAAGTTAAATATGCACCATCTAACCAAGTATCTTCCATGCATTTTTGTAGCTGGGACTGTTTTTACAGTTTCTTTCCTCAAAAGAACAGGTGTGTTCACTACCATGACAATGACAAAATTCCATCTCTGAATGCTTCCAGATTACTTAAGTAAATATATGACCCCTAATTTTCATGTCTCTTGGGTTTATCAATGTTAGTGAGTAGCAACAGAGCTCCCCTACAGTGCTGTCCATCCCTTTTTCTAGGCTTCAAACATCACAAGATAGCAGAATTTGCCACAGCTGTAGAAATCAGTAACACCAGGCTGAGACTTCAAGTATGTTGAATTTGGGGGAGAAAAGTGGGAATAATTCTTCCTTTGTGTGAATAATAGGAAGCATTTCCCTGTGAGTCTTTGTTTTGCATGTTTGCTCCTTAAAGTTGCTCAAAAAGTAATACCGGAGGAGAGGGACTGAGAGTCTAAGAGGGTGTGGCTCGCGGAGATGTAGGGTAAGTGCCTTTTGAATACATATCAATACATCTAGCTTCTATTAGAGCTCCATGTAGCTATCTGAATGAAGACAGACAACTCAGGGAGAAGTAGGGACTGTGATTAACATAGCAAAAATGGCTCACCATGTATCCTACAGGTTTGCATGGCTGTGCTCAAACTATTTTGACCATTCAGCATTCATGCAGCAATAGCAAATAAATGAAGGTGAAGAGCTGCACGCATGTGATTTCCCTGTTTGTTTGATCTTTCCATTACTATAGAACAGGCTAGTAGGTGGGACTGATGACTTTCTGGAGGTGGCCTGAAGATAAACATTTTTCATGTCATAGTCACACGATTGACAAAAATTGTTGCCATGGGCCATGATTCGCCAGTTTCATAATAGCTGATGATCTCAATCCAATTCCTATAAACAAATGTCTTCACTGCTAACATAATAATAAAAATTTTCACAAATCAAATGTGTTGTTATGGCATCAGCAGAGTGTGTTAGCAGTAAGCATATTGATCAATTTCATTATTCATCATCCATAAAAGCACAGGACTTGCCATATGGCAAATCTACTCAATGTTCTTGTTTTGAGCAAGAAATAGATACTTTAGAAGAACTGTGTGATGCCTCCCAAGCAGACTTGTTCCTTAGCTGGGAGTTTTCAAATAATATTATTTTTGATGGAAAGCATGGGGCTGTTGACTTCAAATCTACTTGGAAGAAAGAGTTAGTTTCAATAATCTAGTTACCCACTGAAGAACATTTCCAAACTGTTACAAATTTTTAGTGTTTTATTCGCATATTATCTTCTTTCTCTATTTTAAGATTTTAGGGTGGGAAACATTTCTGAGACCTTGAAAAGCAAGACAGTTCCCTTATTCTGTAAAACTGACAGAAGATTTGAACATTACTTTTTCAATTAAAAAAGGAGATGAGTAGATTTATGATCTTAACATACTTTTTGATACAAACAAATAGTCTCCTAAATAAATTATTTTCAATTTCATAAACATATTTTTTTTGCCTTTACTTTTGAACATTGTTAATTTGAGGGTCACAGAAATGCAGTCACGGCATTAGTTTCTAGAGTTATGGGATGAAGGCTTACCTAGCTTCAGGTATGGAGACACAGCCATTGGATTTATAGGTTTCTTAGTCTGCCTCATA
Organism: Falco rusticolus; assembly: GCF_015220075.1. Lineage (NCBI taxonomy): Eukaryota > Metazoa > Chordata > Aves > Falconiformes > Falconidae > Falco > Falco rusticolus. The sequence goes on along the minus strand of NC_051188.1, from coordinate 68,536,784 downwards.
GTCTTTCTTGTAAATTCTGGAAAATTCCTTACATTTCTAGTAGAAGCACTTCTCATTTGCAGTATGATTACACAGTTCCTGGTATAGAGACTAGATGAGCCATTGCTAGACGTTATCTTAGTATTGGTATCAGTATCGATGTCTGATGGGAAGATTATATGAATGCAGTTGCAGTAGCAGTACGCTAAAACAGGCAGAAGGAGCTTCACACCCACAACATTTATACAGTAACTGTAGCCCTGTTTCCATAACACAGCTTGGCTACCTTTGTGCTTGTGAGCTGACCTCAGCTGTGCGTGACTGTCCATATCACCTCAGTTCGGTGTGCTCCTGCTCGGCTCTGGCCCGTGCCGACAAGCCTTCTCCCAGGCAGTGCCGAGGCAGGCTGTGGTCCAGGATCTGTTCCCACAGGCAGTTTGGATATGACCACTTTTTGCTGAGGTAGGGAAGAGAATGCTGGGGTAGGGAAGAGAATTTGGCTGTACAGATGCAAGCTGAACCTTTCTGCTTGGAAAAGTCTTTGGCCTGCTTAATTTGCTACTGTAGACTCAGCCTTTATTCTAGCAAGGGGAAAAAAAAAATCCCTTAGGGTGCATTACTTTCTCAGATATTTGAGAAAATATCTGAGATAATGTTGAGGCTGCTGATAGTTCTTCCAGCTCTGCTGAAATCACTGGTTTTCTTTCAGCGAACGGACTCAGAAGGCTCTTTACAAAATGTTGTTTACCTTTTGGAGGAACAGAAGTTCTCCCAGAAAAGTGAGGTTAATCAGCTTGTACAAAGCCTTGTGTTACTGTCGCTTCATTCCTGCTGCTTTGGATATTTTGTTGAGTGAATACTCACTGCCTCTGTTTGTGGATCACCTGGAGTCCATGCCATGCTTCAGGAGAGTGTTGGAAGTGGAGGAAGCTGAGTAGACCATGGTACCTGAGCTGCTCCCTGCTTCCTTGGGTTTCTCCAGGTCCCTGGTCCCAAATCCAGCAGGAGCTCTGCAGCCAGGGACCTGCCTCAGCACTGGGGGGATCTTCCTTTGAACCTGCAGCCAGGGACAGGGGTCTCTTTGAGATGGAGGGACAATTCTGTGCCCCAAAGGCTTGGTAGTAGTGATTGCACAGCAAGGATTCTTGAATATTTTCTTTCCAAATTGTGAGGCATGTTTTCAAAGAGGTTTCTGCATTCCTAGAAGTGGAGCTTAGACTCAGGCACATTTGCTCAGCAATTGAGACCTGGGGAGTGGGAAGAAAAAAGGTTCATGACCAAACTGTTCCCCTGCTTTAGCGATACAAGTCTGGAAATATTTCATTTTTAAGGGAACAATACTGCCTGTTTTTACATTCATAATCCTAAGAGCAAAACCTGGCTGTCTAAAGACAAAGTCTTCGAAGGCAGGCAAAACATCAGTCTGACATCAGGTTAATCTAAACCTGACTAATACCCTAATGTTTTATGCAAGGTTTCCATCTCTATCACCGATTACCAAGACTCATGCCCGAAAGCTGCATCCTGATTGCCATTGGAGCACTGGTAGGAGCAATCATCTATGCTTCTGATCACAAGTCTCCACCGGTGATGACCACAAGTATTTACTTCTTGTATCTCCTTCCACCCATCGTCCTGGAGGAGGGTTATTTCATGCCAACTCGCCCATTTTTTGAGAACTTTGGGTCCATCCTGTGGTGGTCTGTGCTGGGATCTCTGCTAAACTCGTTTGGGATTGGCCTCTCCCTCTACGGAATCTGCCAGATTGAAGCCTTTGGCCTGACAGACCTGAACCTGCTGCAGAACCTCCTCTTTGGCAGCATGATTTCAGCTGTGGATCCTGTGGCTGCTCTGGTAGTTTTTGAAGAAGCCTCCGTTAACGAGCAGCTTTACATGATGATCTTTGGAGAGTCATTGCTAAATGATGGCATAACTGTGGTGAGTTTCTTTCCACTCATTGTCTTCCCCTCTTTGGGTTCCTGTGGCTTGTAGGATTATTGGGCACAGGACTAAAGCAGCTTTGAGGAGTTCCTAGATACATTATTCTATGGATACTCCACTCCATTACACTGAAGTAATTTCAATGTATGTAAAGAGTACATCTTACATTAACTCTTTCAAAAACGTATTGGTTTAGAGCTGCTGGAAGAGGGAAGCATACAGATACACATGTTGCTCTTGTATTCCCTGAAGTGAATAGAAAAGCTATAGCTGATCTTGCTGTGAGGATCAGTGTAAGACCTAGGAATGTTCTTGACATTGTGCAAGCAAACAAATAGAAAATTGTACCACATAAAGACTGAAGGCAACGAGGGTACTGATAGAGACCCTGCCTTTTCATGTGCTTTAGAGAGCCCTCCGGGGAAAAAAACCAAACCAAACCAAACCAAAACCAAAACCAAATACAAACCCAAAAACCAACCCCCCAAAAAAGCCAGACATGGACAACCTCTGGAGGCTGCACTTCTCCAGCCATTTCTGGGAAGTTCCCCAGAGACCCTAGAGAAGAATTCCAGAAGCCACTAATAACTTTGCATAACTCTGTTTCTAGCAGTAAAAAACCTGACATCTGACAAATGTTCACCTTTCTTGGCTATCTTATCTTAAGTGTCCAGAAACAATGCTTCTTACTTTTATTTTTTTATATGAAAAATTTGTTTTTACAGAGCTCCTTTTGCTAATACTTTTCCTCATTTCTTATTATTTCTATGAAAACTTGGAGCAACCTGAAATTCTAGCTGCAAAACACAATTGACAAAAACACTTAGAACACACGTATTTTTCAAGAAAGAAATTCAAGCAGGAGATGTTATTTCTCAGAAACAAACAGGACTGCTCTTGTGCTCCAAGTTAACTGCAGGTTAAGGAGTTTTGCTAGATAAGATCTTTACAGAATTTAAATCACAGGAATCTAAAATATATAAAAACTATTCAGGTACTGTTATACATGAGGTACAGCACAACTTGGACTTGTAAAGTCTGTACAGAGTTCATTGTTGAAAGGCTTCATGGGAGAAGTGCAGTTTATGAGTAATGTGAAAAGGAAAAGAAATTAAATAAATTCTTGCAGTCACAGCCTATTGATCATAAATCGTTCCCCTTGGTGAATCAGAGCTGTAGGGCTGATGTAGAACCAAGGGACAAATGTTACTCAGCTTTAAATGAAACTGTTTATGCGTTATAGTTGTAACAAAAAATTCCCCAATGCATCTATCACTTCCAGTTGTCTTTTTGGTTCCTTCAAGTGCAGACCTCAAAAAGTAATATGTCTTCCTCACTCTGGAAGAGCCTGTTTCATCCTTTTTTTGACTGGCTCACTACCTCACCTTCCCTTTTTTCTCAGCTGTTATTTATGATGTGGGATCCAACTCATAATGGTGTTCACATGATCTTTCAGTTAGGATCCTGTTATTGCATCCGTGTAGTGACAGAAAGCCTTTAAAAACAGTGGTATTTAGGCATTTCTCAGCACCACTAAGTGTGATAGCAAAAAAGATGAAAGGACTGTACATGGGGAGCGTTGGCCACACCACTGTGAGTTGCCTTTGCCCCATGTGCCCTCATCTTTGGGGAACCTTCTCCCAGCAGCTATGTTGCAATCAGTTTGTCAGCTCCTGCTGATGTATCTCCACATTGACCACCTCTCATATATTTTCTGGGCATTCAAATTTTCCAAATCTCTACCTGGCTTCATGTTTGAGAAGTCTGAAGTATTTGTCACCTGGATGGAGCCCAGTAGGTTACTTTCTCCTCTCTGATACCCCCCCTTTCCTTTTAAAAGGCTTTAAAACTGCTTATCTTGGGTGTCTTATCTTACCATTTCCTCCCTGTTCCTCTCTTAACAGTTTCCTTTGAGTTAACTCTGTGTTTAAAAAGATAATATCACCAAAATATATTAAGCATACATATTTTTGATTGTTTAAATACAAGTATCTGCTGGTTCTCTCCAGTCTGCTTATCAGCTTGACCATTTTTTCCCCTAGCAGGAAAAACTGGTATAAAATTTGCTGGACTTGTGTGTTATATTTGAGGCAACAATAACTCCCTCTCCTATATTTAGTTCAATATCCTTGTATAAAAAAATCACAAAATAACATACTGTGGAATTAGAATGATGATTTAGGGGTTATGCCTTTATGTAGGGGACTGGGACAAAAATGGCTAATTTACCCTTTCTACTCATTTGTAGGACCATATAGGGCCTCAGTAGGGCCATGCCTGTGGATGGAACAAGGCTCCAGGTCCTGTTCATTGCTTCTTTTACTGGTTGCTTCTGAGTGGACTGTTAGCATCAGAATAGTACAAACAGCAACAGGACTGGTCCTAGCAAGTATCATACATTAGGGGAGTTCCAAAGCTCTGTTCAAAACAGTGATGTGGGTAAATCCAGTGTGGATTTCATTTAAACCTGAACAGAGGTGGAGGACCCTGATTTTGCTGCAAAGTATTTCAGGCATCTGAAGCTCTGGTCCTGCATACACACAGACCGTTTCTATCTCAAGAGGAGCTGAGCACCTGTGTGCAACAGGAAATTGATTCTTTCCTCTGACTACTTCATCTCTGAGGCTTGATTTGAGAAACACTGAGAACACCTATACATCCTGCTGTACTCAAAATTAAGTGGCAGTGACTATTTAGACTGCTATCTAATGGTGCCTTCTCTTCTTTGTGCGCAGTAGCACAGCAATTAAATAAACCTACTGCATGATGGAGACCCACATAAAATTGATTTTTTTGTTTAAAGGTATTTGAATTTACCCCTCTGATGTCACTGAGGAAGCCTTTGACTACTGGATTGTATGGGTGCTAGGGAGGAGGATGGAGATATTTCTCCTGCTGTTGAAGCTGACCTATGTGTTTAGACTAAAATTAAGTGCATGTGGTCAGAAAGAGCTATCACGGTGGAAAGAAAAGAGTTATGAAGGCTGCCTGTGTTGGTGTTTAAGGCAGTCGCTTGAAAATCTTTTTTCCAATGCTTCTGATGTGGATGATATTTGCAATGCTCGTATCATAGACAACTGGAGCAGGGACCAGTCCCTGGGGAGGTCCCCTGTGGATGACAGTGTCACACTGCCTCTTCTTCTCCCTGGCTCTAATAGCCACCCAGTGGTACACCACTACATGGTAATATCCCCTCCAAAAAACCCAAAGCATGACATTCTCAGAGTTGTTAAATGAGGCCAGCTATCAATCCATCCCTTCTTGTTGGGTGAACAAAGGCATCTTGAGCTGATTCAGGCTTTTCTACCATATAAAGAATTATAGTACTCTGTTTACTGGCACAAACACTGCAATGTAACTTATCCAAGCAGCAGTTACATGGAGCCTCACTTGTATGATGCAGTGCAGGATGCTGTGCAGAACAGTTTACTCCCACAAAGCATGTTACAAAAAAAATGAGAACTATGTCGCATTTCCATAATTTCTATTTTAATGCCAATTCAGTTATATCATATAAACGCTTTAGGAACTAGAAAAAAGGAGAAAAACTTACTATCATTTGCTGAGTGTAATTTGTTTTATTCATAAGTCAGCATAGATTCATGCCTTGGTATCATTTATAAAGAATCATGTCTTCAAAACAGGCTGAAGTCTGCAAGAAAGGGGGAACAGAGAGGGAACAGGTTTTGTAATTAAAAGCTATATGGTAAGTACAGTAAGGTTTACTTACTGTGGAGAGATGAACCCTCTTTTCCTTATCTGCCACTGAAGAACCTAATTTCGTACATATTCATCAGGAAAAAGAAGGTCTGGATATTTTCTCACATGAAACATTTTGTTGTGCTTTGTCTGTCCCCCCAAAACACTAGCGATGATCTTTCTGGAGAACAGGCTGTGTGACAGCTCAAGGTCATATATGCCCAGCAGCAATTTAAGATTAGATAGTAGCTGGGGAATAATTATTATCCTAATAAGCTTGGCTCTTCTACCTGAAAATATCTGCTTTAATCTTCTTAATAGCCTTCTGGAATTAACTATACGAAGAAGAAAGACCAAAGAAAACCAGATAAGGAAAATGATTTTGGTCTGTTTTGCATTTTTGAATTAATGCTTTGGTGCAACAGCTTTGGAGACCTGGTATCTTTAGATGTTCCCAAAATTCTCTTGCAAACTGAAAGGTGACTTTCATGCATTACACACTCCCTGTAACAGATCTGTCAGGACTTAATGTTAACCGACTGTCAGCAATAAGACCTTTCTATTACTACACCACTCATTACTGTGGAAACTTCCTATTAGTTTCTAAAAGATGGATGAAAGTGCAATATACTGAAGATTTTTCATCATGTATTTCTGCAGAAAAGAAATTAATATTAATAGAAGTATGGTAAACTTATCTCCTCTAAACTAAATTAAAATATCTTTATAGATCAAATTACATAATGTAGAAAATGAACTCTTTCATCTAATCTGACACTGTTTTTTCTTTTTCATCATTTCAAGCTTTCTAGTCAAAATATATGTGTGAAGGGTCTTTAGGCCATTTAGAGTGCCACAGCTTTTGGTTCCCACTTTGAGATTGACACAGAGTTCCTGGGAAGAACATTATGTAGCATCAAATCCCAAACATGTGAGGACAGAGAAGCTGTATTTTTCTAGCTGGAGACAATATGAAAGCTAGGCTACCATTTCCCTTCCCTTCCCTTCCCTTCCCTTCCCTTCCCTTCCCTTCCCTTCCCTTCCCTTCCCTTCCCTTCCCTTCCCTTCCCTTCCTTCTCCTGCTTCATTTCCCATTCTGGTAATGTTTCATGGGGTTTATGTGCCAAGTACTATTGAAAAACATATAACATTCCAGAGTCCACCTAATGAAGTGTGTCCAGTCTACTGATCATACAGACAACCTAAATGGGATTTAATTCAAAAGTGTGATTCTTAGTCACTGCCCTGCCCCATCCTGAGTCAGAAAAATAATGTGAGGGGGCAACCTGGGGTTGGTAAGGTACCTAGCTGGTCTCTCAACATCTGCTACAAAGACCAATAATTAAGTTTACCTTCAGAAAATGAAAAAACATGAGTATTTTTCAGTTACTTTGATTGCATTTGATCCCCCAGAGTTTTACTTTTATTACATACCCATCTACCCTTCTGGTTTTTTGCTATTTTTCAGGACACTTAACAGATCTTTAATTCTGGGACTTGTTAAGAACTAGCTGAGATTTCAACTGCAACTTTGCTGAGCTGTGTAAAGGAATTTCAGGCATACATCCACCCCCACCCCCCCCCCGCTATGAAAAGAGTAAGCCTGCCAGGTTCAGAAAGTTATCTGACTGTTGTCTCCTTATTTTCACATGTAGGTTTTATATAACATCTTCATCGCCTTCACCCAGATGCACAGGTATGAAGAAATTGAATCCATTGATGTCTTTGCTGGCTTTGCTCGCTTCTTCGTGGTGGGGCTGGGTGGCATGTTGTTTGGCATCGTCTTTGGATTTGTGTCGGCACTCATGACTCGATTCACCCGCAACGTTTCTGCTATCGAACCACTGCTGGTCTTCATGTTCAGCTACCTGTCATACTTGTCTGCTGAAACCCTTTACATCTCCGGCATTTTGGCGTGAGTATCCTTTATGGTTTTTTGGATGCCCTCTTGAGGGAATTGGCATTGTTTTGAGGAGGGGGTTTGCTCAAGGTTGGTACAATACAGGCATTTTCAGTCTTTGGCCTAGAGATCTGCAGTGGATGTTTTCTAAGGCATCTGTAAAATGTAGTGCTAACTAGGAAAAGCAGTCCCACAGTCAGCGTAGACATAGATGTACTACTGAGGAGTGCATGTTTGCACTAAAATTATTTTAGGGTTTTGCCTGCGGTAAAAAATACTGCAAGCTGTGGGTAAAATGACTAGTGCTGCCACCATCTGACTGCTGCCTCTGATAAGATCAGCAGAATGAGAGAATGATTTGATAACAGATCACTGTATCTGTATTTATTTCTAAGCAGCATCACCATCAGATTACAAGAGAGATGGAAACTAAGGAGTATAGGAAATGTAATAAAGAACATCTGAGTTCTTCCTTTTGCATAGAGCTGTGAACATCAGCTCTAAGACAGTTTGCCGGAATCATTACATTTGAACAACACCACTAGAACTGAAACCAGGCAAAACCAGACAACCAAGAACGTCAAGCACATAAGGATACATATACTCATGTATGTGGATATTGACGATCATATTTTGATGTGGTCAGGACAGCTTGATACTGCTGTAGTGCTGGGGACTGCTTCCTTAAAGTGCTGTGATGGCATGGTTGTCCACTGCAGAAAGCCAGCAGGTCTGTTGATATAAATGCTGATAGGGTGAGTACTGTGGGAAGGAAGGAGGGCAGCAGAAGGAAAGGAAAGCAGGAAAGAAGGAAGTTTTCTTCTAGCCGAAGAAAAAAGAACAGGAGTGGAAGTGAGAAATTTTATAAGAAAACTGCTGGTAGGTGAGTTTCAAAGATACCACACCAAACAGCCCCTCAGGAGGACGACATGTAAAGAAAGGAGAACCTGATGGTGTCAAATGCTCCAGCTAGAGCTGCTGGTGCTTCAGGCTCAGTGACCAGCTGGTGGGTGGCAGCAGCCTTGCATGGCCTGTGTTGGCTCTGAGCTTGCATGCCAGGTCTTGTGGGCTTTGGTGCTCCAGAAAGGAGTTCCCTTTATTGAGGTTTAAACCTAAACAAATACAAGCATCTGGCTTTTGATGTCCAGACAGGTGCATTTATTCACCTCCACTTGTTGAATTATGATTTCCTAGAATTGTACAATTATAGATTTATAGAATCACAGAATGGTTTGGATTGGAAGGGACCTTTAAATATCATCTCATCCAACCCCCCTGCAATGAGCAGGGACACCTTCAACTAGACCAGGTTGCTCAGAGCCCTGTCCAACCCGACCTTGAATGTTTCCAGGGATGGGGCATCTATAGTCTCTTTGGGCAACCTGTGCCAGTGTTTCACCACCCTCATTGTAAAAAATTTCTTCCTTATATCTAGTCTAATTTTACCTTAATATTTTAGTTTAAAACCATTACCCCTTGTCCTGTCGCAACAGGTGCTACTAAAAAGTTTGTGCCCACCTTTCTTATAAGCCCTCTTTAAGTACTGAAATGCTGCAATAAAAGTCTCCCAGGCCCTTCTTTTCTCCAGGCTGTTTCATTCTCCCCAATTTGTTCAATGTCACAGAAGGATCTGCTTTGTAAAAGCAACCTTTGCAGGATGGCCCTGGGAAGCAAAATTCGAATATTTGACTGCATCAAATAAGTAGTTAGACAGGAGATATGTTTTTCTGAGCAATTAGACAAAGCAGATGAGTCTTGTAGTATGTTTTGCATATCCAACCCAGCTGGTCTGATTGAGGTGACTGGTGACTTTAGTTGAACAGGGTTACACCTACTATGTAGTGAGCATTAATACCATATGGACCCTTTCCTACCTGCACTGCCCAAAATACTCCTTCCCTGCCTATTCATTACACTAGACTACATAGCTCTTTATTTCTGTTGCTTCCTATTTTCATTAGAGTACTGAAATGATTAGTAATAGAAGAAGGTTAATATAATTGGATTTATTATTCTTACTGCTTCATTAAGGAAATCGTTGCTTGTTTTAGAGATGGGAACTTATTGTCACCCTTCTGAATTATTGAGGAATTCATTCATTTTTCACTTGGATCATGAAAGTCTATTATACATATGTCTCTGAAAGTCAACAGTATTAAACATTAATGCCTAATGGCCTTATGTTAGAGTGTCCTTGGACCTGCTAAATGTCTCAGCCTCACCAGAATACCCTTGAGATTTCTTTAGTGGAAATTAAATGAACAGAAACTAGATAAAGGGTTATTTAATGAACAGTCAGCATTCTCTGAATTCACAAGTCTGGAAAAATATCATCACAAGAAGCCCCCAAAGACTAAAATATTATCAGTAGAACTAGATGATGGAATATGTTACTAGCATAGCACTCAATCTATCACCTATGACTATGGAAAACAGAGGGGGGAAGAGGAAACCCCCTTCAGTAAGGCTGCTCAAAGACTACTGCTCCATGTGATTGTTGCCAGCATCTGTGCTGGGTGGCTGCTGATGCCTCTGAGGAAGGCTCTAGTCTTCATTAACAGTGAAGAGGTGCAAAACATTGCTTTGTTTCCTTAGGCATATTCTCCACACCCTGGGTAACTAAAAGGGGGGAAGGACACCTCTGCAGAATAACTGAATTTCCCCTTGTGGCACAGCAGTGGGCTGCTGTGGGTGGAGAGTCACTGAAGATTTACCCTGGCTCTGCTGATCTGCAAGCCAGCTGGCAGGGAGCTACTGGGAGCTTTGAACCCAGCATAGGACTACCACCGTGTTCTACCACCACCACCTCAAAGGAGAAGATCACTAAGAGGCAGGTTCTGTCCCTCTAAGTAATCTATCCGTAGGCTGGTAGGACTTGCCCTTTCTTTGAGACTCAAATATTTGATGCTTGGTGACTTATGTGTTAGGCATTCAGGATAAAATGGACTCTGAGCTGGAACACGATACCCTCACTTCCTCATCTGGAAGGCTGACTGGTTTGCTTCCTTCTTCCTGCATGCAAAATGGATTTGTAAAGCTGAATGAAGATGCTCTCCTATCTAATGAAATAGCTAATGTTACTGAAGAAATAAAATGTTTCTTGATATTAGGAAGGTCACAGGGTGATGAGGTAGAGTGCAGGCAATGAAGGCTGAGGTCATTCTTACATGAAAAGAAAAACAGATTTTGGCTGATCTCTGATGTTTTGCCTGGTACAGGATGACAGCCTGTGCAGTGACAATGAAAAAATACGTGGAGGAGAATGTTTCCCAGAATTCCTATACTACAATAAAGTATTTCATGAAGATGCTGAGCAGCGTCAGTGAGACCTTGATTTTTGTGTTCATGGGAGTGTCCACAGTGGGGAAAAACCACGACTGGAACTGGGCCTTCATTTGTTTCACTTTGCTCTTCTGTCTCCTTTGGCGGACACTGAGTAAGTCAACTTTTGCAAGCAGCTTTCTCTGCATCTCTGATAGAACATACCTTTTGGTGCAAAGGTATGTTAGAAAAGTCTGTGCAGACTGGCATAACCAGTTCAATAATGTATTTACCAGGTTTATGTTGCTGACAAGTTATTTTTACAAATGTACACATGGAGAAAAAGGGGGAAGAAGCCCTGAAGAAATCTGTATGCCAGTCTTTAAGCACAGACTTTATGATTTGGTGAGAATGGAGTAATTTTAGCAATAGTAAAATATTACTATGATTATGCCCTTGAGTAAGTGGGCATCATAATGATTTCATTACATACTGTAATTCGCTTACTAATTAGATAATGTACATCACCACACTTCTGGTGCTATAACACTAAAGGTCCTGGGACAGGAGTGCCGGAGGCATTGAAAAAGAGGGAAGGTGAAAATTAGTGCTGATAGATAACTGAAAGGGAGACCGTTTCCTTCCTTATACCACATCTAGGTCAACCACACTATGCTACTGTTCCTCACAAGTCAACTCTGAAGTTTTAAACTGCTAGAAAAGAGTGCCTGTTTGAAGTGACTCCATTTCTACACACAGAATCTCCCTGTTCCTGTGAAGGTCTCCTACTCCCCAATCTATGAGACTGGGATTCCTCCAGCATGGGCAGGGAAGTTTATAAATGATGTCACACAAGCTGTGGGACACAATTTCTCATCTTGTCCTAATATTCAGGATGGATTTACAGTAATGTTGAAAAAAAAGAAGCAATAGGAAGGCTGGTGGTGTTCTGGAGGTGGTAGCAGTCCTGGCAAACTTCTCATAGGAGCTGCTTTAATGCCTGTTAGCCAATTTACTGCAACTGTGGGAGCAGAGGCAACACATTGCCACCTTCTCTTTCATCTACTAGTACTGTCCAGCCAAACCCCAGTGCCAGCTGGAGTTAAACCATGACACACTCTAGCTGACAAAAGAAAAGAAGGAATCGCCTAATGGTCAGACCAACCTTCTAGTGGTGTCTTCAGCAGAGCCTTCAGGAGATGGTAATTACAAAACCTTGCAAACCTTGCCACATTCTGAGCTCTGTTCACCTATTTCCTCAGCATCTACAGTCTGTTTTGTCACTACGCTATATAAGTGTCTGGTTTGGACTTGTTGCCGATAAATTATACTATCATTTTTTTGGACCTGAATATTCTGCATCAGTTTAAGTTACAACTGCTGCAGTAGAAAGCAAATGTATTTACTCCTGGAGAGGTATTGAATTATGGAACACATCCTACTCAGCCACTGTTACTGCCACTTAAATTTAGTTAAAAATATGAGGGAATGATGCTTTTCTAATGAAAGATGTTTTGGAAGTAGTACACATGAGAGGGCCAAAAATACAATCATGCAGGCAACCTTATTTCTGACAATTTAACTTCTGTGTGCCTGAATTAGCCATCTTAATAACAGGTCTTTTGAATCTCAGTGGGATTTTTCATATTTTTAAAGAAAAGGAGAAATCCAAATATTCCATGAGATGGCCTTGGAGGAGACGTTCTAAGAACTGAAATTTATGCACCTGCCTTGGCTGAGTACGTAGATTAGCTCCCCCATGTTTCATTTATAATCAAAGAAGGCTCCTCTGGAACATCCTGTGGGGCAGAATTCTGCACTGGGCACCTGCCACCACCTCCTCCAGCATTCAGCCCTTGTCTATATTCCCTTTACATACACAGCCCAGACTTGAGGTCTGGTCATTGGCTCTACATCATCTGCTACAGTATGGAGGAGGAACAAGAACTGTCAGGTGATTCATCAGGGCCAGCTGTGCCCTGAAGGGGAAGGCAAAAAGGGGTTGAGAGGAAACAGCCAGTGATAGTTGCTGGAGACTGGTTGATAAATCAACTGGAGAATATGCTTTGTCTTCTCCACCACTCACAAAGGAAGAAATGGATGAAGATGTGAAGACTGAGGGCAGCCTTAACTGCAGTCACCATGCGACTGTGGATGCTAAGATCCTGAGAGGAGTGAGCAAGACAACAAACAGCAGAATTACAACCCTGGACTTCAAAGACAAGATTTTGGCCAGTTGAAGTGGTTGATAATGTGGGAAGGGAATTGGCTAGACCGCTGGGCTCAAAATACTGGTCTAGCTGGTGGCTAATGGCATCCCTCAGGGCTCAGTGCGAGGACCAATATTATTTTAATGTCTTCATTAATGGCCTGGAGGATGGAATAGAATGCACACTGGGAAAGTTTGTGGCTGTTGTGGTTTAACCCCAGCTGGCAATGAAGTACCATGCAGTCACTTGCTCAATGCCCGCCCCCTCAGTGAAAGGGAAAGGAGAATCAGAAAGATTCTAAACTTCTAACTATTCATGTTAAAATGCATGGGTTGAGATAAGAAGAGTTTCATAATTTAAATAAAATATAATAATAGTAGTAGTGGAAGTAGTAATAGTAGTAGTAGTAGTTGTAATGAAAAAGGAAACAACAAAAAGAGAGAGAGAAATACCTCCCCCCACTAAAAACAAGTGATGCACAATACAATTGTTTTACCACCTGCTGACTGATGCCCAGCCAGCCCCTGAACAGTGATCAGCCCCTTCTGGTCAGCTCCTCCCAGTTTATATCCTGAGCATGATACTCCACGGTATGGAATATCCCTTTGGCTAGTTCAGACGAGCTGTCCTGGCTATGCATCCTCCTAGCTTCTTGTGCCCCTGCTTACAGCAGTGCATGGGGAACTGAAAAGTTCTTGACTTAGGGCAAGCACTATTTAGCAATCGTCAGTGTGTTATCAACATTATTCCCGTGATAAATCCAAAACACAGCACTGTACCAGCTACTAGGAAGAAAATTAACTCTATGCCTGCCAAAACCAGGACAGTGGCTGACACCAAACTGCAGGGAGCAGTCAATATTCTGAATAGCTTCCCTTCAAAGGGATCTGGACAGGCTGGAGAAGTGGGCTGACAGCAAGCTCACGAAGTTCAAGAAGAGCACATGCAAGGACTGTGGGTTAGAATAACTCCATGCAGCAGTATAGGCTTGGAGCCTAGTAAGCAACTCTGCAGAAAAACACCTGGCCTGGCAGACAACAGGTTGAACACAAGCCCGAATTATGTCCTTGTGACAAAGAAGGCCAGCCATGTCCTGGGCTACATTAGTAAGTGTGTAGCTAGCAGGTCCAGCGAAGTGTTTCTGCCCCTCTCTTCAGCACTGGTTGAAGTGTGTGCTGTCTCCAGAGTGCTCTCTCCAGTTCTGGGCTCCCCAGTATAGGAACGACATGGAGGTTCTGGATCAAGTGTAATAGAGGCCACCAACCTAGTCAGAGGCTGGAGCACTGGACATACAAGATGAGTCTCAGAGTGCTGACTCCATGCAGCCTTGGGAAGATAGGGCACAGGAGAGACCTTATTACTTTCTACAAGTAATCAATCAGAGGAGAGAGAGAAGACAGAGCCAGACATTTTTCAGAGGTGCACATCAATAGGACAAGAGGCAACAGACACAAGCTGGAACGTGGGAAATTCTGATTAGGCAGTACGAAACCATTTCTTAACATGGACGGTGATCCAAAGGCATTCAAGACTTGACTGCAGCTTTGAGCAACCTGATCTGATTAGCTTGACTTTGAGTAGGGACTTGGGCTACACGACCTCTAAAGGTCCTTTCCAGCCTGCAATACTCTGAAGGTAACATTTGGGACTAGCTAAGTGTTGGCATCAAACATCTGAGGTTAAGGTGCTATTTCTTAAATCTCTCAGGTGGCTTATCCCTCTGTCAAAAAGAATACCAGAGCAGGAAGAAGACGTTGGCTTGACCCTCAAAGCCCATACACATTTCAAGACCTTTTAACCCTGGGAGTCCTGGAGGAAGGCATTTAACAAGAGGAAAAAGAGGAAAGGGGAAACCTATGAAGGTTCAAGTAGGTGCATCTGAACAGCTCTATTCTATAAGGATGACCTAAGTACTCAACAACAGAGGTGATACTATTCTTGTGGGTTGACAGCAAAAATAAAGTAATTAAATATTTTCTTGCTAATCCAGGGCCAAGCATGGCCTCTGATTTTTTAAAGGCTTACTTTTGGAGTCTGTATTGGAATATCCTTCCAATCAAGACAGAAATAAGCGCTCTTCTGATACAAAGGCTATTTTGCTGCTTAATGTCTGTCCTTCTCTCAAACACCAAGGGGAGTGCTAGAGCTTTCCAGGGGAAGGCCAAAATATTTTCTGCTGAATTTGTTTGCTAAAATGATTACATCATTTTCTCTGAAGCTTGAATAAAATAAAGAGAATTGGCCTGAGGGTGATACCTCACATATGCAGTTTCAGTCTAGGTAGCTGATGTCTAGCATATTTGTAAGTAGCCAAATAAGGTCTTATATAAAGCAGTATCCAGCAACCTACATAGCAAGATAGTGCTACTGCCCTTACCTATAATAATCCACTGAGTTTATGAGTGACAGCTGTGTAAAATAACACTAGTAATTACCAGCATTTGTCAGTTTTTACTTCAGTAGTTTAACAGTTTCCACACAAAACATGAGTTACAAATTTCTTATGGAAGATGAAGAAGATTAAGAATAAATTGAGCAAACTGCTGAATTTACTCTATAAAGAAAAGCTGCAGTCCTTACACAGCCACAGGCTGTCCGATTAATCTTAAAGCAAAATGAAATTTCAGAAATAAACAGAGAATTACAGGCACAATAAGCCAGAGGATTAAAAATTAAAATGCTATTACTCTCTGCTTTTCAGTGAACCTGTCCACAGGACTTGTTGTTAAAGCACTGTTCAAACACTTTAGGCAGATACTGTGCAGAAAGCAGGAAACATTGCAGGGGAAGACACAAAAAAACTCTCATCCAGTGGTTTGTCTTGTCTCCAGAACACGTTGGAGAAGAACTGTGCAACATAAATATAGAACATAAATATTTTCACCTAATCTCACTTCTAACCTGCATGAGTGAATTTAAATCCTGAAGCAATTAGGAACCATGGTCTTTTCTAGGAGATTATTTCACACAAAACAGATTCAGCAGTTGGTCAAAGAGAAGCTACAAGAACAAAAAATTTGAAAGAAAGGTCTGTCAACAGCTGCCTGAGCCAAGATATTTTGTTTTAAATATTTGCCTTTTCTTCTTGATTAATAACAGTTGTGGTTCTTTCCCTTGCTAGGTGTATTTGCTCTCTTCTACATCAGTAACAAGTTCCGAACATATCCCTTCACCTTCAAAGACCAACTCATTATTTCCTACAGTGGCCTTCGAGGAGCCAGCAGTTTCTCTCTTGCATTCTTGCTTCCAGTGAATCTCTTCCCAAGAAAAAATCTCTTCATTACTGCCACTCTTGTAGTTATATATTTCACTGTGTTCATCCAAGTAAGTGTATTTCTTAATGGATTGCTTTCATGTAGTAGAGGTGACGGAAAGCTTCATAGTGAAGATTGCATTGAATTTACTCTTAAACTATGACAAGCTATCATATTTTAAGGCTAGATTTAGCACTGCACTGTCTAATTACCCTTTCAGGGCTTTTTAGGTATCACTAAATAACTTTTTCAGAAAGACTTTACTGAAAACCTGTGTCTTCTAAAATATTCAGGGAAAAGGGCATTTTGTGTCCCAAATCTGTGTTCACTCCACATGTGCTTGCTAATGTTTCCAAATTAAGAAGCATTTTAACTAGGCTTCAGCCCAGAATCATTCTTTACTAGTGGTGTATCTCAGACTGAACTACGTCTGTTCTGTGAAGGTTTTTGAGGTTTTTATTTGATCTTCATTCATCCTGAAGAGCAAATGAGAACATTTTGAAATCCTTTGTGAAAGAATATTAAAGAAAAATAAAGTTAATACTTCAGATTTGTAAGAATAAGTGTCTACTTCAGATGTTTGGGTTATTCCACTTGGCTTACACTGCTCTACCTGGAAGAACTGAATCTTCCTGAGGTCTTGCATCCCGTGTTCTGTATTTTCCCATACCAATCTCTCTGATACTCTAGGGTGCCAATGGGACACTACACACTTGTGGTTAGCCACTTAGATTCCACCAGAAAATTTCAGAAAAACCCTTTTCTTTCTATTTCCCCTTTTTAAATGCTATTCTGTAGCAGTGCAGTAAAGAATTGTGAACAGCTGGAAATGGTTCCTAGGTGGAAAAAATCCACAAAATGTTTAATTCTGAAAATGTTGAAGTAAGAGGATTCAAGAGTGTAAGAATCTCACAAAAATAATGTTTTCTATCAAGTGACTGTTTTGAAGAAAGTTGGCAATGAATCACTTTACATGGTTAAAACATGTCATTAAATATAAGCTCACTTAAGAAAAGCCTGGTGAGTAGGTTTTTTTGAGTTTTTGAATTTTATACCTCCTCTGTAGCTCTCCATACAATTAGTAGATTGTTCTTGCACCTAAGACATAGCTTTCCTAATTGATTAAAATGGAATCCTTTTGCTTTCTGTTTTTTTCCAAAAGATAACTAACAATTCAGCTCATTGTTCCAAATGCAGGGGATCACAATTGGACCATTGGTCAGATATCTAGATGTTAAAAAGACCAACAAAAAGGAGTCCATCAATGAAGAAATTCATGTGCGAGTAAGTCTTTTTCACATCAGTAGCTGGTATCCTAGAAATTAGAGAAACTGTATTCCAAAAGAACTGGACAGAGGGAGGCATTTGGTAGCGCGGGCATTCAGTGTATTTGGACACTGAATGCTTTTAACAACATTGGGAGGAAAACCTAGGCATAATTTTCTAAAATATAATATCTCATTTATATTCATAGTAACTATCATGTTATAATATTGTACCACAAGTGTCATGAGTGTCATGGTATAGCAGAGCCCTTACCTCTTGATCCTTTTGACCATGGGAGGAGAGAAACATGAAGGCAGAGTTTACAAAATGCACTTCTCATCCTTCCCAGATAGATTTGTCAGACCCCTTTTTTGCCATCTTTTGACTGGTTCTAGACACACTGAAACCTTAAAAGTCTTTAATCAAGTTTTATTGAACTGAAATGAGTTGAACCATTGGTCTGCAAATTTAGTTTCAGGTTATTTTGAGTAATGATCTTTTCCCCTCTCAAACATTTACTTCGGCTCTCAAATTACCATTATATAAATAAAAGAAAGCTGCTCAAACTGAGTTAACAACACTATACAAAATACATGTACATGCTTTCATTTTCACAATAGAGAATGTATTTGAAATTAACAGAAACACTATGCCTTAAAACTAAGCACATAGAGAGACATTAGCAAAATTAGAACATCTGAACTGATTTGAATTTGAAGTGTGTTTTGTTTTTACTATTCCAATGTTTACATTTAACCCTGAAAAAAATTTATGTTTAAAAGCACCACTTAAAACAATATGTATGTAAGAACTAGCCATTTTTCTGTCTGTTTCTATAAGGCTACAAACACACAGAAGATGGATGAAAATCCTGGTAGTTAGCAGTGATGAATTTACCATTCTCATGACAATTTGCAAAATCCTCAGAGGGCTGTTGGTCAAGGCAAAGGTTAAGGTGTGGGGTATCTGACCCTGTGCCCCTTTGGGAGATGTCACACATGCAGAAGGGAAACTTGGTTGACAGAACCAGGAATTTAATTTT
Source organism: Falco rusticolus (assembly GCF_015220075.1). Lineage (NCBI taxonomy): Eukaryota > Metazoa > Chordata > Aves > Falconiformes > Falconidae > Falco > Falco rusticolus. Next base: position 68,518,232 of record NC_051188.1, on the reverse strand, counting down.
TGGTCTCAGTAGACAAAGAGGACCAGGCAATTTGGATGCTCAGTGTCATCTTCCATTGGACACAGTCCTTTACTCAGGCCTATATGTGGCTGAGTGATGCTTAGATGAGAGCAGACTGACAGACTTGCCACGTCCATCAAAATATTGACACTGCAGCCAAGCACAGGAGCTGCCACAGTAGGAACTTTGCCTTGATCTTTAGAGAAATGTAGATGCTTTCAGAATTAACTCACACCCTTCGACGAAAAAAATCTCAAAATCCTGCTAACAATTGCATATTTTTGGTGACATTATTTTCTCATAATGGCCACTAAAATTTCTTCCATGTTTATTTCTCTAGTTGATGGATCACTTGAAGGCCGGTATTGAAGACATATGTGGACATTGGAGTCATTATCAGCTGAGAGATAAGTAAGCATCTGTTATTGCAGCCTACTATAATAAAATAACCTATCTATCATGTAAAATACAATAGGTAAATAGAATAGGAAATCAATCTTGTGCCCCATAAATCTAAAATAGCATGAAAATATTGGGGACATAGGCAATATCTCTTTTTAAAAAGTGAACTTCTGAGCAACCGTTATCTCCCGGGAGTGCAGCGCTCGTATACTGCCTGCTAAATTGCTTCTGCACAAATAAGCAGAAAATAAGCTTCCTGAAAGAAAAACATAGCACAGGAACTCATGCTGCAGACATCAGCCTGTGCACATAGCCCTGGCATAAATCTTAGATCTGTGGCAGTGCTCCTTTAGGTCTGCATTTAGAATAGAAGCTATGTAAGGTGTCAGCACTTCATTGACTTCTGCTGTAACCCTTCACAGCAAATATGATCCCTTGTTGGTGAGTACAGATTCAGTAATAATTAGTCACCTGTCCTTAAAGGTCTTTGCATTCAGCAATATTTAAAATAAGAGTACTGAAGGGAATGGTTGGATTTAAATATCCAGTAGCATAAGCAGATACTGTCAACCTAGTCTTCACTCATAAATGAGGGTCTGCATCATATCTTCTATAAGCAGGATGTGGTGGTTTTGCAAAGTTCTGTGGCTCTTCCAGGCACTGCCCAGAAGAGACAGACCTACCAATCTGAGTTGCTGCCCCCTTTGCCTTTTCCCTAAGGGAGCCCTGTGATCACATTGGCCACCATCGCAGCATGTGAAGGAAAGTGTGAGGAGAGACTAATCCTCCCTTCCCACAAACATATTATTATGACGCTGTGGGCTAAAAGTTATCCTTAGTTATCATAGCTATGCATTAACTTCTGTGTTGGAGTCTTCTGTCTCATCTTTCATCATTAGACCCTGGTAATACAGCCAAGGGGGGGTCTGTCCGGACATGTGGGTAGTCCTTTCATGACTAGGTTTCTCCCTATGGAAATCAGGAATTAAGAGTGGGAAGGAGGCAACTGGTTTGCATTTAGTTCTTCTCCCACCAAGGAGTAACGATGTAATGTGCTAGGGCACATACCTGGACCCAGAAGCTAAAACGTCCTCTGGGCTCTCACAGTACAGAGAGAGCTTTAGGGCATCCACTGAGACCACCCCACTGCCTGTGCAGGCAGTAAACTAAAAAAATCCCTGTTGGAGCCATGATTCCACTGAAATAGCTGCATTTACACATATCTCTGAGAATACGTTATTCCCTTATCTCACGTGTACCCATCAGCTATGAAAAGAATTCTTTCCAAACTAGCCAGAAATGTAGTGTTTCAATTCAGGGACAGATTCAAAAAACCACACTGTATGTGAAGACATTTAACGTAAGAAGATTGTATTAAAAGGTATCCACTAGAATTTTCTACACAACTTTAAAGACACTTTGTGTATGTATATCAGAATGAATTACCTGAGTGATGACACTCCAGGACACTTTTTGTTACATAGAGAAACACAGAGCTCTAATCCCAGTGGAAACATTTGTGTTCCTGTCTCTAATATTGATGTATAAAAACTCTCCTTTATTAAGAAAAAAAGACTACAAACTGTAGTGCTTTTTCTAGCATTGTGGAGCACATTACCTTGCTGTGGTAAACTGTTCCTTTGAAAGAAGCCTAAAGTCGTTGTTGCTCTGCTAAATGTCTGCCTGAAAGCACATACCTGTTCCAAAGCCACAGACACATTCACATTCAAATTATGCCACACATTAATGCTATTTTACAATCTGCAGCATGTGAACACATAGTATTTTGTGGTCCATTCAATTTCTCTGTTATTCAGAATACAAAGAAATGTATTTTCTTTGCTCTAAATTGTCAGGATGCAAAATTATCAGCAACATAATGGGCCCAAACTACTGTAACTGCTGGGCCATTTAGAGCCTCATTGGTGGCTGGCTGAATAGGCCAGGATTACTGTAAAAGCAGCTGCTGCTGTTATGCCCTACAAGAATACAACATTTGTACAAAAGCGTGGAGACTGGCCGTATTCTTTTCTGACAAATATAGCAGTGTTATATGCAAACACACACCCAGCCCTCTTTTTTGCTCTGATTGCAGCTTGTTTCTTTCCTTTCGTCTGATTGGCTTTGCAGTCTCTGTGGACCAGTAGACCGATGCAAATGTCCCCCTAAAGGTCTCCGCTCACTAGACCTTCAGGAGTCCACAGGTGCCTCCAATTTGGATTGTTTCCACCACTGAATTATACATGTGTGCATTTGAATGAAGATCAGCCTGTACCACAGAAATAAAAACACATTTCCTTTTTTTACACTTTGATTTTAATATCTGTTTTGCAGATTTAAGAAGTTTGACAATAAGTATTTGAAGAAAATCTTAATTCGAGAACACCAGCCCAAATCCAGCATTGTGTCATTGTACAAAAAGATGGAGATAAAACTGGCCATCGAGATGGCTGAGAGTGGCATGAAAATTTCACAACCATCCTCAGCTTCTTTACAGTGAGTACTGACCTTTTGTTCCTGATCCCCCTGATTCTTTGCAGAGGAGGGGAAGGAACGAAGGGGGCAAAAGTGAGGAAATACCCAAAGGATTTTATGACTTCAATAGAAATGTAAGGAAAAAAACAGTTATGAGAAGCTGCTGTTCTGTGCTGGTAATTTGGTGCTCATCCTATTTGCACTTTGGGTCATTGTTCACAGAGTGAAAATTAAAACCAGGGACATTTCCCCTGCATCTCTTCAGTGATGGGCAGTTGTGAAGAGGAATCATGAGTCAGGTGCAGAAGCCACTCTGCCTGCCTTAAATCACAGCAGTGGTTCAAGGTGGTTGCACTCATCACTTACCTGGTCAGTGGGGTTTGCTCATCACTGCTAGGTGCCAAGAGACCTGCAGGAATGCTTAGAGTACAGGTCCCAACTCCTTTATCCCAATCACAATTTTTTTGCTGAGAGCAGATTTCCTTGTAGCATTTGCAATTTTTGCTACTTTAGTTTGCAGTCCCTCAAACTGTCTTGCCATATTTGGTTATTTCTGTACCAAATTTGTCCAATCAGACATTGAGAGCAGCCCTGTGGAGTAGAACCTAGAGAGATACTGGTAGATGAAAAGCTGGACATGAGCCAACAATGTGCACTTGCAGCCCAGAAAGCCAACAGTATCCTGGGCTGCATCAAAAGCAGCACGGCCAGCAGGTCGAGGGAGGTGATTCTGCCCCTCTGCTCTGGTCCGGTGAGACCCCACCTGCAGTGCTGCATCCAGCTCTGGGGTCCTCGGCACAGGAGAGACATGGACCTGTTGGAGCGGGTCCAGAGGAGGGCCACAAAGATGATCTGAGGGATGGAACACCTCTCCTATGGAGAAAGCCTGAGAGAGCTGGGGTTGTTCAGCCTGAAGAAATGGGTCTGGGAGACCTTATTGCAGAATTTCAATACTTAAAAGGGGCTCATAAGTAAGATGAGGACAAATATTTTAGTAGCACTTGTTGCGATAGGTAAACTGAAAGAGAATAGATTTAAACTAGATATAAGGAATAAATTTTTTACAATGAGGGTGGTGAGACACTGGCACAGGTTGCCCAGAGAGGTGGTAGATGCCCCATCCCTGGAAACATTCAAGGTCAGGTTGGACAGGGCTCTGAGCAACCTGACCTAGTTAGAGGTGTCCCTGCTCACTGCAGGAGGGTTGGACTAGATGATCTTTAAGTTCCCTTCCAATCCAAACTATTCTGTGATTCTTTGATTCTACAAAACATTAATGCAACTGGGCATCGGACAGATGATGAGAGAAAGCTGGTGGGATCTCCAAAGGTACCACTGAAGGAACTACCCTGTGCGAGAGAAGTCTGTACAAACCTTCATTCCTGCATACTTTAACTGTTGTGGATGTATTTATCCTCACCTTGCAACCCACTGTGTAGAGTGTCTGTATAGCTTATGGCACTTGCCCCCACAAACTCTTTCCTGGGCTCCTGCTGACCGTTGTTGCTGCTACTGCTTGTTCTCTGCTGCTACATCTTTCAACCCCTCTCCATTTTGCAGCAGCCACTGGCAGGTCCCAGGATATTTTATTTTTTCAATGATCATCCCAACCCATACCAGAAAGTCCAAATACCAGCTGGATGTTAAATTAAAATCTTTCTTGAAACTGTGGCTTAATCACATCAATGTTCCTCTGCTTTCTTGAAACTGCTAAGACCTAGCGCTTTTCTTTCTAAATCATTCTTTGCTGAATGGATGATACTGAAAAAGTATTGCATGTCTGACAGGCTCCTTTTTGTCTGCTGTATTTCCTTACCTGTTCTGAGCCAAGAGAAAATGTGCAAGGTTGGTAGACAAACTATGACAATCAAACCATCTTCCTCTTCTTGAGGGAAAGAGCAAATAAGAAAAAATGCTTCACTGTAGTTCAGAAATTCACTCCAAAGATGAGAATTATGATTGGAAAATATTCCATAACAAACAGCTGATATGATGGACTAATTTTTGGCATCTCTACTCTGGAATTGAATTTTACTGTGCATCAACCTCTGATGCACAGGTTCTTCTACTGAGACAGCATTTTTAAAAATGAAGTGTCAACTTCGAAAAACAAAGTGCAGTCTATGGTTCAGAAACATTCTGATTCTTGGAGGCTGTGAGAGTGTTCTAGGAAAAGAGCTATTTTCCCAGCTCTGTTTGTTGATAGGTGTCCACAGTTGTCCAGGTGTCTGCTGTTCCAGGTGTCATCTGGAAAAGACCAGACAGTGAGCTAGTTATTGGATCTTTGGTCTGAGCCAATGCAGCAGTTCTTACATCTTCATTCCTCTGAGCAATTATGTAAACCTGCTTAAGACTAAAATCTTTCTGAATGTATTTGTGAATTGTTTAATTGTTACCACTGAGAAAGCTTGTACCTAAAACCCCCGTCTTCAGTGAGGATACAAAAATCTGGCCATGAGCAAGTAGAGATTTGGTATTAAATTCCAACATAGAGAAGGTAAAGCAATATTTGCAGTGCCAGAGTAGTGTGAAAACTCTTGCACCAGTATTTCTGATCAGGTCTGCAGCCTTTAAGCACATGAGGGGAAATGCTCTGTAACAATCAAAGCAGAACTCCGTTGCTGTGAATTAGCATTATTCTCAGAAATTACATTCATGCTGATGTAATTCCTGCAGATGCGAGTGGATGTCCAATGTGCAGTAAATATTTCTAGTGTGGACTGGAGAGATTTCCCCACCGACTCAAACAACAAGGAATCTACATTTGAATGAAAATAGAGCATTTTGTTATAATGTTTTGGAGAATATAAGCCTTAGAAATAAGGATATAAATGGCAAAAGCAGAGCCAGGCAGATATTATCAGAACTGTGTTTGTATGGCTGTTTTTTGGAGGAAATGTGCCCATTAGAGAGAGTTGGTTTGATGCTGAGCTTACATAATGTTGGCTTCATATTGCTGCAATACTGACTTTGGTAGGAGTAAATTCTAAAACGTATCAGTACAGTACAGATCAGAATAAAGTGCTATGTTGTCTTTTGTGGTGGTGTAGTTGCTCAAGAGCTGTGTCTGAGGAATGTTACTTCCCTCACAGGGCTAGTGAAGATTGGTGGAGAATTCACAAAGTTCAAAAATTTAGATATAATATATAAAAAATAATCTTACAAGGATTGTGGAAGGCATTTTATTTCCTCCATGTATCAACTATGTGTCTAAAGGAGAAAGAGATACTGTCATGGTACTCTTTACAAAGAGATGGTCTGTTTTCATGGTATATTATCATTTCAGTATTTTCTTCACAAATATATCTCCTGTGCTGTGCTTTGTTGTAACATGCTGGAAGGTTCAGTAAGAACAAAGAAACAGTTTCAATAAGAACAAAGAAATAGTTTCAATAAGAATTGCTTTATGGGTTTGGTAACATACCAAACTTGTTTGGGTTTTTTTGAAAGTTCTTTTTAGATGTATTGTATATTACAAAATGTAAAAGCAATCTGTTCCTTATTACCATACCTGGGCATTGTTATCAGTTCGGTAGGTTAATATCTAATCCCATGAAAAGAGTACACATTTTTTATTTGTGCTTCAGAACAATACAGACTATCTTCATGCTGTTTGTTCTCTTTCTATCCCAGCTCAGCTGAAACTCAGGGCAATGCATTTATTCTATTTAAGTCACTTTAAGAGCAGAATGATAAGCCTTGAAATGACTTGGGACTGCCTACTTCTGTGCTGGCATGTGGAGGCGGTCAGGTATGCAACTGGAAAAATAAAGAGATGATCTGATGTCTTCCCAGAGGAGTTTTGCTTTCTCCTATTTATTGTTTTCCCCTATTTATTCCAAACTGTAAGTATAAAGACCCTGTGGAGACATTCAGTGAAGTGCAGACCAGAGAGATAGTTATTCCCTACGATGTCAAAGCTGTCTGCATCAACTGTGCCAGTTCAATTTGCATTACACAAATAAGCCAAGCCTGCCCTTGAAAGACCACTAGTCGTTGACAGGCTAGCTTGCCATTAGTTCCCAGGGGCTGTGCTTCTGTTTGCTTTCCCAGGTGTACCTAGGTTGTGCAAAGGGACAGCAGCTAGGAGCTGCTGACAGCAGACAGACTGCTTTCCTTGCTATGGAAAGTGGCATATGTGGGCTGTTCCACAGCCTGTGACGTGCCAGACCTGGTATGGAACAAAGGTGCATTACACCTAAGCCTGGACACTTGGTGGCATCCCTGGATCCTCTCAGTGTTATCCCTGAGAGCTGAACGTAAGTGAAAAACCAACCAACCAACCCACCCAACTGGCCTGGAATTGGGTCTTTTTTCCCTGCTAGTAAATACCCAGCTTTGCTGCTGTTCCTGTTGTTGAGAATTGATGAATGTCAATTAAACATTCGTTGAGAAGGATTTATCATGGCCAGGATAAGGTTTCTGGTAAAATCCAGAAAGGGAGTTCTTTTCTGTCACTCTGGCTTGCCAGTAGCTGTGTGGTAGACTCATGGAACTCTCATGCCTCAGTGAGCTCCTTAACTTACTGGTTAGCCCAGCCCTACCTTTAACACTACACCTTAACCTACAGTCAGTTTCTTTCTTTTTTCTTCATGAAAAATTTGGCAGATCTCACTTTTGGTCTGATGCAGAATGGACACACTTTCCAAAACTTTTAAATTATGAGGAATGAATTCTTATCTTCCAGGGACTTTGGACAGGGCCAGGCCAACAGTGCTTTCTGTGTACTTCATGGTAAGAGGCAGTAAAATGTAGAGTCCAGGCAGCCCTTAATGGTCCTACAAGTTTTCAAGACATTCATGTTAGATTAGAGCACAAAACAGTGGTAGTCTCGTTTAACCAGCTGTAATTGCAAATTCCAGCCTTTCTCCTATGTTTACAGCATAAGCTTAGTTTAGCATGAATCCATCTTCCTTTGCCATTAAAAGTTTTTAATTTATTTTAGAGGGAGTACAAAATAGATGCACACAAAACTTTGGCAATACGGTACATTGATCATAACCCATTTTTTAATTGCACAATTTACAGACATTTCAAGGACATCACTTAACTGAGAATAAAGACTTTTTATATAATATATATATTTATATATATAATATATAAATAACTGGAAAAAAAGAGGCAAGAAATCAAAATGGCGAAAGGAAAAAACCAGAAACAACGAGATTAACTCAGGCTGATCTCATCCTGGATGATCACTATCTATTTCCCTTTCTTTTCTTGGGAATCCAGCCCAACCCTAACTCTCACACAGATTGACTGATTTAGTAAAACCAGTTAACACTTCACAGTAGCCCTCCTCCCTTGTTTTGCTAGTGAAAGAGCCAGGTAGCTACAATGGACCCTGGGCTCCTTGTCACAGTTTGTTAAAAAGACAAAGATTGCTATCTTTTAGGTAGTTCTTTCATTTTAAATGGAGAAACAGGCTCAGCAGCAAGGAAAACCTAGATGTTCTCCTCACCACAGGGCAGGTCTCTCAGACTCCTTAATTTGCACGTGCTTTAGTTCTTAAGGATTTGCCGCACTTTCTCAAAGGAGTTAAACCCAGTAGGACCTCAAAGCCCAGGCTGCCTGAGCGTGCTGAAGGATGTATTCCAGCAGAGGAGGAAGCTTACAGTGCCCTCCCCAACACACAGCTGGCTGTTGCTCAATCTAATCCTTAAATAGGAACTTCCTTATGAGGCTTTGAGAAAGAAGTTTCTGCTGCCACCTGTTTGAGGGCTTAGGGTCCATTCTGACTACCCAGAAGACAAAACCTGCGAAAGAGCAAAATCTCTTTTATTCATCTTTGGATGATTTTGGGGTGTCACTGGTGACTGAAAGGCTCTTCATAGCCTTCTGTTGTAGCACTAAAAATAGATCGTGCATGATTTAATGAGAATAGTATTTAATCAACTGATCAATATCATGTTTAAACTTCTTTTTTATTTACAGGAGCAGTAGCAATCGGTGTGTGCATAGGCTCTCCCCCACACAGGTCAAGTCCATGCGAGATGTCCTGGCACATAATCTGTATCAAGTGCGACAAAGGGTGTGTAAGCCACCTGCTACCACGCGCTATTTGCAGACTGAAACCTCTTGTTTGCCCTCCCCACATGGCAGCCACGGTGGGTGGTAGCACCGGGGCCGGCCCCGGGGTCTCGCTGGTGGGAGACACGGGCCTGGAGCCCGCAGCCACCCCCAGCCTGGAGCTGCACGGGCAAGGGAAGGCGGGGAAGGAGCCTTGGCGCGGGGCTCGTTCCTGGGTGGGATAAAGGAAAGCAGGTGTTTTCCAGCAGCTTTTCACCAGCAGCGCTAAAGCCAGGAAAACCTGTGGCTGAGCTGTAGAGGTCAGGCTTCCCTCGCTGCGCGGCTACCTGCGACCCAGACACCGCCTCCCCTTGGCTGCCGCACACCCGGGGTGGGCGGAGGGCGGAGGCTCCAGGGCCCGCAGGGCTGCAGGCGGCCCAGTGGGCCCAGGCCCGGCAGGCAGCTGCCCGGCACCCGGGGAGGGCGGCAGGGCTTTGTGGGAGGCAGCGGGCTGGCAGGTCGCCAGCAGCAGTTGAAACTCACCTGTGGAGGTGGGTGGACCGGCAGCGGTAAACACTGCATAGCCCAAAGTCAGCCGAGAGGCTGGTAAATCCCGCCGTCTGTGTGGGAGCAACAGTGTACCCGAGCCACAGGAGGGGAAAGGAAAAACAGAATAAATTCCACCTCCTCTGGAGCTTTGCTTTACACGTCTGGCTTGTTTTCCCCAAGCCCCCGCGTAAAATAGGGATGATAATACCTCAGCAGAGACTTGTTTGGCAGAAATTTGTACTGTTTCTGAGGCATTCCAGTGTATAATATCTACTTAATCCAATCTTGGGCCCGGAATATACAATTGAGTGCTCTCTGGCAGCAATGAGTGGTAGAGATTATATTATAGTAACCTTGAAATTACGTGAACAAATGGAGCTAACTCACGTAACACACATTTACTAGAAAATGCTAGGCCCTGCTCATTTAAATGTGTCATTATTAATATGATTTTCATTCTTAATATTGTTTGATTTGCCATGGCCAATTATCCTTATGATAATTTCTTATCTTACCAGCAACAATTTGCATATATGGCTGTCTTTTAGATTACTGAAATGAACTCTCTCTCTTCAAAATCAATTACAGTAATGACTATTTGCACCAGTCACTTCCTATTGAGAACTGTGCTTTTGGAAATGAAAGATTGGAAGTAAAATAATGCCACTGCTAATACTTCATTTTCAACTCTGAAGGCACGGTAATGCTCTGGCTCACCAGATCAACTTTATAAGGAACCTTGCAAGATCAGATTCTGCTTTTTAAGAGGGCTTATAAGCTTAAGTAAATTTTCTATTTAAGGCACATAATTATTTTCCTTATTTCACTAGATGTACATGATAAATTGAAAAGCTTGTCCTAAAAGATGCTTAGGTTTAGGGTAATATTAAGGTGCAGGTTGTCCAAATATAGAAAGGAAGCTCAACTGTGCATGTCATTCTGGAGGTGTACTCTTCTTAATATAGTCTTTTTGCTCCCAGGCTCATCTGCAACTTGCTTCTGGCTCACTAATATTTAGTACTGAGGCTCAGAGGGAGGTTACCCAGCTATCTCTCTCGGGTGCCTCAGATCTGTAGGTTCCAGTTATGTGATGGGAAGAGGAATGACAAAGGGAACACAAGCCCAAAGATGTTAACAGCCTTGTGTAGGTAAATATATTTTTATGGTGCAATTTGAGCAGGCAAGACTCTATCAAAAATGGCATCAAAATGCAGCCCTTGAGGTCTGCGGCTGCCAGCTGTATTTGTGCTTCCTCCCATCTTGCTTTGCAGCAGTGAGGTTAGTACAAGGCTAATTTTTCCATGTGATACCAGAGATCTGTGGTGGCTGAGATGGTGACTGAGCTCCCCAAGGTATCCCCTTGGCCCCGTGATCGACCAAGACTGCACAAGGTTATTAACATTGCAAGCACAAAGAAAATCAGCTGGGTGCATTTTGTGTTTCAGGCACCAGCGTACAACCGACACAACCTGCCTACCAGCACAAATGAGAAGCAAGCCCAAGAAATCCTCATCCGTCGGCAGCACAGCCTGAGACAGAGTTGCAGGAAGGGAAACAGTTTACCTTGGGGCAGACCGGTACCTGTTATATAAACTACTATTCATGTAAAAAATGCCTCTGCTTCTCTGTAAATAAGGAAAGAGATACCCATTCTTATATGCTTTGTTCAGTAACTAAAAGGGGTACATTTCCCAGTGCCATCTTGCAGCACCTAAGAAGAAAGATCTTCACTTGGCATGTGGACAGCAACATTTTCATGTCCTACCTCTTAAAGCCTTTTACAGCCTCATGGCTGTAAGTAGTAAAATAATGTAATTTGCATTGTTCTGGCATGTGCAAAACATCATATAATTACAAAAGGCCTAATGCAAAGTCCTTGTCATGTTGCACTGACAATTTGGGCTCTTGATCCATCAGAGTAGGATTTGTCTCACTAGATATAGGTATTGGATATTATAAACATTTACAGCTGAGATAATCAATTAAGAGAAATACGTTCTTGTGGGGTATGTTAATTTTATTTAAAATTGTCACTTTAATAGGAAAGGAAATAGGAAAGGTGAATCTTAGAAGAACACATTTCTCTCTGCTGACTGCAAAAAACCCTCTTATCAAAAAACCCCCTTATAACCCTATTATATCAGACCCAGACATTTTCACTGGAGCTGATGTTGAGTTCAGCCATCCAAGCCAAGCATTGATCTTCACACCTCTCTAAATTTGGCTGTAAAGGTGCAGAAGCAACAGAAAAAACACGTAACCATGCCATCAAATAACTGCAAATTGCAGAGGCGTCACAGACACTGAACACATTTCTTTCTCATACACAGGCTGGTACCATGGAAGTACGCTACCTCTCTTTGCCTCAGGGCCCCAGCCAACCCACTAGACGAAAAGCCAGGCGTGTTACATTTACAGGTAATGGAAGTACTTTACTCTGTGTCCTACCAGCAGTGAAAGAGACTTGGCCAGTTGCTCAGTGGATTTAACAGTATATGAATGTTCTCACAGAAGTCCCTAGTCTCTTTGTAAGAGTGACACCCTTCTCTCCTTTTTTACCTATGGTGTTCATATGGTCATTACTGCAGCAGCTTCTATCTTGTTCCAGCACTGCCTAGTTTTCTCTATTTTCCCTCTTGCACAAATATTCCTATGATCCCTGCAGTCGGCCTGGCCATGAGGGCATTCATGTAAACCCAGGTAAGCAAATTATCTGTTCCCTGCAGCCCCACAGACACAACTGCATAAAAAGTTGTTAGGAGTTTCTGAACCTGTCACCCAGTCGAGGTGAGGCTGCCACAGCTCAATGCCCCCAGGTACCCAGGTGGGTAGCAAGACCAAGCAGGTATTCCCAACAGGCACCATCCCCCAACATGTAATTCAGTGCACACGGCTGGACACACGGAGCAGCATGAACAGGGCACAGCACTCATACAAACACAAACAGCACTGATCGTCTTTTCCTGATCCCCTCTCTGGCTGATCAGGACAATAGCCTGTTAGTAGACAATTATGTATGAATACACGCTACCTGAATCCCCCAGCAGCTGGTCTTAGATACACACTCTGCCTGGTAGCTGGCCCTGGCCCTTCCATTTGCTCATTTGTTGGCACTTGGGCATGTGAGCCGCTGGGGACACAGCCCCATGGCAGCTACTGGTACTCAGATCTACACTCATACACACATACACACACATGTGTGTGCGCACACACACACCTGCACAGATGCTCTTCCGCGCCATTCCATGCACTGTAGTTCCCTCCAGTAGCTGGCCTTGGACAGCAAGTCTTCCCTATAGCAGGGTCCTGAATCCCCTGGTCTCACTTTGCCTCACACACAGGAACAAACACTTGCAAGCACGTGTCTTTGGTACCGGCTCCAGATTATGGCCTTACCAATAGCCCACCACAGACCCCATGGTCTCTTCAGTCACCGGTCTGGACCTCCTTTCCCCTCCAGTAGTCAACTCATAGACCTTCTGCTCTCCCCAGTCTCTGTCCCAGACTCATGGCTGCTCCAACAGTTGGTTCCCAAGCCTCTTATCCTACTTGATGGCTATTCTGGCTTGGTGATTGCTACTGATTTTGCACTGACATATGCATCCACAGAATATTCATGCATCCTAATCCCTCCAGCTTCTGGCACTCAGGCCTCCACACACACAGGCACAGAGTGTAGGGAGCTGCTGCTGAAGGTACACAGTCAGAAGTAAAGTTAAATGAGAAAACAGGACAGATTGTGCTGATCAGGTGCAGGGCATTACCAGATACACATACTAACTGGCCCTTTTTATCCCCTTCTTCCTCCATTTTCCTGTATTTGTTGCTCCTTAATCTAATCTGATCCCTTCCTTTCCCTGTCTTTGGTTCCTGCCCCAAACATGGAATCATAAGTCTTGTATGGCCCCAAAATGCTCCCCCGTGGTATCCCAATAACAAGCCGCTTACCCCTCCACACTCCACTCTATGAGGTGCCCCGGGGAGAGTCTCTCAGTTGGCTCATCCTGGTGTGTCTGACCCTGCTCATGGGGATAATCACCCCTATCATAGATCAGGGCAGGGACTTAGGCTTTTCCCACTGATGGGAGTACTGGGGTCTCCTCCACTTGCCCTTGTACCTCAGAGGTCTCCTTTCTGTTTGTGGAGATGAGCCTTTAATCACATAACCTAACAAAAAATCCTGGCAAAGTCTGTTCTTGAGCAGCTGATCTCTTCTCCCCTATTCCCAGCTTACTCCCTGTGAATATTTCTGTAGTAATACTGCTATTACTGGATAAAGTTATCAGGCATTCTCAGGTTATCATATGTACACAGTAAAATGCAGTGTCTCACTTAAGTAAGGAGACAGAGCTTAGGGAGGGAACAACACTGAATTGCCCAAGGAAACATCAGAACACTGTCACAGAAAACATGGAATTTAGGACACTTGAATGTTCATCATTGTAATCTGTAATCTCTCTGACTCCTTTCTGAGTTTATATGAACCTGAAAGGCATTTGAGTTCCTCAGAAAAATTCTTTTTAATTTCTGGCAACATAAACTATAGCTATTTTAACCGTATTTTTAACCTTTGTATCAAAAATGTCAACAACAGTTTGTTTCCTGGAGGTGTAAAATTGTCGTCGGTCGCCTCCCCCCCCCCCCCCCCCCCCCTTTTACTGTGAAAGAGGTGAAACCAAGAGAGATCTGTGTAGGCAAAGCATCCCCTTGGGGCTGGGAACTCACACATGATGGCAGCAGAACAGAAACCCATAGGTTCTATTTAGAAGGGAAAATATAAGTTAGTCAAGGGGATATATATATATTTTTTATCATACAGCTGATTCATTTCTGTTTGTTGGGATGTCATGGTGGGGGATATGTGTCTTCTGAAAGATTCAAATTGTTCTACACAGCAGCCTCAGACCTAAAAACATTTCAAACTCCTTCAAGGGACCAAGTCCTTCAATAGGAGACCAGCATATTATTTCAGCAGGCAGAAAGGTAAATTCTGAAGCAGTGAGTGCAAGTACATTTTACTAATAGCTAGGCCTGTATTTGAGCCCTGCGTTGTGATCTATCTAAATAATTAGACTTCTTGATCCAGCTTCTGGCCCCAACTTAGGTCCATTGTGTAGCATTCACACCACTCTAGGTGTCCACAGCAGGAGGAAGCGCCCTAAACTCCTCTCATAAACTGTTCTAGGTTGAGGTGAATTGCGCTTGGGAACTGAGAAGAAACATACTCCATATGTAGGAAATTAGAATTACAATCTCATAAGGGCACATCTGCATTTACAGAGATAAATGCCATCTCGTCTTTCTATTTCTAGAACCCCTCCTGGAACATGCATCGTCCAGCGAGCTTTATCTAGCTCTTATATATAGCATGTGCAGAAAGTTTCATAACTAAGAGGTCAGAAATGACCACAAATAGATCCTTAAATCACCTATCAGCTCTTTCTGCCACTCATTCAAATGAATTATTTCTTTGACAATATGTATCATTCATACTTTGTAGCGGCAATGCTCCCAAAGGGCTAAGTAGAAGCCCTTCAAATCTGAGAAAACCTATCGTATTTTCTTGCTTATGGTGTGATATGCCCACATGGCCTATGAGAAGCAGGTTCTGCTGTTAAAGAAATCTGTGTCCTTTTGATAGATGTAAGTGCTGGTGCACAGATTCTTACTTTGTGCCAACTGTGAAGTAAGCTTTACCTTAAAATAATGTAATAGTTATTAGGCTGCAATTACTTGATAAATTTTGACTGTCTACGCAATACACGTGTGCTTTAACTGCAGCAGAATATAGTCTTATTATTCATACACCTATGTGTTTGTCTCCAAAAACCTCCTAGCTTGTTATGAGCTGTTTCTTAAATTAACTAATTTGCTAGTGCATAGGCAGACTACGAGTGGCTTTAAGAAAGGTGAAAAAGTATATTCTGTAAACTCAACAGAATGAGAAATCCAGTTATTAGCCTACTGCGGGCAAATTTTTATTGTGTACTTATGGCAAAGCAAGCTGGTAAGAGCAGGTCTGACACACCCAATGTAATCAAAGTGCCCTCGAGTCAAACTCCTGGTTTCAGGTGAAACTGTTTTCTTCCCAGTTGCTAATCACTGGTGAGTGGTAAACTAGATTTTCAATGGCACTGGAGTCTTCTCCTTCATCACATTTTTGTCTTCTGCTATGAGTTTCACAATGCTTTTCAACCATGGTACTAGGTATACTTGTCAAATTCGTAGAAAACTGAAAACTACAGAAAAGAGCTTTCTTGTCCTGTGAAGGCATTGAGCAGCTCTGTGAGGCAGTTAAAGACAGCTGAATGTGCTTATTTGCTGTGGTTTCAGGGTAGAGGCAAGATCAATAAAATCTTTTAAACACCAGCTTCAGGATAAAAATAAAAATTTAGGGTTATTTTTAGTTCTTAACTTCTCTTTTATTCTATAGTAATTATTTAAAATGCTTTGGTTCCAGGGTTTAAAACCATAATGCTGTATTGTATTGAATACCCTTTAACTGTCCTTGCCAATACCATGGTGTTTCTCTTTTCCTCAAAATATGGAATTTTTGTCTATTTTTCTTCAGATCACCACAGAAGTGGCTCTGATGCTGCATTCCCAGGAATGTTCAGACCCCAGCCTCGATTACGGCCACTTGAAGCAAAGCACCACCAGGAAGAGCTGATTCCAATGGCACACTTGGATAGACGAGCAGGCCCATCCAATCTGTCAAATCGAAGAGGAAATTCAATCAGCCGGCATCGTTTCACTAGAGCAGACAATCGAGCTCTAATGCCAAAGTCTCGATTTGCTGTGGCAGAAGTAGAGGAGTATGAGTCAGAAGAAGAGACAGAAACAATGGCACCAGCCAGGCCATTAGACATATGAGGAGCAGAGAAGAGCAATGTTTGTATCTCTAGGGCCCTTTGTGAACAGCTTCAGAGAAAATAACAAAGCTTTTATATGAACCAAACCACAATTTTCCTTTTGGGACCACTGCATTTGTTCTCATATCACTTTAAAGTGCTGTATCAAGGTACTTAGTGGCTCGGAGAAGACACACATTCTTGTATGTTTATATCAAGCTTTCTTTCCAACAAAACACTGCAGGAAAGAGGGGAGCATGATCTTTGTAGAGGTTTGGACATAGATTTAAATTACAGTAGTTGGGCACATGCAATGCTATGGGCGGAAGCTGATATTGCCTTCCTCTGTTCTGTTCTATGGCCTGCACCCAGGAGAAAGAAACACCAAAGGACATGTTTGGGACTTGAGTGTCCAGACTGGTAACTGCAACTTGCCTACAGATTTTGACCTCAGAGAAGCTGAGATATTCCAGGAAACAGTTAAAAACCAAAAAGGCAATTTAGGACAGCTAAATGTCAGTGAAGATGCCTAAACAAGTACTTAAGTCAAAAGGATTTTTAGTGGACATTTTCAGCACTTGGGAATCGCTTGGCATCTCGGGTTTTAGCTCTGCAAAAGTGCTTGACGTCAGTTACTGTGGTGGTCCATTACTCCTGCTACTTCAACCAGTTTCAACATGCAGGTACTTATGACCCACCTACAGTTGCTTTGGATGAATAAAAGAGGCATCCTGGTATGTAGAAGTCCAGAGGACTCTTCATGCAGGGGTGCTGTCAGGGTGCCTTCTATTTGCAAATGGGGGACGGCAAGAATGTACATAATATTCTTGTGGTTCAGCAAGTGGGAAGCTTCACTGTAGAGCATCTAACCTTCATTCATCACTCCACCTTGCTAGACGGTGCCCAGATCGGTAGACTAGTCTTCACACTGAAGCTGGACCAGCACTGCAGATAGGAAGCAAGAAACTAGGAGAAAAGATAAAGGGAGCCTAACTTTGTAGCCTGATGGCTAGCCAGGAAAGAGAGGCCCTGTGTTTTGTACCCAGCTTTTTGTAGGATGTCTGCCTATATGTTATATAGAGATACATTTGCTAAAAAAAGAAATAACCAGGGGGACATGCTTTGGAGCCAGTGACCTCCCGACCTTCCCACTGAGCTCGCTTCCAACTGGCTCTGTGCACCCATGCTCCAGTCTCAATGGTGCGTCTCCCTAGTGGTAGGAGAAGAAAGTAGCTATGGTCTTGAGTCATTATGGATAAAGCCTAAAGCTCTAGACACCTAGTTCTTCTGGTGGAGCTCTTTTCTGCAAAATGGCAGCATCATTGCCACTGTCATCTGTCTTGAAACTACAGGTGAGCTGATTTTATCCAAAAGGATGACTGGAGTCCAAAAGCCCATTAGCCCACCCTTGCAGCTGCACTAAACTCAAATCTACAGCTGAGAAATGCACCAAGTTCAATCATGTTTTCTTCAAGTTTCCCTCTCTCTCCTCCACTCAGAGCTTGCTTATCTGCCCAACTAGAGGTCTGTAAATGCTACTGTAAGAGTTAGAGAGGTAAGAATTCAAGATAGCAGTGCTACCTTTATGTTTTTCTTTTTTGTATTACTGTTAAGTGCTTGTATGTCCTAGTCCAGAGAAAGCTTTCAGGTGTGAGTTATGACTTCACATTTCTTACAACGGATTTCTGATTCAGGACAGGTAGCATCTAAACTAAAAAAAAATCAAAAACACCACCAGAGGAAAAAAATAAAACCCCTTTCCTCCCATTTCTCATGTTTGCAGCTTCTGTGTTTAGCAGGTCATAATGAATCATCTGCACTGAAACTGTACAAAGCTTTATGAAACTTAAGTTCTGTTTGCATTTCCTCATTGTGCCAGAGAAATTTTACAGCTTCCTTTTATGAAAGCAGTGGCACGTTATTAAAAGAAGGTAGGATCTGGCTTTTGTACCAACACTGAATAAGAAGTGCCATAGTTATGTACCTGAATATCAACAAATAAACCCATCTTCACCAAAAGAGGAAGGGCTACATGTAGTTTTTAAACAAAAGCCTTGTGCCAGATCTCAATTCTATAGCAAGTTATATTGACATATCATAAGTCTCACTGAAAAAATTATTTTAAGAAAAAGAGTTAGCATACAAAATCAGGTCTTAAATTGCACAAATTGCCACCTGAAATTTAATTGAGGGCAAAATCATCACCTGCATGACATAGTCCTTAGGCCACAGAGCTGACATAGGTGTATGGAGTTGGGTGATGGAGGTGTGGGACCTGCTGCTGCATTGCAGAGTCGGAAGGGGGTGGGATCTTCAAAAATGGCTAGCGGAAGATGTGGACTGGAGGCAATTTTTGGGGACAACGACGAAGGGGAAAAGGAAATCTGAGAGGAGGGTGACGAAGGGATAGTGTCTCATCTTCAAAGGGAGACTCAGGAGAGAGATTAAACAGAGGAATTACTGAGAGCTGCACATTCAGCATTTCCTCTTTTAGAAGATTTAGTAAATGGGTTGTCTGGGGGACACTGGACAGATACAAACTGTGCGAAATCAGGAAGGTTAATGTGATGTCTAGAGTGGTATGGAAAGGGACTAGACATACATCATGAAAAAGAGGAGTCCATGCAGTTTGGTCAGGGTATGGTTGACAGACATGCTTAAAATTGACTCCCAAATTCTTTATTAAATATTATAAAATTTGTGCAGCATTTATTTAATTACCCATTGTAGGTAGGGAGAAAAGCATTCAATTTCTAATGACCATTTATATCAGAACTAGAGAAAAATAATTCTTTCTAAAATACGAATAAATATACTGCATAACTGGAGTTGAATCTGCCTCTTTTGGTTCATTCCTAATCTTTCCACTGATGAAATCAGTGAGCCAGAACTTCAGAGTATAAAGCTATAGAGCATCTAGAATAGAACTTTCCCAGCTTTTGTAGTCTGGCCTCCAAACTTGTAAATTCTATTTTTAGTTTTATTTCCTAGCAATTAGAAAATACTACTGGAAGAAAATTTCCTTCTGTGCCATTAATTGCTCTTAATGGTTTTGCTGGCCATCAGCCAAGAAGCAATGCTGCAGATGCTGTATGAAGTATGCTCTAATATATAAAGTTGCACTGTTTGTTTGTTTTCATGGGTATTTCATACTTAAAGACAAAAGAGTTCTCCTTAAAGAAGTGCATTGCTTATGTTTTAAATAGCAGTAACTACAGCAATGTTTCACTATCTATAGGTGCTCTGAACTGGTTTAGGGCATGAATTTAAATCTGCTGCTGGTGGATTTAAGTCTTCATGTGTGTGGGCATTCTTAAACTCCTTAACCTGGGTCACATCCAGGAAACTTGTGCTGATAATTTGCAAAGGGAAGTCAATTCAAGATTTTTTTTTTTTGACTGGTACAGTGCTATTTACCGGGGAATTTCAATTGTGCTCTCATTTAAGGTGAGCTGGCACAGGAAACTCATGCCCAGAAGGTTAAAGAATTATTTAAAATCCAGAGAGGAAATAAGAACTCAGGGATTTAAGACTATGTCCTTGGGGCAGGGGGATAGTGCAGGACAGGTGAGTTTCAGCAAGGAATAATGATGAATAACCTGTACTTTTCATAGCAGAGAAAATAGGAGATACATTTGAACAGAACTGGGTAACCAATGAGGAAAAAAAGACAAATAAGAACAGTCATAATAGAATATTTTAATAGTAAAAGCAACAGTTATCAAACAGAATATTGCAGAAAAGGGGAGGGAGTTATCAAGGTCAATAGTACATTGTGAGCAACAGGCAATACTTTTGTATTTATTGTGTGGTGTGATTAACTGTTGGATCCTGTTGTGCTTGCTGTTACCCTTTAACTAATATGCCAGGCAAGTAGGAACGTGTAGTAAAAGGAAAATCTCTTCCTCAGAGAGGTTACCATAGAGCATGCGGCAACCAGGGGACCAGCAGCAATCAGGACACAATAGCAGCTAGTGCAGGGAGAGTCCAAGCTGTGACCTCCAGAAATACCAGTTAACATTGCACCAAAAGAAGGCACTGACTGGTCCTTCTCCCAGGGGAAATGGTGCCACTGGGAATGTCTGTGACTGTGTAGTGAGGGCTGATGCTGCTGTCTGTACAACACCTACAACACCTGGGGAAACAACATGCTGGCTACATGGTAATGCCAGCAAACATGACAGGGAAAGATGCTATGAAGGACCTAAAAGCAGTTTGTGTGTCACACTAGGGGAGAACATCAGCGAAGGAGTGTAGAAGCAGGGGGGATAATTCGCCTCATAGCGTGGTTTGAAACTCAAGTGAGTGGAGCAGCCGTGTGTCTATCAAAGCCAGAGAGAAGTTTTAACAGATGGAAAAGAGCAAGTGCCCTGGTGGGGGCTCTAGGTAAACTGATTTACTGCTGTTGTGTGTGGGCCAAGAAAGTAGGACAACTTAAAAGGCAAAAGTAAGTTTGGATGTGTTTAGAGCAATTAAGGAAGGTTATATGAGATTCAGAAAAGTAGGTCAGAGTTTCAGGCTGGAGAGCCTGGTAGAGAGGAAGTAACCATGACCACATTCAGTGCCAGAAGGACGGCTTAATTTTACAAGGGACATAGTCAGAGAAAGAGGACCAGTGATATCTGCAGGGGAAATCACTGAATTGCTATGGATAAAACCCATTACTTAAGTTAAGAAGGTGAACATAATTGTGAAATTATTCTTATTTTCTTGCTGGTACGTTGGTTTTGAGAACTGATACTTTCAAGGTTTTTCCTGCAGTGATTAGACCCTGAAAACTCATATTTTATGGTCATGTATGAATGGAAACTACTATTTAAAAGCCTGTGGGAGACTCCAGAAAATATAACAAATATTTCCAAGCTTCCTTTCTTCATAGGTGCTTTTTCTAATTTTCTATTTATGTATATGGATAAAACACAAACATTAAGAGTGGGAAAACAGATTACCTTATCTTCATATTTTGTTTGCTTTTTAGGTAGGACAATTACATTTATTGTTTTGTCAAACTCACTGTACTTAAGAACCTTAAAATTAGATGTGTAAGGTAACATGAGTAATATTCTGAACCAGTTAAGAGGACTGAAAATCTATTGTGGTAAGCTACCTAATTTATTTCCTTTTGAGAATCTGTCTCAATGTTAATCACAAGTGAAACTCCTTTTTCTTTCCTGCTTTGGTTTTATAGGTGTGAAATTTCAAAAGTTAATATTGGTTCTTGTTTACTTCTGGTCCACCCTTCCTCCTGGAAAAAAACTTAGTTTCTGTTACATTTCAATCATAGGAAATGAGACATGGACTGAAGAAAACTATGCCAAACTGATTTTCAGAGTTTCCTTTCTTTGGCTGGGCAGACTGCAGCCACACAAATAGTGAACAGCTGGTCAGGAGTAGACATCCAAACTGAACATCATCCTTGACTTTTTTCTACCCTTGTGGGAGCAAGCTAGGAAGAAAGAAGCATCTGTCAAGAGCAGCCACAGTGAGCTGGGGGCACAGGTATTAGTCATCTGCAACATGCCTTTTACACATACAAACACAGGTCGAATCATTAGAGATCTGCTCCATGCTTTCCCTTCAATAACTTATTCTGCTATATGCAAAATTATCATAAAAGAGACTCAAAGTTAAACTGCTTTTTTTGCTGGTATGTATGTTGGGTGTTAATTTAGACTCATTAGTTGATACTGGTCTAACACCATTTGCTCCTTGTTCTGCCTTATTATCAGCAGTGATAAGGAGTGAAAATAGTGAGTAATGTGCAGATGTCAAAATAAAAAGGCTCTAATTTTTTAAAGGTACCTTGGAACAAAACCTATAGCTCTCTAGCTAGATTTATTCATGTCTTTATTGAGAAAAAAATTTATAAATGAAAGCCAGATGCCCAAATATATTCAGTTTCAATATTGCATGGTGATTAACATTGGTAATACTCGCAGTGGTGCACAGTGTCTTACAGGTGCTGTGTGAACACAAGGCACAGACAATTCAGAGAGAAGGCATCCTGAGAATTAGGCCAGTGTTAAAACCCCACGTGAAAAGTAGTGAAACTTGCACAAAGCAAATGAGCCTGTGTACACGTAACACAGGAACGCTGCCAGGAACTGAACATGAGACCCTGGTCCCTTGACCTCAAGTCTACCTTTACTTCCCTTAGGCTTTCAGGTGACTGAAACCTACAGACAGGATCAAAAGAACAAGCTGAAACTGTTCATCCAGTTCTCACCACAAAAATGGAAAAATCCACACAGAAATCGCATTGTTTGTTCGTTGCTTCGAGACAGGCATCAGGACCTTCTGTTTACAAACACTCAGTGTCCTAAAACACATCATAAAATTTTGCCATATTTAAGATATATGTATAAAACATATGTAATGTAAAAAAGATGTCATTCATCACTCATTTTCCCCTGGAACATTCGCTGTTGTTCCTTTCAAAAAACTACATATGTTCTGCATGTTTTGCATAGTTACAAAAACTTTGTAATATTGAGAGGGCTTTTAAGAAGTGAATAACTGTAGCAAATATACTTTTTCCTTGGAACCTGGAACGGAAACTCTTGGAAGTTGCTTCTCTTCCATTTTCTTTCCCCCCTTCAATAAATTAAGCTATTTCTGCATGTACACATAAAAAGGTTTTATATATATATAGTTATTTTTTTAACAACATCTCACTGTGTACAACTTCTGTATCCTGTTTATTTCTAAAGAGCTCTCTGTCTGCAAGTGTATTTGGCTCAATCTGCTGTAATGGCAATAGCAAATTGCAAGGCTCACATTACTGCTGGCTCAAATGGACCCTTTGGCTTGAATTCCTCTTGATAAATATCCCAAAAATTTTCCCCATAATTTTCATAAGTATGCAAACACAGATTCAAATGAAAGTGATGACTGCTGACAAATTTGTTAATCAAGTCTTAGCAATTTGAAGGAGGTCTTTCAGGAGCTTTATTCTTATTGTTCCCTAATGCAAAAATGCCTGATACTGATTTACTATGCACTGCAGAGCAGATATAACAGCTGGTGCCAAGACCAGATTTACAGGACTTGTTCCTAGGTAGTGCAAAGACAGATAAATGTAGCGAGAAAGTTCAAAATATCACTATAAACAAGTCTGCATGAATTAGGTTAAGTTCCAAAGCTCAAAATACCTCTATTATGATGATGATGATGATGATAATTATCATCATCATCACCATCATCATCATCATTACTTTATTAT
Source organism: Falco rusticolus (assembly GCF_015220075.1). Lineage (NCBI taxonomy): Eukaryota > Metazoa > Chordata > Aves > Falconiformes > Falconidae > Falco > Falco rusticolus. Next base: position 68,494,724 of record NC_051188.1, on the reverse strand, counting down.
TAAAGTTAGTATTATTGTTATTGTTATTGTTATTAGTATTAGTATTAGTATTTATTAGTATTGTGGTGGGTTTTTTCCCCAGCCTCCCCCTAAGTGTAAATTTTCTTGTACCAGTCTCTAATGGATAAACTAATACTCTGCTATATGAGAGCATTAATTCTGCTTTATCTGCTGGAAAAGGTATGCTTTCACCAAAGAGAAAAAGAGCTGCAGTGACCTCTGTTGATGGAATTAAGCAATGTATTTAAAGAGCCCACAACGAAAAGTGACACATTCAAATCCTCTGCCAGGACTAAATTGGACCAAAAGCAGACTGTGCTAAGAGGGAGCTTTCAAGTTGCGTTTGAAAAAGACTATTTCATCCATTGAAGTCAGAATCCTTATCAGGATACTTTCCTTTTAAAAACTATTTTTAGACATTTTGTTCCTTTTTTCGTGTGAAATTAAAACCTGTTGGCATGAAGACAGAGTACATAGCACACTAGAGGAGATGTGGTTTTTTGAAGTGCTATACTGCATTCCAGGGGTTTGTATCACCAAAAGAAAACACCATGCCTGTATGTATTACGTGATCTGAATTTAGTGACTAGTTGGCTGTGCCAGCCTGACACACGGTATTCTTTAAGTTTTGAGACAAAGAAGCTTTCCAGTTGGCGGGCTGCCTGTGGCAGAGAGAATTATCTAGGAACTGTCATGCCTTTATGACCAAGAATTTGGAACATGCCTTTATGGGCTAGTTCTGATCCAGGAAAATAATTAAACACGTAAATACCCACAAGGATCTGGACCTTAATGCTTAACTTCAAGGTTGGGAGTAGTCTCAGTAAAGCCAAGCATTAAGGGTTGATCCTGTACAATTAAAGTTATTGAAATTAGTAAGAAAACTTCCATTAAGCACTAAGTAGCTTGTGGAAATGGAGGTATTGTGTCCTTATGTTTTTCAGACTTGTGCCTTTGCTGAGGACTAGTCAGTATTAAACAGAAGCATAAATGAGGGTCAGGGCTTTGTACTGTTAAAGTTATTTTATGTTTCCAAGCTGCCCAGTAAACAACTGGTACCCACACTGTTTGGCTTTTCTAGGAGCCACAGCAATACAGATTAGTATCTTTTTCCTTCTATGTCCAATGTTATGGCAGGTCTCACCATGATCACAAAGCTGGGAGTTTTCCTCATTCAGGTATTTTAATTTGTTGATGCCTCCACCAGAGCCTGAGAAGTTTTATTTTTAGTATACTTTGCAGAACTACTGCTGTCCTTCTGATCCTAAAATATCCTTCTCACAAGAGACAAATGGATATTGGTAATGACACTTTACTGGTATCCACTGTGGTATCCTTGCTCAGGCTTTCTAGAGAATAATTTCTGCAAGCATAAGGAGGGGGAAAAAAGACAAGTAAATTCTGTAATAAAAAGGATGAAAAGTTGTAAGCAAAGAAATATCTTATTATGATACAGATAAAATCAGAAAATGAAATAATGGATCAGTGCACTAAGATATCATTAACCAGATATTAGAGGTGTACTTAATCTGCCAGTCTAAGAACATAAAGACACACAAAATGGAAAGTATTAAAGTCAATCCTGGTTTGCATGTGTCATAGATACCGTAAATGTTATGGCATCTTATACACATTTCACAGCAAAGCCAAATATTATAGCTACCTATTTGAGAACTTCATGCTGTCAAGCATGAAGAAAGTATTGATGCATCTTCCATATATATAATTAATGATGCTGGTGAAGATCTTCATTGATTTCTGGGAAATTATGTCTGAGTTTTTTTCGCTCTGAATGAATCTGACTATTTTTTGTGGAGAGTGGTCAGGATGGGAAGTACAGCTGGGTGGTAGGTTAGATTAATGATCTATTTGTCTCAATATATTTAGCATCCTACAAAGACTTCTACATGGTACCCACTTACTAGTCTAAAGATAACCCAAGAAAAGTGTCTATTCTTGGGAGGGTTTATAAATTAAGTAAATTAATTCTATACTAGAATAGCACATAGAACCGCTCTATATAATGAAGAATGATTTTCTGCCGAGCTTACCTTGTGATAGGACAATTATTATTTTTTAGGCCGCTTGACATAATTCTAAAATGAACACTTGTATTATTGTAGATACAGCTTTTACACTGGAGGCTGAAGCCACCCATGCTCTGATATCTGTGCTAAAGCTGAGCCTCAGTTCCACATGTATTAGCTTTGCTTCCTCAGGTATGGAAGCAGGTTGTGACACAAAATGAATCAAAATACCTTATTACCTTTTTTCTATTGTGCATTCTTATTACCCAGCATTCAAGCTTTATAATTTAGTTCTTTTCCAGTTTAATCTTACAGTGCATTTACGAACAAGTTCCTGAGTTGTTATTTATGTACAAGTCTTCAGAGGTCAGCTTTTTTGGCTTATCTTATAGAAGAGAAAGGAAAAAGTCAGCAGTCATCTTTTTTTACATCTGGAAAAGTATCTTTTTTCATACAATTATAACTGTTTGACAGGAATTTGCTCAAAGTTAAAGAATATCTTTGGATGGAGATTAAAAATGGAAAATTACATCTTCAGAGATGTACTTTTCTTTAAATTACTAGTATGTGAAAACTGTTTTGGAACTTTAATTGCTGCTACAGACTTACTACAAAATAAACTTTGCAATAAACCCTGGCTGATCCTTATCTATAACCAAAAATCTCCGCACTGGCAAAAGTATAATACAGGGTGAAATCATATTTGGATTTGGATTTTTTTGCAACTGAGTTCAACAAGGCAGGATTTTCTCTTTCAAGCAGCCCCAAACTTCTCCTCCTCTGTGTATGTGGAGATTATCTGGATCCTGCAGTAATTGCTGGTTGGGTCAATTGCTTGATTTTTTACAGTGAGGAGACTTACATACTTTCTGGTTTTGGCCTCACACAGAAGCATTCAGGCATGAATTCTCAGGGTAAATCGGACAGTCCAAGCCCAGAGTTTGAGTGACCTCCTGAGTTAGAAGCCAACTTCTCAGTGCCAGCTCTGAACCCTAACAATTATGCCTGTTTCCAAAAACTGCATCTGAACCTGCCATTCTTTTGACCATGGTGATTTTGGCAATTTGCATCTCTGAGCTCATCCTGTTTTAACACGCTGCAGGTGGGACAAACCTGAGGCTCAATCCCAGGAGAGAAGGCTTCATCAAAAGCTCCCAGAGTAGCAACCACTGCAGAGCTGACAGGTAAAATCCCTTCTCACCACAGAATCATAGAATGGTTGAGAAGAGACCTCTGGAGATCGTCTAGTCCAACCTTTCATCCATGGCTCCTTTCCCCTCTTGTGGGTAGTCACTTGGAGAAGACCTCAAAAGTGCACACAGCTACAAGGCTTTTAGCAATGATCAAACCTCATATCCCACCACAGTGAACAATGAGGGAGAAAGCACCTTGCTCAGCTTGGCCTGTGATTTTAATAGCAGCAGCAGGACAAGTGAGGTGTTGGAATCTACCACATCTGGCTTCAGCTGTCTGCACCATTTTATCAGCCCGGGGCTCCTTTCATGCTCAGCTGTAAGAGGCAGCATCTACAGGCAGTGACTGATGGACCTGTACTGGGAAGCAGCAAGCAGGCCCTTGTGAAGTGCTTGCTGCTTTCCAGGAGCCCTACCAGGAGCTCAGGTGCCATTGCTAAAGGACAGATGAGCCATCCTGAAAAAAAAAAAAAAAAAAACAACTATATTTTACTGAGGAGTTGAAGGGATTTTAATAGATTTTGATCTTCCTATGAGCAGCTCCTGTGCACATTTTATATGGTGCTAGGGCTGAGCTTGTGAGCAGCTGTTGAAAGCGTGCTGATACTTTTTACTGTAGTTTTGTACCCAGCAACATACTTGCATTAGCTCTAAAAAAGCAATTTCCAGAACCGGAACAGCTGTATCATCATCTGTACCATGAGCCCTGTGCCCATGTTCATCTAAGGCAGCCAGCCATTTTTCCCCAAGAACGTATCTGCCCACATGTGTATTGCCCTCAGCTGGATTGGGAATCCTGCTGCCAGAGCTGGACTACATGTACGGTCAAAATTTTGTTAGTTCCTCACTGCTGGAATTCATGCAGCTTCAAGTTTTAAGGCATTTGACTTCTACAATAGAAAACACAGGTCAGGCTGATTCCTCTGTCCTCTCTGAGGTTTTTCAGATAACTAGCTGCTCTGGTTTATTTCAAACATTGTGGGATCGTTTCTGCTGCCACTACAGGACTGTCACCAACAGGCTGGTCTAGCTGAGATGAGAACCAAACTGCTTATGTGACAAACTTACTTCACCACAACACAAGCAGAGGTTGATTGCACAGGACGGATATGCAGCCTCTGTTCCTCTCCTCAGAGCGAGCATTATTATTTTCCTGGCATTTTCCAAGGTGTCTGCAAATGGAAAATGGGATTTACTTATCTCTGTGTATCAAGAGATAATAACCCCTTACCCAATCCTGCTAGAAATTTTGCTAATTCTGATTTTTGGCAGTATGTTCCTTCCTTAAGAGATGTAAATGGTGTGTCACACAGGAGAAACTAAAAAAAAATACCAGTAGTTAATGGCTGTGAACATAATTGCTTCACCCTTTTTTTCCATGATGTAATGTTCCAAGAAAGACAGTTGCACAAGAAAGCAGTCAGAGAGAGGCTAAAATATAAGTAAATTGATACAATTTTCTTAATATAGTAATGCTATCTTGACATGGCTTCTGTGACTAGATTTCTTTTTTGTAGGCATCAGAAGGCACTTTACCATTCCTCCACACTTTCCTGCTATGCTTATTAAAATGGTTTTCATGGGTTTTTTTGGTTTGTTTGTTCTTTTATTCCCTGTGCAGCCTTTTCTCTGTTTAAAAAGTATGCTCACATTGTGATCCCCATATGTATTTGTGGAATCAAATCCTACTGCTTTTTTTTATAACTTGTAAATGCTTGGGATTTATGCCTAGCTGAAATGATTTAAAAATACAGGAGCAGATTCCAGTTGCAATAGCTGCATTCATGAAGAAAGTGAGAAATTATTTAATATGTAGGACTGTTGATCAGAGCTAATTACATGGAGATATATAAAATATATGTAAAATTAGACATATATTTGCATGTGTAAATGTATAGATATAAAATATATATATATACACACACACATGTAAAAGGTTGGCTGTTAGACCATGCAGGAGCAGCAAAATTGTTCTTTCCTGAACTCTTAGTATGCCAGTATAATCAAACCCAGAATATAGGTAGATACAGACAGTATGGAAGTCAAGTGACACTGATGATCACCAAAGGACTGTGGCCACTGAAAGGGTTCATCAGATCTTTCCAGCGGTATAAGTTGTGTGTGTCTTGCATTTAAGAAGTTTATCAAATGCTGTTAAAATTAACTGAAGTCATTTCACTGAGACAAAGAAAATTTGCCATCTTACTTATGATGCCGATGTGTCTAGCTTGTTTCTATAACAGCCAGCGACTATTAGTTTGTTAATAAAAATTTTCGACTCATTTGGAAGCTTCCCAATGAAGTGTCCACATTTTCCATTCCTGAAAGCTCCTGTATCCATCTTTCCAACTTAAAATGGCATTAAAACTCTTTAAAAAGTTTTATATTAGTAATTTGCCCTATTACTTTTCTTTTTTTTATTTGGAAAACTCTGTTAATGAAAATATTGTTCATTTTCTTTACACTCTTTTGGACAGTTAAATGAGGCATGGGGTTCAGCCATATCATCGCTGAGATCAAGAGAAAGCTCTTTCTATAAAACAAAGGATTTTGATGCTTGGCTGCTGCTCGCTCTAACCACTGCACCACTGAGTATTTTAGACTGAGGCTCTGTTAACTCCCCACACTGATGCTATTCCACTTAGGAAGCGCTAAAATTTGGGCTGCAGGTTAGAGGCAGGGCGGTTCATATGCAGCTGAATGCCCTACTCTTTATTTCCAGACCGGAGAGGCAGAGTTTAAGAGCCATAGTTCTTTTGACTCTATGTTTATGGTCCCTACAGGGAACTTCAAACCAAAGGCTTTCTTTTAACTCTCACAGGCTCACTGACTGTATTTTCTCAAACACACTTTATGCAGCAACGGGGCGTGGGGACTTTCCCATGATATTTCTTCTTGAATGAATGAATGATTTTCATTAATTTCTCACCTGATTGTTCTGTGCTAACTTTCCCAAGGACAGGATTACGTGAAGAGGTGAGGAAGGTTTATTTTTACACATGACTTTGGAACAACAATGAACTTGACTGATTTTTATTGAAAACAAGCCATATGTAACATTCTGTGTAAAATTTAAAGCTAAACTTCCACCAAGTCAAGTGGAAAACTTAGGTTCACACTGGCTGTCTACTGGTCATAAAGCCAAGCAACTGAGATCAACAGTTAAAAGATTCTGCAAGCGTTTATTAACCTTCTGCAGTGAAAATAGGGTGACGTAAGAGGTGCAAGCAATGGCCAATTATTTTCAGTGAGTAGGCTGGATAAAGAGAAATAAGAAATAAGGGAAACTGGGAAGAGATAAGCAAAACATAAACTAAAGCCACTGAAAAGAAGTGAGAATTCATCAACTTCTGACATACAACGTGTATTTCTGAATCTTAACAGAAAGTTATACATAGCATATAGAAAACGCCACCTACTTTAGGTTTATTCTTTTTCTGCATAACATAAGCTCACTATTTAACCCCTGCATACACAGTATTATCATACAGGCAGTTAATTCTTTGACTGACCACTGCAGCAATTCACAAACTGCCTTGCAACTCAAACTGCAAAACGCCATCTTTTTATTAGGGCTGCTTCTGCTTCAGCTGTCAGGAACGCTTCCCTGCCTTCAGTGGGGTATGTCTAGCTTCACTCAAGACAGAGAGTCAGTTTTGAGGATTGTGGAGGATCTAAGGTAGTTTTTTATGCCCTTGTTAAAGGATGGTTCCTCTTGGCTCAGTGATGACCAGTACTGGTCAGCTCTGACTGAGCAAGCACAGGGTGCGTGTATTCATATTTTACAGGTGAGTTCTTGGTGTAAAGGCGGGAGACAAGACAGTGTCAGAAACAAAGGGGCAAGTGAGGAAGGGGCCATAGGGTGACGAGTTCCCTATAGTACCCACATATGCATAGCAACTCCAGCTTCTGGTTATAAACTGACCTGCATCACTGACTACAGGATGATGTTCTGTAGGGCACCTAAGTAAGCATTTCTAGACTCCTCCTGAAGATCTGATTCCTCTTAGAAAAGCCCTTATCAAGGGCCTAAATCTAACCTGCCGTGCCTGTACAAACCAGCTCGTTGGTGAAGGGGGAAGCAGACTTCAGGCTGTGCTCATGAGCTGAGTGCAAGTACAGAGAAGAAAGCTCCTGGACCAGAGGAACTGGTCATGGTAGGAGAGAATAAGATAGCAGTTTATTTGATTCAAGATAGAGCAAGTCTCAGTGCATTTTTTGCTTGCTTCAAAACAGCTTGAAAAAAATTGTAACCGAAACTTGATTTTGGGAAAAAACAACAACCCCTCAGCATTTTTGAAAGCAGCATTTATTCAACACATTAGTGCCATCAATCTACTGACAAAGAGGGAGTAGGAAATGTAGCTTATCAGAAGACCTCCCAGGACTCTAGGACTGGGTTAGCCTTTACCTTGCTGCTTACAAACAGAGGTTTGCCAGAGTTGTTAATATAGACTATAGAACTAAAGGAATCACTCCAGTCACCAGCTCCAACATTTGAACTCAAGGGAAATCATTCAAAAATATGTTTATAAACCTATCAAACTCTGCTTTCAAAAGAAAATTCTCATTGTTGGTCATGATGGCATTGTAAGGCTGAAACTGGAGGCATTCTTTTAGTCATTAACTTTTTTTCCCACAAAAGTTAAACATTTAAATCAGTATTTCTGTATTCATGGCAATGACAAGTGCCAGGCTGGAGAACAGTGGCTACTTTTGACAGCCAGTGTGGGGACACAGCCTCAGAAATCATTCAATGACTAAGTGTCCTGGTGCAGAATGAGCTAAAGAGAGAATTTACAGTTTAAACATTAAACATGTTGCTTAGCGATTAAACAATTAAATTGTTCTAATCCTTCAGAGATGGAGACCGGTCTGTCATCTCTGGTTCTGGGTTTCCAGCAAATGTGCCCAACAATGTCATTTTCTAGCGATACCCAGATCACCTAGAACACAAGTAGTGAAAGAAAGGAAAAAAGCACAACCCCTCTCTGGGCAGCTCCTCTCGATCTTGCCTGGTTTATGAACAGAAGTGCAGTTTACTTTCAAGTAATTGCAAAAATTAACATCGTGCGTTATTAGCCTTCCTGGGTTGCAAGTGTCCCTCTGGAGCTAGAAACATCACTTAGCCCTCCTGCAGGAGCTGACGGCAGGTCCCTTTTCTGTTCTTCAGGATGACATTTAATGCTGATGCCCTGCAGCACTGCAAAGGCCTCTCTGTTACTTGGTATAAGGCACAAAATGCTCTCTCAGAGCTTCCTGGCTGAACCTGCTAGAGATGCTTACTCACGGAGAGAAGAAGTGCCTGTCTGCATATCAGCCAGCTGGGGAAGGCCTTAGGAGAAGTCTTCGGGAGAGTGTTCACACAGGTGCAATTACTCTGATACCCAGATTAGCTCTGGCTCTGGGGAGGCCGTTGCCCATAATCTGCAGAAGCAACAACACGTTGCTCCCTCAGGGCTTCATGCTGGAATAACTGCAACGAGTGCTGCCAGGTGGAAGCTTCTGCTTGCAGCCGCAGGAGACCCCGACAAAGCAGAGCTGATCACTGCGTTCAGTGCCAGCTGTCTCCGCTCTGTGCCACAAACTCAGGCTCAGCTTTGCTGCTGCGTTCTCCATGGGGCTGCTTTTGAAGATTAAAAATATAGCTATGCTCCTTCCTTTGTGCTCTGCACCTGTAGCCGTGCGGCCTGCTGCTTCTGCCACTCCTCACGTTCTGGAGAACTAGGTGGCTGCTGGTACCTGTGCCCTTTCCTCAACCCTTTCCAATTAAAAAACCGAGCTGCACAGACCAAACAGTTCCCATCGTAAGGGCCCTAAGGGAGCGTAGCAAAGTTCAGACCTGCGCAACTAAATTGCTGCCATTAAAGTGCCCATATGAGGAAGGTATAATGCCTCTGGTGGACTTGGTTTATGGGGGTGGTTGCTAAGCAGCCCTGGAAAAGGCTGTGGAAAAACATGTCCTCAATGGACTATTGATTTCATATAATAAATCACTCGATAGCTAAGATATTCTTTCACTAATTAATGGATTTAGAGACAGTTACACTGTCAAGGCCCTGATGACAAGGCACTCAAAAAGAGTCTAACCCCTAATGGAAGAGAGACTTTAAGAATGTTTGTCAACATAATGCATGTAGGTAAGCCACCAGCTCCCCTCCCAGAGAAAATAACTCTCAGTCAAACACGTTTGCATTTTATAATCCTTAAATCTCCACTGAAGCTGTTTCTAAATAAGTAAAAAAGATCTATGTCACCTCTTTGGTGCCTGTTACATAGTTTTTCCCTGTGCTACTGTGATTCCCATGCAGCTGCAGATGTCAAGAAGAACCACCTTTTTACTGGAGGTAACCTGAAAACTTCCTTCTTTGTTCTAACAGAAATACTAGAATTTTTGACAAATGTATTTCACTAACACACTGATGTATTTCAGAAAGATGGTCCCTGGTTAAGTCTCCTGTATTATACTTTTGAGGAAAATTGGAAAAAACTTTGTCTGTTTTAGAGAAGTGGCTAAGAAGAAAGGTGAAATTTATACTTTTTTTCTAAACCAGGAACACAGATTTTACAATACTGCTAGCTGGACTGTGTCAGGGAAAATTTAAGTGTGAAACCTAAAAGCTCCTTTGCACAGTTAACTTCCATCAAAATAAAATATCAGCAGCAGAAGACATCTTCTTTTTTATCTGCTTAAAATGTCTGTCAAACTAAAACAGCAATGAAAATTATAGAAAAATATTAATAAATATGTATTTATAAATATTAATGATTTTCCCCAAACAATTTTTATTTTTTGGATGATATTTACTGGAGAACACCTGTAACATTGCTAGTAGGAGATCTAGTTATTGAAATAGTCACAGTACTTTTTCCAGAAATGTTACTGTGATATGAAAGTCTTGATATAAAAGAGGTCAGAAAATTAAGTATGAAAATATGACCTCATGTGTTTTTTTGAATCTCTAAAATTGAATGATGAAAATTTGAACTCATTTGTTCAAATCAGCATATTTTATTTCAATTGTGAAAGCAGATAAAGATAGGTCTGTGCCTACTATATAGATAAAGCTGGAGTAATAACAGATGACATACAACCCGGTAAGTTAAAGCCACGCCTACAACAAAAAGTCCCAATGCCCACTATAGCAGAAATAAAACCAAACTGTCATAACACCCTGTACAAACCACCTGAGCTATTGCAAACCTGCATGGTGTAACTGCCAATACCTCTCTTTCCTAAACAGCACTCTGTGGGTAGCCTGAGCAGTTCCTTGCTCTGGTAGTAATTTCCAGTAGTAATCAATAAATGGATTAAAAGATAAACAAACTGAATTATGTGAGTTACCATCTTGATGTATAAAATAGCATGCACTTTGTCACGTGAAGTGCTGTTAGCACTGTATCTGGTAAAACAGACAATGCCTGCGAGCAGAATTAAAGAGATGAAAGTACACCGGGGTGCAGATGGCACGGCATAGCGTGGGCAGTGAGGCATTGGTGCGGGCAAGGTGGGAAGTCCTCTATGGATTAGTTGCAATCAGGCAAGTGCGGCGTACGTGCTTTCTGTTTGTGCTATCACTGAAATGGTGCGGAGTGACCCGCCAGAAAATTGTTCTGAAGTGGGAGCAGATGCATTGAGCTGTCAGGGGCAAAGCCATGACGAGACACTGTGGCGCCAGGGACACACCTTCACGTCTCCTCTGTTGCTTTCCCTGGCTGAGGGGACCCCTCTCCCTCCCCTTCCTGGGCGGCTTTGAGGCTCAGGAATATTTTTCTCTGTGTGGCGATGTCCCAAGTCATGGCTTCTTGTGCGGGTACCAGCAGGGCTGGGCACGGTGCGAAGGGTGATGGAGGGGAGTGAACCTGTTGCTGCTGTCTCATGACACCTGGGTGAAGGAGAGAGAATATCATACCCCATGCTGCTGTCTCAGGCAAATCTCTGCCTGGATTTAAAAACATTCCACCAGTGGTGAAACACTTCAGCATCTGTGGGACCAGCTGCACAGTGCTGGTGGCAATTAAAAGCAATGCCGCAAATACTGGGAGAAAGTCCACAAGACCTTCAGCACCTTAGGCTGTACTGGCCTTCACTGCATCTATTTCAGCAAGCTCCAGAGTCAAATACGGTCCACTGCCCAACTGTCATCCAGTCCTGTGAAGGCAGTTCCTATCCAAATGTTGGATATTCTCATCTATATAATCCATCCATAAAATGGATTATTTTGGTGTAACAATAGACAGTATCAACTCCGGCAATTAATCTCAACTCCAGTTTTCTTTGCTCTCCAAGTTTTTTTTGATTCTGTGTCAATGTATTATTACCCTTTTTATTACTGGCATGTAAGTCACCAACCTCAGGATTAATGATGCCTTTCCTTTTTCTTTTTTTTTTTTTTCTTCCCATTTACCAACTTCTCATCTTCATAACATTATAACAAAAGAAAGTTAGTCTAGTACCCAGAACCAGAGCAGTGTCATAGCTAGACGGATTTCTGTTGCATGTGCCCTTTTATTTTTGGAGAGGAGGAAAGTAAAAGGACAAATAATGGCAAATATGTGGATGGTGCCCCGAGGAAGGGGTCTACATTCCTGTGTCTGCCATGACCTAGGTGCCAAAACATCACTCTGTCTCTGCCAGTAAGCAGAAGTCAGGCTTTTTCATCCCTCTGCTGCCTGTAATGAAAAGGGCAGTAATGAAGAACTTTTCCCGTGAGAAGGGACTTTCCTCCACATTTGTACGCTTCAGCACTTTCTCACCCAAAGTCTTCACCTCTTGTGGCAAACTGAAGATCCTCAGCCAGTTGTTCATGATTTTCAAATGCTGGTCTGGCAGCTTCTGTACCTTCAGGGCTATCGGACGGTGGTCCACCTCCCTGGTCTACAGTGTATTTCTGCTCTGACTATAGAATAGGGACATGAACCCTAGCACAGAGGGGGATTATGAGGTGATATTAGAGAAAAGGGTAGATGGGACAGTGTGTAAATAACAATACTTCCAATAGCCTTGGCCAGCTTGCTCTTCCCAATGCTTTTTCACTGACATTATTCTCAGTCCAGTGCAATATCCTGCAGGCAGATAACTAGAAAGGATCTGTAACACTGCTCTTAGGAGAGCAGGTATTGAGACTTACATAACTGTATTTTCAGGAAGGCTTTCTTCATCTGCAGGAAAGGTTGTAAAATGAGATGTGCAAGTACAGATCTTACGATTGTAGACAGAATTAAATTTATGGTTTACAGTATGATTTGCACATGGGAGATAATATTATCTCCTTCACCTGAGGGTTAGGCTTCTGTTTTTATGGATGGTCTTCCAACAGGGACCAGGAGATTCAGGAATGAAAGGGCATTTTCTTTTTGTATTTTTTCCCCATTTAAAAGAAATGTCCTCAGAACTGGCAATATTTATCTGTTTCTTTTACTTCAGAGAATCTACTATAACAAGTAAAAGGACCTGTGAAGATACCACATGCAGCTAGAGGGTTAGATGGTGTATACAGTGGTTCTATATTCAAAGGTGTTTTCCTGGCTGACTTGTAGATAAAATAAAAGAAAAACCTTTTATTAGTGTCGTGTTTTTAAATCTGTCATAAAAAACAGGCTTAGTGCCCTGTCTTCAGGTTCTGGGGGTAACTGACAGCTACAGATATTCAGCTAATTGAGCCTGAGCTTTAACTCCCTAGCCTAGAGAAACAGTAGCCACCGGTTACCTTTTGCCATTGGGGACAAAAGGAGAGCTCTTACCTCTTGCTTCATTTGAAGTAAAGACAGATACGCTTTGCTCTTAGAGGCACGCAGAACGGTGTGCTACGAAGATTTTACGAGTTTGAGCTTTGGAATACTGTCTTTCTCATAAGGGGTGAAGTCATGAGTAAATCATGGGTGAGATTCCATTCTTTCAGGAAATACAGAAAGCTGGTGCTCAGCAGTGTCTGATGGAATCGTATCCCATTGCCTTCAGGAACAGGGTTTTGTGACTGACACGTTCAATACTGGCAACACACACTCACACACACATAAATATATTATTAGTTATGTATTTATATACACATATATCAAATGGTATGTATGAATGCTCGTGTATGTTTATACAGTGTGTTCATTTAACTCTCTGAATTGCCAGAATGTACATTTCTCAGTTAACAGGAACAGGATTGTGCCTATCATGTTTTTGATGGAGGGCAACACACAGATGATCTGTATTCATATCCTATTTATTGAATACATGATATAGTATACTTATATAGCATATATTATACGGTATGCATTATATGGCATGTATATACAAATATACGAACCTACATACATGTATGTAAACAGAATGTGTTCTTGTAACTCTATAAACTGACAGCATTTAACTCCTAATTAGTGGGAACAGAATGTTGGTTTCACATATTTGGCAGAAGCACCTTTCCTGTAATTGGTAATGGCAACATATATATCTGTACATATACATATACATACACATGTGAAAATTACTTTATTAAAATATATAGAGACACACACTCATCCATATGTATATAGATACACACGTCCGGACATATGCATGTACATACATACACAGACTCTCTCTCGGTATGTGAATTACTTATAGATATATGCATATAGAGGCGCACGTCTATGTATAGCTAGGCGTGTACACGTCCACACGGAGTGTGTTAGCACTGCAGATTAGTTTCCATCGACACATACAGCATGTAGGTGCGTTACTGCGCTGCACACAAGCCTCCTCCGGCGCACCCCGCAGCCAGAGGCGCCCGGCCGCCTGCGCCCGTCTCCGCGCCGGCCCGGCCGCCTCGGCGAGTACCGGGGGGCAGGCGCTGCCCCCGGTGCCCGAGCCCCCTGGCCGGTACCCGGCCGGCCGGCGGCGGGCTGGCCCGCTCCCAGCCCGAGCACCTGGCGGCGGCTGCGACCAGGCCCCCGCCCGGGCGCTCCCGCGGCGCCTGACAGCGGCCGCCCGGGCCCGGGGGCGGCGGGGGCGGCGGCGACTGCGGCGGGGCCGGGTCGCGGCTTTGCCCCGCGGGGGCGGCCCCGGGGGCGGCCCGGGAGGGAGCGGGACGCCGCGGCCGGCCGGCGGCGCCGCGCCGGGACTCGCCCCGTCACCGGGGAGGAGGCGGAGCCGGAGCCGGCGGGGCCGCGGCGGCGGCAGGTGCCGGCGGCGGCGGGATGGTGGCGGCGGCGGCCGGCGCGGGGCCGTAGGGCAGCGGCGCGCCCGGCCGACAGCGGGGACGCCATGGGCAGCGGCGGCGGCCCCCCGCGCCCCGCCGCGCCTCTGCTGCCGGTGCTGGCGGTGCTGGCGGTGCTGGCGGCCGGGGCGGCGGAGGCGCGGGCCACCTCGGAGAGCCAGCTGCCCGGCGCCGCGGCGATGGGCACCGGCACCCCGCCGAGCCCCAGCGGCACCGCTTTCGAGGAGACGCGGCTCCACGTCTTCACCCTGGACTACCCCCACGTGCAAATCCCCTTCGAGATCACCCTCTGGATCCTGCTGGCCTCCCTCGCCAAGATCGGTGAGCGGGGCCCTCGGGCGACCCCCCCTCCCCTGCCCTCCCGGGCCGCCCCCCCGGGCCCGCCGCGGGCAGCCGGGCTGGGGCGCTCCGTGCCCGGCGGCGGGGGCGCGGGGGCGGGGGCGGCCGGGGCTGATGCTCCTTCGCGGGGCGGGATGCCCGGGCGTGACAGGGCTGGCAGGACACGGGTTGTTCTCGGTGAGGAAACGTGCGGAGGAGAGAAGCGGTGGTTACCTCCAGCCCCCGGCAGCGGCGCGCAAACCCCGGGCTACGAGGACTGTAAACCCCGGAGCGCACCCGGTGCGCGGCTGACTTTCCCCCGCTCGCCCTGCGGTCATTGAGCGCTGCCTTCTTTCTCTTAAAGTAGCACCGGGCATAATGACAGTTTCAGAGGAGAACAACGGATCGATGGAAAGCAAATATTTATGAGCGTAGAGTAAGCCTCCTCCTGCTTTCCCACCATTCACTTAACGTCCCGAGAAAGGCAAAAAAAGACAGCGCTGAATGAGTAAGGAAGGCCACCTCTTCCCTCATGTGGAACACACTTGTACTGCATAGTTTCACTGAGTTTTGGGCAGCTCGTATGTAATGCTTTTAATGAGCTTTCTACTTCCCAAACAGAGAAGTGGGCACAGTGTAACAATCTAAGGAACGTCAGGAAGTGGTGTACTAAAGAGCTGTTTAAAATCAGTATGTCTCTATAAATTATGAACTTTGTGTCTTCTTACCTAGAAGATAGTCTTAATGTAAGGATTAAATCCGTGGTAACAAAGGTTTGTTTACTCGCACTCCAGTTATTTGATTCAGAACTCTGAATTTGCAGCACAGATTTCCATAAAAATCTGTGGTCATACTCATTTTGATAAAACTTCGACTTCTGCTGGTGGCATTTAAATAGACTGTCACATTCCGGTTAGTGGCCAGGTTAATTAGGAGTCTGCAAAACCAGCAATTTGCACTTACCTGCTGCCACAGCTAGCGTTGTGGCTGAGGGCCTGATCATCTACCCCAGCAACTTGCTATGGCTGCATTACTTTCTGCAGAAATATTGTATGTTGCATCCATTAAGGATGCATGTATCTTGATGCATTAAGGATGCTTGCATCTTGATGCATTAAAGATGCATGCTTAGTCTTGAGTATGTGTTTAGGCAGTTGCAGAATTGGGAGAGAGTCCAAATGTGATATGCTCAAGCATATCATGAATTGTAATAGCCAGAAAATACAGAGTTTCATAAAGAACTTAGCCAGTTGAGTGCTGTAAAAGTGCTCTGGCTTCTGGGTTTAGATGCAGCAAGAACTCTTGAATAAGCTGACTAGTGAAAAAGTTTTTGTTTTATTAAAGATTACAGGGAAGCTGTTTGAAATGTAAGTGCACATACATGCACATTAATATATAATTTATATAGGACTGTGCATTCCAGCTACCATGACATTTTGCTAGTGCATAGGCATCTAAAAAGTAAAGAAAAAAAATTACTTAACTAATTTTCTGATCTGAGTGCTTTACAGTAAATACGCATATAGCACAGATGAGGAAAAATGCATATGATTTTTAAATCCCTTCAGTTATACCAAATGAAAGCCAGTGTGGCTAATCTAGGGCATTACCTCTGCTGTTACGAGCGTGCATGCGCCAAGCAATGAAGGCCAGGTCCAGGAGAGGCCGTAGGTGTGGCAGTGCTCAGCTTCACCACACCTATCTGCAGGCACCCTGACTCCGGGACTGGAATTAGGAACATCCAGTTCTTACTCCTGGAGTTCTGTCTGTGCTTCCTTATCCAGTGAGTGCATCAGGTAAACCATCCCAGGATAGGCTGCTGTCGCTCCCAGGTCACATTCCCACAGCACTGATTGTGCCTTCTTTTATATTGAAGGTAGTCCAGATGGGCAGCTCTCTAACCACCGAGATACAGAAATGTCAGCTCTGCCACGTCCTACTCTGTTACTAAGAGTGGTCCGTGTGTCTCAGTTCAAAGGGACGGAGGGTTTTTTTCCAGACCGTCTCACTGCCTGTAGCCCAGAGAGCAGAGCGAGGAGGCTGTTCCGTGCATTCCTCTCCCCAGTGTTTCCTGCTAGGCAGCACTGGCATCTCACCCCTGTCATGCCAGGCTGCATGAAATCCACCTCAAGACTCACATGCTGCCCAGGAAACTTCGGTGCTTAATCTGGCATCGCAAATTCCTTTCTGGGGCTAGGTGCTGAATGCTTACGCTTGGCATTGCCGGGTAGCAAACCTTTACGAACGGAGCCCTAAGGTCTTTTCAGCGGCAGGTTGCTCAGAAGGTAGGGCCGCATTTAACAACAGCTCTCACAATGTGTGAAGGATCCCAAAGGCAATTCTGTTGCAGCACTTGCTTATCACCTGACGAGTCTTTTTGAACAAATGTGTCTTCACTGGAGAGCAGTTTCACTGGAGCTGAAATGTTCCAGCATTCGCTGATTTTTATAGGGGGATTTACCTGAAAGGTTCTTCCGATCCTGGCTGTGATCATGTCATTGTAGGCTAGGTTTAGAGGGAGCAAGAAAGACAGCATGAGAAAGGAAAACCTGAAGTTGTAAAGCAGAACTCAAACATTTTGACAAGGTACATTTTCACAAAGACATTAGAAACATGGTGCTTTTTATTTCAGCACAGAACAAGGGCACATTTTGAAATCTAAGAAATTGCCTTGAACGGAATTGTTATTTTCTGGCTACCTCTACTTACTTACTATCTTGTGTGGTGATACCACATAGGAGGTATGTTACATGCTGGTGGACTCTGTGAGTAAATAAGGTGGGACCCAGTGCACCCGAAGTATGCTGCAGTCTCTAGGTAGTGAGACTAGCCTACTTACCTCTCAGTTTTGCTTAATTCTTATGCTGTTAAACCTGCACAATGTTGTCTAACTGATACAGATTACACTTACTTCTGCGTTTAATCACAAATGTATGATTAGAAGCGTTTCTTCTGGGAACTGAGCTGATACCCTTCCAACACTTTGTTCCTGAAAAAAGGTTTTAAGCTGCTCGGAGGGCCCTTGGAAAACTCACGTATAATCAGAAGTACACGTCTCAGTGTCCTTTCCAGCATCAGACCGTGCTGGATTTTATCCAAGAAATAGGAAGCTTTTAGCTTGAAGAACAGTGAGCTTGCACTTCACTTGTCCTATTGCCCAAAGGCCTGAGGGTAAGCATCTTCCACACTGTTGAAGTTGGGTCACTGCATACTCAGGATCCCAAGAACACGGTCAGAGGAGGAGAAAATGGCTGTAGTCCTGGGTTCAACATAAAAATCTGAGTATCCATGTACTGCAGGGGATCTGCTCCCAGGACGCTCCTGACCATGTGGCTGTGGATCCATCAGAGCAGAGAAGATGCCCCTCATTCTGCAGGGCACCTGTGCCTGACTTGATGTGCACTGGGTTCTAAATCCTAGCTCTCTGCCTTTAAATGGGGAACCCCAGCCTGTCCCTGATCACCTCTGAATGCTTTGCATGGAGGCAGGCAGTCTTTCAGGAGTTTCGATGCTCTTTACTTGGATAAAAAGGACACTGAACATAGTGGGAGCCTTTCCACTACCTTTAAGGATAGACGAGGCGCAGTCCCAAAAGCTCTGGGAGGGTGTGAACTTCCCAAAGAATGACTTGTAAAGAAGGAAAGAAGCAGATTTTTATTTTTATATTCACAATGGGCACTTCATTGCTGTTGCGTTACAACTGGTTGGGATGTTTTTTGCTTTCATTAAAAGCTGCATTTACAAAAATTCCCTCCTTTTCAATTTTTATTGTGAAAATAATTTGAGATACTTTTGAAGGGCTTAAAAATCTTTTAGCAAAATATACTTACTCCGGGGAAACTTCAGTCACTGTGCTACTGCAGAAACTAAGGCAAACCATAAAATGTTAATGTGGAAGTGGCTGAAAGGTGAAGAGTCAAGTCTTCAACCACAAATTCTTGTGTTTCCAGGGTCAATACCTGTTCTACTAAAATAGGATATTGGTGATTACAGTTTCGAGGAATGATGGTGGATTTGGCAGTCCTTCAAAGGAATCACATAGGCTGTGTTTCCAAATATTAAAAACCAGTCTGTGTTTATCCAGAAGGGAAGAAAATGCAGCTTGAGCTGCTTGCTTTGAAAAATAGTTTTCACCGTTATAGAATGTGTAAGCAAAAAATCTGTGGATTAAAACAGCTTTCCCCTTGGTCCTTCTTAACCATTTGGTTTTTGTCATTATAAGTTCAGGCTTTCTTTTACCTGGAAAAAAATCTGTGATGAAGGGAGAATTAACAAGATAGGTCTTAGAAGATACAGAAGCCTGACATTGGGAAACTGGATGTGAGCTATACCAAGCTTGCATTAGTTTGAACTATACCAAGCTTGCATTAGTTTAACTGTTTCAACTACAGGTGTGAATTTTACTGAAATGGTTTTACTGAAATAGACGCCCGTTATTACCACACCCAGTGTTTCCGTGCAGCTCTCATTTAAAATAATTTAAATGCTTTTTAGTTAGGCAGGAATTGTGGGATCTTGTGGGTGTGGATAGTTTTCTATGTAATTATGTGGGCCAAATATAGATAAGGAGGAGCCTGGAAAAGATTGGCATCACTAAGACCTGGAATGTGACCTTGGTGCTTAAGGTTGATCATTCCATTAGATTGGCCAGAGTGAGCTCCTTCAAAACTTTTCCCATTCATTACCAAAATTATCCTTACAACAGCCAACTTCTATAATTAATGGAAATCTTTAAATCAAAACTGCATGGCTTCAAGAGTTTTTGTAGGCTGAGGAACATTCAACCATTAAATCCTCATTCAGAACTGGTTTTATCCATTTTTTCAGTACTTTGCACAGATTTTTATGAGAGACTCCTGACACTACCACAATTCACATGATACAGAAGAACAAGCATAATAATACAAGCTACAACTTATTGTCACTTTATGGAAAACATGTTGCTTCTGGTGAAATTAATTTGGAGGCTCTGCTAAAATTAAAAGAGTAATTGTGTCTGTAAGTGCTTCTTCAGGGTGGCTGGGGAAGTGACCATGGGTGACTGGGTGCAGGTCATATGCTGGATCCACTCCCTAGCATTGAGACTCTAGAAGACTTGTAAAAATAAAATTAATGTACTCCTTAAACTCCTTTGTGAAGCTGTACATGGAGGAAGGAGTGGTTAGTATGACTTTTTTTTTTTTTTTTTTTTTCTCTAGTGAGATGTAATTTGCCCTAGAAAACCGTTTGGGTTTTGTTTCTGGAGTATTCCACATGGCAAACCCCCCGCGCTTTCACAAACAGAACCCTTGCACACAGTTCCCCAGCCAGCCTAGCTATTAACTGGAACGCCTGGCTATTGAATTGTCTCTCCACCAAATTAACTGAATTAACCATCCTAGCTGACACATTCGCCTTGACCTGTTGTGGTTGTCCAGTTCAGTCTTTGCAATGAAAATGGAATTGCCCTGCAACCACTGTTTGTTTCCTATAGAATCTAAGATAATAGAATCCAGAATAATATTTTGGATTCTGTACAAATAACCACTTCACTTTCTTGTGTTTGAATTTCCTTTGAAGGCTTTCATCTGTATCACAAGTTGCCCTCAATAGTACCTGAAAGCTGTCTCCTTATTCTGGTTGGATTGCTTCTTGGTGGGATTATTTTTGGAGCAGAGGAGAAGTCTCCGCCTGTAATGAACAGTGATGTTTTTTTCCTGTATCTTTTACCACCCATTGTACTCGACGCTGGATATTTTATGCCAACTCGTCTTTTCTTTGAGAACTTTGGTACCATATTCTGGTATGCTGTGGTGGGCACGCTCTGGAATGCCATTGGCATTGGAATTTCACTTTATGGAATTTGCCAGATCAGTGCATTTGGTTTGACTGATATCACATTGCTGCAGAATTTGCTTTTTGGCAGCCTCATTTCAGCTGTGGATCCTGTGGCGGTGTTAGCTGTTTTTGAAAATATTCATGTCAATGAGCAGCTTTACATCCTGGTGTTTGGAGAGTCTTTGCTGAATGATGCTATAACTGTGGTAAGTTACTTGGTAAATGACTAGCTGATAAAAATGATAAATGGTTGTTTGCACATCACTCCATTATATTGCTTTGTATCTGGTTATTACAGCTTGCTAATAGATGGAAGTCAAGGAGTGCTACTGTGTTTTTGTAATTCTCTGAACTTGAGATTCAGAAACTATGGTAGTCTTACTGTACCAGAGTAATGTGTAATGGTAACGTATTTGCTCTAGGGATTTTACTACCTGATCTCTTTGGTTTCTGTATCTTTGAATTCTGTTACTTCCGTAATCAGAAACTGGAGTTTTTCCTCACCTGCAGAAATGTCATGGGGCAGGAGAGGGAAACGGGTCGATGTGCGGTGTCCCAGAATGTTCACAGGGAGAATGGGCAAGTCATTGTGTTGGCGCAGGACCCGGCTGATGCTGGCCTTTTGCATGTGCCCATCCAATTGGAACTGCCCTGAGACCACCAATACGTTTGTCCCAGGCTACAGATGAGATAGGACAGGCATCTGGAAGCAGTAATTTCTAATCATTAACTAGCTGGACTGGGTTTGTGGTGCTGACCTGAGGACAGCAATTCGCAAATTCCATTAACACCCCCAATGCTCCTCATTTGTACCTGATGACACCGTGGCTGGGACATTACTCCATTTATCCATGCCTTACTTGAAATCCTGCCTGTGACAGCTATGTCCTGGGATGCTGTTTTGTGAGACTCAGAGGTCCAGTTTTTCATATGCCAGAAGGATCGGAAGGATTCACGAATTGGGTCCATACATTCCCTGTCTCTGTCACTGACTTCTTATTCCTATCCCATTCTATGCACAATTGTCCTTCCGTTTTCCACTTTTGTAGGACTTTGCCTCATCTGCTTAATGCATGTATATCTCATCATCTAACGTGACCCTTGGTACTGATAATTTCTTTTGTGTCTGTGGGAGTGCTGTTTTCTTTTTCACTTTTGCTTCATGCTTTACCTGATTCTGTTGCTACCCAGCCAGCTGAATTGCATCCTCTCTTATGGGCTTGCTTTAAAGCCTAGCTTTTTTCATTAGCTTACAGCTGAAACCGGCTGCCATTATTAAACTGGTACTTAAGCCAGTCCTGAAAATAAGAGGGTGTAAATACTGAGTTTCAAAAGGCTTAGCACTGCATCCATAGCTGTGTCTGTCTATTCACTTGTACTGGCCACTCATACGGTGGAATTCTTTTTATACAAGTTTTTCTGGGGGAAAAAGGTCTGGGTTTATGTTAATGTAAAACTTCTTTTGGGTAGATTTTTCCAACCAAAATAATTTTTCCCAATCACAAAATCAATCACCTTTCCACTGGAGCAGCAGTTAATCCAGAGGGATTTGCTAGGAGAACACTGCATCCTGATGATGGAAGTATTCATGCGTGCCATTGCCCAATAGCAAGTTACTTCGAACCACCATTTTTATAGGTGCTAGCATGGCAATTTAGTAACCATGATGCACGGCTGTCCTGTAGGCGTCATTATTGCCTTCTTTGTCTCAGGGCATGTTGGCCCAGATGCCCCTAACACAGGGGAGATACTCTGAGGAATCTGCAGGGCCAGCCCAGTAACATACTGGCCATACATATATTCACGAAGGAGTGGAAGGAATTTAGAGTACCTTTGGTCTTGCTTCCCAGCTATCGCTTAAAGGCAGCACTTGGCAGGACGTCAGGTAGTTTCCACGTGCTAAGCATTGGTCTGCTAATGGTCCTTGTTATGAATTTGCACACCTGCAATCATGTGATTATCCTTAAAATGGGACCCAGGCTGTCACACAGACCCCCCCCTGGAGTGCCCTTAGAGGACCTCATCTCCCCTGGCCAAGGCAGCGCTGCCAGGTCACTCCTTGCCGTGGTACTGCCAGGGTGATGCCACTGTCTGCTCAAAGGAGGTGATGTTTTGTAAATAGTGTCCCTTCCTCTGCCCTTGTGCTACCCAGAGAGCTGATGAAACTAGCTAGCAGGCAAAGCCTGGCACCTTCCAGCTTCCATTTGCCGGAGCCCTTGAGTCCCACCTACCCTGGCATGTGCCTCCGGTGGGATGTGGGGATGAAGCAGGAGGGGAGTTGAACGCAGGCTGGCCATCCACGGAAGCTGCCTAATTCCTACAGCCACTGCAGTATCAAAAAACCCAGGGGCTGCACAGATGGGCAGTGCAGAACAGCATGGCTTTAGTAAACGTGCTTTCTAAATACTTTAAGCCCTTCTTCCTGCTATCCCGCTTGCACTGCCTGGCTTCTTCTAATGAAAGCTTTTATTAGGATAGCAGCGTCATCTATGCTTTCACTTTTCAGAAAATGTGCTACCACACCTTCATTTTAGATACAAAGCGACGTGTACTTTCTCAGGAATCTCAGCTCTGCTGCATTTCTCAGATGCTTTCATGCCTGATAGTTTTTGCGATATGCCCATGCAATTGGATGATCCTTTTCCCCCACTGACGGAATTTTGGAGCTTGAATTTGACTGAGGACAGTGTTTGCCAGTTGGCTTCTTGTTCACCGTTGGTGCCTTACGGAAAGACTGGGTCAGTGATAACTGGCACAATGATATTAAATAGCAAGGTCACAGTTGAAGTTGAGTGTTAACAGTTCAAATTCCAATTCTGGGCTTAAAATCACAGAGAAGGAGCCAGTGTCATTACAATAATATTATTCCCACTTTAGAAAACATTACAGCAGTGATCTGTATTCCATCTCTGCTGAAAACATTATTTTAGAGTGCTTTAAAGTAATTTCAGAATTAAAAACTGATAGCTGAGAACTAATGAAATAAGCAGTTAGTGTCCAGGAAGAGCAGATATACTCTGAAACAAGATTAAAAAGCGATTGGTGACTAATAATCCTTGATGTAACCTTCAGCGAGTTCAGCTGAAGAGTGTTGACTAAAGGCAGATCTTGAACTTGAACACCCTCCCCCATTCTCATACCCAAATGGATTACGAAATGTGACCAGAGTTGATGCTAACTCCCCTGAAAGTTTAGAGAGAGCTGTAAAACTGAAGTGCTGTGGAGTAAAAGGGAAGTGAACCTGATTTTGATCTCATTTACTGCAGTGTAAATAAAGAACAATAGGAATGAGATTAAAATCATGTTCATGACATTCTGTAGTCCTAGCTGCTGCTTCTACCACTGCGCTCTCGTTTTGATCTGAAGTACAAAGAACATTGCTTTTCTTCTTTCGAACAACTTACGGCAGCAGAGTTGAGATTTATGGGGATGTCTGTCTGTGGAAACAGCAGGCTCCGCTCTGTTTGCAGGGTGAATACTTCACTGTGCGGATGAGGTGATGTTATGGAAAAGCTATTGCTTGAGTAGACCAAAATCATATCCTTCTTTACAAGCAGGTCTCAGTGGCCTTACTGTGGAGACTTGCCTTATATATATTTATATAGTTACTTTTTAAAATATAAAAAAGGCTATTTGAAACTCTTAATTAAGGAAAATAATCATCTTCCCTAATACATACCAAGCGAGTGTTCTGCTAGGTCAAATTCTGTAGGTGTCTTGAAGAGTAACACAACTCTGGAGTAGTCCCAAGTTTCAATAAGTGACTCAGGGAAACTCCTGTCCTTGCAAGCAACAGAAGCCAACAGTATTTTTTTCTCCAATCTGTGATTCATAGAGTCCTGGGAATCTGCAGGCTGAGAGGTCCTTGTAAAGTGACCAACAAAGGCACACCTATTGTCAATAGGCTTTATTCTGGTGTACTTCCCATCTTGTAAATCCCCAAGGTGTACACATCAAAACAGGTGGAAAACTAGTGAAGCCTCTAACACCGCCCTCCTGTCCTGCAGAGGACATAGTAACAAGGGACAGGGCAAAAAGGCTGGAAGTCTGCCCCAGAGCAGCAAGATGAAGGGTGAAAAAGGACACTTCTCCCATGTGGACTCATCCTGAGGGCATCATTGTTACCAAGTAATTAGTTCATACTCCTGCTCTTGTCCTTTTTTGTTGCTTTGTAATGAAAATTTCTGATGACCATGCTAGGTTTGATTTAACCTTTTTCATGCTTGCTCTGAAATATGTTTTTTCTTTTCTTTTTCAGTTCTTTCTTTTTACTTAGTCCAAAGGACCCATAATAGGCAGTGTCTTTGCATTAGTCTATAGTGAAAAACTCTTATCTCTGTAAGACCTGTGAAATTTTGGCCGAGAAGAGCTGAACAACTTACTTTCTGTCATGTGAGAGAGAACAAGATTGTAAACATGACAAATCCTTCCCAGTCACTATTCAAACACCTATATTGTTGGCACAATGCAAGTACTGATAAAACATTTTTCTCTCAAATAGCATTTCTGAGAAACCTGTTTGCTTTACTAAGAAGTCCAAAAAGAAAGTGGAGGTTTAACTCCTGCAAGCTGTCCAAGTCAGGTGTTTCTTATGACCATGGTGGCTTAGCCTGGGAACCCACCATGATAGGAATAGGTGCCTGTGACCAAACTGCTCTGTATGAGGGAACTGTGTAACCATCACAGTATCACATGGCTGGGAATGTACATGCAGCACCACCAAATGCTTAAATCTCCCAAGTAAGTCTGCAGATGGGGACGCCCTTTAAGGTTTCTTTAAGAGTAACTGAATCCATTTTTTTCTGTTTTGTAGTGACTAAAATACTGGATGTTAGAGAAATGTGGACTTCCCATCGTTCTGTTTCCTGCGTAAAACAAAAAGGCTCTCTGGCTAAGAAAATGTGATAATCCCATTGACCCAGGGTTTTTTTGAGGATGGTTATAAACACTTTGAAAATTAAACTGGGCAAACACATGTTAACAGGTCTTTGAATGGGAAGTAAATCCAAATCTCTAGAAATAATCTGAAATTTGACTTCTTTAATTCCTGATGGTTAATAAATCAGAGAAAGAGCACTCCATGGATGCCATGTTTCTAGTACTCTTGAGGTGGTCACTGTCCTGCCCCCCGCCTCCCCCCTTCCCCCCCCTCCACATGCCAAATGAATCTATGGTCTAGTTTAGTACCGCAGCTCTCAGTGTCTTATGTAGATCAAATGCATCTGCTTTTTCACTGATTATGAAACTTTTTTTTTTTTCATCCTTTTTTATTTCTTTCATTCTGGGGAAAATCTGAGATGGCCATTTGTGGAGAAATTGGAAGCTCTGCGAATAAATGAATTTAAAGATTAGATAGATCTATGCTTCTGGCCTGCAAGATGGTATGGGTTAAGAAACCTGTCTGATTTGCAAAAATGGGAATCAATATATTTGCCTGCTATTTATGGATGATAAGTAATATGCTAGAGGTAAACAACAGCATATCTCAAAAGTGAGTTCAAGGTAGGTAGATAAATTCAAAGTACAGCATCGAAGCAGAGGAACATAATGACATGAAGGGAAATCAGAAGAGTTCAGAAACATAATGTGCTTTCTTTTTCCTCATAGGTCCTGTACAATTTGTTCAAGTCTTTCTGCCAGATGCGCACAATTAAGGTTATTGACATATTCGCTGGGATTGCTAACTTCTTTATAGTGGGGATCGGTGGAGTATTGATTGGAATCCTTTTGGGATTTGTAGCAGCCTTTACCACCCGTTTCACGCATAAAATCCGAGTGATTGAGCCACTCTTTGTCTTCCTGTACAGTTACTTGTCATACATAACAGCCGAAATGTTTCATCTCTCAGGCATCATGGCGTAAGTACCCCAAACTTCAGTAATAATAGCACCCAAGTAAGAATGCCAATAGAAATTGCAGAGAGGACCAGATTTTGCAAACTTTGCCATGTGGCATTGTTCCACTATGCATGGCAGGGATGTTGGCTTGAGGATTTCCGGCCTCTCCCCTCCCACTTCCATCCCATTCTCTCAGCTTGCCACCACACCAGCTGTGTCACTAAAACTGTTCATGGCATCACACCATAAACCATATCTTTGAAGTGTTCCGAGTTAAAAATAATCCCTTGTATTTTCAGTGGGGTTATTTTTAACCCAGATCAGTTTGGTGACCCGTGTCCTCATGTGACCCTACAATAAGGGCATGGCTGAGGGTGGCCCACTGTGATGTAGGGGCAGCGGTGGCCTGGAGGGAGTGGGAGTGGTAGCTTGGAACTTCATGAACTGGCTTCACTTCCAATGCCAATATATTGTGAAACTACATCTTACACTTAGTCATGTGAGCAGCCAGTAAGTACCATTCAATGAAGACAATGTACATATCATTAAGGCAAATTCCTGCTGGATTACAAGCACAATAAGGATCGGGCGAATCTAAATTTGCAGCATCTTGTCCTATGGTAATTTAACCCTTTAGTTTAGTATGTTCATATGTGTGCCAGTGTGTTACAATGCTCTCTGTATATGTCATTATGTATAAAATAATATTATTCTTCCCACTTCCAACAGATAAAAATATTTTCACTCCTGTTTTTTCACTCCTGGGCTTCAGTAAAGAGCGAGCACAGCCTCTCGCTTGATGCTGTTTGTACTGTAGCAACCTCAACTTTAGAAAGAGCCTTTGTGACATTTGATATACTTAAATGGTTTGCTCTGGTTCCAAGTAGTATTTTTAAAGGCCAACCTTCTTTAATGACTTTCTATTGTTCTAGTGGCAAATATGAGTCATTCAGGCATTAGGAGCATAGCTTTTTATGAAAGTTCAGATGTTACTTCTGAGTATCACTAATACCTGATAATACTTCATCTGATGATTATCTTCTAGGAAAGTGAAGATAGGTTTGATATCATAGTCATGCCAGTATAAGTTTTTCTGGGGCTGGGAAGCAATTTACATGGAAACTTACAGCTGATGATTTCAGTAGTACTATAGAAACAGAAATAGGCCATGGAACGGGAGGAGTTCATACTTTAATACAAGTAAGAAGCTAAAGCTTGCATGGGTTTCTTTCTCTGATATGAACCTAAATAAAGTAACATATGCATCCACTTTGACCGAGTTCATAAATGTGCCATCTCTTTCCCTAGCTTCTATTCATAGCATTTGTGTGGTTTCTAGTTTCTTCCACTTCTTAAGTCAAATGCCCTTGATGTCCTCTGATCAAATACTTAAAGGGCTTCTAAACCAAAATGTGTGGCTAGACTGTACATCGAAAAAATTGTGGCAGTGTTCATGAAAATACTGATTTGGACACCCTGCATCCAGGTTACAGCGGAAAGGGCACGGCAGGTCTGCTGGTGGTCGGTGGACCCCACCGCATGCCAGTGCCTGCAACCAGCACACCAGTGCTCCCCGTGGTACTAACAGCCTATTCCTTTGCATTGGTAACAGTGACCCCTTCGTGGGTGCAAAACAGAGGAGGAAACACAAAGTACCATTTCCCTCCGACAGCACAGTAGCAATGAAGTTATCTTTAAAATGTCCTGTACATTTTTTGACTCTAAATGTGTTTTGTAATAGCTAAGGGTGCTGGATACATCAGTAACACCCAAGGGGAGCAGGACTGGCTCTCTGCAGCCCTTTAGTGTCTCAGCTGTCACGAAATGTAAAGCATGCCCCCTCCCAGCAGTGCTGCTGAGGGCCTTAGAGCTCCTGTAACCTCTGCAGCCCCTTGGGGTAAATCTACCCCGTCCTTTTCACATTTTGCTGGGCTTTGAACTGCAGAGACTGTTTTGCCGTGTGTCACGGTGCAACACGCACCGGTATTGAGTTCCCTGTAGTTTTCTGCAGCAAATGACTCACGGCAGGATTGCTTGGGTCTGACTTAAAAGTCAGCCTCCTTTGAGCATGTAGTTGAACCAAATGACCTTGGAGTGTCCCTTTACAACTGGATTACAATGGATTGTTTATTCATTAGATGCTTCCATGGCCATTTATAGTTCAGCCTATAGGGAATAATTGCCTGATCTCCCCTTTTTCACCCACATCCACGTCAGTCTGTTAAACTACGGATTCCTGCTTCCTTCATAACCAGGTTCATAAAGGTACTCAGCAAGACCTTGTGGTTACACACTGTGCCATACTTTAGGGGGAGGACATGATCAGGAATGTACAGTGTTATCAAGTATATAAGATACATACACAGAGTGCCTCATTTCTGTGCAAGGAGGAATTCAGTGGCAGGGGAATAGAGGGGAGTGAAAGGTGCTTGTCCTCTTCTGATAAGTCTGTGTACTCACACTGAGGACAAACAATTCCTCAAGCATCCATGTAAAACCCCTGCAGCAGGTTACCCAGCTGAAATAGTGAAGGGATTCAACCATGTCCCTGTGAGCTGCAGTAAGAAAGCCCTCTTCAGAAGGAGAGAAAAGGGTTCCTACTATAATTAGAGCTGGGCTTAAATCAGGATCACGGGTGTAAAATGTACAGATGTGAATCTGAACTTTATTTGATAGGTTTCATTTCTAATTATAATGCTGCATTTTCTCCTTACTAATTTCTCATAAAGGCCATGAAGCAGCAGAACTATTAATATATGTTTTGGTTTTTTTTTTTTTAACAGTGAATTAGCAGGCTGAAAGGAGCAAACATTGAAACTACTGTAAATTTAGTAGGTCAAGGAAACTTGAGGATTGAACCCAGTGGCCTAGTTTATTGCAGTCATGACAGAAACTGTACTGTTTGTACAGGAGGACTTTTATTCTTCAGAAGCACAGAAGGTTGCAGGTTAATTGCAATTAACTGTTTTTTCCCTCCCCTTCTTGACCAAGGCAACTAGCACAGGTCAGTGAAGTGGAAGCCAAAATTAAAGTATGTGGATGAGAAATGTAACATAAAACACACCTAAGCTTTTGCTTAGATTATGGTGACAGTAAAAATTTAGTTTTGGAAGAAGGCATTATAATAATGTAAATAAAATCTTGCATATTTAAGGAATATTTACTTGCATATTTAAGGAAATTGATTGTATATTAAATCCTAACTCTATATTACCATATCATTTTCAAATTAAAGGCACTTCAACAGGCTTTTTTCTAACATAAATAATTACTCTGAAGTGACACCAGATTCATAACATGAGCAGTGATAGGCTGTGGATTATTACTTACCTGAAGAGTAACAAATAATGTACAGCACTATTTATTATACTGGTGAACCAACTCATCAATTAGTTGACTAATTGAATGAATGCAAAATGTGACTGATAATAATATTATAAGAGTGTTGTCCCTTTAAATTCTAGTGGTTAAGCATGGTAGGTGTTTTAAATTACAGCTTGCAAAGATCCTGATTAATCTGGTGACAGATTCATATCGGACATCTATTTACAGTGTCTCCATTACCTCAGGATCCAAAAACAAACCATGTCCAGAGCATGATTCCCCACTCTCCAAGCTGTAAGGCTTTCCTAAATGACTATAATAATGAAAAATATTTATTTTAAGAAGATAGTAAATAGTACTGAATATTTTGTTGCAGAATCTTTGATGCAGACCTGACAACCCTAATGCTTCGGGCAGTGAGCTGCAGCTTTGAGACTCTGAAATGACCACGGCTCTGGAATTGCAGCCTGCTCGCTGCATTCTTGCTGTATTGCATTTGCTGCCCCTGCACTTGCCAGCTCCACCGAGTGCAAAATTGGCTGGGGGTAGCTGGGGTGCATCCGACTTGTCATACTTGTGCAGATGAGCAGTACATGCAGAGGAGAGCTGTCACGACCTGTGGTGTAACCTGAGATATTTGTAGGTCTGTCAGTGCAGCCTGTAGCTTGCGAGGAGCTGGTTTGCCACTGAATATGAGAGTTCTGGAGGGTGAATGTGTTAAGTAGATTTGAGACCTTCTTCACATAGACTTCTGAGGTTGGTCACCAGAACGGTGTGTAAACTGAAGAACCTGGGAATGTTTGACAGCTTCTGAGAATGGATGTAGGTCCTTGTCAGGACAAAATCCATGCACAGTCTAGGTCCTCTCCTGCTTTCTTCCTGAGGTATGCAGGCATATATGTTTTTGGGGTGTATGGTGGGATCTATAACAAGTCCCCTGTCTGGGCAACTGTAAGATCAGAATAGGGAGGAGACCTGTGAAGAGCATTGGCAGTCTGTCAGTACTGGCAAAAATGCAGGACCTCTGTTGTCCCAACCACATGCTCAAACTAAAAATGTTACCTAAACTGCTGAGTGTTGGAGGGAGGAAGCTTGTATGCTTATGAAATCTGCATCATTTCTTCCGTGGTGGATCCCATGTACCCATGATGAGCTCTGCTTCCCAGACAGCATGCTATTCTTGGGCCACAGAGGATCTTTCTCTTCCAGACTGTGGTGAGATCAGCTGACAATGAGGAGAGAGCTGACTAATTATGCCAGTGCTAGATGCGGATGGGGGTCTGGCGTAGTTTTAGTCAAGCTTTCCTTCTTAGTCGTGAGTTCACTTAGGTTTGGAGCTAGTTTATGCATGGCAATGGACATTGTATTTTTTGCTGACTAGATCTGCCTATTTCATCCGTTGTAGGTGGATGAAAATGCAGGGTGAAGGCCACGTTAGGTGCACTGTTCTGCTAGCAAACCCTCTCCACCTGTATTTATAAGCCACCACCTGCCCTGCTGGACTGCATCTGTCCCCATATCAGACCCTCTTCCCTGGGTTTTATTCACCCTGATGTGCTGCTTGACAGAGGTCAGCAAAGTACACTGTGTCCTCTCCCAGTGTCCACGTGTCCTCCCAGATTTGTCCCACAGAAGTAATGCTGCCCAGTCATTTTGAGGATGTGGATGTGTTGGTGGGATCAGAGATCTACAACTGTGTTTCAAATCTTGCCCATTGTCCTGCAGAGCAGGCCATGCTGGCTTCATGTAAGAGAAGGAAACTTCTGGACAAAACTAACTTCAATTAATTAGCAGAAACCTGTTCAGGGTCAGCGATGGGGCTCTTGGCTTAGAGGCAGACCATGGCCAGCAGAAGACTTTCTGCAGTGGGATCTCCATGAGACATGGGAGAGTCTTCTTCAGCTTTTCCAAAGAGATGCTGGCAAACCTACCATCCTCCTCCATGAGACAGAGAGGTGTGGAGATTTCAGTAGGAAAAAATATCCCCTATGTTGGCAAATAATTATGAACTGAAAAACTAGTGGAACTGGGATAAATAACTGTAGGACAAGTCCCCATGGGCTGTATTCAGAAAGGCAACAAATATACATCTCTTTACATTTAGCGTGCATGGTTTGACTGGGTATGTACATGAGTGTGTATAATGTTTTTAACTGGGAAATCAGAGAAGATGTTTTTGCCTTAGATAACAGAACTAGGAGTGACATCTACTTCACAATGCATCTTGCCTTAATTGCCCACCCTGATAATTATTAGGCAGTTCAGATGGTGCTTCTCTACACTGAGGCACCACTTTGAGGTTATCCTCCAGTCATCTCTGCTAACTATCCTTAAATCGATAAACTTTGTAGCTGAGTGGTCCTCAGCCATCCCTGCACCATAGGCAGCTGTACTGAGCAAGTGATGTGCAGCCATTAATGTCATTCTTTGCTCTTCCTGCTGATTAAGAAACTACTTAACTAACACAGGCTTAGAGCACAGACACGTACGTGTACTTAACAGTACACACATCTCGTGTATCAGCCCAGATGCCTATTTCATTCATTTGTAGGTGCTTTAAATGCACAACAGCACCAGCATGATTTCTGGTGGCGTTTTTCTCCTGTTCACCCCATGCACAGTCAAAGCAAGTAGTGGCCTAAAGCAGTGGAGGATGACAAATTGTCTATAGCCTTGCTGCTTACTTTGCCTGGAAAGAGGAGCTGACTGCTGTCACTGCCATTGAAGAGGGGGATGATTTGGTGGGACAATTGCTGATGGGAAGGGAGGGAAGCCCTGCCCTGGGACATGCAGTTGCCAGCCCGTCTGATGTCCCTCAGCAGCAACAGAAGCAGCAATCCCTGTTTTCTAGGGCTGCCCCTGGCTCTCCTCAACTCTGCCTCTTTCAAAACACAGAGTCTGAGGTGACCTCTGCACAGATCATGTGGATTTTAGTATGTGACAAAACTCTTCATGTACTGGTCTTCTCAGAAAACTCTCCACTGTGGAAAAAAAAAATCTCATGCCCAAAACTGTAGGTTCACCAAGTCTATAAATTTGAGATTGGTTATGGAATAAGTTAATCTTTGTATTTTAAAGATGACTGTGGAAAAGTGAATAATATTCTGCAGAAATGAGAGAGGCTAAAAAAACATCAAGCCAATGAAATACAAGTTAATGTTTGCCTTTCAGGATTACAGCTTGTGCCATGACCATGAATAAATATGTGGAGGAAAATGTTTCTCAAAAATCCTATACAACAATAAAATATTTCATGAAGATGCTGAGCAGTGTCAGTGAGACCTTAATCTTCATCTTCATGGGAGTGTCGACAGTTGGGAAGAACCATGAGTGGAACTGGGCCTTCGTTAGCTTCACCCTCCTTTTCTGTTTAATCTGGAGGGCACTGGGTAAGTCTCAGACTACGTGTCAGTATTTTTTGCAAGTGTAAAGTTTTTACCTCTTCTCAAGCAGAAAATGCCAAAATTTAGGCAGAGTTCCATCAGCTCGTACAACAGACTTCTTATTTGTAAGGTGTGCTAGACTGCAGGGTCAGCTTCCACCTTCTCCCAGATGGAACCCCAAACTCTGTTTGGTCCTGATCCTGCCCATCTAAAGTCAGAGGCAGTCCACTTGTTACTCAGAGGACATATATTTGAGCAAACATTTATTTACAAATAAGCAAATTTTGCTTAAAAGAATTAGCAGTTATACAACAGCTAAATAGGTTGTGGTTGTTTTGGTTTTGTTTTTTTTTTTTAATTTATGTTTACTAGCTTTGGGATTTTCCCAGTCATTGGCATAAATAGCATCAAACCAGGAAATGCTGTAGTTGAAGCATTGTTCAGGTGAAGAAAAAATTCCTATAAGAAACTGCCTGAGCCCTCCTGAGTTTGCACTACTAGCTCTTTCTCTTTTACCTTGAGACCAGTTCAGTCTTGTAGGTCTTAAACCTGCCCCTTGCCCCAGTTTCAGCTGTAATTATTTGGTCCCTCTGTGTGTAAAGGCAGCTCATGCTCTGATCTGCCTCTGCACCTCTAGTTCCAGCTCCCAAGTTTTCCCTCCCAGTGCAGAAATCTGGACTATTTTCCCTCCTGCTCCTGAAACCCCACAATTAATACCTTATGCTGAAAAGCAGCCAGGCAGCCTGCCTGCCCCCCAGCTCCTGGCCCCCATGCTTGCTCTCTTCATCTGCCTTTATACCTTTACTCTGGTGCATCATGTCCCTGGAGTCTTTGGCTTTGGTACATCAGCATGCACTGGCATCTTCTCCCTCCATCCCCAGTCCTGCATCCTTCCTGTCTGTGCAGGTGAAATTGAGTGAATAGGAGTTTGCAGGGTTCAAAGCACAGACCAACAGAGGTGACAAGCCAAAGTATTCAAAAGCATCTCAAAACCTATTAAAAAAAACAATTAGGAGTCTTGGTGTACACTGACACAGAGAATTATTGCTGTTCCAGCAGTGCAGAGTCTAGAAGATAGCTGTCATGTGGAGATCAGTTAGCTGCTTCAAGTCCTAAATCCAGCTGACCTGAGGTAGTTAGCTCACTAAGTATCTTTCAGATGATGCTGCTTAGGCATTTTAATTTTTTCTTCCATGATGTTTTCAAGCTGCTAAGTAACATTTCATTTCTTCAATGACATATAGGTAAAAGGCAAATAGAAACGTTTTAAAACAATTATTAGCATTGTGAGGGATTTCTGTGTAATTTAGTTTCCCTCTTTTTCCCTCCTGCTTGTATTTCTGTTTTTCTCCCTCAGGTGTTTTTGTTCTGACTCAGATCATTAATGTTTTCCGGACAATTCCTCTCACTTTTAAGGACCAATTTATTATTGCCTATGGAGGCCTTCGAGGAGCTATTTGTTTTTCACTTGTATTTCTGCTTCCTCCTGCTGTGTTTCCCAGGAAGAAATTGTTCATCACTGCTGTTATCGTGGTGATATTCTTTACCGTTTTCATTCAGGTAATGCTTTTCTTCTTCTGTATGACTTCTGTCTCAGACAGGTTGTAAATAAGCAGTGGGTAGAAAAACAAATGTCCTAACTTTACTGGAAGGATCATACTTGAAGGTTCATAGTCATAGTTTAAAAAGAAAAATGCTATGCAGGCCACAGACAGGTAGCAAAACTATGCCAGATATTAAGTACTTATGCTAACATATAAGTAGTATTAAGCATTTAAGACCTAGTGAGCCTGGAGCAGAGATAAAAGATAATCTGTGTACAGCCCTAGCACTAATTCCTTGCTAGAATATTTGAAGCTGTGCATTTACTCAGGAGTTTGGTGTTGGATTCGGTGCACAGTAAGCAGGGGATGGAAGGCACGGAGGGCACCGAGAGGTGAACTGAAGTGTTTGAGTCTGGGTGTTAGGCAGTGATGTTGCAGACCAGTTGGACATCCATCCGAAAGCAGCAGCTCTGTGGAAGAACGTGAAGAACTTGTCTCTGGTGTCAATCTGGCCATGGAGGCCTGGTCAAGAGTGACCAAGAGAGAGGAAAGTGACTAAACCCAGCAAAACGTAGAGGAGGCTAAGCCCCTCAAATAAACATGTCACTCTACTCATTATCCAGAGCGGTGAGAGGTGTGAGAGGCTAGTATGTGGAATTTCAGGTCTGTGGGAAAAAATATATTTTTTTAGCCTGCCTTTTACATCGATAAAGGTGCCATGGGAAGCAGCAAGTATCTGTGCTTGTGCTTGGGAAAGAGGTGGCTGGAGCAGCTGGAGGTCAGCTAGTTGACCTTAGCATGTAAGCTGTGAGATTTTGAGGGATAAAATCATTTAAAATTTGGAAGTAAATGAAATGTGTTATGAAATGCAACATGGTTTACCAAAGGGAAACCTGGTATCATTCTTTGATAAGGAAATTTATTTTCTAGAGTAATCTCATCTAACTGGACTATTGTAAAATCTTTGGGGGAGAGGGCTATGTAGGAGATTGTTAGCTTAATTATTTGTTAAACTGAGGTTTAGATTGACATTAGGACGATTGTAAAGTGAATGAGGAAGGAGCTGACAATTTCTCCTATAAATGGAAATAGAAGCATATGGTCCTTTGCGTCAGAAAGAACCTCTGGGGGTGTCTAGTCCAACCCCATGCCCAAAGCAAGGCCACCTTCAAAGGTAGATCTTGTTGCTGAGGGCTATGTCAAGTTAAGTTCTGAATATCTCTGGGTGGAGATTCCCCAGCCTCTCTGGGCATCTGCTCTGGTGTTCAACCACCCTGGTCAGATAAAAGGCTGAAAAGGTTTTATAAATGGAATTCCTCAAGGATGGTTTCTAGGAATGGTTTTGTTTAATATTCTCATTATTGACCATGGCACATAAACGTAGCAGTCTTTTGTTGCTGGTATTTCTTGATGACAGAGTTTGGAAGGTGTTCTCAGAGCAACAGGGAGATGTGGTATCATGTAGAAAGAATAGAATAACTGAGGGCCAATATGATAGAAACAGAATGAAATTTATCAGTAATAAGTGCAAATGTGTTCTTGCTAGAACTTTTTTACTAGGGGTTTCTCTTATGAAATGAGAACCTTTTGTTTGAAAAAAAAAAATAAATAGAAAGGGAAAAAGACACAGGTGTACTAGTTGGTAACAGGGTAGGTTTTAAGCCACCAGTACAGTGGATACAGAAGAAAGGCAAATCTGATCTTAAGATGTACTGAGACAGGTATTTCCGTCAGAGGATAGTGTCGTGTTCTGGAGTGATCATGGGACTGGTAAGCCTGTCGTGTGAAAGGAGACCAGGATGCCTTGGCGTTAGCAAAATGAAGGAGGAGAAGGAATATAATTACTGTTTATATGAGGGAGTGAACACCAGAGAGGAGAAGGAGGAACACTGTTTAAACTAAAAAGACAAATGCTGGCACAAGAACAAAGTGGTACAAAGTGACCATGATGCAATTAAGAAGCAGCTTTCTAATTATTAGAACAATGAGGTTCAGGATGAGTGTTCCAGTATGAGCAATGGGGCAAAGAAACCTAACTGCTTTTAAGATAAAGCTCGATTCATTTATGAAAAGAAATATGTAACCTGATTATTCTGGGATAGTAGGGACTGATCTCAACACCATCAGAGATACATTCCTCTCCCATGTGTCAGTGCACCTATACAAATAAACAAATTATGTCAATTCTTCCACAAATACTTGTTCAAAACCATTGTATCATTCTGGGATAGCCAAAACTTTTTGTTCTTTCTCTCAGAATAATCAGGCAAGGACACAAAAAGTCTTAGTGTCATGGCCTTGAATAGCAATTTTAATGTTATTGTTGACAGATCTTTGAGTACCTGTTTTGGAAGTAATCACTAAAAGACAGGACTTTATATGTTTACTTTGGAATGATGGGGGTTGTTTATTAATTCAGAAAACAAGTGAGGGTTTTTCTAATGCATAACAGAATTGAAAAAAAAGTTTTAAAATACTATGGATAGGGTAAGTGACATAGTCCTGATGGGGTTGGTCAGGGTGCCCCTCTTGGAACTCTTAGCTCTAGGGAGCCCCTTCCTCCCTTCTGTTGCATTAGTGGAGTTTGTGTGCTGACAAGGACTTCATAGCTAAGTGGAACACCTGCTAATCACAAGAGTGAATTAATTCACTATTATAATTATTGTGTCAGGCTGGATTTTGGGGTTAGGAAGGTGAAAGGGTATCCAGAGCTAAAAAAGTATTCACTGCCATTTTCAGGTCTGACAGAGATGGAGAAGACTTAAAGGCTTTGTTTTTTCTTTACATTCATGGGGAAAAAAGAACCCAACCCATAACTCTTTGCCTTTTTTTTTTCCTCTTCACAGGGAATAACAATTCGTCCACTGGTGGAGTTTCTTGATGTCAAAAGGTCAAATAAAAAGCAGCCTGCTGTCAGTGAAGAAATTTATAACAGGGTATGAGGCAGCTTCAGTGTCATAAAAGAAACCTTCATATAGGTTAAACTCCTAGTGGCTTTCAGTAAGACAAGGGTTCAGTGTACAGTGTTACAGAGAGGGACACACTCTTAGATTTCTTTTCAATAGCTGTTATAAGCACAATAACTGTAAAGCTTATATTTATCCTTTGGTAATTACCAAAATTAGCATTAATATATACCATTATTTTGAAATCTTCATTTTCTTAATTGTTCACTTCTTGAGGTAGTTTAACTTTCTGTAGTTTGCTTAACATATGAGATACATGTTATTTTAGAACTTGACTACATTAGGAAATGTTTGCCAATTTAATCACATTACATTTAATTTGAGTTAATCAAACAAATGCAAACACCTCCTAAACACACTCTTAAACTTACTTAACTCTCACATCATCAGCCTCTTTATGGGTTTGTATTTGGTACATGTGTGTCTCCAATTATTGCAGTTTATTAGCCATGCATATTCTTGAACGTATTTCTCCTTGCAGCATACCTGTGGCAGGTGGTTTGAAATTCCAGAAATGAGGAATAATAAGGACCAAATTCAGCAAAGAATTCAGTCTAGGCATCTAGAAGTCCATCCTTTTAGAGTTGAACGTTTGGACATACCAGGATTTTCCCCTGAGTTTGAGAGACCCCTACTATGGTGCTTGAATCAGGAGCAAATGAGCTGCCTCTGGGGATCAAGTGAGATCTTAGGTGGACTTATTCACTCTTTCATAATTCATAATAGGCTGAGAGAGAGTGTGTTTCTAATATTAGGTGATCAGGATGCTTTAAGGTGAGACTAGACCACAGTTGTCTAATGTAGGAACTCTGGACCTGATGCTAGGTATCTCAGCTCTATTCTGTGCATCCTGAGGTGCAGACGTGGGGAGCCCACTCAGGCTCGCTCCTCCACAAAGTCATACCTGGTTCACTGTCAGGCCTGGAGAAATCCCAGGCATAGCCTGGAGTGGTTAGGGAACTTAAAAGAAGTGAAAATATGGGAAAAACCTTCATATTCAGGTAGGAGCTGAGTAAGGTTGACATTGAGGAAATTAGCAACTAATTTCTGTCCTTTTGGGACTGTGAGCTAAGTAAGCTCCAGGGGAACAAAAAAAGAGTCCATCTCTGAGTTTGGTTAGATTGCATTTAGTTAAACTGAAGCATCATCCTGAATTCTGACCAGGCATTTCTGTTTTGAAGTAAGTTAGAAATGAATAATTTCTGAGGGCAAGCCAAGTGATGTCTATAAGTTTATGTAATGAACCAACATTTCCCTTTAGTTCTTTGACCACGTGAAGACTGGAATTGAAGATGTGTGTGGACACTGGGGTCACAACTTTTGGAGAGATAAGTAAGAATGGCATTTAAAACTCATTGTCATACAGGAGAGGCTGAACTGGCTCAGCAGCAGCAAGTGAAGGCTGTTGGGCATCAGATTTCATTTTCAGCATTTTATTCTTGAAAGCGGATGTTTGTTTTTAGAACATGTGGGTTACAAAGGAAAAGCAGCAAAACAATGTCTTCTTACTAAACCACAAGCATGTAGAACAAAATCTCCAGCTGGGAAGAAAGGAAGCCCTCTGATCCCAGGGTAAAGCGTGGTACCTTCTGAGGGTGTGTGTCCTCCCTGTTTCTGACTGTTTCAGAGCATTTCCTGTATGTCTGCCGAGCCTTTCATCCCATCCGGCTTTCTTCCTGCAAATTGTATGTCTCTGCGGTGCTAAGTGAGGGGTTAGTTCCCTATTTGATGGGAAACATACAAAAGCTTTGGGACTTTCTCTAGAAAGATCAAGGCACAGCTGTCATGAGGTGCCTGTGAGATCCTAATGGCAGGCAGCTCCACAGTTCTTGATTGTTTAAGGCTTTAGTATCGGTTAAAAAGATTATCACCAGCAATATCTGAATAATTCATGTTTTCACTTTAGCTGCTGAGTCATCGTCATTGGTTTGGATCTAACTCCTGTTTCTCAGCAGCACACTCTTTTACACCCAAAACCTGTAGACCCAAAGCATGGGCATTGCTCACCCACCTCCTAGGCACTGCTCCAACAAGAATTTCAGT
The DNA here is from genome assembly GCF_015220075.1 of Falco rusticolus. Classification (NCBI taxonomy): domain Eukaryota; kingdom Metazoa; phylum Chordata; class Aves; order Falconiformes; family Falconidae; genus Falco; species Falco rusticolus. The sequence goes on along the minus strand of NC_051188.1, from coordinate 68,455,086 downwards.
GTTTTATACAAAGAGGAATAACACCAGCAGGAAGGGCTGAGAAGAGCCCTCTCCAAATGACTTTGAGGGCAACGCAGTGAGGACACTCACCTGACAGATGCGTGACATGGGTACGGCTTTACTCAGCCTGGTTCTCCTCTAGTCTGTGAGGTCTTTAACAGATTACAGAGCAAAGGAGGGTCCCACCTCTTCATGACCTTCAGACGCAAATTCAAGAATAATTTCAGAATGGCCAGAGGGCAAAATATTTTCTGACAAACAAATTCACTCCAGCTGTAATCAATATTTTTTCACTAAGCATCCAAGAGGGTTGCAGTTGCTTTAGAGGAAGGGGGAACTTGCAAAGTTTTACAAAAGCAGGCTAAAATTTCAAAGAAAAAGCAGTCAGTGCAAATTTAGACCTTTTATTTGTTATTACAGTAAATATTTGATGTTCTCTTTGTCTTGATGAAAATGGAGAATTAAAAATAATATTGTCTAATAACACAGAATACCTAAAAGTTAAAGGTTGCTGCTGGAGAGACTGTCCATTAACTTCTTAATGAAAACATACGTTAAGACTGTCTATATGAAGCAAAGATGAACTTGACCCTTTTTAATGTTCCTCACCAGTAGTCTGTTAATATGAACAGACACATTCCCAGGCAATAAACTCCTTCACAAATGCCTTAGCTACAGTATATTGGCTTTTCTTAACTATGCACAGTAAAAATTAACTGGTTGGGTTGGTTTACCTCATGTACAGGTTTAAAAAGTTTGACAATAAATACCTGCGAAGACTTCTAATCCGGGAGAACCAGCCCAAATCCAGCATTGTTTCTTTATACAAGAAGCTGGAAATCAAACATGCCATTGAGATGGCAGAGAGCGGAATGATAAGCAAGGTCCCATCGTCGGTATCACTCAGGTAAGCAAGTGATGCCAGCGTGGATGCACGTTGCGGCTGGGTCACGTCGTTTATTTCACAGCCCAGTCTGCAGGCAGCGTAAGTGCTTTGACCTAGGACACTCTGTGTCCAACTGTCACCTGAACAGTAAGTGAATACAAAACGGGAGCTGCCTGCAGCTCACACATGAAGTGCTCGGTGAGCTGTGTTCGGCAGCTGCTCAAGGGAACGTTGATTTGCCATGTAGAGCAGAGCTGGATTTGAACCAGTGCCTGCCCATCTGCTGTGAATAGCTATAAGGGAAGCCTGAGGGGCATTTTGAAAAGTACCTTAAGCAAATTTAAAGTTTAATGTAATTTATATCAAATTTTGGAGACTGAGATTTAAGCCTTACCACTGACTCAAATAAGATCAAGATTTCATTCCTACATGCTGTTTTCACCTGTTCATCAGTTCTTTTGAAATGTTGTTTCCAACTGTAACAAAGGAAGTAATCCAAATGTAATTCCCAGTCGTAAAAATAAAAATATTCTTCCTCTCTCTCTCTCTTTTCTCTTTTCCTTTTTTTATCCTGCCACAGTGAATATCATGAAGGAAAGATAAAGCCACTTTCTCCCACTGAAATGGAAAATATGCGGGAAATATTAACAAAGAATCTCTATCAAATACGACACCGAGTAAGGATGAAGTTTTGCGTACTTAAATACTTTACTACTCTTCAAATATATTGATTACCTTCCTAACATATCTTTGGGCTAGTACATCTGCTGTACCAGTGCATAATGATTAATGCTGTTACTTACTTCTGTTACCTATGAATCCATGTCCTATCATATGTACAGCAACATATTCATACTCCTTTATGCAAACAGCTTACTTGATATTATATTATTGATAAAGCTTAATGGCTTTGTCATATTACCTGCAATATACTTACATTATTTAAAAAGGATCACAGGGCATAATCCAACCCAACACTGTCCACTTGAATCAGTATTTTGCTCACTTCCTGATATAGGATTAGATTTCCCATTTGCCTCCAGTTGTGAAGTTGTTTGCATTAAGAGCAGAGGTGATGAGCTGGAAAAACTGTGAAATCAAAGCAAAAGGACATTTCACATTTACCCTCCTGTGGCTAAGTAGTTTGAATGCCTGAGCCCTTGGAAAACATTCAAAAGTGGAGCAAGCTTCAGCTTGCTGGAGGTAAAAATGACCTCCCCATAGGTGACTCATCGCTTTCCAACGTGCATCTTCTGTTGACATATCAGTGGAGCTAGTACAATGTAGGGGTAAACACTGTATTAAGCCAGCATTTTTCAATTACTTTTTCATTATAAATATCAGCAGGTTAAAAAAACCCAAACAAAACAGGTGCTTGTGAAGCAGATGACTAAAAAAATGCTGGCATAATTACTGTTCTTGTTCTTAATCATCTGCAATATGATTTTGTTGACAAGGATTTATGATACTTATTAAAACATTAAAGCAAAAAGCCTGTTTTGCATTGTGCGTATAGTTCAGCACATTTGATATTATGCTTTTCAGAATGTGACCAATGCTTTTATATTTCAGACAATGTCATATAACCGTCATAGCCTGGCTGCAGATGCAAATGAAAAGCAGGCCAAAGAGATTCTGATCCGTCGCCGGCACAGCCTTAGGGAGAGCCTGAGGAAAACAAACAGCCTGTCAAGAGAAAGACCGGTACTTGCATCTGGTTGTTTTACAGAAAGCAGTTATTTGTAGCTAAATGTCATGCAGAAAAAAATCTTCTGAAATGCAGAAAAAATTAAACCCTGAATTTGGAAGACAACTGCACATACAATGTCACACTCACACCTTGAATTGCCCCTTAGTTTGTGTTGACCCTTTCAGGAAAGCTTCAGGCTTGTAGAATGTGATATGGGAGTGGAATCTGCTGCCATAATTTTATCTCAGAGGAGCTGAACAGGCTCTGTACACAGTGTACTTCTAAGGGATAGTCAGTATTCTCTACCAGTATTTTGATGAAGTGTGGATGATCAAGGTCAAAAATAAATTTGAGGTAGTCAAACTACTTACAGTATGCTCCAAAATACGGGAAAGGGAACTTTTAATCGAGTCAGGGAGATCTTAATTTGAAAAATGTTGTGGGCTCTTTCGTATTCATAAAATGTAGCCAGGACTTTAGGTTTTGACACAGAACAGCAAAACCCCTTCTGCCTACAAGAAAAGTTGTGGCATGACAGTATTTGGCTTTCTGAGGCAATCCTGCAATACTTCACTGCAGACTTCAGACCATATCTGAATGGAGCACACTGATTCAGCAGGGAAGCTGATCCCCCAAACCATCTTCTCATTTTAGGTATCAGGGAAATTAACCATCCTATAAATATGTATCTCCACGTTACAGGAATACTTAATGACTGTTGTCTTCATTGATACAGTCGTTCTTCAGCAGCTGAGGCTGGAATGATGTCTCCAATAAATGCTATATCTCATTTGTGATCATCACCGTGGCTACTGTGGTGTTAATAATGACAATAAGTCTGTCCATGAGTGATCTTTTCCCTCTCAACCAGTTATATATGTTGCCTTTGTCATACAAATAAATTATTTACTAGGTGGGATAATGAAGAGGCTCAGCAGGACTGAGACATTTTTAGGGCAGGGAGAGAAACAGGGTGTGTGGCAGCTTTTTAAAATGCACAGGTTGTAATTTTAAAAGTCATTATCCTCGGATAAATCCACCACAAAGCACCGTGGTCCTGAGCATTCAAAGAGGGAAAATCTCTCATGGAAAATAAATTTCCTTTCAGGTTCCCTTTGAGTGTGCAACAGTGAATGGTACAAGTAGAGGAGAGCTGGTAGACTGTAAAGGTTTTAAAAAATCTTTCTAATAAATGTAAGAAAGGATGCCCTTGAGAAACTTTGAATTTATAAAAAAAGCAACTTGTCGGGGAAAGTACCTCTCACGTTCCAGGAAGTATGAGCTGCGCACTGCACTGCTCCCAGGGCCTTTAGAGCTTAGTCTTGGGAAAACAAGGATTTTATGCCCTGAACCGGTAAATGATCACGCTGGTGCCTAACTTCCGCATCAGCTTCAGCGTGACTAGTCAACTGTATAGTCATTTATATGTATAAAGCACTTCCAGGATCAGAATACAGATTAGTTCTTGTGCCCAAGCTTCAGTCTCAACCTAATTTTTACAGCTCACTAATAAAAAGTTTCAAACTGGGGTTGCATGAAGTAGTGCCACTTGCAGTGTTTGCCTTCCTTAGGAAAACTCGTACAGGTAAGGCTGAGGTTAGAAAGCATACATCTATTAACTTTGATCTCAGAGGGCATATCACTAGTCTTTCCTTTGATTAAGCTGCTTGAGATTACTCAGTCTTTATCTTAGTTAGCAGAGTCCTCAACCAGCAATCAACATTAACTTCAGTGGGTAGTAAAAGATCACATATTAGCTAATCCCAAACTAACTCTCCAGCCCTTTAGCTACATAAACCCATTCAGGCTTCAGTCATGTATCTTAAAATGCATTATGCAGGTACTTCAGTCTGCAATAACTTAACATTTCTTATAATTCTTTGCACACAGGCTGCTGCAAATACGAAAAGATTCCTTTCACTTCCTAAAAACACAAAACTCCCAGAGAAACTACGAGTGAGAAATAAAACATCTTCCAGAGGTAATGAAAAATTTTCTGCTGTTTCTTAGTGTGCTGCAGTCATTTTACCTACATAGAAGGAAAGTTTTTCCCGGAATGATGTAAATAAATCAGCATATTAATTTTGAAACAAACATTGTTTTATGTGCACATGCTTTCACTCTAGAGTTAATACCCTCACAGCATATTTGTAGGTGTTGGATATTTAGCAGGGGTCTTGGAGCATTAAAAGCAATGAGTCCTAAAGCAGGTATTTGAGTGTGGGGAAATGCCCCGGGAAGCAGAGTCTTGGGCTTTCTCAGTTCAAATGCCTTGTGCCCTCCAGCACATCTCCTGTAAGCAAGCAGCAGCCTGAAACACTTTTGCACCAGAAACACTGCCATGGTTCATTTGACTTGTCTTTCTTCCATAATGCCCAGATCTCCCTCTTGGATTATGAGCCCATTTGTTTTCTTTTCTTGGGGTCAGGGTAGAGGACACTGCTCTGAGAACTTAACCAGGAGAATGAGGACATGAGGTCTGGTTTACAGTTATCATGAAGAACTTCTCAAAATACTGTGGTTTACAACCAAAATGTCTTTTTTTTTTTTTTTTTTTTCCTGCCTGAACTCCCAAATGTTCTATATTGGAGTTCTTGAATTCTAACAACAAAATAAAAAAAACTGGAGAAAGACAACCACTTGATGTAAAAACTTTGCCCAGTTCTGGATATTACTTTTGATTATTTATTACTGGTTGCATTACCATGCTTATACCATGCTCAGGAGCATTTCTTTTCATGACAAGCAACCATGAAGATCTCTTGCTGAGAAGATTAAATATCTGCACAGTCACTAAAACATCCTGATCCCCACCCCAATTAGCTTCCCACCCTTCCAAATTAATTTAGCAATAGACCATGTTTTTGTCTGTTAATAATTACATCTTTGTTCCTCTGAATGTAGGATGTCTCTTACTCTGTAGTTATGTCTGCAGAGGTCACCTACTGTCACCTAGAATTAAAGAGGAAATGTGCCTCCAGATGATTCAATTGTCAAAAAATATATTGTTTGACATATTTAGGGGGGGGAAAGCTTGCAAACACAGTCTGATGAAGACCTTCCTTGATATATAATTATCTGGGTGAATGGATAATTATGTGGTGATGTATTTTGTTGACCTCTTCCTCACCTTTTTAAAATAAATAACATGTAGGCTACTAATGGAAGTTGTTCTTCTGACAGTTGCACAATACATGATTATTTGCTTTGATATATTTAAAACATAACATCTGACTTAAGTCTAAGAACAAATCTGAGGCATTCATATATGATTGTTAAAATGATTATGAAATGACTGAAGTGTGCAATTCTGATAAAGATGTTAATCAATTTAAGTCTGCCAGGGAACATATGCACATGTACACATCCAGAAAGTTTTACCTGATAGCTATCATTGAAGAGCATTTTCTGAATGATTACACCAGCTTTCCCTTGACTGTTTTCTACCCTGCTGTGAGGGGATGAAGGATTATGCAGCACATGCAACCTGTGAGATTTGCCCTGTGGATTTTCTTTGATATCTTGCATTTAAGCATGTTAAGGACAGGATGTTTCCTCCCATCTGTACATTGAGCTTGGGAGATCCTTTGCTCAGCGTTGACACTCCTTTTCCAAAGTCAAGTTTCTAGAGCTCCTGTACATGTCACGCTCTGGAAATGCCTCAGATTAGATTTCATGGGATGTGAGAGTGAGAAATCTCATTTTTATATCCTCCTTGGATGTAAGTGGGGACTAAACCCCAGGTAGCTCAGAAACAGGTTTTTCCATGTCCAGAGCCACAACTGGCAAAATGTCAACTCAAATGGGGGCACTTGGCGATTACGGAGCAGCTGAGTGAGGGCTTTAAAAGTTACAGTTTTGAGGGGAGGGGTGTTTGTAGGTTGAATCTATCTGTCTTGGCAGAGTTAAGTGCCTGTTACTGGGTCTAATCAGAAAGCACTGAATTTAGGAAACACGGGGAAACATTCTTTTATGGCTCCTAGTGCTCATTGTGCTGTTGTTTGAATACTCCTGACATAGTAATAATCCGCACCTAAAATTTTGATTTTGTTTTCAATTAACAGTGGGCGACAGCAGTGACTCTGAGATGGATGCCGCGACGACAGTCCTCAATCTAAGACCCAGAGCAGGGAAAATCTTGAGAGACCAGAGACTGAGACAGCAGAGGCCACCACCTGAGTTTAGGGTGGAGTGGAAGAACGAAGTTGACGGGAGCCAGGACAGACAAGGAGAGCAGCAGGAGCCAAGCACCTTGCCTCAGCCATCCATTGGGTTCAGGCAGCCCCTGCTAACAAGACCAAGATTTGGCACTTTGAGTAGTGAAGATTTGACTGCAGACCATGGGTCAGCACGACCCGTGCCACCACCACGGTTAGTCAGGCAGGCATCACAAGGGGAAAGGCAGAGAAATAAGCCTGAGAACCAGCCGTACTGAACCTAGCAAAAAGAGACCTATTGGTAATAAACTATGGACGTATTGAATTAGGATTTGAAACTATCTGATCAGACTATGGGATCCATTAAAAAAAAATCACCAAGCCTCAGTGTGGATCTAACAACTTCCATTTGGGTAAAGTCAATGCCATTAACTAAGTAAAAGGAATACTGGAACAATTGCAACGCTGAAGACATTTAAAAAAATTATCTCTTTTATAAATAACTTATGGCAATGCTTTAATTACATTATTTCCATTATTAAGATAGAACGGAAATGTGCCTTATCACATCATCTCTTGTGGAACCAAGTCATGCAGGTTCAATACCCAGTTATCCAATGAAAATCATTGTTGAAAGTCCAGTGATGAAAGGATTCTTTAAAAAATTTTGTATCATTTCAGATTTTATTTATAATCAAATAATACTTGTTTTAACCAGAGCTTTAATATGAGTAACACTGAAAATTGCACAATGCACCTACCATATAGACTTTGTAAGAAGAGTAAATATATTCCTGAAGCCCAGTTTGTTGAAAGAGCTGTGATGCAGAAAAAGAAGAGAAGGAACAGGCTGTAGGAGCAGGATTGCAAATACAGTTTATAGAAAGGAGTTGCAACAGAGACAAGACCTGAATAGCTTGAATTGTTACTTCCTGAATTTTTGGCAATATGTTACATTTGAAAGGTACTGAGGATTACCTAAGGAAATCTGAATTACTTTGACTTTCACTAATGTCAACATGAGCTGAGAGTACCTAGCAGGACACCAGAAGCCCTAAAAAGAGAAAACTTCAAGCAGATAAATAATGTTCTTATTCAAAATTGCTTTTTGCACCTTAGTTTCTTGGTTGCAGTACAAACACAGCAGTAGAATAGTTGCGGAGTACTGCACGTAGACAAAGCAAGCAGCCTCCTGTTTGAGTCAGGGACCACTGAGACTCAAGAAAGCTGGTTCAGTCACATTTGTGAGCCTAGTCAACTTGTTTTACTTTTTGTTTCATCTGTAAAAGGGGAAAGATAGTATTTTCTCTGTCTGAACTACGCACTCCAAGGAACAAAAATGTTCCATCTAATTTGTTTGTACAGAGAAGTAGCACAGCAAGGCCCTGAAATCGGTTGAAGTCACTGTGCACCTTAATAACACACATAAGAAACATGGACTACTTCATCCCAGTGTAAATGGCTGCCATTTGAGTGCATACGGGAAGGGAGGGTGCATTAAAATAAATGATACTTAACTGTAGCTCTCAGGAATTTGCACTTTCTGTCCCACTTAATCTGTCTTAAGTTTTGAGCTTGCTTTAGCACAGATACACATTTCAGCACAATGCAGAAATCATTTTCATGCTACATGTTACAAGATTGATAGCTTCCATTGAAGAATGTACACTGTGAAATCATAACTTTTCTTTTTCATTAGCGCGTTTCTAAATCTGTGGGCAATAAGATTAATTTTTTTTTATTCAAGCTTGTCTTGAAAGAACTATTAAAAATCAGAATTTTCTTTTAAAATCACAGGGTAGATTTCTTTCAAAGGTTCATGGGTGGAGTTAATAAATTAGTTTTATAATTGGGGATTTAAGACTTTCTTCTAACGGCTTTGCCAAAATATTTATTTCATGTATGTATTTGAAATGTCAAACCTTGCTAAACTCTTGTATTGGCACATGTCTTTTAGTCTTTTTCTTCGGTTTCAGCTATGGAAGTTTCTGCTGTGTGTGAAATGCAAAGTCTAAGATGTAGAGGAATGGCTATGTGAACCCTAGAAATCTGAGTCAAATGTTCATGGCTATTCTCAACAAATGATTTTTGTGGAAGGCAATACTTAACTATCCTTTAATGATCATCTCCTCTTTGGAAATAAAACTGAGTTCAAACAAAGCCAGCAAGCTTTAAAAACAAATTTAAACTTGTCTTTCAATGGGAAAATATGTTTCATCACTGAAACTGTCAGTGAGTACTCTGTTACTGAATTATTGGGATCAAGTCTGAGTAATAAGCCTTCAGTTTGGATTTCAGTTTTGAAACCATGTCCTCCTTGCAGATCAGACTGTTTAGATTAGGTGTTTTATATCAGGCTCATCTGAAATCTGACCAAATAAATAAACAAATGTGAAATGTTGCACATCAACATTTAGTTTACTCCCTGTGGAGTTTTCTCATTCACCTGCTGGTAATGACCAAGCAATTGGCTCGTATCTGGGGAAAGCTGCCTTTTTTTTTCACATGGATATCAGTTTTCATGGCACAATTTTAAGTAATGAATGCAGGTTTCAGGAACCTTACTGCTTTGCTGGTTGTCCGTTAGTATGGTGCACGCTCAGATCATTGGTACTTAAATTGCGTGCCCCACAGTATAAGCACATCAAATTGGAGGTCATTTTTATGAAATGTGGTCTTAAGCTCTTGGTGCTGCAAAAAATGCTAGCATGCTGTTACCTTTCCAAAGCACTTTGAGATCCACAGAATACAAGCATCAAGGCAGATCTCCAGCATGGTTACACTGTGAAGCAGAAGCACAGGTCTCCTGGAACTCTGTCTCCTTGTAAGTGCTCTTTTCCTTCCTCACTCCTGCTCCTCCCACCCTTTTCAGGCTCTTTTGCACTAGTGCTGGGTCAGACCCTCATCACCTCTGGGAACTACTTTTCTGGGTGTTCTCCTTTTCAGCAGCAGTGGCAGGAGCAGGTGACACAGGCTATATCCCAGGTAGCCCTTCTTATTCAACTCTTGCTCTGGTTTGGGTCAGAGGTTTGCCGTTTCCTATCTTTTTTGTTTCTTTTCCTGCAAAGGAAAAGCAAGTTCAATAGCACATTTTGATCCTTCTAAAAGGCCTTCAGCTTGCTGAGGAGAATTTTCCTTCATGTTCCCATCAGTTTGCTGGAGAACGGAATCACCAGTAAATCTGTCCTCGAGCACCATCTGATGGGGAAAGTCATGTACTGACTGGGAACGTTCTTCACTTTTTCAGGAAACCACATCTTCAGCAGTGACTGGGAAACTCTCCAAATCCACATACAAATTTTTTGTTTCCAGATGGACTCCCCAGTACGCTCTGTAGCATATTTTACTGCCTTGGTGTGGAAGCACAATGCACAGTTGCTCAGTTTTAGGGACAGTAGGAAAAATGTGTTACACTCTGAATTAGGGTTTTCCCTAATTCAAGGGAAATTTTAAATTTTAAGGGCTGTCCTACTTGGTACTAAAGTACAATTCAAACTTCACTGAAACCAAAGGTGTTCAACAAAAGAGAACCATGCTGAGTAACAGTTCAGAAACTCGAGAATATCCTCTCCACCAAAGCCCCATTGAAATCACACGGAGAAACAAAGTTAAAAATTTGGCCAAAGTAATATACATGCTGTTATGAAGAATATCTTGGGGTCTTTACGAGCAAACACACTGCACAACCTTTTTCAAGAGATGCCAAGTCCACCAATTGCACACACCAGCAACATTTTAAGGCAGACACTGCAAGAAATGCTTCAGCTGGTCGCCATTTCCAAAATTGCCTTAAGTTCTTCCAACACCCCCTAGCCTCTAAAGAAAAGATGGATTTTGAAATTGGCTGAAGAAATGCTTTTTTTACTACTAGAGATCTGATCCTATAAAAATATGCTTGTGAATATGCTTAAATCATGACATCTGCAATACACAGCCCCAGCCAAGCCAACAATAGATTGCAGACCAGGCCAGAAAACGTGACAGAGGGGGGTATCAAGTCCAAGCATGAGAAGGAGGAACTGCTTTAGGACACAGTAGAGAGAGAAAAGTCATAGACTACCTGATTCAGGTGCTATTCAAGTCTAAGAGAGAGGACTAATAGTCTTTTTTTAATCTCTCATTTTAGCAGATGACATAACGTGAACTTTCTAGATAAACCTGCAGCTGCACTTGACAGTTGTGTGAACGACCACAAGGCAACTGTCTTACAGCTTTCAAGTCAAAGAGTTTCATCCCCCTCTCAGCCCGTTTAATTATTAGAGAGCCAGCTAAATGGGGAGCGACTTAAAATATAACAATAAAGAAATGCATGGCAGCTTCATTCTCCTCTGAACAATCTAAAGGACCTTAGCATTTGGGAGTTAATCAAAACTGGGGCTGAAAATTGCTCATTTGGGATACCGTGCTGAGCCACTTGAGAATCTTGTCCATCAGAAGGATTCTTCTTGCAGGTGGTAGAGAGATCTTCTAATAGGACAACACGATGGGAGATTGGGTTAGCATCGTTCCTCTCCCAGGTTGGCAAACTCTGATGTGGCTCCCACACAGCACTGACATGCTTTGGAAGCTTTTTTAAGCTGTGTGATTTGACAGAATATGAGGGACTGAGACTGAGGAAGGGAAAGCACTAGTTATGCAAGGTGCTCAGGTGAGCGTTCCTGGTTCATGATCAGGTTTAAATTTGTGGCTTGTGAGTTACAACAGCAGTCTAATTGCCACAGATTATGTTTCAAAAAGTCTTTTTTTTTTGCCACAAAAAGACACTTCATATCGAAGACCTCCTATTTGCTACAAGTTTGACAGAATGGAAGACCAGTTCCTATCGTGGAGCACATCTCAAAAAAAGTTCTCCGATGTTAATTTAGGATTTAAAATAACTAGAAATTTGGCTTCATTTCTCCTTGTAAGTTAACACAGAAGGTTTTCAAGACTTCTCTTTAAAACAAGCTCTACAAACTCTCATTTTTATGAGGAAAAGTCTGAGCTCCACTCACGATCATCCGATTCTCAAAGTTCAGGCTCTAATGTACTCCCTTAACAAGATTCACGATCGGCTCTCTGCAAATGAGTCTCCAAAATTATAGCAATAACAGCACAGTCAAGTCTTGGGTTTTCAAATCCCAAAGTGCCAGGCTATAAAGCCTAACTTACCCAGGGGTATTCCATAGCACCCATATAGAAATGGGGGCTGGCAGCACCTGAACGTACCCAACAGAGGTTCCAGTCAGCTAGAACGTGACGGCATTAGAGAGCGCTTGAAGTTAAGGAGCGAGCCAGTCGGTAAGCAATGCTTGTCCTGTGTTGTTGCTGCATTATCAGCTCAATGATCAACCTGTTCTCAGAAAATGATGGTACTGGCCCCTGGATGGTGCTGCAGTGAGTAAATTCAGAGAAAATAAAACAGGAAAAACTGAAATCTGCAGAAATGTTTATAAAGAATCTCTTCAACTGTATGCAGCATACACCAACACGGAATAAAACTTACATTTGCTTCATCATTTAAAAGCAAGAAAATCAGTACATAAAATATGCTACTAGCTGTTTTACTGAAATAAATTACTATATTATATACACAGACTCTTCAACATCAGCTGATCATAAAGTCAGAAAAGTAGTTGCTGTTAAAAAAGTGAAAATTTCAAAAGGTAAAAACCAACAAAAAAAACGCAACCCTGCCTACAAGTCCAAGAAAACCAACCTAAAACTAAAGTAACAGCAAGTAAGAGAAAAATCTTAATTTGCAGTGATTTGCAGGTAGAAACTTCTTTTCTTTTGTACATACTCAGATTAGTTTTTTTAGTCTTCAGACACAACTGGATTCAAGAAACTGGTAATTCATTCAGTAAAGCCCACTAGACTGTAGTCAAAAGTAGCTGCAACTGCTCCTCCCTGAAAAGGGGGAGTCACATCTCCTTCATCTCCAGGGATGTCATTTACTCATCACTGAACTTTCATGGTTATGGCAACTATGAGACAACACAAGAGATACGAACACGGTCTCCAGGCACTAGGAACCATAGCTTTAAGCACTCTATCTCAAAACTGGTAATTTCTCTATTTTCTTTTATTTCTTCTTTTTCATTCACTATCAAGCCACTTCTTGGTTGAAACCTTGGCTTCTGTGCCTTTTATATGAAAAGCAGGCAGACTCAAATGATCATTTTAAGGAACAGCTTGAAGAAAAAAAAAAAAAAAGAAACATCTGCACTTCGTATCGACTTGAACACCTCTACTTTGTGCTGTAGTTTCAGCAGAGGAAAAGGGGAAAAACACAGTGACAAAATGATAGACATGGTATGTCACTTCATTTTATTTCTATTCCTTAACAAAAAAAATAATTAGTGCAACTTTTCTGTAACTGAGCCTTTACAAGGAAGAAACATTTCTGCAGCATTTCAGAAATCATTTTGGCCTACAAGTAAAAAACTCTTCTGCAATGTCAGTTGCAACATGTCCCTGAGACCACAGCCTTCCACACATTTCTCACTTCAATTATTTAATTTCATTTTTATTTACCTTATATGGAGAACTATTTTTCACAATAAAAAACATTTGCTGGATATGGAAAGCACACTTTTCACTTACGTATAAACAAAAACACTGAAGTTTTGAAGCTTTTAGAAGTAATGTTCAGGCAGCTGTATATGTCAGTATAAACTGAATTATGATGTTTACATAATGCAACCTTTATCAATACTTAGAAAAGTAAATGTTATGTTACCTCTTATAACCAACTAGTATAGGAAAAATTACTAAATCTTTTCTATATGTTAATTTTTGAGGGGTCTTTCCTACCCTTTTTCATCATCCCTTGCTACAGTTGCAAAACACAAGTCCCTGACTTACAGAACGGTGGGTTTAGCTAAAAAAAAATAAAATAAAATTAAAAGATGGAAGGAAAGAAAATAGGAAATTTAAGGCAAGAATATTTTGGGACATTTACCAAGCAAGATAAGAGGAGACAAGACACTTGAAAACACCTCAAGTTTCTAGGGAGAAATGAAACACAGATTATTACAATAAGGAACTCTGAGGATATGTACTGAACTCATAGCAGTAATGTGACACACAATCATGTCAATATATAAAATTAAAACAATTCGTTGTTCTATACACATTCCCATGGTGCTGCCACTGGAATTTAAATGATAGCAGGCACTGGAAAAGGTAAAGGAAAAAAACAAAAATAAAAAATTCAAAAGACCATCTATGACTCTCCTGAAGCAGCAACACTATTTGCATGGATATGTTCAAGGAAATAACTAAACTGTTTTTAATCAGAAAACCCTTCAACAATTATACATAGTTGACTTTGTACTTTGGTCAAGTAACACTAGGAAATACAGAATGTTATCAGTGCAAAATACATTTTTTGTATGCTTCAAATGAAATGTAAACAGTGGTGACTGGCAAGTAATATGAGCTTGAACAGTAAATAGCACAGGAGAGTGCTCCAACTGTCAGTATAGCCCTGACAGTAACCTCTCATTAGTTAAGCAGTACAGACTAATGAAGACTAAAATACCAACAAATAAAGTTTTTCTCTTGTCACTGAAACGTCACTTGTGCCTCCAAAGATGAGAGAGAATGCACTAATCCAAACCCATGAACTACTGCTAGTTGCTCCAGCACACTTTTAACAGCCATTCAAAAGAATTAAGAAGCAAATTTATTCCTAAAACAAAGGTAGAAAAAACACAGAGGAAATATTAACAAATAATTTATGACAAAGTTGCTCAGAAGTTATTACTAAACAGAAACCACCAGTTTCAATAAAGCTTAAATTCAGTCTCCATTTCAGTTTGAATGGCACTGAATAATTGTCCATTTCAGGCCTTCTAATACATGAAGTTAGCATATACCCAATTCTGTTACCTAGGAATCAGCAGGGGTCAGATGGCTACCCCAAAGTGCCTATCATGCCGTGTAGCAAGTAGACAACGTATGCTTAATTAAATCATATAAGCAAGCACCCTGCTAATTAAGCTACTGTCACAGCAGACAAATGACAGCAGACCACAGCATAAGAAATTAAGGCTAATGAGCTATATTGCAAAATCTCCTGATAAAATAATAAAAATTAACCTCTGGTTAAACAGTAAGAATCAATTTCTGTCTTTTAACAATCTATCAATCTAAACACTGTTTCAAATGTGAGCTACAAGCAGGATTTGTGTATTTCATGTCATTCTTTTTTTACCTCCAAAAAGGTTTAAAAACCATTAAAAAATCCCAGCCAGTACAATACAGCAACACCTGTCCCACAAGTGTTCCAGTGGTACCAGTTAGAATAACATCTGCCTGGAGTCAACAATCCTGCAACAGAAATATTTGTATGTACTTGCCTCCACGTGAACAAAATGTACAGTAGTAGCAGAATCTTTTAAGAAGGTACAGGTCTGACACACATAAGCATCACCCCAGGTTCATATTGCCTCTCCTGAAAGATACATCTATGCAATATAAATTTGCAGCTATTGATTTTTTAACTTAACATTTCCACGGCTACAGTACTTTTGTTTGTTTGCGTTCATTATCAGAATAGCTACCAAAGCTAGTCCAACCCCTAGACTTGGAGGGCCACAAGGACTGAACTCCTGAGCAATTCCAGAAAGAAGCGGGGCAAGTATACGTCCCACTGATGTCACAGACTGTCCAACACCTAGGAGAGTACCACTGGCCTCATTCCCACCAATGGTCAATTCAAGATCAATGATACAAGTACGACCTATAGTAGTTGAAAAGGCTAAGAATGTGGAAGACAAAATAACCATCCATATGCTCAGCGCTGACGCATACAGGAGCATCAACGTGCAGGTAAGTGTGCTAGAGTGCAACAAAATCCTGTAAGTGTTGTGCTGATAGAGTCTTGTTATTGGTCCAAGCAGACAACCAGCCACGACTCCAAGTGCACTGCTATAGCTCATTAGGTATCCAGCAAACAAGGGTTTCACCCCAAATCTCTCCTCCAAGGCCAGACTAAAATTACTATAGTACAGCAGTATAGCAACAGACATCAGCAACCGCACTAAAAATATATCCCACAGATCAGAACACGCAATTCCTTTAATCCTCTTCAGCACTGTTGCAACTTGGATCCATGGAGACTGGAAAAGACCATCGCTTGCCATAGCTCCATTAGTTGCTGACTTCAAGTGCAGGTCATGCTTTGCTTTTGCTGAGAAACTGTCTGCTCTGTTGTTGCCTTGTTGATGTTCCCTATTGCTCCCATTTTCTTCACTCCATGGTAACATCCAGACAAGACCTATATATAGATCAAGAAATTAGCTGATTTCATTACATTGCATTAACTTTACATGGAAGGTATCAGTTTGATTGTAACAGTTTCCTTAATGTGAAGATCCAAATTTAAAAAAGGACTTAAACAATCATTTCACTTTAAACGACTATAAAGATTAGTGTTACTCACACTATCGGTTCAATTTCAAATTCTGCGAAAGCAAGGGAAGAAAACACTGAGATGCCATACTCACAACATATAAACATATCTAAAGGCTAAAGCCAAAATTCCGATTTCTAGTCTTCACTTCTGGGCACGTTAAAAATTCCTACTCCTGTGTCTGAACGTAAAAGTGAGATATACGATACAAAAGAGAAGCACCTGGAGGTTAACTGTTTCAAAATTCCCACTCTTCCACACAGGTCGAAATTCAAAGGGTAGTATCGGTATACAGAACACGTATGCCATAGATGGTAAACACACTATGAATTCAGGGTACAACAAATGGCATAAAAACACAAAAGCGAGGAAGGAAGGGACCCAAGATGAAAAATATGACATACAACTTACCAGCATTCAGAAGGAAGATAGAGGCACAGATGAAGGACGTTTTATAAAAGCCATCTTCCAACTCTGTAAGATAGCCACCGACAACTGGCCCCAGAATGAAGCCCACACTAGAGGCTGCATTGAAGCGTCCCATTACTAAAGGGCGATCTCTCTCAGAAACCAAGTCAGAAAGCAGGGCTTTAGAGATGGAGAGTGTGTGTTTGAAAATACCTGCAACATAATATAAGCAAAAGAATAAATATCTATCGTGCAGTCCAAAAGATTAAAAATGACAGAAGCTATTTGAAGTATCAATGGTCAAAATCTGTATGATTATATTTTTAAGATTCCATTAGCCACAAATTCTTAAATGCTCGTGCAGCAGGTTGGGTGATGACCATCATCCTGCCGTCCAAGGATTTGGACTGAGGAATCTAAATTATTCAGGCATCTGTCTCAAAAATGGTGCTCCTGCAGAAGGAAGTAACTGAGTGCTGAAGCACATTAGGAATAAAAAAACCCGCTAAAGTAGGAACTCATGGATGGGTAATGGTGGAGTAGGAATAGCTTGCTCATTTATGAACATAGCTCTGTACCAACTTTGCTGAGTATGAGATTGTAACACACCAAATTCATTGTGGGTGGCAAAAGAAAGGCACAGAAGGGTAAGCATACTGCAGGAATATTAACAATGCAATCTTTTATATTCCTTCCCTCTGACGAGGGCAATGCTGTCACAGTGACAGTGCTGTTAGCATTAAAAAGTATTACCTCTACTAAGTAATCAAATGTTAAACCAACTAATTCATTAGCAAACTGTCTTTAAATGACGAAATATTAACAGTTCCTAAACCAAAACTATGGGCCACAAAAGTGCCCTTTATTTGATATGTAATAGCAATGCTAATTATATCAGAATATATGCAGTAGATGTTCAGATATGTTAAGAACTCCGATACAAACCCTGGCACAAACTTATCTCAGTGCTGCAAGCATACATGCATTTGCGCAACAAAAAGTTGAAGCAGTGAATTCAAATTTCAGCCAAATCTTGCACTATCACTTTGAGATATGTTTTCAGCACTAATGCACTTATCATTCCATTCTCCATTGCAAGTGCAGGCCACGATCTCCAGCAGTGACTTGTTGTGACTAGCCCTACAATAGCCTCTTTCAGGGTATTGCTGCACTCCTGGTCTCATAAAAGTTGCCAGTCAAGGTGCCATAAAAGTTGTGACAGTTGTTGAATATACATTTGTCCTGGTTTCAGCTGGGATAATTTTCTTCCTAGTACCTGCTAAATTGTTTTGGATTTAGGATGAAACTGATGTTAGTAACTCGCTGATGTTTCAGCTATTGCTAAGTAATGTTTACACTAAGTCAAGGACTTTTCAACTTCTCACCCCACCCCACCAGAGAATAGGCTGGGGGGCACAAGAAGGTGGGAGGAGAAACAGCCAGGACAGCTGACCCAAATGGGCCAAAGGGATATTCCATACCATATGACATCACGCTCAGCATACAAACTGGGGAGAAAGCTGGCCAGAGGCCGCTACTCGGACACTAGGTGGACATTAATTGGTGGGTGGTGAGAAACTGCAGTATGCATCACTTGTTTTGTATCTTCTAATTATACTATTATTCCTTCCTTTTCTGTTCTATTAAACTGTCTTTATCTCAACCCATGAATTTTACTTTATTTTTTCTGATTCTGTTCTCCATCCCACTGGGCAGATGGGGGAGTGAGCGAGCAGCTGCATGGTGTTTAGCTGCCTGCTGGGTTAAACCACATTTCAAATTATTTTCAGGAAAAAGTCCAAAGAATACTTGATTTGTAGAGATTTTTTCAAAATGCTGTTTACTCACCTACAGGGACTCTAGAAATAGCAAACAGGAACACAGTGGTGGACGTTCCAAGAAGGAAGTAACCCAGTGCACTGAGAAGAATACAAGCAAGCAGGGAATACCGCCTTCCTACTACATCACTCCAGCAGCCCTTTCACAAAGCAGGTAATTAAGATTAGCTTTTTATAACATTTAACTATATACAGTGAACAATCAGTACATCTAAATTAAATTGAGACGAGAGATCAAAGGACTGTCAATGAAAGCTTAGTAAGATTATTACACAACATTCCTAGGCGCTCAAAATTTGGAAGTCACAAGCAGGGTTCTGCCCTGCCAGCAGTGCATCTGCCGAAACTATGATTCCATTTAATGTCATGCACAGAGGTTTTTAAAAAATAATTTCTCTCTTTGAAAAATAGTCCTGCAATAAACACCACAACATATTAGTAGTAGGGGCCCTCTGAAAAAGTTGTCACAATGAACCACAAACGTTTGCTTTGCATCAATGGTTGCTATGTACTAGATGCTTGTTGAGCATCCTAAAAGGAATGATCTTAGCTATGAGGAGTTTGTCATCTGAGTGCAGACAGGTAGGTAGTAGTAATGAGAAGGGCAAACAGTAAACTTGCATTTAGCATGCTTACAAATCAGCTGGATTCCACAGAGGGAACAGTTTTTTAAGAAAGTAGTCAATGGTCTTGCAGTTCAAAGAAAATGTCACAAGATTATAGAACCAAAATTACCCCAAGTGGCCTGGATAACAAACGCTGAAACCGTTTTTTTTTTTTCATGAGACACTCAAAATCTGCTCTCTTGGAAGCTAGGAGGCACCAGGTTAATATTAAAGGTGCCCCTGTCTAAATATGGGGATCTCAGTTATTGATAGTTAAGCACGCATTCAAGAGGTTTAGTCTTTGCACTCCTGCTTAGAGTAAGATGTAATAAATCAAAAGCTAATACAAAACAAAACCAAACAAAGCTCAAAGACATAATGCACGAGTTTAGGCCATAAGGCAAATTATAAGGCACTGCTCATTAAGCAGAGAAAGCAAACTCCAGGTAACAGGCTTATGAAGAGCTGACTCATGAGACTGCTTTTTGGACAGGCTACAGCACTGAAGGAAACTGCTTTACTAGCACCAACATTCAAGAGAACCCTGTGTGACTGCAATGTGCTCAGTAACGTATCTGAGCACAAATCTGGATTCTAGTTTTTGTCTAAAGACTGTTTTCTGTTTAATTCTGTAAATTCTGGCAATTCCCTATAAACTAAACATTTTCCATACCACCTAAAAACTGGACCCTCCAAACAAAAATGCTTCTATGAACACTGTAAACATTTTAAAAATGTCAAGAAACACTATTATTAACCTCTTCCTTTCCCCCTAAAATCCACAGAAATACGAACATAACTAGGAATGCAGTGTTAGAACTCACCACAAAAGTGCTGGAAAACAGTTGCATTATACCATAGAGAGATCCTAAAACAAACAAGTAAAATAACAATGTTTAAAAGTAAACTTGATTTTTTTAAAAATGAAAACTTCACAAAATTTTAAATGAGAAAACATGACAGAAGTTCTGGGAATAATTTACTAGAACAGGAGGATGGAGCAGAACAAACCAAGGGTGGAGTTTAGCAGATAACCAAGGAAATAGCTTCAGGAATGACAAAAAAAAAGAAAAATGGTGAAAAATTATGAAACTATGTAATGCAGAAGGATGTTACCCTGTATGTTGCATTAAACAAAACAGATCTTGGTATTTATAATTGCTTTCTCAGAATCAGGAGAGAATGTAATTACTGGGAGGCACTAATTACTTTCCACTTGACACTTCCAACATATTGCAAGGCTCCACAGAAGCCCTGAAGAACCCACAGACCCTATGTTTTAATTTTGGAGGCTAGTTTAGCAGCAGTTAGTGACAGAAGAGAAGAAGCGAGAAACATGTGCCAGCCTTTTTCATTTATAAGACCAAACTTCAACCTCCTTTTTTTTTAAAAAGTTAAAAATCAAAGCAGACTGTTGAAATGAAAACATAGTTTTGATTAATTGCTGCTTCAAATGGTACTCTGTCAACTCCGAGTAGAACCAAAATTATTTCATGAAAAGCACTAAATCTTATTCAAAATAAAAATGCAAATTAATAAAAAATTGAATAACAGAGCCCATGTCAACCACACAGAGCTATGAAGAATATCATACTTTTACCATTACAAACCATAAAGACCACCATAAAATATAAATAAGAACATTAGAACCACAGAACTTACCTTACTACTTCATTTCATAAGATAAAATTCCTAAGCTTTTTGGATTTTACAATTTTACAAGATTTTTGGATTTTACAATTTTACAAGAATTTACTTGTAGTCACTCCTTAAAGATAGTAAATATTTTGCCAAAAGACAGTTGCAAGGAACTTAAACTGGGATTACTCATGGGCTTCGGAAAGCTCAGGAGAACCACCTGCAGAAGCACTGTTTGCAAAGTCTGTAAATAACAGTAAAACTAAAAGCAACACCTCTGGCTCCCAGAGTTGCTGAGCTGTGAATTCTTGGGATGCTGGAAAAGCATCTGCACAAGTATTACTAAAAGCCTTCTTTGTTCTTTCCAACAGTGCTTTTTTCCAAGCACCTGCTTTTGGCTACTGTACACAAGTTTGGGCAGGTCTTTGGGTCTAACACAGCATGGCTGCCCGTATGGTTTTACTTGGATATTTGCCTTCCTTTTTATTATGCTACTAGCAAGAATTATGTTACAATGTCCCATTTGCAATAAGGTATAATCCAGGTCATGTCACATTATCATATTCTTTGGTAAATTAATCAAGTACTGCAACTCACCTATTATTCCAGCAACTGTATGACTTGCTCCTAGAGATCTGATATGAAGGCTCATTAAAGGAACAACCATGCTCACACCAAATAAATCCTGAAAAGAAGTGAGGAAAGTTTTAATAATTGATCACTTTCAAAAAGATGATGACAACCTGGCTTAATAACCGTCAATATATTAAAAAAAAAAAATTATTTCCACATCAACAAAGATTAAAAGAATTATTTTCATGGCCAATGTAGTTTGTTTTAACATCAACAATGCATCCACCATGTACAAAATTACAAAATCACGTAAACTAAAAAATAAAGGATTGCCTCACAGAGGAGTTTAAACTTTGAAAATTGCAATCCTCTTTCCCCCTTTAGATATCATTCTGAAGATATGTATTTAAACATTAAAGATTCCTTTAATATAAACTTTATCTGGTTTTTAAGAAAAGTACTTGGTACCAGTAGTTTAAATTCAAAGTGGTCTTTAATTTCAATCACCTAAAAATATTTTTTACTTGTGCAAAGACAGCATATTTGGAAAATATACAGTATTTTAATCTTGACTACAATGGGAAAGAAGCTATGGTAGGTCTGAGTCTGCCTATAAACTGCCTTTGTGTATACCTTCAGAAGTATACTGAATACAGAAACATGAAAAAAAGAAAAAAAAGCAAAGCATAAGTGAAAAATGTTTTGTAAGAGCCAAGGCCAAAGGAACTGCCCATCCTAAACAGTAGAAGGATCTCCTACTCATTCCTTTTGATTTTTTTATCTTTAGTTAAGCTTAACCACATTCACCCCATAGTTCTTTCATTACTACTACCTGGCACAGCATACAGTGTCCTATTTCAGAGCAGAACCTGTCAGAGCAAGAGCACCTTTTATCAGCGATTGCTTGAGCTGAACTAGACAAGCCCTTCACAGCATGCCCAAAACCTGAATAATTTTAACAATGTGTATCACTAATTCTCAGTCTGTCTTTAACTGTCTTTTGATGGTTGAAATTGAGACTTAAAAGGTTAAAATAATTATTAAACATGTTAACATGAGCAAACAGAGCACAATACCTAGGGGTATCTTCAACAATACAATCTTAGGTGTCACTTGCAAACCTGAAGAGAGGTTCGATCGTCATGCAGGACATTGACAGAAGCATTTGAAAGGCCAAGTCTTAGAACATACCCTGGTAGTACTGGACTGGTCACAGGCACGTAGGTAGAGCAAGACCCATTGACCACTATCCTGTGATGCGTGTTTATTTCTCATTTCACCTATAATTTCTTATTTTGAAGGACAAATACCCGGTATTTGCCTGCTTACAGGAAGCTTGCATCACAGGCAATGGCTCTTTACTATGGTATTTCAGTTCACTTTACATCCTCTAAAAGGCCGCTCATTTGTGCTTATTTCAGTAGGTACTCCCTGCTTGGTGTCAGCAAGACATCAGAGGGGTGGAGAACCACAGCGCTTTAAAAGTTAGCTAAGAAACAAAGCTTGTTCAAACACACCTTTTCCTGCAATATTTATTTGCTCCAGGACCCAAACCAACTAAACTGTTTCTAGTGCCCAACCTATGGGTAGGTAGGACAAAATATCTACATTTCACAGTGCAATTCTGTATTCATTTTGTTTTACCTATTTTGTCCAAGTCATCCCTTTTTAATTTTAAATCAAATGACATTTTCACAAGGTTCACTAATCACTACACAACACAAACCTTCTTTAAAGTCTGCACTCCGTGTTCTTTCAGTAAGGGTTTTTTTTCCCGAAAAAGCATTTTTTAAAATTTTTTTTTCTTCGGTTTACACCAACCACTGGTATTTCAAGGAAAGAAAGAACAGCTTTCTGACAAGCACAAGGCAAGACGTAGCTTTAAGGTTGCTGTGCTTTTAAATCATAGCTTTGCATCAAACCGCTCCAAGGCCTCCACAGACAAAACATGACAGCGGCTGGCTACAAACCACACTGAAACTGCGAAGAGGCAGTGGAAGCGATGCACCCCAAAACCCAGCTGCCTTATCTGGGCTCCAATATGGGGGGCTCCGCAACGAGCCGGGGCCGGTGGGCGCCCCCAGGATTCATTCAGCCAGGCAAAGGACACGGGGGAGGCTGGGGGGGGGGGGGCTGTGTGTGCGTGGGGGGCTGTGTGTGTGTGTGGGCGCCTACCCGACCCCAAGCTGTGCATCTCCTGACAGCCCTGAGGGGACCTCCGGGCTGCGGGCCCCCCCTCCCGCCTCCCCCAGCGGCTGTGGGCCGCGCCGCGGGCCCTGCGGGGCGGGAGTCCAGGCTTCCCTCCTCAGGCACGGCCGCCCGTCCCAGGCCGCGCCGGAAGGGCGCCGCCGCCGCCCCCCGCTTACCAGGAAGCCCACCGCGTAAAGGCACCGCACGAAGCGGTCGGAGGCCGAGGCCGTGCTGCCCGTGGCTCCGCGGCCTCCATCCTCCTCCTCCTCCTCCATCCGGCCAGCGGCGGCCGCGGGCCCGCACCCCGTTGCGGCCGGCGGTGGCTCCGGGCATGCGCACTGCCGGCGGCGCGGCGGGAACATGGAGGCCGCGGGGCGGGCAGCGGGCGCAAAGCTTAGTGTTTTGTTTGCGTTAGCGAGCGTGTGCTTCGTATTTCCTCGTGTTCGGGCGAGGTGGAGGGTGGATAAGGATCCCTGCAGGTTTTGGAAGCCGCCGGGATCCCTGGCGCCCCCCGCCCCGTCGGAGTTTGACCTCTTGGCCTCTTGTGTGTGTTTGTACGTGGAGTTTTGCAACCCGTCAACCTCGGGGCTTGAGGCTCTGAGGAGAGCAGGTGGGGTAGAGGGGCTCTGGAGGCAGAAACATGCCCAAGGAGCGTGGCAGCGGGTCCCCTGCACCGTTCTCTTGGATGCTGTAGAAGGATGGCTTGAACCTGCGCACCTGAGCCTGCCTCCTTCAAGGGGAAACGTGGCAGTGTCCCACCGCTACGGCTGTTCTTTGGCCTTCTCACAGGGCTCAGCCCGGTGCCTTCATCAAGTGGTTTTGGTGGCAAAGTGTTTTCCTGCCGCCTTGTGCGGCTGGGGTGCTGCACCAGGGAAGGAGGACGTCCCTCCTGATGTTAGTACATGTGCTGCTGTGCTTCCATTACAGCCAGGGACAGCTGGGACTGTGGACGACTCTTACGTTATAATGTATTTGCATACAAAGAAGTAAAACAGCATTCTTCAGTCTCTGAGTTGTGCAGGTGGAAGCGACTGTCACATGCAAAATACCTTTATGCTGGAGGCAGGGGGGATTTTTTTTCTGTAGCTGTTAGGCCAGGGATCAATAGACAGGCTGCAGTTTTAAATACCTTTTAAAAAAAAACACTTTCTAAAATACTATACTATATTACAGTATTATATATAAGAATAAAATATTTTCTAAAAATACACAAGGGAATATGCTTTAATATGTTTTTAATTATCTGTAAGATGAAGCTTTTGAAAAATTATGATTTTTAAAATTTAAAAGTTAGCATCAGTTGAGAAAGTTTGAGAAAGACCAATCAATGACTGACAATAGGATAATGTCAGTTCTATCTTAATATTTTCAGAAGAAATAAATATCACAGGATCAAGAGTCTTCAGCAGATTTAGGTCACAAATCTAAAAAGGGGAAGGGAATGTGATTTTCCTTATGGTTATGAAAAATTAAGCTAAAAAAACCCAAAAACCAAACCAAAACCAAAAAAAAAACCAACCCCAACCACCCAAAACTGGAAGGGAAGACATATTCCTAGGTAGGTAACTTGTAAGATACCAAGGCAAAGCTTAGTCTAGCGTATACATAGGGACAAAGATGTTATCAGGGTCTCCAGAATAACTCAGCTGTGTAATATCCCGGTGTCTGTGATATTTTATAGTTGGCTTAACCAATACATCCTATTAATTTAGCTCTTTAAGGCCACTTTGAATAACAGATCCTCTCAGTGGATATATATATATATTCTGAACATAATATTAATGGAGATCACAGTTGCATACAATTCCTCTGAAATGGACAAAATGGATACAAGGTATTAAAATATTAGAGCATCATGGGAATCGATAATACATTGTCTGCTCAATATTGCACTACTTTTTTCCTTGGTCATTTTAACTCTGATAAAATAAATGGAAAAAGCCTGAAGATTTATCAGAGGGAACTATTAAAACAGGTGGATCATTAAAAGATCAGAAGAATTTAGATACCTTAGGTACCTGGGGTATAAAGCAGGTTGACTTTTGTGCTAACACTGAGCCCAGGTGAAATTTTTGAGGTTCAATGTAAATGTTAGTGTCTGCTATAAGTCTCATATTGAATTCCCTGACAATGAAAACTCCTCCTTAGTTTTGGTTATTATTTCAAACTGTCTCCATGCGGAATGGCTTGTAAGGCAGAGAATAACCAAACTTTTTGATGCTCCAATAACATTGTCAGTGCAAACTTCACAGAGGGAAAAAAATAGAAGTCATATAGGTGCCTCTTCTTACTTTTGTACTGACAAACTTGATAAGATTATTAATATGCATAGTGCATATTACACGATTACTTTTGCATAATATATAAGAAAAAGGAATTTATATATAGTAACATGGCAAATATCTCTGTTGCCTTTGAACTGAAGACAGATGGTTCCTGCTACCTCGGAGGTTCCCGCTCATATTCTGTCATTGCAATTACAAAATTTAAGATAAAGGCTCCCGAATAAAGAAATCTTAAGAGAAAGGTCCCCAAATAAAGTGATGGTATGACTGATAAGGAAATTGACTAACAATTAACAGAATGAAATACAATGAAGACCATTTATCACAGTCTTAATGAAATTAGATCCAGTTTAGTATCTGTGGGTGCAGAATTGCATAGTTGGCTGACTAAAGGGAGACTATCAATATAGTACATTTACATTACTTTAAGGTATTTGACTTTAGTTGCTGCTTTAAGGTGTTTGACTTATTACTGGAGGATTCTTAAAGACAGTAGAACAATGCATCTTCAGAAATGGCAAACAGCACATGGATTCAGAGTTGTTTGATATGCCTCCAGACTCTTTGTGAATGGATAATCTTCCCTGTAGAAAGGGTATGTCTAGATGGTCCTTTCATTTCTAACCCCTTTTTCCATGACCTGGAAGAAGAGTTGGAAACAAAATTACTGACTTTATGGACAATGCTAGGACCAGGAAAATTATGCAGGGTACTGACATGATGCAATCTGAGTTCTGAGCTTTCATGACATACACGTATTCCAAGTGTAAGGGCACAGCTGGAAACAAAGCATGATGCTCACTTAGGGGTGCACCTCACTGTTGTGGCAGTTGGTGATTATAAGATGAACTTGGTAGTCAGAGTAAATAACCAGCAACCCTAAGTTTTTATTACAATTTGGTGCCCAAAACCTAAACTCCATCTTTTGGTAAGAAATAGAGGAACCTGAAGTAGAAAAGCAGGAAAGCTATTACTTTTGTATCAGTTATTTGGTCTGAATGCTAATGCAACATTGTGTCTAGTTCTGCTGTCCTAATTGAAGATGAATGTTAAATAAATTGAAGGTTATGAAAAAAAAATATTGTAATGGCAGAAGGAATATTTCTTGCGGTGTTGAGCTGCCAGAGACAGAACTGTCCTCAGCCACCTTCGTGGGCTTTTCTTGCCTCAAATTATGAATGGGAGGAGAACTAGTTTGAGGGAGAACGTCTGAGGTTCAGTTTGCTGATGAAGAGAAGGGGCGAGGGTTATGCAGCCCTTTGCTAAAAACATCCGTGGTGGTAAATGCTTGATGTCACCTGCCAAGCAAGGGCTTGAGGGATTGCAGCTGCCCTTCATCAGCCAGCTCTGTGGCTGTGTGTACTCCAAGCCATGATAAAGTGAAAGCAATGATAGAAGTCATCTGAAATCTAACAGAGTTTTGAAAATAAAAGATCCTTTCATTCCTTCTACAGGGGAGAAAATTTTAAACCTTATAAATTCTTAAATAAAGTTTGTAAAATACTTTTGTAAGACAGATCTAAGACAACTACAGCAATTTATTGCAGTAAATGGAACATATTCTTGGATTCCTGCATTACAAATAGGTAAGGTCAAGACCCCCAAATGTCTAATTTGTCATCAAATTTAGTGAATCTAACGATGACTTATTTCATTCTGGTTTACCGCTTCAGATCATTAGGGTAACATTCAACAGTCATTTCAACTTTTCATATACAAATTGAGCCCAGTAGAAAAAGTTACAATCCAGTGGTCCAGAACATTTTAAGAGGTACTGTAAATGAACTTGAGTTTGGAAACTGCTGTTCATCTTAAAGACATTTGAAGTGTAATCTCTCTGAAAAAATCTGCAGATTTAAGGAATGTGGAAAGGAACCTTTTAATTGACTCCACCCTCAAAACTATAAGTGCTCATGTGCACGACAGAGGCTTAGAAAGCATTTTGAAAAATCTTGTTAAAGGAAGGAATTATTTCAGACATTGGGCCTAGTTTTCCATTTCTGGAGTTTTCCATGGCACCATAACTAAGGCGTGTAGCTTTCCAGGTTTAATTCCACCTGTGTTTAAGTTCCAGTTAATGTTTAACAGATAAAATAAATATGCCAGGAATGGTTTAGATACTATTGCTCCTGCTATGGAGCAGAGGATGGCCTGGATGACTGCTGTTGACTCCAGTTAATTTCCTGTCATACCACAGTACCCTTATTTCATAGACACGCACGCACACACAGAGTGCCTATGATTTTTTTAATTTATTTTTTTTTAACATCAGGAGCTCTGTAGAAGCTGGAAGCGTGTGCGCAGAAAGGGCTGGAGGCGAGTTCCGCAGGATTCCTGAATAAAATCTAAAAATGTGTACCAAAAAGTGTCTTGTGCAGTAGATGGAAGGAGTTCCTGCCCCAGAGTGAGATTCATAATAGCCTCCTGCTGTGGAAGGACCCATGTAAGACAGCAATAAGAATGGTGAAGAAAAGTACAATTCTGACTGTTTCTGGGTTGTAGGTGTGTAACTGCTTCCATGGGAAACTGCATGGAACACATCCTAAAATTAGGCAACTTATTTCTGTGAAAATTGCACGTCATTCCTTTAAAGCACTGCAAGGAACATTAATGGTGTTGGCCTGGCTTTCCTATAATTGTAAGAAAAGTTCAGAGCACTCACCAAGGGTGTAAGGAATTCAGGTGCACCTTGTTGTACCTCTGATGGTTCTAGTTTTCTTGCCCAACTTGCAGAGGCGTGGATTCACCACACTTTGTATCAGTGTTATGGCTCAATATCATGCCTTCCCATATTTTTACCTATTTTATCCAGTGTAGATTTAATGTAAGATATAATGCAGAATGGGATATATGAAACAGAGTGACCCACGCACAGTCATACTAAAGTTTTCTCTTCCTTTCTGTGGCTGAATACATCTGTGATGCTTTGTAGACTGTCAGAGTCCTGAGCACAGAGAGGGTATGAGGCAGGGTCCAAATGAGATACACAACCTGCAGCTTTGTTCATCTGCGTGGCTGCAACTCTATCACATATTCCTGCAAATGCATAACAATGGATCCTGGATACCTAAAAATGTGTAGATATAATGCCTCATAAAGAGGATTGGTCTTATTGATTTATTAGAGTTCCTGTTGAAGCTGTTGCTGGGATATGGGCTGCTTCTGTCCTTAGGTCAGAAGGAGGGTAGTTACCATAATTATCTCTTCATAAGCTTAGTATAGCTCATGTGGAATGAATGACTTCATGATACCTGTGTTCATTATGGCTTGATTTCATCCATGTGTAGAGGACTTACACTTTCTACAGTCTCTACTCGGGTTTTACACGAGCCAACAATGTGCCCTTGCTGCAAAGAAGGTGAATGGTGTCTTGGTCTGCATTAGGCAAAGCATTACCAGCAAGGCGAGGTAGGTGATCGTTCCTCTCTGCTCGGCACTGGTGAGGCCACACTTGGGAGTGTTGGGTCCAGTTCTGGGCTCTCCAGTACAAAAGAGGCATGAACATACAGAAGAGAGTCCAGTGAAGGGCCACTAAGATGATGAAGGGGCTAGAGCATCTGTACTGTGAGGGAAAGCTGAGAGAGCTGGGACTGTTCAGTCTGGATAAGAGAGAGCTCAGGAGGATCTCTTGAATGCGTATAAATACCTGAAGGGAGGGTATAAAGACAATAGAGCCAGGCTCTTTCCAGTGGTACCCCAAGGACAGCACCAGGGGCAGTGGGCACAACCTGAAACACAGGAGGTTCCCTCTGAACATCAGGAAACACTTTTTTACTGTGAGGGTGACAGCACTGGCATGAGTTGCCCA
Organism: Falco rusticolus; assembly: GCF_015220075.1. Classification (NCBI taxonomy): domain Eukaryota; kingdom Metazoa; phylum Chordata; class Aves; order Falconiformes; family Falconidae; genus Falco; species Falco rusticolus. The sequence goes on along the minus strand of NC_051188.1, from coordinate 68,425,608 downwards.
GGTTATGGAGTCTCCAGCCTTGGAGATATTAAAAAGCTTCCTGGACATGATCCTGGGCAACCAGCTGTAGGTGGTCCTGCTTGAGCATGGGGTTGGACAAGGTGACTTCCAGAGATCCCATCCAACTTCAGCCATTCTGTGATTCTGTGATTTGTGGCCTGATTCACTGTAGTATTAAGATTAATCTATCTCAAACTAGTTATTCCAGGCCCATTTTTAGTCAGTGAAAAAAAAAAAAAAAAGAAAGAAAGAAAGGAAGAAATAAATTGCACTTTTATGGCATGATTCATGCACGTTGAAGCAGTCATCCAAAAATAGGTCAGATGGACTGTGCTGTAGAAGTGCCGCTATGACTGTAAAGGAAACCTGAGGTGACCAGCTTAATTGGAGACGGCTACCCTGCAGCTGTCTAGTGTTGGGTAAGATGAATCCCAGCCAAAGATTTAACGGACAAGGTGTACTATACTCTGTATGTCTGCCCAGCATGCTGCTGACAATTGATTATGTGGGTGCAGTGGATAACATTCCCAGCTGGGGAAGATGAACAGGATGAGGATCTAAGTGAGCGGGCGAGATAAACCATCGCTGCTCAGAATGTTTCTCTTCGGCAGTAAATGGGCATTGAGGTCTCAGAAGGACTATGCTCTGAGGCAGCTGCTGAAATTATTTCTTGGTGTTGGTGTATAGTGAGACATGCAGCCAGTTCTAAAATGCTGTTTTTAGATCATGGACATATCTGCCAGCACAGATAAGGAGCTGCCTGCCAATTCCAAACATACACACACGACATTTACTCAATCACACACAAACGTAAACAAGCAAATAAACAACCTCCACCTCCCATAAACTAATCAAGCTTTTTTTTTCCTTCAGATGGAAAAGGAAGAAAGAAACAGCCTGCTATTGTTTTGGTTTGTATTTTTCTTCTTTTCTATTTTTAAATCCAAGAAGGGGCTGAGATACTATATTGAAGCTGGAACTATTTAGATACATAAATAGAGTATGCAGATTTAGGAGTTAGTTTGGCCCTATCTGGAACTAATAACAGAAATAAGATCATCAAACTTTTGCCAGCCTTGTGAAATGAAATTGGAATCCATCCATTATATGGGGGCCTTCAATCTTCACACTATGGATCAACAAAATGAATGAATGTTGGGCTTAATTGGCCAAACTGGTTCTATATTAAAACTGATCTAGTTACTTCGTTGTCATTGTAGTAGGGATAAATTTGGCTAAGTCACTTTGGTTTAAAATGCTGGGCTTTCTGTAGAAATTTAGGAGTTTTGGAAGGAGTTGGGAAATTATTTTATAAAAGATTCAGAACAATGATTGCTTTGGCTTTATAAGCTTGTTCTCATTTTCCCTGCCTTGAAACTTTCTCTATTCTATTGAGGAGCCTTCAGATTTTTAATTTAGTTGAAGAAAAAGTACCCTGAGACTTTCTATAAGTATTCAAGTAATTGATAACATGAATTTTTAAGCTGACATAACAAGTCTTAACATGGTTTTTGATTCTTTCCTGACATAGCCTGGCATAATACTCGAGATGTTGGACTATTTGGAAGATAGAATTGCTGGAGAATGTGCCATAAATATGAAAGAATAATTAAATTAGATCCTCTCAGGATGAACATGCTAAACTGAGACCAGAATGCGTGTACACTATATTAAAAATAAATGCTTGTACTGCACAGGCAGTGATTCAGCTGTCATTCGAATTCAGTGAAACTTTTAATGCAAACTGATTTCAGTGAAGCTACTCATGAAGGTAGGTTACTGTCATGCAGAAATGGGTTCACAGAGTCACTGATGTATTTCTGACCTGAAGCTGGGTAGGTGCAATAAGACTGAAACCAGCCATTTTATTTCTTTTATTATTTGTGCTTCAGTGGCTGAGTCAGGTGGCTGGAGTTCTCTTTTTACTTCTGATATAATGTTGAGAAAATAATTTCGCCATTGTGTGCTACACTTCCCTTAGCTACAGGTATGAATAGCATTGCATAACCATCTCTGAAAAGAGCTTTGAGAATTATAGAGTAAAGCATGAGTGTGAAAAGTGTTTGTATTATTTTCATGGTTGGGATTCACCAGCTTCAGGTTTGTCCCCTTTTGCAGTACTCATACATAATTCTGTTTCCAAACATCACTTTCTGCTATAGCATAGTGAACTGCATCAGTGACTATAAGGGAAAGCAAATATAGCAGAAAGAGTCTAACTGAAAATTCATTTACTGTTTTGCTTACACTGAAACTATGCAGTGCAAAAAGGCCACAAAAAATCAGATGTGCTTGCCTGTAAAGTTAGTATAGTATGAGGTTTGAATAAAATATGACTTGTAAGAAATGTGAATATGGTGTTTGACAGATAATGTAGCATTATTAAACCACTGAGGACACATCTGGTTCATCTGTCTGGAGATGAGGAGAGGTGGTAGAAACAGTCTTTTCCTTGCTTTCCTTGGGCACACTGGTGCACTATCCAAACGGACACTGGGATATTGGAAATAGGAGTCCCTCTGGAGACCTTAGTCTGTTGCAGTAAAATTTTGTGATAAACGTTTTCTGGAATAAACTGACTTCATCCTTCTCTTGATCCCAGCACTTCCCAGCATGGGAAGACAGTTAGCATGTTTTCTACTCTGGTGGCAGATAATGCTGATGAAGTTTCATTGGGTAAGGACTGCAGGATCTGGTGCATAGTATAAACTCAACAAATCTCTACAGAGGCATGCCCTGTAATCCACTAGAGATGTTTGGGAAGGCCTGTTTGACATGAAAAGAAGTTGTTGAAAAAGCTTTTTTCTTGTGCAGTAAGTCCTGGAATTTAAATATATTACCTCATCACCTTCCAAAATGCCCAAAGCACATGTATGGGAAAGTATAATCTTTTTTCTAAAAAGACTGAAGTCTTTTTCATTAGGTGCTGGGGAGAATTATTAATTGCATGTGTTTGTGATATATGCAAATAAGGTGCATGTGAATAAATAAAGCAGTTAAACACTTAGTGTTGTTAAAACTATTACTTTAAGGGTAAGATGTAAATTTAAAAAACTAACTATATTTATAATAAAGGTTAGGATTTTTCAAGGGCATCTCCACAATGGCTTTGCATTTTTTTGCAATTTTGCAATTGGCTACCATGTTTTAAAGTTCCATAAAAAAATCTCAGCTTTCATTTAGTAATGTGACTTATAGTAACTTGCAAGTGTTGCGTGTGTTTCCTTCTCTACTAGCAGCCAAGGAAACATTCACCACCAAGCCTGAACTTTGGAAGTCCTTGCTGCTTCTGTGTGCTCTGTAACGCAGTTCACGTGGATGGACAGAGCCATTGCAACTCCCATCTCTATCTCCACTGGTGTTGATGCACCAGCTGCAATAATATTTCAAGTCAATCCCTGATTAGTTAGGGGAAGGTCAGCTATTTCTGACTGGCCTTGCCCAAACAGAAACAGAATGAAGCTCTGCCATCAGTGTCCTAAAATAGAAGGCCTTTTTCATCTGTCAGGCTTGACTCAGACACATGGAACACTAATTAGGAGACACGAATCGACTCGCAGGGCATTGAGAAGAAGGGCACAGGCAGAAAGTCAAGTGAAGAGAAACTTCTTCAGCTATGCACTGTATTCTCCAAACAGCTTTTTAGTCACTTTCCCAGTAATTTGATTTATTTTAGTGTTTCTTCTTAAGAAACTAAGTGTTTTTTTTTAAGAAAACTTTGATAATGAAACTGAGTGTGGGGATTTTTTTTGGAGGTTTCTTTGCAGCTTTGGGGGTTTTGCTTTTTTTGGTGGCATTTGGAACTGATTATTGGCTTCTTGCTACAGAAGTGGGAAGGTGTTCAAAAGTACCTGAAGATGCTGGGGTTAGTATGGACATTTTTATTTATAATGAGAATTATATATGTAGATTTCTTGGAATTGTTTATTTTGCAAGAATTTACTTCTGTATGAACGTTGGAATATGCTCATTTTGACCTGGAGGCTTACAAGCCTTCTTTAAAACCTCTTGTAACCAGTTTTAATCAACTCTAAAATGAATTTGTCTTTTGTGATACTACTTTTGCAACATGACATTCTTTCAAAGGAAGTATAACTGTTTGGATATGCTATAGCTAGCCTATATTCAGACAGGCTGTTTCATTATGATGGTGGTGGTTTCTACTTCAACATTTAATTTCAATTGAATTTGATTTCTTCAGCCATTTAAGAATTGTATGATAATGTCTTCCTTTTAATTTTTTTTCCCCTCCCATAGGGAGAGAAGGCCACTTTCCATCATGAAGGTTTCTTTTGGAGGTGCTGGTTTAGTGGAGATGTAGGAGAAAATAATGCCAGTATGTGGAATTTCTGGTACAGTAAGTAACTTTTCCCTTTTACACCTACAGTAGTTTGTTCTCAAAATTGTTGGGCTCTTTTTTCCTGTCTTGTGAATCACCAGGTTTCATATGGCTTCTTTGGTTCTTCAGCTACCCTAAAATAAATTCTTGACAAACATTTTTGTAATCTATACTAAAGGAAAGCCTGGGAAAAGTATGTTTACATACCACATGTTTAACTTTCAGCTTATGCTGTGAGTGTTAAGGCTGCCCTGTTAACCTGAGTCCATTCTTATCAGGACAGTCTCCTGCCACTTACAGTTAAACAGACTGTTTATTTCTGATACATAGGGAAAAGGAGCTTAGTGGTTAGGATGGTCCATGACTTTTTGCTTGGAGAGTTTCTCCATCTAGTTCTACAAGTGGGTTAAGGAGGGCATGGGCGATTCCACTGTGAAAGTGGTGTAGGACACATCATTTCCAGAAAAATTCCTCTACTAAATTCAAAGATGACCCTTTGCTTTCTTTTACTACATGCCAGGATTCTGGAAGATCAGATAGTATTTTACAACCAAAATCTCCCATGAAGAAGAGGTCAAGCAAAACTTCTTTTCCTGTCTTTGACCATACCTCTGAGGTACAGAGCTCCCTCTCCTTATTGCAAGATTTCCACAATCCTTGTGAAAAGCAGGTGCCATCATACGAATTTGACTTCAATAACCCATATTTTACTGAATATATTGCTTGGTCTTAGGTGGCAAATGTAATATTCACTGTAGTTAATTTCTCCTTGTTATTTATCTGGAGAATTCTGTGGTCAGAAATCTGAAATTTAAATGTGGTTTAAGCTATAGTCAGCCTTTATCTTTCACAAGGGAGAAGGTGATGTTTTAGATGCATTTAATATAAAGGGTGAAATTACCCTTCTCTGGGCATATTGATTCCATAGACTAAACTCATATTTTTGGGGACTGTAAACTTTCTGAAGATGCTTGATATTTTTCATTGTTCTTTCACAGAGAAAAAGTAATTTCCTAGGGTGTTTTTTTTTGGTGGTTGTTTGGTTGTTGTGGGTTTTTTTTTGGTGTTTTTGTTGGTTTTTTTGGTGGGATATGCAATAATGAGAGGGACATAATTAACCCTCACAAGAGAAAGGTACATATGCCTATAAAAACCGTATGTATGCATTGCATATAAATTGCTGTGTGCCTTTGGCAAGGCTGCTTTACTGTTCCTATAGTACAAATCTGTGTTGCCCTTTAAGGAATACTGCTGGCTGGATAACCAGGCTGGTATCTCTTACCAAACCAAATCCACTGCTAGCTATTACCTGGGAAAGAACCTGGAATCTCGACCTATGAAACTCAGTTTGCCCATTTGAAGAAAAGGCTTAAAGTACTTTATTGTTAAGGCAGTAAAATAGTAATCTTTAGCTTTCTTTCACTTTTAGCTAACCAGTCACCTTCTAAGAATTGTACACATGCTTACCTGTCACCATTTCCTCTTATCCGAGATGAACACAACTCAACTTCCTATGACTCTGCAATCAGTAAGTATTTTTTTGGCTGAAAAATGCATGGATACAATGCCTAGTTTCAGGAAAACAGTTTGGATGCTTCAGTATAAAACAGCCTTATCGCTCCCCACAGTTTAATTAATAGAGTTTTGGTTTTTCGTACTTCTCATAATTTTACAACATGCATATTTAAACCACTGTTTAGCAAAGCACTTAAATGAATGCTCAGCTTTAAGCATGATGGCAAAGTGGAAGTAATTCCTAAAAAAAGAGACATTTCCTTTTTAGTCCTTTTTTCTCTGACATAAAAAGTATCTTCCTTGGGCTGAATGCATTAAACAAGTACTCCTTCTCATGTATTCCAGTAAAAATGTTTTTCTGTTAAATAAATAGCCACATGTGGAAATATATTGCATTTTTATGTTATGAAGAAGGAGGAGAGGGGCCTTGATACTGTCTAAGTTTATTCAACTAACTCAGATATACTGCACCGACTGCTGCATGTGCCAGTTTCTCGCCACTGACATTATAGGGAGCTGAGGCACTGAAACCACTCTTAACAGTGTGTGCTGTACATGAATAATGTAGTCTAACACTGTAGCAATGGGCAGTTTTGGTTTTTGAACTAAACTTTTTTAGAGAGTATATATATTCTCTATAATAGTTTAGAATACTGTTAAACAGAGATACTAAAACTGAGAAACTCTAGTTCTACAACAGAGGTACATATATAGATGGAAGTTATGCAGTAATTGAAAACTTTATGTTTGAATAATCCCTGGAAAGCCCTATTTGTACAACTCTTAAAAACTACTTAAAAATATTTGTCACATTTCATCAGATCAAGGGCTTTATACAGACGTATTTGAAATAAATCACTTCTGATACCTATTTCCTATGACTTTTAAAATAACCTGTGATGTGTGGATGCAGCATGTCTCTGAGCAAACTGGCTCGGTGACTTAAGTGATCTCTTCATGTCCTGAAACTATAATTGTGCCTTTGCTAACTTTGAAGTGTCTTCAGAATCCAATTTTTATGCAGCAGACATGAAAAAGAAAATAAGTTGGACTGATAATGCTCCTATTAATCTTTAGAAATTATGAACTGTTTGTCTAGGAAGAATTCAGACCTCATTCAGAGATCTAATCTGTAACTTCACAGTGCATCTAGAACAGTTTATCTTTCCATTTGAAACTGACAGAGTCATCAATTCCTAATAATCTAGACAGAGTTTGTATTCCACCATTCACTCATACATTCATAAAGGATCCTCAAATTGTACTGCATGATTACACAGAAGTGGACAAACAAAGAATAAGGAAAGGAGAAGGAATATCATCAAAAGTTTAATTAATTTTAGTTAATGTTTGCCAAAAGAACCAATGCTCAAATATAATTTTCCTATCTATATTTCATATTAGGAGATTAAAAATAGACAGAACTGTACTATAGATGCTGTCCCAAGTAGAGTATATTCAGAGCCATTCCTGCTGTATAAATAGATACAGTTGGATTGCTTTTGAACTCATTAAAACTGAAGAGGGTTTTTTTTAATGCCTCCAGTTCATTTTCAGCATCCAAGCTGAGTTATTTACTGGAGCAAGTATGCTTGTTCAAGAATCTTTCACAACTTTTTATGAAGAAGGTTATGTCATCATCTCTTCTGTTAGTTCAAAATTTGTTTCTTCTTTATTCTAGTTTGACAGTCCTGCCAATGATACTCCGCAAATGAGTTTTTAAAACCTTGCTGCAACTGCAGTTGCTAAATTAAGAAATGCTAGAAGGTTATCCTCTTCTTGATTCACAATGGAGGAAATGCTTCTCTGTAAAAGCCAGGGGCAAAACCCCTCAGTTTGATTTCACGAAGAAGATTTAATCAACTATTTGTATATCCAGTTGGCTGCATCTCATACCTTGCATCAGCTAAGCACAGAACAAAAGGGCACTACCAAAAGATTGAGGTTATTGTCCCTTTTTTTGGTTCTGCTTCTGTTTCTTGATACAACAGTACCATTTTCATGGCTCATAGCCATATTCACCTTTGGGGGATAAAAAAAAATCTCCCACACAGATGTATCACTGTGGTGTTAGTGAGTCCCTCAAGTTCTATTTTAATTAGGAATGGATAAGAAGAAATATTCTGTCATCTGAAAAATACTTATTTTGCTTTTTGTAGAAAAAAAAGCAGTTAAATAAAACCCTTTAAACTTAATTAGAAAAATCAAACATGTATGTACAACACATTTTTCTAAAATTTCTGACTTTCTGTTTACAGAACTGTTAGTTTCTGAGCAAGCAAAGACAGGTGACTTCTTTTACAGACTGTTGGGATTAAGAGACCTTTGGGACCTTGTCAGAGGAATTTGCATTTAACTGCAGCCCCTAGTGGAAATGCAAGTTTGGTTTGTTGGTGGAGTGCCATGTTACCATCCAATTAAGAAGGGCTCGGGCAAAGATAAGTTTCCTGAAGAACATAAAATCTGTGATGATTTTTTGAGTGCAGTGTCTGGACCAAGTTCTCTGTTGACATAACTCCTTTCGCTTTAGTATCAGTAGGAATTTGGTTCAGAGCTTTTCTGGGCCAGAATTCAAAAGAAGCTCAATCAATTCCCTCTTAGCTTGTTTACATCTTTTTGTATGTTGGTTTTATGATGTTTGTGTGGTTTTTCCTAAAAGATTCAAAACACTGAGGACCTTGAAGTTCAGTGTTATAATATACCTTAGAAAGCTTTAGGCCAAAAGCTTGGTTCATCCTGCTGTACAAACCCGTGAGCTCTTGGTGTCCAGAATTATAGCCTTAGATGGAAAGACAGAACAGTCTACAGTGATGCTTACATTGGAGATTTGAATGCATGTTTTAATGCCTCAGATATCTTTTCATCTTCTCTGTCAGATGCATGATCAGTTTCAAAGGTTTAGACAGCACTGCTTTGAAATTGCAACTTGCTGTATCATTTAACCACAGTTGTAATGATTTTGTTCGTTCACTGGTTTTGTTAAATATCTTGGCAGAGTATAGAGGTCTTCATCTACCTGCAGTGTAAGGTGTGGTCCACAGCTGTGCTAACCATCATTTATGGTTAATGCACTTAAAGAAATTTGTAGGCCATGTCATTTATCTTGACCTGAAACAGGCATCTAAACGACCTCAGGGGAAGCCTGACTCAAGTGACTTTTTGTGATGGTACAGTGGTTTATAGTGACAGCTGTTGTAGTGTGCAGCTCTTAAGTAGACTTAGACAGCACCTCACTGTGTTGCCAGCAAATTCATTTATAGGAAGATTCACAAACATGTGCGACAAACTACAACCTAGGAATAAAAAAAAATAAATTAGCCCATACAATAAAAGTGCCAGAGTGATGACCTCTACATTCTAAAATAATCATACATTTGTATAATCATAATCAATTTGGTTATCCTGTCAGGCTATTTTGAAAACATAATAATATAGTACTTAAATAATAATTCATTGCTAGCTAGATTAATGCATGGTATCATGTCATTAGATTACTTAACACTGACATTCAAGGATTATCACACTTCTATAAAACTCTTTTACTAAAGGACAATACTAGGCCTGTTTTTGAAAAATGAACAAATCCTTTCTTGTACCAGTAGTTCTGTTAGTTATAGTGAGATTATTCTTGAGAAAAAGAAGTGCAAAATCTAGCACTCAGTTAAGTCATTCATTTTATTTTTGAGAGGGTTTTTTTTCAACTTGATTTGGACATAAACAATAGTTCCTTAACTGTTGTAAATTGCCCCAGTGCCTTCTGAAGCTAAATTGGAAGCCGTTTAATGGGCTGCACTGACACATTAGTTTAATACTCTGATTTGTAGCTGCTAATACTTTTTTTCCTGACTATTAGTATCTTATTTTGTCCAGTACTGGGCACATTGCCAGCATTTGAAGTAGTGCCTAATATAATGTAGAATACACAATGTTTATAGGACTGAAGTGAAATACTGGTTCAGCAACTGTTAAATATAAAATGGTGTGATCAAATTTATTGGCAGGTTTGTTACTGGGTTGAAATTGATGTAGGGTAGTCCAGAAAATATCAGCAATGAAATCTGAAAATAAAGATTGTACAGTGAAATGTTAGCAGTAGCCTATTTCTAAGACAAAAAAATACTGTTTCAAAACACAGTCACAAAATTGCCCATGAGAGATTGTAATACAGTACATTTACTAAGGGAGAACTCCCCAGCCACCAAGCAGTGATAAAGCAAGAAGTATTTAAAAAAGCTTTGTATTAATACTGTGAATATTGTATTTGTTTTACTGTTAAGGTTATTAAACAAAAAAGATTATTACTACTAAGGGATACTAAAAGGTACTGAGTGAAACTGAGAAAAGTCTTGCAAGGTTTACTGCATTGCCAGGTGTGTCTTCTGCACTGCTGATGAGATCTGTGATCTCATTTACAATTGTTTATCTGCAGAGGAGATACTCTTGATTTCGAGCAGTTCAGGTTCTTCACCTTTCACTGTATTTTGCATTATGGGGGCGATACTTTTGTCAAAAGCATTTTGATATCTCTTACATTAAATAGAGAGGTAAAAAAAGACATATTCTAAAATAAAATCCACAGTCAAATCACAGGAAAGCTTTAATTCAGGATGTGAGCTTGTGGATGAAAATTCAAGGCAACTTTTCCAAGTCATTTTGCCTATCCTTAGTAATGTTTATGCAGCACTGTACTCACACATGCTTCAAAAAGTATTTCAGCTTTGTAATGCTTATAATATGTATTTATATTAAATTCCTTATTAAGTGGCTGGGTTTTTTTGTTTTTTTGATAGGCCATAGAAAGTGTATGGGCCGATGGCTGAGATTTTAAAACACTTGAAGCCAGCAAGGTCAATAATACATGTGGTATGGTTTCATGAGGTTGATGTTAATATCTCTGACAGTAGATGGGTGTCACATTGTGTTGTCAGCTAACCTGTTCCTTAATAACCCGTTATGGAGCTTCAGAGGTGTGCATGGCTACTAAACAAGTGTGTCTTGTAGGTGACGCAGCTGTGTAACTTTGTGAAATGTATCTCTGCTTCTCTTTCACATCATGCATCAGTAGCATCTTAAAACATGATTTTGTGCTTCAATTTATAATCAATGCTGGGGTCTAGTACACTAAAAAAGGGGGCTTTTGATAATTTTCAACCATTTCTCCAAAATTTGGTCCCTTACTCAAAACCAGATACTTCTTCTAGTTTTCAAATGGTGCAGAAGTTTCCAGAGGGATCCGAATTAGGATCTTTAGAGAGAAAAGCAAGTAGCAAGGGAAAACTACAGGTCATGCGGTTTTGGAGGAATATACTGCAGCTATAATATTCCCATAGTATACAGGCCGAACGGTGCAGAGCTCAAAGACAAGTGTACTGTCTGTACTCCTGTTGTAGTTTAAATAGTATTTTATATTTAGGCTTGCCTGTCACTGCCAAGGCAAATGTTGTACCCAACAAAGGGGCAGCTTACCAAGGCAAGTTACAGAACCTTCTGTTTAGCACCTTGCAACACAAGAGCAATGGTATCCAAGATTATTGTTGCAGATAGGTTTACCTTGGACTCTGCGGTAGTGCTTGTACTTTATTTCATCTGTTGTAGGGAATACTTGGAATAATGCGTGTATTTGAGGTAGCTAACTCAAACATATCTGTGAAGTACCTTACAGAGGCAAGTACTCCTTGTCATCTGGACCAGAACATGGGCTGTGTTATGAACTGCCTCAGTGGGACTTGAAATGGTGCAAACTTCTGTTAACACTTGTATAGGTACACATTATTTCTTGAAACAGGCTGCTTGGATCACAACGGCAGCCCTTTTCGTGGGATATAAAGAAACATAATTCAAAGCAGCATCCTCTGTTGCATTTTGTCTGTCATGGTTCACCTCAGAGCGGAAAAGTCTTTGACTTGAAGAGTAAGTTCACTCTTAGGAAGGTTTAATTTCAACCAGCTCTTTTGTGTTCATCTACAGATGCCAGCTAAGCTAAATGACAGCAATAGGGCTGCATTGTAATTTTGAAAGATTAGCCCCGTAGGAACTGATCTTGCCCATCTAGGCAGAGAAAATCAGAAAAGTGGTCTGAGCAAAAATGATCTAAGTATGAAATAAGTGAAGCCTTCTTTGCAGAAAAATGGTTGCTTTTTAACTCCCTTAATAAAGAAAAAAGTCTAAATTCTCTTAGGATGGTTCCTCAGGCCTGTGCCACAAATGATCCAAATTACTTGCTGTCTTGCAGATTAGAGGGCATAGTCCTTTTCTTGGAAAAATCACAGATTTGGGAGCATTGCAGACTTTTCCTCTGTCAACTATACTCTGTTTTCTAATTGTTGTTTAATGATGGAGTTAGCTGGATAAACAAGTATTAGAATCATCAGTATTTATCCATGATTCTGTAGGGTAAATAGTTATTTCTAGAAAAATACAATGGAAGCTTATTTCAGGTGATAGTTAGGTCAAATCAATATTTCACATATAACGCATAAAATAATTATGCTGTTGAGTAAAGAAACATCCTTTCAGTTATTTAGTTACAAAGAGGTTTAAAAAAAATGTTCATCGGTTACATTTGTACTCCTTTTGTTTTCCGTTTTCAGGAATATTTGAACAAATCAAGCTTTTCTGGTAAAATTTCACTAAAAGCAGACTTCAAAGCTTCCTGTATGAAGAGCAGATAATGAAACTGGATACTGATTTTGTAATGCTGGAGAATCTTGTGTCCTCATCCATTCAGAAAATAGAAACAGTGCTGTACAACTTAGGTGACTTACCATAATGGTATCGAAGCAAGCTTTTTCAAGGTCCATTTTGGCCAATGTGTCCTATTATGTAGCATGACTTTGAAGTACCTTGGGCCATCTATGTAAAAGAGTTGGGTGGTTATAGACTGATTTAGAGGTATTAGGTTTTAAATGAGGAAGTAATGTCCCATGGACTTGGGGACTGCAATGAAGCCTAGCAAAGTAGCCCCATGAGTAAAATAATATGAAATTGCTTCAGAAACCCAACACTGAAGGACTTGAGAGATTTACCTTTCTAGGTCTCCGTTCACTGTCCATTTGCATTAAGTGAATCATTTAACTATGTGTTTAACTTTAAACAGGTGCCTAAATCCTGTAAGAGGTAGAGTACTTAAAGCAGAACACCTACGTAACTGCTTTGCTGAGCCACAGCCTTATTTCTTACCTACTCTTTCCTTTTTTGTTGTTTTTGTTGTTGTTGTTGTTTATGTGGAAAGAAGACTTGTATTGGATATGAACCAAAACACAATTTTAACCCTTCTGCCAGCTACTTTCAGGCACATTCATCCTTCCTGTGCCTAAATCTGCTGATCAGTGTGGCGGAAAATTGTCTCTGAATGTTTGCCTGGATTATAAAGGATGTTATTTAGCAAGTGTGGCTAATGTGATGTGGTGAATGTGATGTAGCTAACACACTTACAAGGCTGATAGAAGTAAGATGGTGTATACTTTAACATGAGTTAAGATGGTCAAGTTAAAAACTGTAGATTTTTGGAACATATTAGTGGGAATGATAATGATTAGCTGATAATGTCTAGCACACCTTCAGATTTCAGATAAGAGCAAACCCAAATTATTCCAGAATAGCTGGCTCTAACAAGCTGTATGAATTTGAAACTTTCAGGATACGAACCGGTATAATAGTTGCTTGGTTGTGTTTTGCTATAACAGTAAGTAGGTGCTGTCAAATGATAAGTGGCAGTTTCTTTTGTGACTCACTTTTCCTGACTTGCCAGCTGGCTTATATGCTTTCCCTCAGTTGGGTGGAAATGTTTTTCACTGACTGAATTGTCAGTGCTTCAAGATTTTCAGATGTGATGATGGAGATCTTTGCAACTCATAATTTTACTAATGGGTTGTGTTAATGTACCAATTTTTAAATTCATGGGAAAAATTTATGTCACTCTTGTAGCATTTGTAAAATGATGACTTTGTTAAATGGATGTGCAATTAACCAGCTAAAAAAATAATTGTTAGAAAGACTCTTTTGGCCAGAGTATGTCACAAAACTCTCGGCTCATTTATCACCAGCTGCATCCATTAATTCAGCACTGCTTGGCACTGTCTAACAGGGGCTTCTGAAACATCACATTTTAAATTTAATAAAATACAAAGAGCTTTAGAGCAGGAATAGACTGGTTTAAAATACTTAACTGTTTTTCAGAAACCAGTTTACATTTTTTGAGTTTCTCCCCCCTCCTTCTTTAGATTTCTGTCTATTGAATGGGACTATATATAAGGACAATTATCCAGCTGTAAATTGTAGAGAACTTACAGACTGCTATTGCTGATATGGTCTGAGCACTGAGAATGTCAAGATATTGCAGCTCTCTGCTTTTCCCAGACAATTTTGGTAAAACAATTGTATCCTGTCAATCCAATCATTTATCCCAAAGAATCATTGCTACAGCTTTGGTGTACCATTTTCTAAAGAGCATAAATTGGGTCAAGTTGCTATCTTACTAATCACTGCTAAACACTGAGCAGACAGATTTCATTTGTGGTAACTTACAACCTATTTTCCATGTTCATTAGGTAGGGAATGGCATTCAAACCTAATTTGGACCACATGATATATAATGTATATGTACAATAGAGTAAATGTTTCATTCGTTAATAAGGCAAGTGAAAAGAGAGGGAGAAAAGAAAAATCTTTGTTAGCCAAATGTGTCACTTGTTCAAGTTCTAAAAAGTGTTGTATTCTTTTTCCCTTCTTCACTTGCTCCAGTTTACCGAGGCTTCTGGACAGTTCTCATGCTCTTGGGAGTGCTCACTGTTGTGATGGCGAGTTTCTTCATCATCTGTGCAGCTCCCTTTGCCAGCCACATTCTGTACAAAGCAGGAGGAGGCTTTTTCATCATTGCTGGTGGGTATACTGTTTGCTTTAGTAAATTAAAGAATAGAAAGGATGAGGTATTTCTTCCGTTTTCCTTGACCAAAAACTGTAAACTGTATTAAGCATGGTTAAAAGAAAGAAAAAAGCATACACTTCTATCCTTTGGCTTGTGGAGTGCCTGCCTGGAAGACAAGTCTTCCCACAGTTATTTAGCCATGAAACTATTCTAAAAGCTATTTTTGGATTAAGACAAAAAAAAAAAATCCAGGACAAATGATGGAATTCTATTGCAATTTCAATCTACTTTTTCAGCAGGAAAAAGAATGCATATTTAGAGATGCTGCCTTACAGGATTCTCAAGAGCTTTAGCTAAGGAAAGGATTTTTTTTATCAGTGACACAAAAGGTGATTATGGTGAGCTCTAAAGAAATTGGGAAACAGAGCACATTCACATGACCAATATAGGAGAAATGTTTTGGATGTGATTGGAGTAAGTGGGAGCTCTAAACCTCTGTGAATGAAAGATAACAAATAAGTGAATTCCCTCCTTCCTTGTAACCCACATGTACTGTGGAGGATGCACCCTTCCAGGATTCAGCTGATATGGGCAGCTCTCTGTGATGCTGTTCAGTTAACCTTGAAAAGTCTGGGGAGATATCACACTGGTGTGCAAGATACAGTTGTATGGGATGTAAATGATGGTGTGTGATAGATGTACAAGATAGAATGTGCTCAATCACTCTTCTTTCTGTAAAGCCTGGTGAGAGGCAGTGCTGTGAGAGCACTGTTGTGTTACAGTGTAGGGCCGCTCGTGTCAGGACCAAAAGGCCTGGGCTCTCTTTCTGCTTCTGTTGCTGACCTGCTGACCTTGCTTACCCACTTCACCTCACAGCAATTTCTATGCAGCTAGTGATCATTATTCCCTTTTCAAGGACCTTCAGTGAAGTGCTGGAAGTATTTTATAATATTTTTGCTGAAAAAAACTCCTACATACTTGCATTTGATCCCTTGAGAATTGCTCCTCCACACTTTTAAACGACATAAAATAATATTCATAGTCTGACAGAAATCCTAAGATACTTCAATGCTTTTTGTTACTAATTGGCAGGGTAAGAGCCCATGTGAGTCCTTTCTGCATTTGTAATCTGTAAAACCCTCATCTGTCACTAGAAAGTAGCAGAGGCTGTTAGAGAGGTAAAGGGCACTTGAAAGACATCAGGACCCAATGGGCAGAGGTGCCAAGCGACATGTGTGTTCTCTACTCTGAGTCAATTCATCTACCTTCATTTAAGCAGGGGAAACTTAGATCCCCAAGTCTATGCTAGTCTTCCATGGCTTCCCTAGGAGGCCTGCAAGAGGCCATAACATTCATTGGCAGTAAAACTAGTAGGTATGTAAGAAGCTCCCTCAGCTGGGAATTCATTTCATCCTGAAAGAAGGGCCTAATTGGATCAGCTGAATGCACCTATGGGGGAACCCTACACCTCTCTTTCTTTTACTGAGGGAATCTAGAGTCACTATTTTTGGGGGTGTGTGAAGTGGGCTTTATTATCCCAGTGTGTGAGCTTGGGCTTGTCTCTTTGCCCCTCGTAACCTTTGTCCCTATAGAGCAGCTGTTCTTCAAGGGAAATTCTGAATTTTTACTATACATATCTGTAGTACCTTTCGACTTCAGGACTGTTCTTAATCAGGCCTTCAGAGAAGAGCTGTGTTACTTTAGCTGTTAACATTGTTGCTGAAAAGCAAAGATATTTAGCAAAATCCTGCTATGATTTGCCAAAAGGTTGTGGTGACAGCAGAATATAGGACCCTAGAGCCATTCAGTTTGCACAAGACATTTTGACTTGGGTAGGGGGACACAGTTCCTGACCAAACTGTTCTGCACCTATTCCCAGTCCCACCAGTAGGACAGGTCTGGTTGGGGAAGATACTTACCCTAAATATCATTATCCTATCCAACACTTTAGATCCACAAAAACATTAAAACAAAAAATGAGTTGCTCTCAGCTCTTCTCACAAGTACTCCTGTAGGTGAGGGTTTAATTATATCATGAATTAAAATCATGCTGGTGGGATAGACTTGCCTTTTGGAGGGACCTAGGAAAGGAGCCTAAACAGAGATCCTGAGTGACACAGAGTAAATTTAGGTTGGAAAGGACCTCTTGTAGCCATCTAGTCTGACTTCTCATTCAGAGCAGGCCTGTCTTCAAAGCTGGATCAGGCGGCTCAGAGCCTTATCTAGTCAAGTTTTTTAAATCTCCAGTAGTGGATGTTCCACAGCATCTTTGGGCACTTGTCCCAGTTTGACCAACTTAATTGTGAAAAATGTTTTTTTATATATATTTTCCTTATATCCACCTGAAATAATCCTTGCTGCAGCTTGTGATCATTGTGTCTCATCCTTTCAGTGTGCAGGTCTCTGAAGAGTGTCCCTATCTTCTCTATAACTCCGTGTAGAAAGAAGAAGACTACTTCTTTAGATTAAAACTCCCCAGCTCGCTTGGCCTATCCTTGTCCTCTATCCCCTAATCGTCTTGATGGTCATCACCTCAGTTTATCAGTTTATCTCTCTTCCACCAGGGGGCCTCAAACTGGACACAGATTTCCAGATACAACGTCACAAGTGCTGAGTAAAAGGAAATATTATTTTCAAACTTGATGACTGTTTTCTTGCTAGTGCAGCCCTGTATGAAGTTAACTTTCATTTCTGTCAGACCTGCTTGAACTCTTGCACACTGAGAGCGACCATTCTTGTGCCTTAAAAAGTTGCCTGTGAGGAACAACCAGTTCTTCTGCCCCCCTTTGCCCTTCAAGGCTGCCTTTGTCCTTCAGGGCAGCCTCCCTTGGGATCCTGCAGGCTGAGGTCCTGAAGTTCTGGGACTTTATTTTCTACTCACCTGCCATATTCCTCCTAGTATACTAAACTCAGCCATTTCATGGCTGTTACAACCACAGCTAACACCATCTATCATATTCCTGACCAGTTTTTTCTTATTTGTGAGTAGCTGGTCCAGCAAAGCACTTCCATTAGTTGGTCTGTCCCACATCTGTTTCAAAAAGTTATCCTTGTTGCAGTCCAGCTACCTATCTCCTAGATTGCTTGCTCTCTGCAGTGTTGCCCTTCTAGAAGGTATTGGGGTGGCTGAGTCCCTTATGAGAACCAGAAATCATAACTGTTTTTCCAGTCCACTTCCTCTTCTTGATTGGGTGGCCTGTAGCAGATGCCCACCATGACTACACCCTTTTTGTCCACCTTGTCGCTTTTAATCCCTAAACTCATGTTACTTAGAAGATCTCCATCCATTCAAGATATTTCGTTGTGCAGACTGCAGTCATCCCACCCCATCTTAACTGTATGTTCTTAGTCTGTATTCATCCAGAAATGCATTCCAATCAAGCAAGCTGTCTCACCATGCCCGCAGCTGCAGTGGCACCATCCATCATCCAGTGACTGCAAAACTTGAATTCCTCCTGTGTTATTCCAACACTGAGTTAATTTATGTACATGCCTTTGGGATGGGCTTTCAGTTGTGCAGCTTTCTGAGTGGAAGTGTATGAGCCTTCCTCATTGAGCTGTCCCATGCAGATGCTCTCCATTCCTCCTGCTTATCTGGAGGCTTTGCTGTCCATCTGCCAATGGTCCTTGCTTGCATCTTTTCCCACAAGGTTACAGAGCTTGCTGTTCTTTCCCCATCTTGTCTGGTGGATCTCACCCCTCCCCAGGAGTCTTCGTATCTCAGAGAGGGTCCCGTCGTCACAGAAGCCAAAGCCCTGCTTGTGATGCTAGCTACAAAGCTAGGAGCTGATGCAGTGTGTACCAACTTTTGTACAGTTTATATTATATGTACAGACCATCATCACCTGCATTCCATGCTCTTACCTCTCACCCTCAGAGCCCTTTAATTACTGACTCAAGACCTCTCCGCCAGCATCATTAGTGCCCATATGTATGAACTGCAAAGGGTCTCCAAGGGCAAAAGGACAAAAGGAACCTCAGAAGCCTCTCCACAGTGTCACATATCTGGAGGCCAGAATAGTAGCAATCTTACCCACAGAGCAATTTTGCTGTCTGATCTGTGGCAGGGTCACACACTTGCCTTTTCTTCATCCTGATCTTTAAGAAAAAAGGCTGCCCACTTATTGAGTGGTGCAGCTGAACTACCACAAATGGAGGGGAACACACAATTGTTAGTATTGGGGGCAGCTCATTGACTAGCAGCTTTCCCTGTTAAGCTTTATAACCACATTAACTACCTCAGGCTGCAGGTGAAACTGCAGATGCTAACACCTGTGGGGAAAAAGTGCATATCAGTTCAATGATGCCACAGGCAGTGACATGAGCACTGTCTTTGCAGCCCTGCCTCCATGTCTAGAATATCAGGGGATGGACCATGAGCAGCTACAGCAGTGCAAACTGTAAGAAGCCCTATAGTTGCTTCAAAGATCGTGGGAAAAGAAGGGAAAGCTGCCCTAAAATAATCACTTAGAGCAGCCCTTGGTAAAGTCCATAATTACCCTGGGCCTGTTCCTGCCTGGGTGGTGGTGAAAACTGCCCTCTTGTACTGATGTGAAACAAGCAAGCCCTCAGGATGTGCACAGAGCGTTACAGAAGCACACCCTTGTGAAGAAGCAAAATAAAAGTTCAAATATGACTTCTCCTTCCTGCCAAAAGAGTGAAAAAACCCCAGTATTTTAATTCTAGCTCCTGGATGAGGACAAAAATCTGTCTTCAGAGGTATATGCCAACTGTCATAACTCCTTAAGTGGGATCCTTTGCGTGTACTTCAGAGTGGAATGTCAACCTTACTTTTTAAATAAAGGTCACAAAAGGCCAAAGTAGGTGGTAGAATCTGTAATAAGGACAGGACCGAAAAATACAATTCGAAAAAAATACATACACACATATACAAGTTTTCCTCAAGTGAGATAAAAAGTTCTAAACTTCTAGGCACAAGTAAAAAGCTCCCATCATTCTTTCCAGCACCTGTTGTCTTCGTGTCTGCATAGTGAAAGATTCGTGCCATAAACAGCCATTCACCATTGACAAGTGAAAAGCATGTCTACGTGGGAAGAATGAGTACTAAAGGCCAGCATACTGCTTCTTGAATTCATAGACATTTCTAAAGGTTCTGTATTCTTTCTCCTCTGCAATATGCACAAGTATTTGTTTGAAAGAAATTCCAAAGAATAAATGCAAAAGACAGAAAAGACTGACCTCAGAGAAGCCTGTGTCTTATCACACTGCACAGAGCTGTGTATTAAACATGTGTGTTCTTAAAAAAAAAAAAAAAAAAAAAAAAAGCAGCATTGAAAAAAAGAAAGAAAAAGGAGGGAAGCATTTATTTTTCTTAATCTCTCTCAGACATATTTCATGTTCTAGGAATAATTTTGCCCATCATTCCTGCTTCTTACAACTGCTGGTTTATTTTAAATTCACTAAAAGGCAAGGGCAAATGAACACCCAAGCACTATGCAAAAGGTCTAAATGCCGAAAATGTAGAAATACATCACAGCACACATTGTTCCTAAAAATATTTCAATCTCAGTAGTTCTGCCTAGGAGTTTGGCTAGGAGAGTTCATGACATTCACAATTGATAGTAAGTGCAAAACTGCGGGAACAGATTTCCCAGAATAAATATTCAGTAAACTCCTGTATAAGTTCTTAACTCCCATAAAATCATACCTCTGTGAAAATTAGACAAAAGGAGCACTAATGCATGAAATGCTCTTGGAGGCAACAGGACATGGGCAGTTTTTACTTAGTCTGATTCTACTGTTCAAGACGTTTCTTGAACACACTAAGCAATATACCTACTAATTAGCCTCCTTTAGCAGATAGTGAGAACCCTTAAATACTCCTTTAGTGCCTTAATTATCTAAGAGGGTTTACATATTCTGCCTTTCATTTTCTTCTCTTTTAAAGAAGGACATTTATCTCTGCTTGACATACATTTCTTCAGCAAATTTCCATACCCAACAATTTGCCACACACAGGTATTAACAGCTTGCTGTGAAATCACCCGATGGATTTTAGCTTCCCTGAAGTTGTTTTACCACTGGCAGCGCTGGCTTACCATTTTATACCTACATGGCGCCGGCTTTAGTTTAACCATCTGGAAGGTGTTGCTTCTGACTGCTGGAAGAGCAAGGGGTGCCCATTTTTAGATTAAAGCACCTCTGACAAAGTCTTGTTTTAACGGCAGATGCTTCTAACTAACCGGGATACTTGGCTTTGTATCTGCCCAGGGTGCCAGAGGTCATTCCAGATGTGCAAGGCCTGGTTATATGTACCTGCTGCTATAGTAAAGGAATATGCCTCACTGCTTTTTGCAATTACTCTTGTTTTTGACTAAGTTTGCTCTGATGTAGAGAATAAATAGAAGACTACAGACATTTGAAAATGCATAGGCACAGCCCTCTGAAGGGGGAAATTCCAATGTTCATGTGGACTTTGCCATATTATCAATGTATCTTTCCAAATCTTTGGGCTATAATTTCATTTTTGGTTGAGGTTTTGAAACTGTGAACAAACTCCATATCTGTACTAACTCCATTTATGAACTTGGTCCTGAATCTTTTTACATCAAAAGTTACTAGCTCTGTTTGGTTCTAATTTTCCTATGTTGCCTACATTATCTACTATCATTAGATCCTTTTATAGGAATCCTCTCTTGACTTATATTTGGAGAGTCTTTGATTTAATTTCTTCTTCTTTATGTCTGGCCATAAGGTGATCCTTCTCTCTGATTGTTTCACTGTTTTATGTTTAATATAAGCGCAGTACTAAATTCCATCAAGACTGAGTTTTACTTAGGTAAAATACTTTCAAAATTGAATTTGTGCCTTTTAGAGTTGAATGTTGGGGTTTTTTTCAAACTTTGTTAGGAATTTGAGCCCTAGTAAAAAATGTAATCCTGAAAGTATATTTCATAGACAGAAAATGTGTCTGCCTCCTTTATTTAGTTTTCCTGTTTTCTTTCAGCCCCATAAAAATTGCACATCCTTTGGGATTTTCAGTCACATTTTGATTATGCCTCTGGTCAACTACTTGAGCTCATTCTTTGGTGGCCTTCAAAAGCCAGTGTTCGCAAACATTAAGTTGTGAGCTCTCACCTGTCAGATGTTTAGGATGTCCAGAATGTAAAGCTATTACATTTTGACCATAAAACACCAACATGAATGTCACCAGATCACTAATTTAAACTGTTGCAGCTAACCTGTCTGATCTTGTCTGAAGCAAATGAGGGAGTGATGACAAGAGTTGCTCCCTGATAAGTGGGTAGGAAGAGCAGGGAAGGGAGGTGATGAGGCAGCATCCCAGGGTGGGGATGGGCAAAGGTAACCATGGAAGCTTACCAGGACAAGTGGTTCTGGAATCAAATACTTGTCCATGGGTGCTTACAAAGTGCATTTGTGGGTTTTGCCAGAAGCGTCACATTTGTTCAGGGCGGCATTGCAAGTATTTAGGAGGATGGGGAAGAGACCACACATACCTTTGACTTATGCTCTGTGGCTCTGCAGCCTTTAGACCCAACTTTGGCAATAAGTGTTCCCAAGATTATGCACTGGCTTGTGGTTTTAATGAGGCACCTAAACATCCTGGGATAAAAACATAGGGTGGTGTCCCTCAAATATTTGAATGTTGGAATAGCTGCTGTAACTGTGCTGTGACAGCTGGAGCTAAGGGAGCAAGTGGGTACAGGCTGGAGCATGCAGAAAATTCAGACTTGTGCCCTCAGTTTTCCAGCAGATCTGCTAGAGCATCTGTGCTGCAGGCTTGCATTTCTCAAGTGTCCACATTCATCTGAAGTGAAATGGAATATTAGGAATGCAACTGATACTTTGGAAAGCACTTTCTTCTTATATCTCTTTCTGGTATATAGTAACAAAGAGGTTAACAAAGTTTGTAAAGACATGTGCTCCTATTACTATCACGTGTAAACAATCCAAAGGCCTTTCAGAGGAGTGGTTGGGAGAAAGCTGTGAGTTATGTGGTGGATTAATTCCAGGAAACTGTTGTATCCAACCTGAGGCTAATACTAATAGCCTGCTTCATAGCTAGTATTTCATTTTTGTTGGGTTTTGTTCCTATACCAGGAATTGATTTTCTAATGTGAAGGATTTTGAATTAAATACAATACATCTGAATTTGTCAGCAAAATATTTTAGTAGAATAGTCTGAAGGTAGCATGTTCCAAACAAAGCCCTTTTCATCAGAAAAAAGAAGCAAGTGTAGGGAGGTGAAGATGATAGAAAGATTTCTTTTCATACCTTATCCAAAAGTCTGTGACAGAAACAATGCCAACGTTTGGGAAGTGAAAGTAGGTATCTTTTTCTAGGTCATCTTGTCCCATCCTGTTCCTCCTCCTTCCATCTCCCTTGACCCTGAATTCAAAACAGTAAATACCTGTCTGAATTTTGTCCTAAACACACCTGTTATTCAATCTACCTACCAAACCCAGATAGATTCTTTGTCGTGGGAGTATGCCTTTCAGTGCAAATCAGAAGCAAGATGGAGATAATGCTTGTTAGAGCAAGCCAAAAGCAAAAAATATCCAGTGGTGGCTGTCTGTGCCTTGCAGACAGAGCCTCAAGCATTGATGTGTTTCTAGGTTTTACAATAAATGCACCCAGCATTTGTCTCACACTCTGTTGTTAAAACGTAGTGTTTCTTTTCCAGGTGTTTTGTTTTCGCTGGTAGTCGTGATGTATGTCATCTGGGTCCAGGCGATGGCTGATCTGGAAAACTACACAAACGTGAAAAAAATGGATTGCCCAGACTTTGCTGTTTATGTACGTTATGGCTGGTCTTTTATGCTGGCTCCTGTAGGAGTATTTTTTGCTTTATTAGCAGGAATGCTGTTCTTGTTGGTAGGACGTGCCATTTATTTACACTCAGACTAGTCATACACTGTTGAAGGGAATACAGGCACTTCATGAGAATTGTAAACTGGAACAAAATTTTATACGTTATTACTATTATGGCAATCCTAAGGGTGCAGGCAGACTTTTGGAAGTTCTTGTGTTTCTTGTTTAAGGGTATAGGACACAAAACTCAATGCAGGAACAAACCACCTTTAGTTGTTTTTAATTCTTCAGAAAGTACACACATGGTTCCCCATATTGTACTATTAGCAACATTTTTGCTGTTTTGCAAACAGAGGAAGGCAAAAATTTTCTGCAACCAAAAGCCCAACGTGAAGTGGGCCAGATCAACATTCTATACATCTGTCTTTTAACATTTACTTTATGCTTCTGCTTGTGGAGAATGGTACAAGGTAGAGGAGAAAAACATTCAAACTCAGTAATTCAATCTACCTCTTCTGTTTTCCAATACTTGCCTTAGCTTTAATACAAGCAAACATGTCTGCACTTTATAAAAATAGAGTGCAGTTGTTCATGCAGCATCCATGGGAAGAGGACAAGAGAGAAGACAATTGCCGTGAACAGCGACCTGGTGCTAGTCCATACATGTAAAAACTTAACTGCTCCTGTTACACATTTCTCTTTTCTGTATGCATTTGAAAGCTGTATACTTCTGTGTTCTGAAATCCGTGTTTGTTGCATGATTCTATAAGCCAAAATGCCGTAGTTAAATCACTAGATGAAGTTATGACAAAGTTGTACTCTGAATTATAGCATTAGTATTTTAATCAAGTTTTAACCCTTTTATTTTTGAGTGGAATAATTGGCTCTTCCAACAAGCCTTTTCCATGTTGTGCAAAGTGATTTTTTTTATTAAAAAAGCTTTATTATGAAGACAATATCTAGGACATGAAAATTTATCTTTTACGTAGCCTTCATTTTCCCAAATATTAAAAATCTGCATTATAGACAAAATTCAACTTGCCTACTAGTCATCGCAGGGGAAGCAGTGAGCCTAGCTAAGACAGTAGGGGAGATCGATTTGGTTCTGTATTGTAGGAGTGGCTGGTTCTATGTGTATGTACACATATGTTTGGAAGATGGGGTAAGGATGGGACTGCATGCATGGTATGGAAAAGATGGGGTGGACTTTTAACAATGGGGAAACTGGCATTGGGCCCAAGTTGAAATTACATCCATCTTGAGGGTGTGCTGGTTTTCACTTTGTAACTCAATGCAGAATAGTTTGGGACTGATGAGGAAAAGTAAAGACTGCATGTTGGTTTCTTCTTGTTCATAATGCTTAATTCCACAGCTGTTATGCATACTGAAAGCATCACTAAAAGGCAGGAAAGGAATGCCCACCTAGAAGATGTGGTGGACCAGATTGGATGTTGCTTCCATTCTGGGAGCTTTTGTGATTGGAAGATTTCCAGCCTTCCCTGCTACTTATTTATTTTTCCATCATCAAGATTAGCTTTATACATTATAGAACAGGAAGACAAGAGGGGTTGGGGGTAAGGAAGTTGGGAGCACAAGGTCTGGAATAATTACCAGATCACAAAAATATTTTTATTGGCAGCTAACATGGTGTTTTTAATTACTGTCAGAGAGTATGATGGGTGAATTTTAACCAAATATTCATAAGCACATATATGCACTCCATATAAATGATAACCATCCGGAGACCATTAGGGTTACGCCATAATGCCCTTGGTTAGCCAGGAAATGCTGAAATTAACCCTGCTCCTTGTGCATATGGTATTATATTCCTACCCTTAATTACACAATCACATACTGTTTCTCAGATAATACAGTCTGTTGGTATTTAACCCCTTTACAGTCTAGGATACTCACTGGTAATTGTGGAGGTAAATTCAATAATCAAGAGTTATTTGACTAGGTGCCCCTCCCAAACCCTGTCTGCTTCTCTGCAGGGGACAGTCCTACTCCACATCAGCTTAGAGGGGGCAATATGCTTGAGCCGCTTTCTTGCAACTTTTAGAAGCTGGAGGAATTGAGAGGTGCCTCAGAGCTGGACTTCTTCCAGCAAACCTAACCATGTGTGCAGCAGCAACTAATAAACTCTGCAAGGAATGAGCCAAAGGCTCCCGTGGAGCCCTAATTCAGCCCATGTGCATCTTCAGAACTCTCTCCATTATGCAGCTAAATTAGTTACACTCTTGTGTGCAAGGCAGCCTTTTAGGAGGCAACCCTTTGGGTCAGACTGTGGGCATAATGGCGGTTGAACATCCAAGGTGTTTCTGTGGGTTTCCTTAGAAACTTCAGGAAGCCTTTCTGGCGTCAGTAGAAATTGCTTGAGTACTCATAAATTCTGCACTCAAAGTCGCACTTTTGGCAATAGTCTGTAGCTCTGTCAGTTTGCTTTAATTGGATACCACCTTCTTAATGGCAGAACCGAAAGTCAGGTTCCTTCTGAAACAGTGGGGACGGGTGGCTCGCTCCATCAGAAACACATATGTAGGTAAGCACGTGATGTGTAGTAAGTAGCTGCTGCAGACCAGGGGATGGTGGTGTGGGTGGCGGGGAGGCATTTCTGTATGGATATTACTCAAAAGCACAGTCTGACACTCGTTCTCCTGATTTCATTAAAGAGCTGTGTGCAGGGGAATGGGTTTGTAACAACTCTCAGGGAAGACAAGCCAGCTAAGGAGTCTCGCTCCGTGGCATTGTTCCAGATACGCTTTTGTCTAGAAAATCCTTGGCGTCGATGCAGGGATTTTCATTGTTAGAGCCGAGTAAAAGATTGTAAAGGGGATTAAATGCTGTAATCAAAATATTCTGTGAAATTGGTCAAAGAACTGTGTTTCTCACAAATCTGTAGTTTTTTGGGCTTGCTTTTGGGTTTTTTTGGGGAGGGTTGTTGTTTGGTTTTTTTTTAATTGCCTGACTGGTTTAATAGCCTGTAGTCATATTGGAAGAAAAGAAATACTTTTTTTTGAGTAACATGTTTGGAAAAGTGATGGTAACAGGAACAGGCAGGTAAGAAGCATTTTCTGATTACTTTCAGCCTGACCATCATCTGCGTGTCCAGCACAACCATGGCGAGGACCATGACTACCCACAAAGGAGGCAGTGAGAAAATGAAGGGATGGAAGTGAGAAAGGAGGGAGAGAAAGGAGGGTGAGCGTCCCTCTGCGATGCTCTCTGCCAGCACGCTGTGCAGCTGTTGTGGATTCCTGGGGGACAAGCTGACACAACGTGGCAAAAGCAGCTGCAGACAAAAACAGTCAGGAAAGGATTTGCCCCCCTGGTTTATCCTTGTTACTCATTGGGGTGGCTGCTGGAGGTTTCACTGGAGCTAACCTTCATGGTGTACGTGGCTGGTTATTGACATTTACATTCGTGAGGTAAAGCAATGTTCTTCTTTGAGGAAGTGCAAAGTGAAGCCTGCTTCATTTCTCTGCAGGGTGCCTAGCTCCTGCAGCTGAGATGGTACTCCACAGTGTGCTAGTAAACGGCTGGTAGGACAATCACAAGTAATGCCTGGATTGCTGACCCCATTCTTGCAAAATCCTAACTGGCTGCAAAGTATGTTGTACTTACTTTCTTTTAAGAAGTCATATTGAACCTCTTAAATGAGCTATTTATCTTCTGGGCCAGCAGTGGGGTTTTCCTCTGGCTCTCCTGTTCCTATCTGTCGTTTCAGCAGTGTGATTTCTACGCAGTAAAGACTAGATAAAGTATGTTGACATGAAATTCTGCTGTGTTAACTTAGAGTAAGTCTGGATTAATGCTGTGAAGTTGGTGGAGACACTGAAATTGAAAACAGAAGTCGGTCATCTATAATCAAAAGTGACAGAAGGGATGAAGAATCACAAGTATTTACAGTACCACTGTTCCCTCCGTGTCTCTTACTCACGTTAACGGTTTAAATTGGTCTATCTTTCCAGTTCACAATGTGGCTCATCTACCCAGGAGACATGTTGACAATAGGGATCAGGGGAGTCATTTGACATGAAGGTAAGAAGGAATGGAGGCTTGGCAACATCTCCTATATTAGACACCTCCAAACTCTGCACCTGATTTTTCCCTACATCGCAAAGAGCTCAGAGGAGCCTCATGGAGTCCTGCAAGGCTCCAGCTTTTGCTGAGAGGACAAGGGGAAGACATGGAGCAGAATTCACTCCCTATTAGTTGCCATAGCTCTGTTCCTTATCTGTTTCTAAACACTGCCAAGGATGCATTTGGTATGAACTGGGAAGGTGCCTTTCGTAATTTTCACACTGGGAGGCAGCCACTCTGAACTGGGTTGCAGCAAGGGAGTGGTCTCAGCGGTGGTACTTCACATTCGGCGCACCATTGTCCCCACACCTTATGCCTGGGTGCCCAAGGAGATGTTCTTCGAAATGACCTGCACATGATTCAGATTTTAAGCCAGTTAACAAAAAAAACCCACCTTAAAGTGATGCATTGTTAAGATGGAAACACTTTTTAAACAGAAAGAAACACAAAAAGATAATGAAAAACGTTCCCCCCTCCTTTTCATACCACATCAGATTGACTTATACTCTGTTATGTGGCTTTACTTTGAAACAGATCATTCTCATTGCAACACGTTTAGTGCTGCCAGCCACCACATGGTTATTTGGCAGCTATTTAAAGCTCGGATCATATTACTCTGTCGCAGTGCTAGGCACCCATATTCCAACTGGTATACAACTGATCTAAAGAGAAATCAGCTTCAGGTTTTGTTCTCTGAAATTAAATGTGACGGCATGATCTCTATGATCCTTTCCCCCCCCTTTTCTCCTTTCTTTTTCTTTCTTTTTTTCTTTTTTTTTTTTTTTTCATATGCATTATTACTTTTTGGAACAGCATTTTGCTAGCACCACAGGGGAAATTCAGTTAGGTTGTCAGCCTGATATAGTGTATTATCAGAAGCGTTAGCTTTTCCTCTCTCTTACATTTGCTTAAGAGCTTATAAACCACAGAGAATAAAAAGTGCTAAATAGAATGAAATGACCTGTCAAGAGTAGATATAGTATTTGTGAATGACTTAAAAAAATTCCACCAGCTTCAAGCACTCCAGTCTCACTGACTGTTTGCGCTATCTTGAAATTTGGCCTCTCTCTTTTTTTTCCCCCAAGTAAAGTACTTTGATGGTCATTGATCTTTGATGATTGCTTCTTGAAAAGGACTAATTTTGTCTTCCCATATTCAGCCCAGGACCAGATTTTGCAGCAGGAGAGGATGCCGTTATGAGATTTGAGACAGATTTGACTCCTGCTCTTAATATGATGAGCCTAATCTTGAATTTTACAAAACATTGAACAAAGTCAAGAGAAGTGACTCTCAAGAAGAATTAACCAATAAATACTTTACACTGCAGAGAATTTAATTATTTTATTAATGGAGAATAAGAGAATTTTCCATAGGAAATAAAGTGACTGATCTCATACCCAGGTCATTGTTAACCTTGAGAGATGTATTAAATTGAGGAGCTGGGGTGATCAGCTTGCATTTAACCTCTGAGTTATATGAGATATATATATATATGAGGTAGGGCTTACCCAGAAGTTCTGGTGGGTATTGATTAGGAAACTGAAGTTTCATATGCAGTCCTTCTTTTACTCCTCTTTTCTAAAGTCCTGTCTGTGGTGTTCACCATCATCACTTCCCCCCCTGCCCTATGCCAGCTCCCAGCAATTACGTCAAAACCTTTTCAGGGTTTAAAGCTTTGCCCTGAACTTTAAATAGCAACTTGCTAGTCAAAGCAATATGAACAGCATATTCCTATATGTTCCAGGACTAGTGCTAAGGTTATAATGCAGCTTGTTTCTTTGGCATGTATGTCACATAATCCAGTACAAGAACACCCTTTCAGCCTTCCCTGAGGAGCAGGCTTTAGCGAGGGAAGTGTTAGGGCTCCCTCGGAGCACCGTATGCTTCGAGGCACTGCTGTGCTGCTGCCATGCCCACAGCAGTCCTGGACATGTCTGGTGCTGAGACAAGCCTGCACAGCTACTTGAGCTGTTCCAGGACCCACACCGGCGTCCAGACGTGGGAGGATACAGCTTAAAATGCAGTCTCCAGAGATATCTATGTAGTTATGTAGTGTGGACATACCAACCAGCTCCAAAAAGTTAGCTTGAGTACTGGACTCTGCCAGCTGACGGTGATTACGCTGTGGTGTGCAAGACAGAGCTGCTCAAAGAGAGAGGAGGAACTATATAACCTGAACTGCGCTCTCTGCCTTAACCACAGAAACAAGGCCCAGTGTGCCAGTACTGTGGTCCCATCGCTGTAGCTCCAAATAATTGTTTTGTTCTTTGAGTTGCACAATAAACCATTAATTCATGGGTTTCCCAAATGTTAGCTGTGTCTGAGGAAATGAGCCTGGTGGGGTTTAGAACAGAATGTGGTATTTGCAGGTTGTGGCTCTTCAGCGGATTCATACAGTATTGTATAGAAGCTGTGCAGTGCTTCATATTTCCTTGGAAGATGTTTCTGATAGACTGCTAAGTCTGTATCTACAGAGAATGCAATCCACAAGAGGCACTTGCTTCTAGTTGCTCTCAGGAAAAAAAGCTCTAGCCTGATAAAAAAAAATCAACTCCTGTCAGCTTCGTTTTTCTAGCCTTAATGAAAACCTAGTAGTACCTTATTGTACAAACAGTCCCATAGAAATGTGTCACAAGGCAATGACGTACACACTCAGAAGACAGGACAGTGACAGCTGGTTCTGGTACATGAGACCCTCTTACAAGTCTAACCTGAGATTCACCCAGTAGGAAAATATTTGAATAACCTTTCTGCAGTAAGAAGCATTACTTTGTGATTCAGATGTATGGGAATATTAAGTAATTATGTTCCAATTATTATTTGCTATAAAAAGTCATGTCTGACATTTTTTCTCTGCAGAAAAGAACCCCAACAAATTTCATGCGTATTTCAATGCCCTCGGTAATCTGTGCCCATATCTCCACTGCTCCAGTGAAATGAGCATATCCCTTGAAGACTCTGCATGAATCAGCTATAGGCTCTTTAATTTAATAAGGAGCTTCTGCACTCAGAAAGGGAAGAAATTCGTGAACTAGAGAGACCAAAGCAGAGGCTCCAGTTAGAAGCTAGTGCCCTACATCTTGGTATCTGAAACTCTTTGATCAGTCGTGTGCCTGGGTTATTTGGCCAGATCCTTATTCCAGCACAAACACACTGCTTGTATGTTGAGACACAGAGATACTTTTAGATGCAAGAGCGTCTAAAACCTGCTTAATAATAGAAAAAGACAGGGCCTTGAGAGAACGATTTAACAAAAAAGCACTTGGCCTGTGCCGGGATTCAGTGCACCTGGGTTCTACTGATGAAGAGTTCTGAAGGTGTGGCTTTAAGTTTGGAAAGGACACCTGTACTACGTGGGCTTCTGAACTACCTGTTCTCCCAGCTTAAGACAAACGGTTGGCGAGAACAAACTCTCACCTCACGAGGCAGGGATACCCACCAGCTCCTTTGTGGAGGAAGAGCTGCAGCCTGCATCGCGTTTGTAGGGGTTTGCATTTGCTGTTCAGCTTAAGAGGGAGCATAGGTAATACCCCACCACCCTTGTGCACGCCACAACGCGGGATGGAAATCGCATGAGCCGGTGCCTACGCCTGCCAGCCAGCCGCTGAGAGCAAAGCGGTCTGGGAGAAGGCAGCGACGGCATTTTTGGAGAGGGGATGCGCAGCCCGGTGGTGTGTGGCTGTGGCGAGCCCTGCCCCGTGCCGGACGGCGGCATTCCCAGCGGGGCCGGAGCGCAGGGACACGGGCTGCTGCGGGCGCCGTGCGGTGCGGTGCGGTGCGGTGCGGTGCGGTGCGGTGCGGTGCGGTGCGGTGCGGGCTGCAAGGCGGCCGGCGGCCACCGGAGGGCTTCGTGTCCCCTCGAAAGGAGCTCTGCCGGGAGCTGATTCGAGAAAGCGGCTTGTTAGCGCTAACGAGAGCCTGGCTTTGCTCCTGCCTTGCGGAGCGTTTGCTGTTGGCTCAGGTTTTATCCATTTAAAGGTATTCCGGCCGCCCTGCTTATTTTGGGGGTTTCAGTTCGGCCGGCCTTCACAGAGTTGGGGCTAATACACCGAAGCTCATGTTACTCTTCACAGGGGTCTTGCGTTACCTTAATAACAACAAAGGCCGTTTCTGGGGCAGGACAGCCCTAAATGTTGTGCTAAAAGCTCTTTACAGCCTACCAGGCTCCTGTTCCCTTGGTGCTGCTCTACTTTTTTTGCTAGAACCGGGTGCTTCAATAACTTCTTGCTTAAAGAATTAGCCTTGAGAGTAATACATATTAATAACTATAATACATGGGTTTTTTTAAATACTTATATTCATTCATAAGATCTCAAAGTGCTTTTTAAATGAGGTCAGCACAATTAACCGTATCGAACCGCTGCTGTGAAGAATTTCCAGACTTGCTCATAACTGATGCTGTCACTGTGCATCAGCCAGACAAACAGTCCCGTTTCTAACACCTTTAAGCTAAAGCTGGAACCAAAACCAAAACAGCGGGAAGCCCCCATATTAGATAAGGGTTTTGGTTGCAGATGCTGCTGCTGCCTTGAAGGGAGGAAAAAAACAGCCTGGAAGCATTTGGAAACTGCCCCGCTGTGGTTAAAATGGTTAGGGATCACTGAAGAGCTGAAACGAGGAGAAGCAGCAGTTGGCAAAAACTGGAAGAGGTAGCAGTGAGGAGGAGAGTGGAGTTTCTTAAGTAACGTGTAGCTTAGAGAGCTGTCACAGTTCTTGAGGTAGGCTCCTGCCCTGCCTCGAAGAAAAACGTTCCCAGTGATCTGGAAGACTGAGGGGGCTAAAGCCCTAAAAGGAGGCCTCCAATTTTAGAAATCTCTCTCTTCTCCATAATCCCTCCACTTTTATAACATTTTCTACGTATGACATTATACAAACTGCATAACTGACAAATCCTCTGTTTGCATTAGATTTAAGTGGCTTCCCTCCTATCACTCCTCACGGTTAAAAACACATTGCAGAAATTACTATCCTGCCTAGGAAAATGTGTGATGACTCTGGTGTCTGTCATGTATTTCTAAAACAT
Organism: Falco rusticolus; assembly: GCF_015220075.1. Classification (NCBI taxonomy): domain Eukaryota; kingdom Metazoa; phylum Chordata; class Aves; order Falconiformes; family Falconidae; genus Falco; species Falco rusticolus. The sequence continues at coordinate 68,392,989 of NC_051188.1, read as the reverse complement.
TCTGGCACTTTTCCTGCCGGGTTGTCTTTTCCCTTCAGCTTCGAGTGCAGAAAGTGCAGGGTTAGGGCAAGATTTTTCAATTTCCCTGGTTATTGCATGCGTGCATTGCAGCCCACATGCCAGGCATGTCAAGTTCTAAATGCTGAGCAGGAGCAATGAAATCCTCAGGAGGAAAGGAGAACAGAAAGCATAGGGAAGCCACGGTTCAGGCTTCCGTCAGAATGGCCATATCATATCGGACCAAAGGTATGGGCCCAGGATCTTGTTTTCCTACAGTGGTCAGCATTTACAGAAAGACTGTCAGCAGACAGCAAGTGTAACATGACCTTTCCTCTCGCATGACCTTTCAGCTTCTGTAAAAGGGAAAAATTCACCCTGGCTTTCATCTTCTTGCCACGTGGACTAAATTTGGCCCTCTGCACCCAAACAACCCTCCGATCTCCTTCGCTCCTTCCTCCTGCAGGCCTCTGGCTGATGCTCCCGTGCTGCTTCCCAGGGTCTGCTTGCACAGGGTGTCTCTGAGAATTAATCACGCCGCAGAGATCCATTTTCCCTCTGATAAGAGCCCAGCTTAATCTGCAAAGAAAGGAGGGGAATCAATCTGCCTGATTGCCGTAGACCCTTCATTTTGCACTCCACAGTCCCTTGCCAAGCAGAGCAGCAGGGGAATCTCTGCTCAGTTGCTCCCAGCAGGTGTCACTATGGAATGGGAAAATGCAATTCTAGGGCTGGGAAAGGAGCTTGGCTGCAGGCAGAGCATCCTCTGACATTGCCGCCGAGGTAGCATGCCACTACGTCCGGGACACTTTCATAATTAAATCTGAAACAGATGTGCTGCCACCCTCTGCTTTCCCCCCTTTTTTCCCCTCCATTGCAGCAAGCCTAATAGCTGGTTGGAGGAGTTTACTGATTTTTTTTAAATTGTTCAGCAATGAACGAAGAGACACCTGCCTTAATGGATCACTACCCTGTGTAGTAACACAGCACAATAATGTGTGAAGTTTCCAGAACTGTTGGTAATTACTGATAAGCCCGGTTCAGCTCTCAGTTACATACAAAGCTGGGTAAACAATGAGAGGAAAAAATTAATTAGAGCCCGTGTTTGCTAAAGCTGGCTAGCGATTCCATCTGATCACGTTCCTGCTCCTTTTATTCCCTTTGCACAAACATTTGGGTGGTCAGGTTTTGCTGGCACCTAGGTATGCAGGAGGAGCTTTTGTCTGTGCAAATAGTACATCTCTCCCAGGGCACGGGCCCTTTTGGTGAGTGCTCGCCTGTGCTCTGCCCTTGTGTTTGCAGCTGGAAAGGTGTTTGGAGGCCTGACAGGGTAGAAGTTAAATGGTCACCTCTCCCAAGCAATGCTGGGAGTCTATACACCAGCAAGAGCAGCAGGGGAAGAGACAGGAAAACCAGGAATGGAAGACAGTGGGAAGGGCACTCATCTGGAGACATTTCACATGTGTTTTGACCTCAGAGTACCCTTGTGCAGTCTGTCTTCTGTGACAGTCAGCACAGCCTACACAAAGAGGGAAAGGGAAATTCAGCATCTCACAGAAAGATCCGCTTAGGCGTGCTCTGAACACACTGGGGCACAAAAGTTGCGTCTTGCTTGGATTGCCTTGCTGGCTGGGAAAACTGAGGTGGGCCCTGTTCTTAGAGTTTTGTCCCAGCCAAATGGTAAGGCTTGATGAGGGCTACATGGCAGCTTGAACACTTCATGGGCCACTTGTTCCTCCCGGGTTCCCCATGAGGGACATGGACAACTTCTGTGGGTTCCAGGGGACTGAGGGTGTCAGAGGGTGTTTCCAGGGATCTAAAAAGCATGTTCTCCTTCACGACTGATTGAACACTCTCACTACAGTAGGTGTGGTTTACTAATGCCAAAGCTATCCCAGCCTTGAGAAGGTGGTCACACCAGATGACCTCCAAATGTCCCTTCCAACTAAAATAACTCTGTAATTCTATGAATGTAGGGTCACATTTACTTATCCATGTCCTTGAACAGTGCCCTCATGTTTTATGCGTGCCATTTACCAGTTTTATGCAGTGGCAGTGCCTGTTCTTCCACTCTGCCATTCTCAGAGATCAGGAAGGCTGACTGTGACAACTCCTTCACTGAGTATAAATCTGGTATACATCTATCCCTCTCCTTCATCCTGAGAGGAACTCAGATAACTATGCACGTGAGGACCATGACTGGTCAAGAACGAACAAGGAAAGGACTTCAGCGGCCTCAGCATTGTCTCCTCCCATGCTCCATTCCCTGAAGTGCTCCCTCAGAGTCAGGACCTCAGTGATTTCTTCAGATTCAGCTCCAAAGTGTAGAAACTAGGTCAGGCAATCATGGGGATGGCTTGATGTTTTGCTGGCAAAGAACAGTTTGGTGAGACCTGACATCTGCTTAGAGTCATGATGTGTTTCTCCTCTTGTGAAGAAATGCTTGGCAGATGGATCCATAAAATCCTACCCTTAAGTGCACCCATTTTATTGGTGGTGTTCATGCCCTGGTGTGCAGAGTTGTTTTTTATGGGGTGCTGGGAAAGGCTTAGATCAAAGCTAATGTGATTTATCCATGATACTTTCAGCAAGAAGAGGAGTTCAAAAGATAGGAAATTATCTGTGAAGGCAATCAGGCTTCACATATCCTTTCCTGTATTTTATGCAGAGTTGGGACCACAAAAAGAGAGGTTCTGGGCAGATGTCTAATATCTGTCTGTCCCTTTTCCCACTAGCATGTTGGACAGCATGCACCCCATCTAACTTAGCCTGTGGGTCTGCCCTTGGCCTCTAACCACAGCATCTGCCCTGGCAGTGTGCTTCTGAAACAAACTCAGACTGTGTCGGTGTAATTAAATGCTCCCCTGTCCCTATCTGAGCTACCGTTAGGAAAAAAAACAAAACTATGTTCTAATTTTTGTTTATTCTGAACACAGTTGCTGGATGTAAGCCATCCTAATTAAACTGCAAACTTCTTTTGTAGAGAGCTCAGATGTTGCTGAAATTGATGTCAAGCGTTACACAAGCCTGTATCATTTGCACTGATCTTTCTAAATTCCACTGGCATAGAGAAGAGTAGCAAAAAAATCCCCAACCAACAAAAACCCACCAAAAAACAAAACCAAGCCCCCAAATCTATTTACTGTTGCACTTTGGCTGTCCCCGGGGTCTCCATGGAATTTACAAAATCAGGAGCAGAGCCTGATGTGGGGCATCAGCTGGCAAATGTGAGTAGTACTTGGGTATCACATAAAGATTCATTTAGAAATGCAGCCGAGGAGAAGAAAGCCTCCTTCCATACCCAGCACAGCCCTTGCAAATCTGGGCTTGGATTTGATATCATACAGTGAACAAGTGCTCTGCAAGTTGTTCCCCACGTGTAGGTTACAGAGGTGATGCTACCTTAACCTACATGGTTGCACCGGGTGTCCAGCAGAAGACACTTTGCTAGTGGTACGGGAGGGTCTGGGACATCAGCCAGCCGAGCTGCACACACTCACTCATACTCAATTAGCAGGTTCAGGGTGCGTATGTAATCCACACTGCCTACAGTGCCAAGCTGCCAGTTGCCCTCAGCAGCTAATAATATAGAACTGCAAAGTACAGTTAATTAAGTAGGTACAATTTATTCTGTAGTATGTTCCCTACGTACAAAATGATGTGTAATTTTCTGCTAGCAGTGAAGGATGTTGCTCCCAGAGCTTTCCCTCATGATCCTGGTCTCAGGTGTTGATTCCTTCTCATGTGCTCTGTGTGGGACTGTGGCCTGCACTCGGGGCTGTGGAAGCCATGACTGGCACAAAAAATGTTAGGTCTTCTTTTGAGCTAATGTCTTGGCTAGTCTTGGGGTCTGGACTTGTGAATGGTTTTTCTTTGGCTACCTTTGCCATCTCTTACCGTCTAAACTAGGATCCAAAAGGATGTCTACAATCATAGTTTGTTGCTGTTGGAAAATAATAGTGTGGAGGGCAGGGGACAGGATGAGAAAGGTCACTTTTCTAGGCTAGCATCAGGATTTCTTTGGAAGCTTCATGCCAGTTGCTCGTGGTCATCGCCACCAGTGTTCCTTCAATGCACTGACACAGTACACAGTAGTCTCATGCAGGGATTCTGGGTCAGCTTTGCTCATGCACAGAGAGCTATGGCTTATATGTACAGATGATGTATGGGAAATGCTTTACAAACAGAAAAGGGCTTGTTTTATAAGCTGCCAGTGAGTCCCCTTTCAGAGAGAAACATGTTTTTGAGACTGCATATCATGTTTGAAGGCAGATTTGTTACAACTGCATTGTTAGTTATGGGGTGAAAAGGGATGCAGTGACACTTTATAAGGGCACTAAAAACCATTAAAGAAAAAAAATCAACAAAACCCGACACAGAAGTTATTTATTAACAATTGAGAGTAATCTAGGGGGTATTGTATGAGTGAAACCTTGCTGTCCTCTCTGTCTCTGCTTGCTACAGTGAGCTTTTGGCAGCATCTGCCATTTGTCTGGTTCAAGGAGAAATATCCATTTGGTTTTGAGGAGGAATCAAACATCTTTACAGTGTCATCTTATTTAAAGTGTTATTCTTGGGTTGCAAAGAAAGCTTTGCTACCACACTGTAAATGAGGTGTAGGTCCACCGAAATAAAATCAGATCAGTTTAAGCAGAGACCAGAAAACAGCACCACATGTTTTTTTTAAAAAGAAAGACAGAAAAAATCAACAAACAAACCAAACAACAAAAAAGCTGGAAGAGACAGTGAAAAATAAAGATGTATTTGAATGATCTGGTAATTATATGTACACCAAGAGCCATTCATTCGTTTATCTATTCTTCCTTTGCCAGCATTGGCGAGCAGGCAGAAACGAAACTCTTCCAACCTTCTCTGTCATTCGCTCCTTCTTTCATCTGCTTTCCAGTTTTGAAATCAAACACAGCCATCCCTCTGCTATGGAGATTTGTAAGTTTTCTCTTGTGTTTCCTTCCTTGAGCTGGCTTCCAGTTCGCACTGCAGTGGACAGGCCCAATACGAAAGGTTAAATGATTAGTCCATAAAACTGAATTATTACTTCCAAGAGAAAATAAAAGGCCATGAATCCTGCATACTGGGAGTGTCACTTGCAGTGATGAGAAAGGCATCTAGGTGTTAGGGAGGGCTGATGGACATGTAATGGATGCAGCCCTGTGCCGCTTATATACCACTGGTGTAGGGATAACTGCCCTATACACACATTTCAGGCATACGGAAGACAAAGTGCCTGCCCGTAACAGTCCGTGGTTTCACTTAGAGCAAAACACAACATTTAGGAGGGGAGAGAGCAAGAATTAGGAGAGTAGTAATAAGATCACACAGTAAGTAACTGCCTACATGCACAATTAGACAGTTCCAAGACATTTTTAAAGTGGAGTTGTGTGAATAATTGATTTTTTGGTTCACTGGTCAAACTGAAGAAAAAAAACATTCGTTTTGGGTTGACCTGAAACACAAAATTTTATTGGCTTTCTTGGCAAAATTTTAAAAAAAAGGTTAAAAAAAGTCATTTGGGGTTGAAGTCAAAGTTAATGGTTCATTTCATTGGGGAAATTGAAATACTTATTAAGTGCATTTTTAATTTAGAGAAGTTTAGAAATAGTAACTTTTGAACAGAAGGTTTAAATATTGTGAAAGTATGAAAATAATTTCTTTTTTAAAATAACCTTTTTTTTTTTTCTTTTCAGTAAATTTATTAGCCAATTCAAACCAAAGTTAGGAACAATTTTTACCTGCTCTGTTTGCCTAGTACCTAAGGACAATGACACTGGTTCCCTCAGTCCTTCCACCTTGCTTTCACAGGATGGCGCATTAGTTGGGAGAAAGGTTTCAAACAACTTCTGAGGCAAATGATGATTTCTTTTCTAAATTAGGAGGTTTAACTCATTTCTTTTGAAGATGAAGGACATAGTTCTAAACTAATTTCTCTGTTATAAAACTAAGATTACAGAAAAAATATACAAGTGATTATTTTCTACAAAAGAAATATGTAAAAAAATAAATAAAGCTTGACAAATGAAGAATGTAGTTATTCTTAAGCAGACCACCAAAACCACTACTAGTAAAATTACCAATTACCAGTCTTGAGAAATAAACCAGAATGAAATAGCATGCAGTGTCAGAATAGTCAGGTAGGTGTCATGGATTCACGGATTTGCACTGGAGTTACAAAGTCAACATTCCTGCAGCAAACTGGTGGTTACTGTGGGTGAGAGGGCCAACCGGGGGTCCCATGTGGAGCCAAGGATGGGTGAGATTGATGTCTGGTTGTGCTGACTGCCCAGGTGTCAGCTCCCAAGGCTGGATCTCTCATTTTGACACCCATCTACAAGAAGGGCCGGAAGGAGGATCCAGGGAACTACAGACCCATCAGCCTGACCTCAGTGCCGGGGAAGGTTATGGAGCAGATCATCCTGAGTGCCATCACATGGCATGTACAGGAGAACCAGGTGATCTGGCCCAGCCAGCCTGGGTTTATGAAACACAGGTCCTGCTTGACTAACCTGATCTCCTTCTATGACAAGGTGACCCCCTTAGTGGATGAGGGAAAGTCTGTGGATGTTTTTCCCTGGACTTTAGTCAAGCCTTTGACACCGTCTCCCCTGACATTCTCCTGGAGAAACTGGCTGCCCATGGCTCGGACGGGTGCACTCTGCACTGGGTAACAAGCCGGCTGGGTGGCCGGGCCCAAAGAGTGGTGGTGAATGGAATGACATCCAGCTGGCGACTGGTCACCAGTGGTGTTCCCCAGGGCTCAGTACTGGGGGCAGTTTAATCCTGTTTAATACCTTTATCAATGATCTGGATGAGGGGATCAAGGGCACCCTCAGTAAGCTGGCAGGTGACACCAAGCTGGGTGGGAGTGTTAATCTGCTGGAGGGCAGGCAGGGATCTGGACAGGCTGGATCGATGGGTCGAGGCCAACTGTGTGAGGTTCAACATGGCCAAGTGCCGGGTCCTGCCCTTGGGTCACAGCAGCCCCACGCAGCGCTACAGGCTTGGGGAAGGGGGGCTGGGAAGTGCCTGGTGGGAAAGGGCCTGGGGGTGCTGGTCAGCAGCCGGCTGGACATGAGCCAGCAGTGTGCCCAGGTGGCCAACAAGGCCAACAGCGTCCTGGCTTGTATCTGAAACGGTGTGGCCAGCAGGGCTAGGGCAGTGATCGTCCCCCTGTACTCGGCACTGCTGAGGCCACGTCTCGAATCCTGGGTTCAGGTTTGGGCCCCTCACTGCAAGGGGGACGTGGAGGTGCTGGAGCGTGTCCAGAGACGGGCAACGGAGCTGGTGAAGGGTCTAGGGAGCAAGTCCTGTGAGGAGCAGCTGAGGGAACTGGGGGTGTTTAGCCTGGAGCAAAGGAGGCTCAGGGGGACCTTATCGCTCCCTACAGCTGCCTGAGAGGAGGCTGTGGGCAGGTGGGGGTCGGTCTCTTCTCCCAGGTAACAAGTGACAGGACAAGAGGAAACAGCCTCAGGTTGCTCCAGGGGAGGTTTAGATTGGATAATAGGAAAAATTTCTTCACTGAGAGGTGGTCAAGCATTGGAACAAGCTGTCCAGGGAGGTGGTGGGATGACCATCCCTGGAAGTGTTTAGAAAATACATAGATGCGGTGCTTGCGTCATGGTTTAGTGATGGACTTTGCAGTCCTGGGTTAAAGTTTGGAGCTGATGATCTCACAGTCTTTTCCAACCTAAATGATTCAATGATTCCATGATTTTCACACACTAGGGAAAAGCTGGCATGCCTCCTGTGGGCTGTGCTTCTAAGCTCACTCTTCTTTCTGTAACAGTCCAAAGATCGAAGAAGGAGCAGAGGCTGTTTCCCCGGATCCTGAAAGACACCCATGACATGCCCCCTGGGGGAGGAGCCTGGCACAGGAACAGGATTTTGTGATTGTTTTGGTTAATATCTGGTTCCTTCCTCCCAATCCCTTAATTTTCCTTGTATTTGAAATATTTTCTACCTTATAAATACCATCTACCCTTTATTAGTCCTCTCTCTTAAGAAGTGTAATTTAGTTATACACATCATACTTTATATACACCTAAAAATTCCTGAACAGGTTACTCCTTGCATTAGCTGAGTAACTTCGAGTAAAAAAAGGAAATAAACAGTCTAACATGAGCATCCCCCCCACATCCATCTCTCAGCATCACCAACCTAGTGTATTTGGTGCACGGGGCCTCTGCCTGGGTCAGGGAGGAGGGGGCTTCATTTGCAGGAGACTGTATCAGCCTTTCCTCACACGGGCTCAGCACAAGAGTACAGGCAGTTATTTGTGGCTCTGAAGCCTAAGCAGCTATTCAAAATGAAGACACCTTGATCCAGTTAGGTTACAGAAAATAATGGGCACTGTACACGCGCTTTGATATGTTTGCTTTTCTTTTGATTTGGCTGAAAGCCTCTTGTTCTCTGTCTTTCCCCACTGTCACTTCCCTTTTTCCTCTTTCCATTCCCATTTCAAACCTGACTTACAGAGTTTATGAAGGAGAACCAGGCCCCAGCACAGCCATTGATCTTAAAGGGAGCAAGTTTCTCCCCCAATCAGTCCGTCTTTTGGGTGCTGCTGAAGCCATCAGACAATTCATTTATTTTATATTGAAACTTTATTAGGGACAAACAATCTTGTTTTTCTATATATGTTTCTCGATTTTCTTCTCCAGAAAAATGGAAAGAAACAGTCACACCAAGATGTATTCACAGAGCAATTAATAATGATAAAAATAACATCATCACTGTCATTAATGACCACACTCTGATACTCCTTTTAAGGCAATAGATCACCTTATCATGACTTCTGTGGCAATCTGTGCAAAGGAATAATAATAAAAAAGGCTTCTCATGGTGTATAAAGAAATTGAAACCTGTTTATTTATGACTGGATAAGAATGAGCTGCCTCATTAATGTGGTATAAAATGGGTATAATTCAGCATTCCAAACAATCCTCCGTGACGTGTTGACAGGTGCTGTCATGCGCTATCACTTTTAGGTTATTGCACTCTAATAGACTACAATTATAGCTCATTTAATATGATATGACAGTGGGGAAGCATGTGTGAGGTTACAAGCAGTTACACTTGCAAAACAAGCTGGTGGCAATGGGTACAGCTACAGGTAAATATTGCAGAGGGCAAATCCCCTTTCTACCATCACGGCCCAAATCTCTGTGGCTACAAGTCCTATACATGCAGTTCTTGCAATGAAAAATTTGTGTCTGGCCACTTCCTCACATTTTCTCTTATTTTCCTCACAAATGCCAATATTACTGCTTTCAGTTGTGCCTCCTAATGTTGCTCCAACAGTCGAAACCACAGCAGGGGGTGGAGTAGGCTTGAAGAAAAGCCGAAGCTGTAAGTAGCACAAGATTTATAACAGTTGGCAGCCCAACATCTCATCTCATACAAACAACTCAGTTTCCTTTTGGCGGCCTGCTGTGCCACTAACAAGGCAGGCTACAAAATTCACCCACTGGGTGATGGGGGAAGGCAGCACAAAGCACATGCCAGCATTGTTTTTGTACGGTAGGAGAGTGGCAGAAAAGTTGGGCCCTGTGCTTTGGTTTCACTCATTAAAGGGGAAAACTGCAGAACTGATGCTGGATGGAAATATTTTTAACCAGTTTTAAAAAAATAGTCCCCTCAGGGGTGTTGAAGATTTCTCAACAAGGTTTGCAACCTGAGCATTACAGGGTTTTGTCAGGGCAAGATTCAAACTGCGGCCATGTAGGTGGCATTATAAGCCAAAAAGATGCCAACTAGTCTGCATTTTTGTCTAAGCTGTGTACTGAAGTGAGTGGCTCTGCTACTTTCTCACTTAAAATGTATTTCAGATATTGGTTTAAATGCTGAGGTTGTAGCTGTGCTTGCATACTGAACAACTGTAGGATATACTCCTTCTGGGAGTTGCCATGCACTAAATTCAAGGGTTTAAATATAAAAACCTAGAAGCTCACTCTGTGTGATGTTTTCAGAAAACCTGCTTTCTGGCCCATGCAGCCATGGTGCCTTGACAGCTGGGTCACGCCATATGGGTCAGGATGCTGCATCTCCGTTTCACGCATCCATGGAGCCGCAGTAACTCTCCTCAACTGGTTTGTAATGAAACATCTCCTTTGCATTACAAAGAATGCGCTTGTTCGCTGAAACTCCTTCCCCATCAGCAGCAGTCATATGTTTGGCATACCTACTGAAAGAGTACACACTGCTCCTCCTCAGCAGCATGGAAAGCTCAGCCTGGTGAGCCATCGCTTTCCTGCCTTCCTGAGCAGCCGCCTGTCTACTTCATTATTCAGTTTCCTCTGCCACTTCTCACACCTTTCAGAACCTCCAGCTCCCACCATGTCCTTTGTGTGCCTGCTCCAGTTCCTGCCATGGGCTCAGCAAAAGGGAAGGGAGGTAACTCTCAGGTCAGGTCCATGACAAGGCTGCTGGTCCTCTGCTGATGGGAAATGATTTTCAGCCAGCCCTGTGTGCCCCAGAAAGCGAGATATTCTGACCGTAGCTACTTTTCAGGGGAGATGCCTATGCATACTTCAGCTTGATAATCCAAACTGGTTGCTATGTCCTGTGGACCTGCCCAAAGGGTGCATACTGGAGCCATACCAACCCTGTTAAACTAACTGTGCCCTCTGGTTGGGGCAATCTGGAGATTGCAGTGCTATAGAAACCATCACAAATCAGCTCCTCTGCTAAAAACTGCAGCATCCTATTTTGCATCTTTTCATGCTATTTTATGCCTTTGTCCCAAGGGAAGAATTGAATTAATACAGCATACTGGGGTGCTGGAGAGAAAATACAAGAAATGCTGGTATAATCATGCAACACTTGCCTTTAATATTACTGCTAATTTGAGGCAGGACTCTGAAAAGCTGCTGCTGCTCTTTGGGGAAGAACTTTCTCTGCAGTGCACTGACCCCTGGGAACCCAATCCCTTGGTTCCTTCTGACAGTCTTCCATTTAATGTCACTTGTTTATAAATTCTCCTACAACAACGACAAAACTGTGAATATTAAAATAAACAGGAATACTTTGTTTAGTAGCTCTTTGGTATTTGGAAATGAATTAAAGCAAATGTCTAAATATTTGGACTACATTCATTAGCAATGGATGCATTTGTAAAAAGTTGATCTCATGTCACAGCTATCAGCCCTTTTCTTCATCATTGTGACCAATCTTCTGGTAGCCTTTTTTTAGTTATAAAAGTACTAAAATTTAAAAGCTTGCTTTAGTATACCAGTAATGTCACATGGTGGAGATCTACTAAGAAAGTGTGAGTGCTAACATTGTCACAACAAAGTAAACTCTGCTATCCTGCAGGATGAATGCCACAAACAGTAGCATCTATATGCATGAAGTAATGCCTATTGCTAAAAATAAATAAATAATAATAATAATAATAATAAAAAAATAATTCCCAAGCCAAAAGGAAACAAGATTGAGGCTGGAAGAACACAAAGTAGAAAAGTAGAAACCTTCACTTCTGAATTTTCTAGTTTTTTTCCTGTTTGGCATAAAAAGTTCTGTCTGTAAACTGAAGGACAGTTGGACCCAAAGCTTCTGGCCCTGATCAGCATTTGTTTGGCAGGAACTGTGTTCTCCTTGGTTTTGGTTGTTATTTTTTTTTTTTCTGTACCTGAATAAAGACTTTGCTACTGAGTGGGGAGGTTAGGAGGGAGAACAAGTGTTAATGCTGCTTGGAATAAAAATCCAAGTGAATTTCTACAATGATCTTCTGGGTTCTCCTGAGGGATGCTGCAGATGGTATGTGGTCCTCCTGCCTTGGACTGCACCCAGCAGGCACCTGTGGATGGACTGGGGGGCGAAAGAAGCAGTGCCAAGGAGAGCATTAATCGCAGAGGTTTTCTTTTCCTGCAGACTGGTTGTAAAACAGCACCAGCAACACAGTAAAACCTTCCCTGTTACAAACTTTGGTTATTTTATCATGTCTTTTAATACTTCATGCTTGTAATAAGCTCCCTTCATCCCCCTTCTCATCCTCACTTCCATAGTCCTGGGAAAGCAATTTATTTAGCTCCCTTTGCTATGTACAGAAACTTCAGTCATGGCTGTGTGATTTCAGTCAAGTTTTCAGAAGTGAAACAACATGTTTCACCCTGCTACTATAGAGTGATTTCTAATACATTTAATAAATTTCATTCTGAAAGAAAATGTCAAGTAGAGAATTCAAAGTCCTCTTTTTAGTGCCTGTCTTCATGAACTGCTCACAGTGGATAATGCCATAACCTCTACCGATAACATGGAGTATTATCAAAGCCAGGCATTTGCAAATCAGCAGGGAGGTAGAGACCTGAAAGGCTTTTTGTTTTGTTTTTAGTTTAAAATAAGGATGATCGGATCTTTGCAGGTACCTCTTGGCTTCAGGCTTTGTACTGGTTTTGGTTTGACTAAAACCATGCTGAATTGGCAGGCATTCTCCCTTCCCTCTTTGTTCTTAAGAGCTGTGCCCTGTAGTTTTTTATGATTCAAATATTTAGATCTATGTATGTGTGAAAAAAAGAAAGAAAGTCTGGTACATTAGTGGGGTTTTTTGACTACATGCAGAATTCTTCTATTTTGTCCTTACATAAAGAAGACTTTGGTTGCAACAAAGAATAGAGGCATTGCATTTTAAAATAAATTTAAGATTATTGAACACTTTTGAAATCAGAATCCCTGTGAAATCACATTTGTATTTGTATTCCTTCAAATACTCACACCAAGAAACTGGGCATTTTATTAGAATTTGTCCAGTAGGATTCTTTCTCTCTCTCCTCATTCTTTTAATTTTTCTTTATTTCTCCCCCCTCTCGCTTTTCTTTCATGTTTTCTCTTTTGCTTTTCCTTCCTTCCTTCCTTCCTTCCTTCCTTCCTTCCTTCCTTCCTTCCTTCGCTCTTATCTCCCTTCTCCTTCCCCTTTCTCCCTCTCCCTCTCCCCCCTCTCTCTCCTTCAGCTATTTTCAAGATAAATCCTATCCTTGCAGATTCATAACTGACAGGGCTGACAACTAGAATATTTACTGGAAAAACAAGAACGCACAGCAAGACTTCATGATTCTCTCTCTCATATATATTGCTTTATAGGGTGCATTCTGCAGTATTCGGTGCATGTGTCAGTGGAGATGAAAAGATACTTTACAGGGAAACTGAAATCTATTTCCAATGACATCACTATAGCACAAAATGGAATACTAGGAATGACAGTCACTCAGATTTCCATAAATGCGTCTCCTCTATAAGCGAATTTCTGAAGTGATTTTTATTTCTAATGTCTCCCTTGGAGGCTCTGCAATGTCACCCTCATTTTCCTCAGAATAATTGTATTTAATTTCCAGGTTTGGTCTATCAGAGGTCTACAAATTTGTTTCATCAGTTAACAATACTCGTTTGTCAAAAACAGGCAAGAAGCAATGATTTTCCTGTTTCACTTCTATACTGTGTGGACATTCTTTAATGGTTAGAATGCTATCCGTAGGGGAGGAAAAGAGAAAACATCTTTTATGCATCTTTCCCAGCGAACACAACAGTCTTTGTCTGCCTCGTGTGGTAGACCAGCTGAACCTTGCGCTGCATGAAGACCTGGACACTTCCCAGTCAAAAAGGAGCAGTTTCCCCAGTGAGAGTGCAGCAGTCTTTGAAGTCTGGAGAGTGTGTGTGTGTGTGTGAAGCTAGATATAGGGAGTCTTCTTTAGCAGCAAGATATGTAAAGTTTCAAACTAGAATCAGTGAAGTCAAATCAACCTTCCAAGTCCATTTCAGCCTTCTTTTTTATGATTTTTTTCTCTTTGGACATAAAACACTTCAAATAAAAGTTCTATTAATAAAGCTCTAACCACAGATTAAATATTTCTGCTGACATTATTTGACTGATAATATCTATTTCAAAGTTCAAATTTTAATAAGGTATTACAAAGCATAGGAAGAAACAAGCTAATCAAGCCAAGTTTCATATTTCCCCTCTTTGTATAAAGTGATACGTGAATTTAAAGCTATGCTTTGTCTCTTTAATATCTGCTAAATATGGATGAATTACTGAATATATATTTATTCTTAGCCTCATTTGAAGGCAAATATTTACAAGGCTTTTCTGTTGTAATCTGATTTTAATATCTCAACTGAAAATGATTCATAACATGTGGCTTCAAATACCCTGTAGTTAAAGAGGCCAAAAATTAATTAGCTGATTCTAGCAAGGGTTTCTTGGAACTGACCTTGAAAGAAAGAAAGAAAGAAAAAAAAAGCCGTACTGTTTATCAGATCATTGTACATTGTTGTTGCTTGTGCAAAGAATTTCAGGAGTAAATAACAGAGATTGGCAATAACTTGTGTCTGATCCTTGGTGCTGATGTCCATGTACATCTTTTGGTCTTCTGTCGCTCCTCTAGTAGGGCTTCAGGGACCAAGTATCTTCTGTCCTTCTGGTGTGGAAATTGTTCAGACAGGCATCAGTATGTGAAGTGGGTTAGCGACCGTTATGCAAGCAATGGGAAGCACCTCCCTTTAATCCCCTGTCCAGATTAAAATGCAGTGAGTGCAGAAATACTCGCAGGTCCTTTTTTTTGCATCTTATAAATATACTCAGGAAGCCATCTGGGAACAGAAATACTCCCTAAGTACCGCTGACCTGAAACGCAAGTGTCTTTGTGAAGTCAGTTTCTCTCCTTCCTTTGAAAGACAATCTTGCTGATGCTGACTGCTAAAAATAAGGACGCAAAATGTTTTCCAGCATCTGGAGTTTTCTGTGCTTTAATCCATTCATTTCCTTATGTATTGTTATATAGGTATTTCTGTGCGCACTCTGATTAATGTACAAATATGTATTTTACTCAGTAGGATTAGAGTCAAGTGGGCCTGATTCTCCACTTCCTCGCATCTTGCATCATTAGCTATAAGTATAGGTAAAGAACTGTCATTTTATAAGGAGCTTTAGGGAATTAGATTAACTCTTGCTTTGCCACTTTACAAATAGTATCCATCTATTGTGAGCTGAAAACAGATCTTTCCTCTGCCATTCTTTTTTGGCTACATGCTTTTCTACAAAGCTGAGCTGTAGGTTATCTTCTGTCCCATTAAAGCAGTTGTTTCCAAAGGGTACCATGTGGTCCAAAACGTCCTTGGGGCAAGACTATTCCTTTAAGTGTGTAGAGGTACATGTGCGGGTATTAGGTATTTATGCCATCTAAATGCCAGACATAAAGGTGCATAAACTGTTTGACAGCCCTTCCACAAAACACCTCAGAAACCTCCTCTTCAGTTCCTGTCGTGAGTGGAGGAATGTTGCCTGTCTTTGTATTTTTTGCATTTGTTTGTTCTGGGCAATGGTTCATTCAGCTTTGCAGTAAATCACAAATTTGCTTTACTTATGTCCATTCTCCTCCCCTCCTGTGAAACTGGGAATCATGGTAGGTGTGGTGTCCTTGGTTGCTACAGCCATGTTATCTCAATAACGTTGTGTCAATGGCAAATGCTGTGATGTTAGGTGCTCTCATATAATCTTCAATTTAGGCTTAAATTTGTTAGGGCTTAAATTTGTTTAATCTGCCTATATCTGATATTTCCACTTACATACTAGGTTGGCGCTAATCGTCCTTGGAAGAGTCAAAGAGTACAAAATATTCAACATTATTTCTCCATCAGCAATGAACCTTGGTTTGCCATAAAAAAAGGTCTTCGTGATCGTTCTGAGTATGTCAGAAATCTGGTACCAGAATACTGATTCAGCAATAATTTCATAAATGTGAATGAGGTCAGGATTTCAGTTTTTCACAGAGAGGAAAATGGAACAAGAATTGTATAGTTAACCAAACAGGAGTGTAGCCTCTGCTCTGGGGTTTGGGTTTTCTCAGTGATTTAGCATCTGCTTTTGTTTTGATAACATTAATTCATTTTAAAAAAGCAAGTGGAATTTTCTCAATATTAAAGCATGAGAATTACATATGTGCATACATACTCGGTGGGATTTTGTCTTTCCACATGGGTGTGTAGGTGCATGCATGCCTCTGTGTTGTGTGTCTCAAACAGTCCTGAATGCCCCGTCTGCAGGCTGGTAAGAGGGTGTGCCAAGGATGCAATGATACTGATCAGACTGAGGTGATGTGCATGCTCCCAGTATCTGTCCCAGTGTATTATGCATCCTTTATGTTTCCTACTATAAAAATCTTGATTTGTCCATGAGCATCCTTTCATAACAGGCTTGAAAATTTAGTTGTACTTGTGAGACTTTGCCCATCCGGTGTTGTCCAATGTTGCACTGTTATTCCCTGGATTAATGCATGTAACAGTTCTGCTGACGATCATGGAAAAAGTCAAAAAGACTTTGGTGCCCCTGACTTGCTGAATGTTTTGTATTTCAAGATACACCAGGGATTGTAAACCTACACTTAGCACTTTAGATCAAGTTGCATCTATCAGGAGTAACTGTATGTTTATCAATGAATGAGTTCACTTTAAATAGTCTTTTTTCTCCTTCCACAAGATTAGCTTTGCCCTGGTATAACTGGTAACTTTTAATCTTCTCTTAAAACAATTTCTGGAAATGCAAGATACATTTTGTTTGAGAATTAAGTTGAGGTACAGTTTTAGGCAATCTCATATGGTTAAAGGTAGTACGGTTTGTTGTTTAAAAGCTTCTACTGTATACAGCTCCATATCTTGCTTTTTAACAGTGTGATGTGATCTAACAGCCACAGCAAAGAGAATATCCTGAGTAACCAGCAACTGCCCAGCAATATGATTTGGCAGAACTCTCCTTGTAATTGCTGAACTTGAGCTGAGGAAATACAGTTAGAAGAAAATAAAATAAACACAAAATTATTTGTGCCTTGCTTTTTTTGTAAAAATGTCAGGCATTGCTTTGTACTCCAGACTTTTCACTGCTGCTGCTTTTACAAAAACAAAGGAAGCAATGTTTTGAATGACCCCTTCTGTGTACATACTATCTGTGGTTTTGATATAGACTCCTTGTTATAGTAGCCACATCCTTCCTTTCTTATAATAGCTCTTTTGCTCTCATCTGTAGTGCCACTGCTTATTTCCTCCCTCTTCATTATCTTGTGTAGTGGACTTATAAAGATCCCTTCTTTACCATACAGCTTAGATGACCTAGTCTGGGCTCACAATAAAAAGTACATGCTATGGGAATGCCAGAGAGCTTGCTGTGATCTTTGACCAATGTTTTCCTGGTGTTTGCTGCTGTATAGTTCCTTTTTCCATAACACCCCTGCCTACTACCATTACCATAACCACCATCATAAAAATAAAATAGAAAAAGAAAGTATTTAATTGCAATGCTTTAAAAATCAAGTTTAGAAGCTAAGGACGTAGACGTTGGATGGTTAAGATGTTTTGACAAACATAGCTCCAGGGAGCTAGCTAAATACACTACTGAATTAGCAAATCAATCCAAAGAACTTGCATAAAGTCTGCTGGTTTATGGTTTCTTGAATGCTCCTAGTCATTGGGTATTAGCAAGTTATGCTACAGAGTTTACAGCATAGCATATACACTTCACGTCCTGTTATAGCCATAATACATATTTTAATGCTTTATGTCAGGCATCCCTGCTGCCCTCTAACCATTCTTTAATAATAAGACAAAAGTGATATTTTAGGGTAACAGTTAATAAATAACGTGACTTATCCAATCACACCTTTCACTAAAATATTATTATCTTTTGACAGGTTCATTACTGTAGAGACATCGGGGACTGGTGAAACATTGTCTAATTCTACCACTAGTACATTTTCTGTAGTTGTCTTTCTTTTAATTTAATTCTCCTACTCTGAAAGCATACTGTCCATTGCAATTATCGAATGAGCATTTAATCTAGCATAACTAAGGCATTTTAATCTTTTCTTATGGAAAAATGATTAAATGGTCATAACATTGCTATGATGTGCACTCATCTACTCCTGACTTACAGAATCAAAGTTTTCTCCTTTCTGATAACCAAACCTCAAGTAAGCTTTATTGCAGCATGTTGGCTGCCTGAACAAGAAGAGGACTGCTGGTTATTTCAGAAAAACAGTTGTGGTTATTGGTCACTTCTGGTACAATTGTTTCTGGGCAAATTCTGCATATACCAGTGCCTTTTGCTGAGTAACATTTAAAAAAACACCTTTATTTCTTAAATCGGAGTTGTATGAATAGTACAACCCCAAAATATAACAGATTGAAACAAAGCAAAACTCAAAATAATTATGTCAAAAACTCTTCCTGCGTACTGATATAATCACATTTCAAGAAGTCAATTTCTTGCAGGCTGGAGTGTCCTTTTTGTCTGACATTACATGTGGAAATTTAATGGGAAGTAAATTTGAAATACACAAATATAAGGAGATATTTAAAAGACTTGTAGATGTGATACTTAGGAACGTGGTGGACTTGGCAGTGTTGGCTTAACGGTTTGACTTGATGATCTTAAAGGTCTTTCCCAACCTAAATTATTCTATGACTCCATGACTGTAATTCTATGCAGAAAATAAAATACTGGTTTACAAGTTTGCCTGCAAAATTTGGCTAGAAGCAGAGCCCATACCTACCAAAAAGGAAACTGAACAAGAAAGTCAAATTAACCATCCCAGAATGAAACAGCAGCTCAACATTTTTTCTTACTGAGATCCAGCTGCTGTCTCTAGGACAGCAGTTCCTGTTGACAACATGGAATGGAGCAGTGAGTTAATTTCTCTTTCAGAATATGCTGCAGTCTCCAAGCTCCCCTGGAGAGAGTATATCAGATATCCACAGATCTCTGCTTCAAATCAAGTAATAGACTTTAAAAGATATTTCAAAGATGGGTAGAACTGTGAAAAAGAAAGCTAAATTTATCAGACAGATTTATTGCTCACTCCAGCCTCCCAAACAGCTGTTTTTTAATGGCTTAAAATTTAGCTTTTAAATAACTAAATCTGTACACATTATAATAAAAGATGGTAAGTGGTCAAGGCCAGTTTGGATGTGGCTTTGAGAAACCTGGTCTAGTGGAAGGTGTCCCTGCCCATGGCACAGTGGTTGGAACTAGATGATCTTTAAGGTCCCTTCCAACCCAAACCATTCTGTGGTTCTATGATTCATAGTTCCTAACCTTCTACGCACATACTAAACAAAAACTTAGGTGATGAGTCATTGCCTTTGCACAGAACCATAAGTCATACTTCTAAATTCAAGGAGAAAATGCTGGTACATATGTATTCCCTGCAACATACTAAAAGTATGACCTGACTAGGTTGACATGCAGGTTGTCACCATTTAACAGCTCTCCATCCCAAGCAAGGATGAAAAATGTCTTAGTCCATCCCCACAGGAAAAGACAACTGTCTGTAAAAAATGTCTAACATTAAGGCTTCTTGTCCAGTTACTGTAAATATTGATTCAGAAATGTCAGTGCAAGGCCTCATAAACTCCCATATTCATGGGAGCTGGGTACCTTATAGCCCTAGAGTCTTCTAAAGATCCTTTGGCTAATTCCCCTTCTTCCGGCCTCACCACCTTCCCACCGCTCATGGAGCTGAGGTGTTGCACTGTGAGAGCCTCTGGCTTTAATGAAGCATGGTATAGGTCTGCAGTGAGCAAATGGCCAATGTGAGACAAATAACTGGTCTAGAAGGAGACCAGCTGTCCATTTAGTGAATGCCACAATTGCAAGTGGCAGCTGACTGACATGAGAGTATTGCTGGAGAGAATGATGCTCCAAAATCCAGCAGAGGTAGTAATGGCCAAATTGCATCAGCCTCTACCTCCCAGAAGTGTCTTTTAATTTCTCCTCTAAATTCTTAGCTTATAGTTTTGGAGGACAAAGTCTTTTTTTTTTTTTTTTTTCCTACAGATGCTTCCTGAGTACATTTCCTACCATGCTAGGCAGAAAAAGGGGTCAATTCCTGTTTGTCATTGAAGGATCCATCAAATATTTCTCTTCCCAGACAAATACTGACAACAACTGTTGGTTCTGAACACAGTAGCTTTCTGTGAGGGCAGCCACATGGCAAAACTCACAGAAATTTAGCTTTATCAGCAGCTGTAGAAAAGCTCTTCTTTAATTTAAATGTTAATAATCATGGACATCTTGTTCCATGCTGACAGCATAAGTTGTGGAAGACTTTTCTATTCCTACTAGCAGTGAATTAAAAAGACTACTTTTGTTCAGTTTTGAACCTACTCAGTCATTAGGGTTTGCAAGTTCAATTCAGACTTAAAGGTTATAGTGCCTGGATGCTATTGCAAAAAGATCAGAGCAAGGAAAAGAACAAAAACCTAAGTCATGTCACAAAGGAGGGACACTTTGCAGGCTTGAACATTTACTATGGTATTAGTTCATACTTTTGATCTTTTAAAGAAAAGGATGGATGACCTTTAAAAATATCAGGGAAAACATGCATTAACTTTGCATTAACTGAGTTCTTAAAACCTAAAATGATTATGAAATATGCAATAATTGCTCATATCTTTGCTTTCACTAACACTCACAGAGAATGCATCTTCTTTTAGATCAACGTTTCAGGTTTAAACAGGGTGAGGTCTCTCTTTCTGAGTTATCTAAGGACACTTCAGGAATGGGAAGACTTTTGTTAAAATAAGAGCAGACCCTCTCTTCCCTTTTAGCTGTGGTAAGATGAACATCCCATGTGTCTTCTTTCTTAATGTGGACTAACTGTGTTTTGGAATATGTGACTGGGAAAAGCGTTCACGTTGTTGGCTCCCATAGCTGGGGAATGTGCTTCCTAGCCCTGGGCACTTGCAGCATTCTGCCCCAAAATGGGGCAAAGAACCAGCATCTCTGCTTTGCAATGTAGTGGAGATCGCATTTCCACCTCCATCCTCTCTCTCCAGGTTATCGGTGGTCTTGATCATTCTTTCATGTTTGTGACCAAGGGAAAGATGAAGGATAACATATTTTCTTATTGTCATGTAAGCTGTACATTGGTGGGAAAATGGTTGGAGAAATGGAGGGACAAGTGGTTTCTCCATTTGGTTTAGAAGCCATTTCAATGGGAGGATGCTCTGATTTGCTCTATCCTGTACAAAGCTAGCCAAGGATTTGGTACATTAGCATTTTTTTTCCAGCCCAGGAATATGTTGTTAAAGCAAATCTGCCCTTGGCTCTTCTTACCAGTTTGGTTCTGTCCTGGTTTCAGCTGGGATAGGTTAAATTTCTTCTTAGTGGCTGGCACAGTGCTGTGTTTTGGATTTGGTGTGAGAACAATGTTGATAGCACATTGATGTTTTCAGTTGTGGCTGGGTAGTGTTTGTACTAAGTCAAGGACTTTTTAGTTTCCTGGGCCCTGCCAGCGAGAGGGCTGGAGGGGCATGGGACATTGGGAGGGGACACAGTCAGGGCAGGTGACCCGAACTAGCCAAAGGGATATTCCATACCACGGGACGCCATGCAGAGTATATAAGCTGGGGGAAGAAGAAGGAAGACGGGGACATTTGGCATTATGGTGTTTGTCTTCCCGAGTAACTGTTACATGTGATGGAGCCCGGCTTCCCTGGGGATGGCCGAACACCTGCCTGCCCATGGGAAGCGGTGAGTGAGTCTCATTCATTCTTGTTTTGCTTTGCTTGCGTGCGGGGCTTTTGCTTTGCCTGTTAAATTTTTCTTATCTGAACCCTCGAGTTTCCTTTCGGATCCTCCTCCCCATCCCTCTAGGTGAGGGCAGTGAGCAAGCGGCTGTGTGGGGCTGGGTTGCCGGCCAGGGTTAAACCATGATAGGTTCCTGTTATGGGGTAGTCTCAGGGGGTATGAAACAGATCCTTTTGGTTGAAACTAAACCAGGGGATACATTGCAGGAATGCACCTAGTGTGTTGTATGTAGTAATGGGTCTTGAAACCACAGGCCCAGTTCAATGTCCTCTCATGATCATAGAGTTTCACCAGCCCTTCTTGACTCAAATCCAAAATAAGGGCAACAATATGCTTAAGTCATAGCTAGGTTACTGAAAAGTGAGGACTTCACATTTTCTTTCTTTGCCACAGGTGAAATCACAGTCCATACCAAAGATCCTTATCCTTTCTGTTCTGTGCTTTGCCATTCCCTATTTATTTGCTCATTTGCTTTGCCTTTTCCTGTGTCCCATTCCATACCTGATTTAAAACCTCTGATCCTCTATAAAACCTACCTCTGTCTGCCTTCCCTCTTCCATTTCCACATTTCCCTAAGTCACTTCCTCCACTAAAACAAAGCTTATTGACTTTCACTCAAATCAGAAAGCATGCATTATGTTTATTTGGAGGTGACTGGAAAAAATATTCAACTTAAACAGTACTTATTTACTAAATATGCTGATTCATTCAAACTTTTCAAAATCCTGATAAATTGTTATTCTGTTCTGACCTTCTCTGTATAAAAATCTCTATTTCAGGCTCAAAATAATGGATTGCTTTGTAAACCAGACTAATTATACTATGAACTTTTGTAAAAGTCTGAGATGTAAAGGGAATATTTTAACTGCTTTGATGTAATTTCCCCCCTTATTCCTAATGTGGGAAAAATTTCAAAATGCTGACATTTGTCCCAGCTTGAGGATGAAAAAAATAGAAATCTAGAAATATTTTGCTTAGCAATAAAGCCATATGTTTAAGAGGAGCAAAATGCACATATAGCAACAAGATCATCTCCTGTAATTCAAGCCACTAGTGCAAGAAATTTGTTCAAACAGGTATGAAGTTTGATTATCATTTATGTTACTGACATTTCTTTCTTACCTGGCTATAAAAAAGCCCCTGAAATGCTAATGCTAAATATAGCATATGCTTCTGCTAAAAGGTGTCAAAATCTTCTCACTTCCTTACACCAAATTAGGCAGCAGTGTCTATATGTAATGTATATGTATTTGGTCAAAAGTTGAGTCTCATTTTTTTTAATTATTGTTTTCCTTGGTCTGAATTCACTGTAAAAAAACCACATGAGGATTGCAGCGTTATTATACCGAAACAGAATGAAAATAAATGTTACCTAACAGAATGAAAATAAATGTACCCTCTAACTTGGGCATATTCCCCTTTTCCTACTGGGCAATCCCTGTTTTGACAATTCCTTGTTGTGTAGAGTTGATCCCACTGTCTGTGGAGAGACTTTTTAATGATGAAGCTTGAATACAACCACAGATTCATATCCTTAGTTTCAAAAGGGTCTTCAGTAAGTGTGTTCAGTAAAACAAAGAGAACATTGTGTAATTATCCTGTATATCTAACTCCCACTGCTGGTTTTGAGGACATTTCAGTAGCTTCATCATCATTGCTATGCATGTTTATCGCAGTTTCCTGAAATACTGCTAAAAATTTACTTGGACAAAGCTGAAAGCTTTGCTAGTTCAACTGTCGGGTCGCTGAATACTGTGCATGGGGGAAGCTGTGGGGCTGAAGGGGTAGGAAAGAGTGTACCTCTGGTCCAGTGAGGGGTCTCAGGTACGTCCCTTCACCTCTCTGTAGTTCAAATACTGTAATACTTTCTGCTTCTCTAAAGCACTTGCAAAGCTGAATAATATTAATGGAGAACATTAAGAAGACCTGGCATAAAGTCATGGTCAGTGGAGATGGCAACAGCCCACTATGACACAGCAGTACTGTTTCCCAAAGGGTGATGTCAAACAAAGTTATACTGATTTCCATTTTGATTTAAAAGCTGCTTCCTTACACTGGGAAATACGAATCTCCAAGGAAACTCCCATAGACTGTAGCTTCTACACACTCTGTCTCCCAGCTTCTGCAAAGCCCTTCCAACCTCTGCACAGCCAAGTTAAATTGAGCTTTTACTGTTACAAGTGTAATACTGACATGTATTAGCTAGCTTGCAGAGAAGCCAAATGGAAGACAATAAAGCACTTGACAAAGTCAGATATGGAGAGCACAAGTAGTTCATGATGCTACCAAACCCCTTAATGTTTATTATTATCATATAGAAAATATTCAAATTCATAAATTAATCTAAAATTCAATACAATTATAATACTCTGATATTGTAAAGCAGAATGGAGTAACTGAACTGGTGGTTAGTTCTAGTGACTGTGAATCTTTGTGTATTTAGATCCAAGACTAACCCTGCTCTATAATAAACTTTCTGGCCATTGCAAAATTACAGACTGAGCTGAAAATCATACAACTTCCTAAGCCCTCGCTGAGAAAATTCTCTATCTAACATAGTCATTTTATTTAAAAAGTAGCTGTAAAAATCAAAACAAAGGCATTTAAACACACTGCCAAATTGTTCCATAGATATATCTCATTTCCTTTTGTTTGTTATTTATTTTCATGTTCAACAGCTTACTATCATTCAGTCTTTGCCCTCAGGTTTGTTTGGGAACATGGATTAAGGAGACTGTCCCAGGAGTAGATTTTACTGTCAAACCCATCAGGATCTGTGTAAATCCATTGCATATGTTTTAGGGGACAAATTAACAATACTATCTAAGTCTTTTGATAATGCAATAGCTAGCAGGTATGCATAAAGAAGACTAAAAGCAGTATCTGACATTATTCACTGTCTGCAAATGGCTGTTTAAACATAAGAAAACAATCCCAAAGTCTGGTGTCTGGCTGATTTTAAACAACCAAGTCCACAGGACAGCTAAGACAGTAAGGGAAATTTTTCACACTATAAGATTTTTCTGGACAAGAGACTAGAATGTCAAAATACATATATTTTCTGTGATGGTAGAATATTTTAACTGGGGAGATGATGTATGTTACTTTTACCTTACAGATGATTCTATATTTTTGCCCTAGTGCAGTGTTTAGGTTGCTGTGTGCCTTAAGATGTCAGAAAGTTGTCTGTAAAAACCCTTATGAAAAGACTCCCCACCCAAATGGTTTCAAATATGTCCACCAGATGCAATCAAGCAGGCGAGAGAAAATGACCATAGGAACTTCCAATAGTTTGCCTGGTTTTGTTGTTTGTTTGTTTGTTTTTTTAAACAAAACCCCTTCTGACTAAGAATGTCAAGAAATATTGCCCTTGGTCCTATGAGAAGTCATTCTAAAGGTATTTATATAACACAGGTCTCTGACTCCTGCTCTAGCCTCTGGACCATGCCAATTCAATGTTGTTCTGCTTTCTCGTGTTGTTTTCATAGAGCATCAGCTGTGTTTTGGCTTGCTTCCCAGACAATGTTGTTCCAGAGCAGAGATTTTGACCCTCACTAGAGACAAAGACATATGAATTAAAAATAAAAAAAGAGGTAACAAATAAAACAGTGGAGCTGTAGGCATATGCGGAAGAAAATCATCGGCAGTTCAAATGGTAGACCTTGCCATTAGTGTGACCTCTAAGCTTGGGTCAGACTTGCACACCTCTAAACTTGTGTTGTGTTTGCTTTTCATGGCCTGTGCTTGCCCTTGGGATGTCTTAGCTTTGAATACCAAATATTTGTGAAAGACAAAAATTGTTTCCATTGTCCCAGGATTGGTTGCTTGGGTTAATGGTAAAGGCATCTATAGTAGTAGATATCACTGTCACTGTGATGTGTCTACTGAGTCTAGCCTAGCTAGACCTAACCTAACTCCAAATGTGCCTATGTTTTCAAGTTTCTGTCTTTGGAAAGACAATTTGCCAGATGCTTGGGGAGCTCTTCAGTTCAAGCTGTAATGTGCTTGAATTTTCCTGCCTGGAAGCCTAAGGCAGCCTGGGACTGAGGTGGCAGTTAAGCGCCTTCCACCTACAATTTCTGGTCTAAATTATACGTTTTTTCAAAGCATTAAATGTGTCCCGTATATATCACGAAGCAACAGAGAACAACCCAGTGCAACAAAAATGCTGACTAAACAGACGGGAAAGGTCAACACAATTGATGTGAGGTGTGGCCTTCTGATGACTTTTAATGGAAGCCATAGCTGATCATGGTACTCAGAGTAAGAAAGCACAGCATGAAGCATTTTAACCTACGGAGGTATTGTATGTATATGTCTCTATTAACTGCCAACTTCACCAAAAGTTGTCTGCTGGCACTGCCAACATTTTGAAGCACAGATGTGGAGATCAGAGACTTCCAGGCCTTTGCCTGTGGTTGTGTGTCACTGATATCGGTTTTAGTAGTATGAGATGGGAGGAACAGTACATGTGCACTTAGAATGGTACGGTATATGGGCAACTCAAGCACATGTTCTGGCTCTTACTGTGTGGCTAACATTGGTGCAGGAAGATTGGAGTCAGACCAAGATTTTTAAATTTGTAATTGCTGGATACCAGTGTGGCATGGAGAGTCACTCAGTATGCTCTCATTGTTTCTTCATTAGGGAATGGCCTTTTATCTTGAAATGGATATCAGCGGGAGACTGAATGTTCTGAAATTGGTCCCTTTTGTAGGGTAGGCAAAGGCCTTTGGTTAAAAGAGAACAACTACAGACTGGAGAGCAGGCTGGCTGAAGAATGAGAGAGCCTGCAAGGCGTGGTGCTGTTGGTTTTCCTCTTCACAAGCCATGCTGTCAGCCCTTCATTTTTCACCTCTCCCTTTTTGTTCATTCCAGTTGTCTAATTTTTCCCTTCCTTGGTGTCTTGAGTCAAGCATGTCAGTTGCCTTTTGCAGCCTTTTGTGCTCATTGATCGGACGCTGTCATCTCCTTGACTATCCTTATCTGCAACCAAACCCTCCAAACGTGCTCCTCTCCACCCTCCTGCTCCACGAACCCCTTGCTACCCCTTACCCTGGGCTGTCAGCATAATGAAGGCTTGATTTCAATACTTCCCCTCATTTCTCTGTTCACTGCTCTGCAGGTTAATGCAGATTCCAAACTTCAACAAGCAGCTGTTAAACATGTCATTAACACTGCTTCGGCTGCAAATGAAACTCTGCTATTGGGATTATTCCGGGAGCTATAGTTTTGTGATGAGCTTTGTCAATCACAGCTGACCTGCTGTGTACAGAATGAAACTCAGATTATCTTCTTTCTTCCTCAGACTCTTGTCATTTTTTCACAAAGAATTACTATTCTACTCCCCGAAAGATTGATTACTTGCACAAATAAGAGAGTCTGAGACATTAATACAAAATTCACAGGCTTTTCTTTATCTCAAACCTGCAACTCCCTCTACATTTCCTCCTGGTAATTATATTAGAATTGTGTACACTAGGAATTGCCATCTGATTATTATGAAACTAGTTTTGTCATGACAAAAATGAGCTTAAGTCTTGTTTTTTTGGAAAATGATCAGTACAGTGCACTGGATGAGAGAGAAGGAGATTAAATCCAACTTGCTTTCATCCATGAATGCTTTCATCTCTTTTTCAAACACAGGAAATGATTACCACTGCTATAAGCTGCAGTTCATATGAGTGAAAAAGGATAAGAAAATATTGAAAATTCTGTAACCAACAGTAGGACATAATATAGGTCCCTGGTACCCACTGGGAGACATGTACTTTATTTTTCTATGCTGGCAATGTCAAGGGTTTCACATTTTAAGAGTTGCCTTCTACTGAGGTGTCATTAAGTACTGGAGAATATGTTAATTAATTTGCCATTTCTCCAGGTTAGGATTTTCTTTTATTGTGAGAAAGTAAAATATGCTAAAAAAATTTCACTCAGATAGCCTGTCCTCATCAGTGATTTAGTGAACCTTACTCTTGTTTCTTCCAGTAATTCTGGAATTGTTGAATAGCCCAAAACGGAGCCCAAGCTGTCCTTTGTTCGTAATACTTGGAGTATATTTGAAATAAAGCAGGAAACATTTAACATCGGTCTGGCAGGCTGACTTCAGTTCTTTTATGTCCTATTTTAATATATTGATCTAAATATTGGTTTGATTTGGTTTTAATTCTGAAGTTGAGGAAATTGCTTGACCTCTTGCACAACACTTTTTCTTTTACTGAAGCATCAATCCCAATGATCTCTGCCTCCCATGATATAAAACTCAATATTTGGAATCAGGTGCACCTTTGGGCAGGGGATATATTTAAATTTGAGCTCACCTCCTTTAATACTGCAGTCCAATAACTAAAACATTTCAAATTTCATTGTCCTTGCCCAACAGATTTTCCCTTTACAAGGCCTGTCGAGCTTGTGTTGAAGAGTAAGTCCTGTTATCATTTCCTCCAAATCGCCATTCGAAGTGGTCGGGTTTGTTAAACAGTGTGCCTAAGTCAGTAAAACATTCAAACTCTCCCAGGCACCTAAGCCAACAGAGCTGCTAAATGTAAGGTCATCTTCAAAGTCAGATCATCGCCTCATGTATCATGATCACACTCTGAACAAGTGAAAAAGAAAGACTGAGAGGAGAGAGACCATGTTTTAGGGAGAGAGGGAAGGAGCAAGCAAGCAAGTAGCAAGGATAAGGTCTGAATCAAAGAGAGAGACCAGGATGATAAAGAGAGCGAAGGGCTGGGGAAACATGGGTGTCTCTTCACCCCTGGAGCTGAGCTGCTAATTTTCTTCCCTTCTAACCCTTCTATCTAGCAGAGAAAGAAAGGGGAAGTGAAAGAAAGGTTGTGAAGTGTGGAGTGAGTGACAAAACGTTCACCAAACAAAACCTCACAATTATTAGTAATTGAATATTTCATATTTTGAGTCATTCAAGCTCTGTGAGCCCCAAATAGCACTTTTAAGTATTCAATTTTTTTCTCCATTGACTTTAATTAAGCTTGCCCCAGGCTGGCAATCCTGATGAACGTGGAAAAGGTTTTTTTATAAAGGAGTAAGCTTTCTACCAGTGCAGACTTTTTTTCTTCCTGAAATCATCCAGCTGTTATTTAAACTCAAACTCTTATTATGTCATCAGCTACAATCTTGAAATATAAAATACAGATATATTAAACTGCTGCACCATAAATATTTTCCACTTGGTGACTGTGAAAATTACCATATTATTTCCTGATTCAGATATGCCCGATGAAACCTGGTATTAGTGATAAGTGACTGTACGTATAGTAACTTCTGTGTAGGGACTCGCATGAAACATTTTAATGATAGGATTCGCATACATACCTGCATTAATGCAGGTCTCACATTTTCTGCTTCTCTGTCATTTAACCAATACTACAGCCTTAACAGCAAAATGTCCAAAATGACCATAGGGTAAAACCATTTGGAAGCAGCTTCTCCCCATTGTCAGTGACACTTTTGCTGGCATACAGTGAATTTATTGTGTCCTCAAATTGTTGAACTCACTGACTAAACTGCTCTTGATGGCAATGCACTGGTGTCACAAAAGCCATACAAATCCATGATGACTGCATTTATCCCCCTATCTGTCACCCAAATACAACTGGTTTGGTAACTGGCCTTTTCCCTGAGATGGTAGATATTCCATCGTTAAAGCATGGTACATGTTTAGAGCACTTGGGAGTCTTGTAGAAGCAGTGACACAGATATATTGAAAAAGCACTTTCCTCATGTCTGTGAGTTGGATTTACTGTCTGGATACTCTGTCAATATTATTTGCTCTATCTGTTGGCTTCATTCTACCCATGCTGATTTGTGCTAGTGGTGAGTTAAGATTTAAAAAGCATGGTGATCTGGAGTGTTGCGAAAACTACAATTATGACAGAGTGAGATATTGAGGGGGAAATAATCCGTACAGTCATGCAAAGCCCGCTGCAGAGACCAAGGGCAGGCTGTCATGCAGTTGCTGAGACAGTGCCAGGACTGTCTTTGGGGCTCCTAGAAACCCCAAGTTCCCCATGAGATCAATAGTAGTGATGTTGAAATATATGTTAGAAACCGAGACTTTGGATGCTTTAGAAATTCCAGGGGCAGTGCAATATGATGAGGGCTTCAAAGGCGGTGGTAATGACAGCTTAATCTGATGGCTGTTCTGTAATGGGCTGTCCAGGTAAGCCTCAGCATTCTGCAGCACAGAGCACTTGCTGTAAAGAACTGATTTCCCTCAGCCTCCAAAATCATTCTTGTTTTGCCTAGTTTTATGTTGAGGTAGCTCCTGTAGTCCCACAGCAAGTCCCTCCTCTAGCCTCCTCTTAAGGTTGCTTGAACATTGCATTAAAGACAATCTGAATAACTGCCACTCTCCTATCTCAGTCTATCTGCTGCAAACTTTCAGCTCTTTCCAGTTAAATGGCACGATATGTCAGCAACAGTTCCTCTGGAGAGCAACCTCAAACCAAACTCACTTAATTTGTGACTATACCGAATAGCTTCCTTGTGGGCCTCCAAGGCTGTGGATGTTTTCTAGCCCTGTATTTACAAAACTGGACTTGCCTTTGCTATCTTCCAGTGAAACTTTTTTGTCCAGCTTTATGCCTGACTATGTCTAGGGGCTAATCCAAAAGGGGAAATGCATATTCACACATAATCTAGGACTATCTATGACAGTGCTACTCACTAAGAGGATTCTGAATCACTGACAACTCCAACAATTGCCAAAGTTTTTGCAGCCAGAGCTTTGTTACAGTGGGCCAGACAATCAGTAATAGGGCACTGGGCTTCCAAAATATGGACTACACAGGCTGATCTAGCAAAAACTGATTTGTGCACAACCTTACGTGAGTGCTTCTCATGTTCATGTCAGAGTAATCAGGGTACAGAGGCTGTGCGGGGGGCTTCTGCTACAAATACAGCTTGGTGCTGATGCTGCATTAGTAGGATACAGTATTATTAGTAGTCAAATGCAGAATCAGCTTTGAGTGGGGTGGCTGTGCAGCTTATCCATTTGAACTAAATCTCATCTGTAT
Source organism: Falco rusticolus (assembly GCF_015220075.1). NCBI lineage: Eukaryota > Metazoa > Chordata > Aves > Falconiformes > Falconidae > Falco > Falco rusticolus. The sequence goes on along the minus strand of NC_051188.1, from coordinate 68,362,371 downwards.
ATCAATCTGAGCCAATATCCATATTGTAGTTGGTGCTAATTAATTTTTGTAGCAGGGAAAGTGGTCCCACCAAGCGTGATTTTGAGCTGCCTTGTTTTGTGGTTGTCTATGCAAGTGTGTGGGTGTTTTGACCAGATGCAGAGTCCTTAAGCATGAAGTGCTAAAGATGACTATGAAAGTCTCACCTACTATATCTTTCTGAATTTTTTTTCAGACTTTATTCATGGAAATGGGGCTAGTTTCTTTCCTGCAGCCAAAATAGCAGGAGTGGATCACCTCCCTACCCTTTTCTGAAGCCTTCAGGAGCCGGAACACTCAGTTTCTCAACTTTGCCAGCCTGTAAACTTTTGAGATTGAGTGGCATAGTCAGCAGCAACACAACTCATCTCCTTTATACTGGGGGGGAGGCCAACATAAGGGTATGCATTTCTGTTGAGCAAGCAGAATTTAAATGGCCTTGCCCAGGCTGCAGACAAAAACAGATACAAACATTCAGTGTAAGAAAAGGTGGGGTTTTTTTTTTTGCATTTGCCCCTGTGCTAGTTTTGGAATGTTCGGGGTTACTCACACTTACAGATCCCATCATACCAAAATTATCAAATACAGAATTATTTGACTATTTTCTATGTCAAAAGGACAACGTATTAAAAACAAGTCACAGACAATTCTTTTCCTGTAAAGGTTAGGGATTTTCAATGTACATTCAGAGCCATACACACAAGTGCAAATAAGTCAACTACCACAGCTATTTAATCAGGAGCGTTTGTTGATTTGAGCAGAGCCCCTATGCTGTGAAATGAAAAAAGAAAACCAAATTTTCTTGAGCAATCTTGCTGTTCCTGCTTCAGGTGCTAGGCCATTTCACTAAAGCAGCTCAGACGAGAATGTCATTAGTTCTTAAGCCCCAGGTGAATTTGCCACTGTTCCACATGATTAAGCCAGATAATTGTGTGTTGATAGCGAATGTGGTTGGTGAAATACAATTTCTAGGACCTTCCTAAACAAACACAATGTAGAAGTGAGTCAAAGTGCTGTCATTTCAGTCCTTTGTCACAGGCTTTGCACTGGCAGACATCGCTGGTGAGGACTGGAGAATAATTCTGTGGTGTGTCACTGTGCTCTTAAAGGTGACCTGGCTCAGAATGTGGATCATACATCTTTTGGCATGCAGTTTAGGGGAGGAGGAGGAGAAGGAAAAAGGCCTCGTTAATGTGCCCATGAACAATGCAGGCTTCTAACATTAGCCTGTTTTAAACTACGCATGCTGGAGATTGCTTTGTCTTCAAATAACTTTACAATTCCAGACAGTATTTCAGAAGTGATTAAAATGCCACAAGTAATGTGCAATTATATATCCTGAGAAGCAAGTAACTGAAAACTTTTTAAGAGCTATTTTAAACAGGGTTTCTCTACCAGGGCAATGCAGACCCAGTAAGCAGACTTCTGGAACTGTATCCTGTCTCTGCTGACTTTCTCTGTGACCTTGAATGTATACCTAAAGATTTGATTTTTGATCCTGATATGAGAAAAGGCAGGACCCTAGATTTACTTTTTTTGTTTTTTCCAGAATACAGGTAGATATTCAATGGCAATGATAGCTTCAGCAGGCATGGTATTGCCCTTCTCTTCACCCAGCCACTTGTTTCTGCCCTGGTGCCGTACTGGCATAAACATGTATTGGTGAGCCACAGCTGGGGACTGACTTGTGGAAACATGGGCTCCTCTGTCCCCAAAGAAAGGTTTTTTTCCAGCATATTTGGTTCTCTGATCCTGTTTACCACATGGCTTACCAGGATTTGTGCTGGACCAGTGCAAGATGTAGAGGCGGGAACAAATATGTTTAGGACCTTGGAAAGGGACAAGGGGAAAGCAAGGGCATTGATTATATTTGCACTGCTGCCAGAAACCGGTTGTAATATTACATGTAAAAAAGAGCTGCTAATACTCAGACTGGTATTCTAGGTATTACATATTGTGGTAACATCCCCTGAGATCGTTTGGTGAAAGTCACAGTGGAAATGGAGGGCATTAGTGGACTGACTCTACTCATTTAATGCTGGTTGCAAGATGTGCAAAGTGATTAATCCTTAATGAAGGAATCCATTTTCACAAAAGCAAACAAAGAGATAGGAAGGGACATAAGAGAAGCTGATTTTCCTGATTTACCTACATTACACTTTCTGTATCTGGCAGTGCCAGGAAAATCTGTCCTTTGATTTTTAAACTGCATTTTTTTCCTAGTTGACATGTTTATTGGAAGCTGTGAAAGGTGGAGTTGTTTCTGTGACAAAGCAGTGCCTCCAAAACACACAGTGTGTGTTTATCCTGGAGATCCATGTTATGAGTCCTCCAGACTTTGCACAGCAGCCTTTAAAACAAATGTCAAGTTAAAACATGTATGCATGCACCCATGAAAGCACGTGTGTTTGTGTGTGCATGCACATATGTCTGTATCTCACCTGCAAAGCTGTGTTTGCCAACAGAAGAAGGAGAATATGAGCAGGCAGGGAAAGGACTGGATGTGCAGGGAAAAGAGGAACACTCCTTGCCTTTTTAAGTACTTTAGAAATATTTGTCAGGTTATTATTTTTAACACTTTCGTTTCATTCAGTAAGCAGGCATATATTATGTACAATCAGCATCCTGTAGTAGTATCTTGCAATCCTTGTGCTGGACGAGGAAAGGAGTTTTGTCTTGTGATTTATAATGCCATTAGATGTTGGTTGTTTATCTGTGCAAGCTAAACATTTCCAGTGTGAATTCTTCATTCCTGCATCTGTCTTGCCTGTCCCTTTTCCTACACTCACTTTCTTAAATCACACTAATCATGTATCTCCCCAGGCACTGAAGGAGTTGTCCCTCAAAAGACCATTTCAGCTTCATTTAATGGCCTGGCTGGGGTCTCGGGGTAGTATGACTACTGTTTTATCTTCTGAAGGCATTTTTCACCAAAAGCCAAAGCACTGCCTGAGAAGACTATTCTCACTTGCCTTCTGTGTAGTTTATTAATATCCAAAGATGAGTGAAGAAGCCAGAAAATGTGTACCTTTAGCAAGCAGGTATGGCTTTATGTAAAATAAGACAAACTGATTACATTGACGGTATGGCAAGCTGGCTTAAAGCATGTTCTTTCAATTAATTTTAATTAGATTGGAGTAAAAGGAAATTTTAATTCTGACGGCTGATGCAGGGCTGAATCACAGTGTAGTGATGGAAACTTGGTTCTTTGTATGTTTAATGTTGCCTGATTCAGGACAAATGAGATTTGGAGGAAAATATTATTGTATAGATTTCTTTTGGCAAAAGTGCTCAAAAATGCCTCAGGGACTGATAAGCCCTATAAAACATAGACAAACTACATTATGCAGCAAACTGAATATGTGTTTAATTAATTTTTTGGGGGAAAAAAGGAAAGGAAATTGTTAGGTTTTACCGTGATCTAAACTTTGTGATCATCCCTCCTGCTGAGGAGAAAAAAAATCTTGCTAACACCATGTCTTTTTAAAGACAGCTTTTTGGTTGGTAGGAGTTTGGAGTGTAAGTATAGTCAGTGTCAAAAGGCAAATAATTTTCTGATTCTTCACAAACCACTACTACTAATAACCGTTTCTCAAGGTTTCCAAATGGCCAGAGTAGAGTCCTTAAAGCAACTCCGAACAATATTACAGAAAAAAAAAAAGGGGGGGGAGGAAAAAAAATCCATTGTCTACACTCCTGTCAGAGCTGCCCTAATGGCATCACAACGTGCATTTTAAAAAAAGCAGAGGCAGTTTTTAACAATTTCAAATAATGGTGTGAAAATAGCCTTGATCTCTCCTTAAACTGCTAAATCTTTTTAATGCTTCTCAAAAAAAAAAAAAAAAAAAAGCTCCAAATGGGTTTAAACAGCTTTGATGAATGTGAAACTTATCTCTCTGCTTGTAATATTTCCAGAAATAGTGCTATTAAGTTGATTTGTGCATGGACACAAATCATTAGCAAATTGGACCCTTTATATTAAAAAGGTTTTAGTCAGTGTTTAACTCTTAGGGCAAAAAACATGTTCTAAACAGGCTTTTAGAGTATAAACCTTGAGTTCTATAAAATGAGGCATTGATCTCTCCTACCCTTAATATTCAGTGTCATGGGCACTGCATGTCAGAAACTATGTTGGTCACTGACACAAACTTGCCTTTTGCTTATGCCTGAAGGCAGTTAGCATCCACGCACTGAACAGTCTTCTGACACCTCCTGCAGCAGAGAGGATCTTTCCATCTATCACTGACAGTCTTTTCCACTTATTGGAGGTGACCGTATTCCTTGAATTCACATGGGAACCGACCATAGGACCATCCACAGCTACAATACTCAAGTCTGCAGATCTGGTCCCCAGACACAATTCAGAGCAGCCATCTACTTCCCTTCCTTCTTGCCTGTATTTTAGTGAGACAGTTTTGACTTTGGGCACTCAGAAACCTACTTATCCCCTTCTGTGCATCTTTCAAATTCCCTGAAGACAGTCTATTTCAATGCCCATCTGTATCTAGGGACCTGAGAATAACACAGTCCCCAGCTGCCATGTCATTCTTTATTCCTGTTTAATTACTCACTGCTTCTTTTTTCTTCTTCTTCCGCTAAAGAAAAACAATAATTTGGCTTTCATAATATTTCAACAGTGTTCCATGCTGAAGAGTATTGTCACAGTTTCTTGAATATAAACTAAATGAGCTAGAGCCACAGATCTAGACCGCTACTCTTTTGTCTAGCAGATTCAGACAGATGGTATCAACCAGTTGGAACACTCTTAGTTATAAGCCATTAAGATGAGCAGCGGGTCAGAGCCTTAAAAAATAGGTAAGTACGTATTTGCTTATAAAATGAGTTTCTAACTACTGAACAGTATAATTTAGTAAAATGGAGGCAAACCAATTTCTGTTATAAAACTGTTGAAATACCAATTTCTGACTCTGGTGATCAGAACTATTCTCATTTTCAGTTAGCTGTATTGTAACAGTGAGTGAATTAGGAAAGAATGCCTTCCTTTCATTTACAGTAGGATATTCCTCATACATCTGTGTAACTGGAGTTCAGTTTTTAAGAGCATACTCCAGAACTTCAGCAGATTTCAAGAGGTTTGGGTTGTGCCTTTAAATGCCCATCCCTGTTGCAGGTTTCTTGGGTTTGAGTGAAAAGCTGAAAGAAGAGACTCTTACAAGCAGAAAGCAATTTTGTTAAGCTATACTTTCCTCTAGATCTATATTATTTTAATCCAAGCTCTTCAGGACAAAGACTATCTTTTCTTATCCATCTGCAATGTGCGTACAAACAATAAAGTCCTGTGCTTGAATGGGTCTCCAGCTTCTGTTATAAGGCAAATAATGAATCCTACTTGTTTTAGATTTCTAACACATTTTGACTTTCTTGTTCTTGCCTTTTAAACTGCAGGATCCTTGAGGCAAGGGCTGACTTTATTTATGACAGATAACATGATGTATGCTGTTGGAGGTTAATTATAAAAAGAAAACCAAAATGTAACAAAACCCTCCATAGTAAGGAGAGAGTTCTAAGGAAAATTTTGCAACAGTTTTAAATGCTGTATGGTATTATCAGTATTAACAGCTTTATTAGAGCCTTATATTAACAAGTCTTAGTGCAGTATATTAGTAGCAGCTGGCTCTGCATTAATTATCTGCTAGTTTAAATGTGACAGCAATATGTATTTATAGTGGTCAGAAAACTTGTCATTATCTCAGCTAACTTTATCTCAGTAAAACGACTCAAAGTATTCTAAACTATCATGATGAAGCGGCACAGGTCATCAGTATAACTGCTCAGCGTTGCATTTTATTTTACACCATTGAAATCCAGAGCATTTTTCAGAATGGCCACTGTACAGATACATGTAATTCAGTAGAACACTGAACAATTACATTGCCAGCCTTTAGAAATCGGGCAAAGAATGTCTTGCTTGGGATTGGATCAACACAATTCAAAACCCTTTAGCTTGTTGAGCTAAATTAAATATTTTGTTTCAGATCTGTTCCACATTTATCTGTGTTGCCCTGCAGTGTCATTGTGCCTAACATCCTGATGACCAAGATCCATACAGAAACACCTCCTTAGTGGATTACATTTTGGAAAATGCAGCTGGTTGCCTTGTTTGGGGTGAACCTGTGGATTCATATGATGGGTGATGTACCTTGAGGCACACTCAGAAAATCTGTCCATAGCAAAAAATTAATAATGCAAGGCATCTAAACTCCAGCTTTTTTGAGGTGTCAAGATCATTTCAGGGAGACTTACATTGGTATTGAGCTGAGCTAAAATGAAATGCTTTGGTTTCATTCAAAAAATGTTATTCAGTATTGCAGTTTTGTAATATTCAGCATTTCCTTTAGATCAGAAATACCAAAGTGACATGTTTTGACATTTCTGAACTTCGCAATTTTCAGAAGTTTCAGTAGTCAATGTTTAACTTTCTGTTCCAAACTGGGATAAAAGCAAATATGAAGACAATGAAATTTTCAGTGGGACTGAAAACACATGTTCATTCAGCCCTAGCTGTATCATCGTTGCACATAAAAAGAGTTTCAGATATTTGCCAGGGATACTGAATTTTGACTAGTTTCACTTTATTTCCTTACAATATAAAATAGTGGGGATGCAACATTTGTATAACAGTAGTAAGTGACTTTGTTTATTACCTGGCCTTCTCAGAAGTGCAGATTTAAGCATGAGAAAATGAAAATTCAGCATATGTTTGAATTTTTCTGGAGACATATATACTTGAGCCTTTCTTCTCGCAATGATTCTGTCCCATTTTCCCCAGGGGATTCAGTGTTTCTGACTGATGTGTCCCTGTCCCTGCATTCTCCTTTACATAGAAAAAAAAGGAGTGGAAGCAGACACTTCTGCTGGGAAAACCTGTGCCGTATGGGGATATACAAGCTCCAGGCCTCTTTCTTGACAACATTCTTGGGACAGATGCAGGCGCTGGGATTCCTGCAGAGACTCAGGCAATTGAAAATCACTTTCTGGTGAGCCTTTAGGATCTCTATCATGCTCAAAGGAAGCTTATGATCTGGTCTTTTGTGATTCCTGCCATTATGGAAACATATATACTGGGAAAGTGGAGGTTAAATGTCTGTCCTTTGCCTTCAGTGAACAGCAAAAGAAATTAACTCCTTGCAGCCTATTTTGCATGTCCCATCCATGTATACAAAGAGGCATGTTTGCAAACAGTCAAGGGGTTGCTCTAGATCAAAAGAACTTTTTCCCACACCTGCTCAAAAGGTTGGAAAGTTTATCTTGCTCCTGTAGAAAGAAGGGTGAGTACAATACCTTTGATTCCAGTGAGCTGTTATCTGTAACATCCTTCATATCCTGACACCATGACACTGAAAAACTGTATCACCTCTCTAACAACCACCACCCCATTCATAAGTTTTCAAGATATGGTATGACGTTCTTCATCTCACACACAGTACAGAGTCTCAAAGTGCCAAGGGATGTACAATGGGGATTTGCTATTTGGAAACAATTCAGACTCCGCTGCAGCAGGCAGAGAGAATTCCCCTCTCCAGGAGGGATGCTCACTTGGCCATCTCAGTCTTTATCACATTTTAGTCATCTCTCCAGCATGACAGGTAGACTTCCTATATACAGAGAGCTCTCAAGCTGCAGCAATTAGGGGCAAGTGAGACAGTCCAAGGGATAAGCCAGCTAAAGGAAAATGCCGAGAATATATAATTGATGCTGCTCAGACGTGAGATACCTTTACCTTTGAAAGCTGGCTGCTTTCTGAGGAGAGCAGGGGCAGCTTCAAACAGCTTTGGGCTGTGTTGGTCAGGATGTGAGCAGCATTTTCTGTATCGCTCACCTTGTGGTGAAGCTGAGGATACCAGGGGAAAGCCCTGCAATGCAGACAACACACAGATGAATAGCTGAGGATGTACTTTAGTCACTCAGCACTTTCTGTGTTGGTGTTTTGGGTTTTTTTAAGTTGGGGGGAGGGGTGTGTGTTGGAGATTCTTTTATTGGTTTTTGTTGTTTGTTGTTTTTTTTTTTAAATACACACATATGTTCAGGACCAACATTTACAGATTAAAATGGGAGTCTGACCAACTCAGGGAAGTCAGCTGTGTTCACAGTTGCCCTGGGTGGGACCTTCCCACACAAGCTTTCTCATGTGCACATCTCCTAAATCTATGTTCAGTAAAAAGTGCTGGTGGCCTGACCACCTTAATGAATTTTATTGGTGGTGATATATTGGGCTGCTGTGCTCCTCCTAGCACACACCTCACATTTCCCATAAACCAGGTGCTAAATCTGTGCTAATGCCATGTCCTCCCCACAGAAGCTGAGCACGTAAGCACTGCAGTTGTGGAAATTCCCCTGCTATGACCCCTCCTGTAGGACCAGAGCAGCTTGCTTTGCTCTTTGAATACCTGAGAGGTTCACCACACAAGCTAGTGGCATGTGGCTATCACAGGCTGTCTGTTTTTATTTTATTTTATATTATCTTACTTAGATTTTAAGTATCAGAAGGGCTCTTCCCAGCTGTAGAGCACGGGTTTAGCCAAACCTCAGTCTTGTTTGGAAAGTAGTTTTTAATATCCATCTGGAGTGTGGGTGAAGGTGAAAGTTGTCAGGCTGTGAAAAATGGAATTGGTGTTGGCTGACCTGAAATAGGCCGTAAAGTTCTATTCCTCACAAAGGCAAGATATATTATTGCTGTAACGCCATTATTCCGCTCCATCACTTTTAAACCTTGTTCCCATTATCTGCAAGTTAAATATAACCCTATGTAAAAACAGGAAGGACAGCGCTAAGTTGTCCAGCTTAACAGCACACACTTAAAACATAATAGAGCACTTGTTACTGTATTTTATGGAACGGAAACTCCAAATGTAAAGATGTATTAAGGAAATATCTCAAAGTTATTAGGGAAGGATATTTACAATTACAGATTGCTTTATATTATGCTTTTATGAACATCTCAGGAAATGAAATAGCCCTCAGCTGTAGAGAGTGAAGAGGGAGGTAATTTTCCTTAATACGGGTGATAAAATTAATCTGATTGAAATCGCTAGCGATTATTTCGCAGAATACTGAGTGGCAGTACAATCACTTACACTCTTTTATATTTTTTTAGTCAAAGCTCGTGTAGATGAAAGCTAATTACAAAGTAGTGATGTGAAGCGCTAAGGAAATAGTTTGTATAGCACAGAACAGGCACAGCTAATTGGGGTTTGTGATTACACAAATTGTTGTTAGGGAGAATTAACTACCAGCAGTCTCTCCTGCAAAGCTTCTCATCAAGGGAAAGTAAAAATAGACACTGGATCTGTTATTTATCTAATTATGCTATGAATATTTTCACAAGCGTGTTACACACTCTCAAATGGTTTGTTGTTCAAGAACTTTCAGTCTCATGTTGCTTCTGATCGAGTATCAATATGAAGTTTCTGACATTTGGTTTTTTTCACTTAATATTGCACACCCAGTCCTTCCACTCCACAAAACTGTGGCTGGGAACTGAACGATATGAATTCAGGCACCTATACATCCTGTGGCAGCGGGAATGCATCAAAATGATTATTAGAAAGGTGACTGGGCAGAGAAGATTGCAGTGAGTGACCAAAGCAAGAAAAGCCAAGACAGACTTGAAACAGCACTGAGAAATATTTGCTTAGCTATTATTGTTTAAAACATTATAGAAGCCTACCAACAACTAAAACCTTGCAAATATGCACAAAGGCAGGCCTTTGTTTTATACTGCTTTATACAGAATGGGAAGGGGTGGAGGGAGGAGGTGTTCCATATGGAGACCCTGATCTTGTAAACTAATCTGCATGGGAGACTCCTTATGCTGCATGGAGCCTCACTGAAATCATTAGGACTCTGTGTGGTGCAGTGTGTAATCAGGCTGATAATAGATGCTCATTGAATTTGTTACATGTTTTGCTTTCCTTTGTTACTGCCTTTCACTTGCTGACCTGGAGTAGCTCACTGAGATTAAAAACTGTCATGTGATAAAGTTTCAGAGAAATCCGTAAAACCTAATACAGAAAGCCGCTTAGAGTCCTAATTTCTAGTGGATTATTGAATTAATGGATATTACTTAATAACAGATTCAGCAAACTTTGGTCATCACCAGAGTAGCTGCGAGTATTTTGGAGAAGGGTCTCTGATGATCTTACTGGTGAGTTGTAAAACTATGTATTAGTAGTCCTAGCAGAAACGTTTGTCAGCCTTCATAGAAGTTCTTGGGGAAGGGGTAAGCAATCATGAAATGCTTAGGCAGTGGTATTCAACCAAATTGTCAAGCATTGATATCACTTCTGAAACGACCACCACACCTTCCTGTGAGCACCACTTCCTGGAATTACTGCCTCGTGGTGGAAACCTCAGATACTCCTGTCTCCATGTATATAACATCTCCCTGTACCATCCCTCAAGAACTACTTGAATAACACCCAGCTGCATTCTGTGCAAAGGCTGGATGCTCAGTATTTGTAAGGCATCTTAGGAGAAAAAAAGCAGCAGAGAAGTATTTTCCATCTGCATAATATCAATTTTCTGTATTTTACAGAATGTATAGTCTTTCAGACTTGGTTTAGAACCCCAAAGACGAATGGGTAATTCACAGCAGTTTAATAATTCATACACAAAATAAAAACAAAAAGTGTCAGAAGCAGCTTCTGACTTTGGGTGGTCGAATTGAGGCACCTGGGTTTGGGTTTGCTTTGTAAAAATTCTGAGTTCCCACAACCTCTGCTCCGAGTTAAAATTGAAATGCCCCAAGTCAGAGGACCATTTTAGCATAAGCTCATATGCTTTTATTTTGCTCTCCTTTTTTCTTCTATTTTTTTGAAAAATCCTCAGGCAACAGCTTGCTAAACTGTGAGATTTTGTAATCCAGCAGTTTCCAAACTTATTTGAACTAACATCACTGGAAACTTCTGTCAGTGCTCCAAAAATTACTCTGCTGTGGAAATTGCCCTGTACCCAGAGGTACTTCTAGATAGCTAGATATCATGGTGGGAGACAGCCTGTATCTTCCTGTAGGCCCCAGGGATGGGCTATAACCAAGGCTTCTGTGCGTTTAGGACCAGGTGACCCAGGACCATCCCTGCACCAATCCTCAATTGCAAGTCTCACCCTCACCACAGCCTTATTGACTGTGCTTCTGTGCAGCACAGTGGGAAAATCCCAGGACAGGTGACTTATACCTCCATGGAAATAAACCCAGAAAATTTGAGATGTATCAAAAGTTACTAAACAGGAATACAAAAAAATAGTATTCCATATTCACAGAAAACAATAGATGTACCAAAATGGTTGTGATGGAAAAGTGCTGTTATACTTTTAAATAAAAAAGTTGGTAAGAAAATGCATGTACAGAACTGGATAAAATTTTGCCAGAGAGGCTTTTTGCTTTGGATAGCCAATTTAAGACAAGCTGGGTCTGATTTTCCAGCGTGCTGAACTCCTGGTGCTTTCACTGACTTCACACTGAGATGCCCAAAATCAAAGCAATAAATATAGCAATAAATGCCTGTAACAGTGCTGCTTCCCCAGCCCTCCTGCTCCTCCAATTCTTTTGAGGAGCAGGACCACTGTCCCAGTGGAGACGCCTTGAGAGGAAGGCTGGATACCCATACTTAGTAACTTGCACCCTTTTCTTAAGAATAGGGTATGGCTTCCCTTCGGGGGAACCTGCCTGGGTGCACATTCTTACAGGGGTGGGGGGAAGAAGCATAAGGGATGTGCAACAGCCAAAGTAGATACAGCTCCTGTGCCTAAAAAGCCCTCAAAAAGAAAGTTGCATAGTCAGTGGAAAAACACAGATTGACCTTTCCTGAGGCAGTGGACTTGTAGCTTCTGCCCAAACCCTCTGAAATGTTGTCCCCCTCTGATGGGGCTCATGTGGTGAATTTTAATTATCATTTTAATTGAAGTCACCTTCTCATGGAAAATCCCTGCAATAGCAAGCATCAGGCAGATAAAGCAGAGCCTCAGCTGTGTTATCCAGTGCTAGGAGGAAAACTTAGCAGATACTTGCAGCTGATCATTTTTTTCTGTTCGTAGGGTACTGCCAACAGTACTGAGGGCACGCTGCTGAGCTATGGTGGTTTCTGCCCGCGGGGTAAGGAGATGGCATTTTACAGTCCTCTGCAACGGGGAAAGGAATAGGAAGATGGGAAGGTATATAGAAAAGGAAACCTTATCCACCTGTTGGTTTAATTTACATTTGGAAAAGTATCAAGAATGGAGTTACAGCAGACAAAACTGCTCATGGTAAGCTTTTAAGAGGCTCTCATTTTTCGTGTGAGTACACAGAGGACATACTGGATCAGACAAGTTGTCCACCTCCTTCAGTAAAGCGTTTATAAAATTGGCTAGCTTCAGAAGAGCATGCCAGAAACTCTGCAGTAGGTTCTTACAGAGACAACTTGCCCACAGGGAAAATTTCCTCCTAATCCACAGACTGTTTTATGCCCTGAAACATATGAATTTACATCCTTTCGCAAAAGTCTTGGAATCTCTTTTTGTTTGTTTTTCTGCTCTTTACTGCAATAGTCGTGGATATTTTTGTTATTGCCCATAAAGGTTCTGTATATGCAGTATTAAAATATCGTGTAACACACAGATAAACATATGCTAGTTACTTTATCCAGAAAATTAGTACAAGTGTAATGTAAAATTATATATTTGTTCATGCTATTATTAATGGTCTGACACTACCAACACACTGTATTCTATACATATTAGCAGTTTCACTGCCATTCTGTATGAGCAGAAGATAAAAATTATATTATATGTGTGTATGCAAATGATGATGGAGGGTCTGGACCTGTGCTAAGTAATTTTCCTGTGCTCCTCCACTTTGTCCACTTCAGGTGACAGCCACTGAAAATTAAATGGTTTTCAATAAAAATTCTGTAACCTGAAATGAATCCCTACAAGATAATTAGAGTATCTTGCACATAAAAAGTAATCATGTCCTCCACTTGTGAAGAATCCTCCATAGCTGATCCACATCCCTGGAGTGTTGGTCAAGCCAGATCTTAAATGCCCATGAGATGTAACATTCAGCTGAGAGGCATCACCATGTCACACTGCTCAGGGACATATCCTTTCTCAAGCACATGGTTTGGTTGGCTGCTCTGTGCAGACTGTGCTGTACTACTTTTTGCATTCCTATTCTTCATGACACTTGCTCCACTGTGCCTCCTGCTTTTCTGTCCTGGCAGTCCACCCTCCTCAACAGCACTTGCTCGAGGTCAAAGTGTGCCTTCCCCTATCTGACCACCTACATTGAAAGTTCTGTCATCACTAAGGGTCTGAGTGTTCATTTTGTGGAGACATATTGTGTTCCAACCAGCTCAAGTCCCAGATATTTCAAGACCTACTTAAAGCTACAACTTACACGTTAGCTTTTGTGAAAACATAAGCCTCATTGCCAGGCCTTGGATCTGGCAGAAAACTAGGCATTCCTACTCCAAAAGCCACAGGCTCATAAAGATACTACACTGACCCTGTATCAGGGTATCCTAATTCTCAGCACTACTTACACCCTGGGCTCAAACCTGTCCCATCACAGTCATGGGACTTTCAGCTCAGAGCACAAGCCAGGCAAACGCAAGTCTTCCTTAAGTCTGCATTGCAGAAATGTCTGAAATGAAACAACAAAAAAACACAGTCAAAAATAACTTTGACTTTGCATTTTCAGAGAAACACTTTTCTATCAACTAATGGGCCAGAAATCAGTAAATCTAATGAACTGTGATATTGATATTAATTGTCATTATTCCTGTGTATTACATAGACACCTAATTAGGAGTGCCTTTGCAATATAGTAAAGACATTCCCAGAGACTTACAATCCACAAAGGACGCCTATGAAGGATAAAGGAGAGGGAAAAAAATATTATCTTATTGATTTTAAGATGACAAACTGAGACAGATGACTGAAATACTTGGTTTTCGAGCCACGGACTTGGGGAGTCAGTTTTCACACCCGGTGATACACACAGAGCTCAACATGTGGTACAAAACCTAAGGAGGATCATTGCTTTGATATATTTTCATGTGCACCTCAGGATCAACGTTTCTCAGGCAGTGTTCAATAATTGGGAAATTATTTTCCCGTCCCACGTGAAGTTCTTAGTGCTTCAGCTTTGCATGGAGGTGACTGTAAGACCAGCTGAATTTTTCCATGAAAATTCTGAGAAAGCCCCAGAGTCGCTGCTCAGTCATTTTTCAGGCATGTAAGAGGTAGGGGGTTGTGTCAAATCAGGCCTAAATGGAGTGTTATTCCTAGAGGGACTTACACACATGAATGGGACTCATTCCTCCTTGCACTCTCCTCAGTGCAGAGTTATACATACTTCTGGAGATCAGTTTACCCCATCCTAAGGAAAGCATGTAATCATCCTCTGGAATAGCTTATCTTGGCCTAATGTATTCTAGGTGTCTACAGATAAGGTTGGAGGATCCCACCCTTGTCCAGTGCACCTCAGGTGACCTACAGTTTACCAGCTGCTTTGCAGTGGTTCCCTTCTAGTCACCTCCACTGGAGCTACTTTGTTTTATGCAGATGGTGAGGGACCTTTGACATGGAGAGACTGACTAGGGCAGGACCTAAGGCACCTGGGAAACCTTGGTCTAAATCTTTGTTTCATCTAAAGCATGATGGGGACTACTCAATTATAGCTGATGGGAGTGCTCTAACCAATATAGTTTTCTATATTTTTTCCTCCAGTTCAGATAAAAACCCCACAAACTCAGTAGAGATCCTGATTACCTTTCATCACAACAGTTTTGTCATAACTTATCCTCTTGAGCAAAACATTCTTGACTGCCGTATAACTTTGCCTGATTTCTCCTTTGGTGCTCCTGACAGTCTTCTGGGGCAGCCCCCTAAATAAGCCTGCCAGGACTCTCCCCACAGAACATGTGTCTAGGTCTAGCATGGGGTCAATCAACACACTGGTGCTTAGAGCTTCCTAATACACGGGTTCCAATACCCAAAGCTTTCCTGTTTCATCCAAAGGGTACTTACAGATCTTCTCCTTCTGAGTAAAACAGCTGTGATGCTGTGTTTCTATAATGGACTTTTACTCTGTTTTGTTTTCCATGCTGATCTGTCTAGGGGAGTTCAGGGGAACCTTCCTGCACCAAACCCCACCCATCCTCAAGCAGGAGAGTCCAAGGATAAGAACCTAAATTATTTCCTCACATCCTGAAAGCTCAGTGCAGCTTTACTATAGCTACTGTACAGGTAGTAACTGAGCCATGATGAGCATGACAGAAATTGATACATATACTTGGAGGATGACAGATTATTGATACATATGCTTGGAGGATGACAGACTATATCTTAATGTAGAACTTTTTATGATGCAAAATACTGACTCTATGAACACATGAAGCTGCAATTTATTTACACCTTAGGTTTGTTTATAAAAAATGTCTTATGCATATATTTTACAGCAGTACCACTTTTAGTCCACAGATATAAATCATCTACTAACTAGCATGGACACACAAGCTCAGTGAGATTCACTTTAGTGATGAGAAATATTATAAATTGCATCCCGTGAAGGTTTGGGTTCACAATGGGCTTGGTCCTGGGGTTTTGCAATGATGCTGCTAATACAATAAATATTCAGTAAAAAGGAAGAAAAAGGGGAAAAGCAATCCATGTCTTGTGGGAGTCTCTCTTCAGTTCCTTGCCTGTGGTGCCTTTTGCTTGAACATTGTTGTAGTAAGTTTTATCTACGTTTATCTATCTGTCTACACCAGAGGTTATATTGACCAGGATATTATTCCCCACCTACATCTAGCTTTGTCCTGGCTCTTAAATCTTCATTGTTACCTAATGCCTTGTCAAGCTCTACAGTGTTCAGCTCCTGGGTGCCTCAGTGCTACAGTACACCAAAGATTTGCATATAGCTAAATCACCCCATGAAAAATTCCCTTGGTGCCCATTTTCTACTTAAACTGGTGATTAAGTACCTCTATCTACTACAATTTGAAAAGCATCAGCATGTTCCTGGGTGCCTATTTCAGCTCATTGAAGAAGTAATTTAGTTTTCATGGGAAATGTCAAAATTTTATTGTTTTTTCCCCTCCAATGTTCCCCATGCTGTTTTGTTTCTTTTAGAGTAAAAGAGAGCAAAGCCATATGTTTCAATGACACTAACAAGAATAATAACAGAGGATAGATGGGGGGGGGGGGGGCAGAAGGGAGTACTTTATTAAAAAAAAAATATCCTACACTACAATTAGCAAAAGGATTTTTATTGAAAGCTGAACAATTTCTCTCTCTCTCTTTTTTTTTTTTTTTTTTTTTTTTTGTTATCTGATTTTCTCATCAATAACCAGCACATTTGGTAGGAAATCTGTATCTTGTTAAAAATATCTTCCAAGAAAAAATTTTCAGCAACCAAAGTTTAGATATGCATATATATATATATATATATACAGAGATATACTATTAGAAATCCACTTACATAAAATGGTAAGCCTCAAAGTTAAAATATGTTGAACCATTTGAATGATAAAGCTAAGGCTGATGGTCTTAATTTAATTCTCTTATGTATTTGCCTAACAGGACAGACCTGAATTCATGTACATTCTTTGGCCTTTGTACCCATTTGCTGGAACAAGGTAGCAGTAACTGTGGTAGATCTGGGCAGATGAACATTTTCTTGACCTTGAGGGAAACAGAGTCACTGTTCACAGCTGCTCCTGCCCCATTCCCTCTCTGGTTAACAGAACAGACAGCATGGCTGCACAAATGGGCAGCACCAGGGCTCTGCTTCAGCTGATGGCAGTGAACAGGTCAACCAGTGTGAGAATGGCTGGCTTCTGATGTGCATACCCAGCTCTGGACAGGACCATGAAAAGACATTTCCATCATATCCCCATGCCTCTGACCTGTTTATAATGATGATACACTATAAGACCCCACTTCGTGGGTGGGTTTTTTTTCCTTTTTTCTTTTTTGCTAGATAGTAGCACATCTCAGATATGTTTTTTTCTGAAAACCAGCCAACTGGCCCAAGTAGAAATGACACCCTAACGTGGTTAGCATGCTTTTAATACTTGAGCTAGTACCTGGCATGACATAGGATCTAAGTCTATACTAATAAATCAAATGACCAAATGGTTGATCATAGGCTTGGTCCCAACCACTGACACACTCCCTAGCAGAGAGACAGCTGCCATGAGACGTGCAGAGTGGCAACCAGCTCATAGGCGGCTCATTGCTCTCTTACACAAAGCTGTAACCTGTCTACCATACATTTTGCATGTTTCCAGGGCTCAGTAGAAAAAAACCCAGGATTATGACAGCAAACAAAAGCAAGGAATTAAAACCGTCTGCAATCTCATCCATAAGCCTGGTCTCTACCTCAGAATTTGAAAATAGAAGGCTCCTGTCCCATGCGTTGGCCTTTAGGTATGGATCATTTCCAGACAAGGGAAGTGGAACCAGAGCGACTTCCACTTCCTTCTTTTAGGAGCCAGAAGATCCAGTACATGGACCTGATCAACACTGCTTGTTGCAATACCAAATACATGTAAATAAAAGTGACCTCTCTCTTATTTGGATTCCAAAACAATTGCAGATATTTAAGCAATAACTCAGACTCCACCCAAGAGGCAGCAAGCAGCCAGTTTGAGACATTGACTAGCTAGCACTTTCAGGGCTGTTGATTTTTTTCTGACTAGATATCTGTAAATTATTTCCCCTTTCCCCCCGCATTTTATGCATCTGTACTGTCTGTTTTGACTACTACCCACTGCCTCCTGATGATTTTTGGACCTGTTGAGTTCAACCAGGTTTTTGAATCAAAGAGATTCATAGAATCACAGAATGGTCTGGGTTGGAAGGGACCTTAAATATCATCTAGTTCCACCTTCCCTGCCATGGGCATGGACAGCTCCCACTAGACAGGTTACTCAAAAGAAGATGATGTCTCAAATCCAGTGAAACACTTAATATTTTCATAACTGTTGGCAGCTGAGTGAAAGAATGCCTATAACCTCCTGTAAGACAGGTAGAGTTCAGTTCATGTATCCCATTTGGCAGCAGCTTTCAGTTGATCAGCAATGATGCACTGTCTAGCAGCTTTGCTGCGTCTTGTCTGGAACAGTGTTGTAGAGACTGTGTGGGAAAACTGCGTTATTCCAGGCAAAGCCTTAAAGAAGCAGAAAACGCAAATCTATAGGAAAAGTCATTCAATTAATCTGACTGGTCTTAGCATCTAACCTAAGCTCTAGAGTTGGCTGGCAGGGGAAGACCAGGCTATGCTGGACATAGCAGTTTCTAACGCATTACTTAATTTCATCATGTCAATGCAGCAGCCTAAGAGACTTTGTCCTAGAATACGTATTTCAATAGTTTCTCAGGAAACATATATCTTTCCTCCCACCAGCTCTGAAGAACTGCCTTGTTGTGCACACTTGCTGGGCACGCCTCCAATGCAAGTCAGTGTTGTGTTAGTTTCAGCTATACTGAAAAGTCCTGTATACAATTGTAAAGTTCATTTTTAGACACATATTTAAGTGCGTATTTAAGCTATAGAAAGAAGTATACTCTAAATACAAATCACTGCTCAGTTTAGTTAGAAATTATTTCACAGACTATTCCAGGCACATCCAAGAGAGCAAACATTACACTTAAAGAATGTTACACTTAAGGATCTTTTTCATTTTCCTCGAATCAGCTGTATGCCTGCACATTGTTTCACCACTGTATGCATCAGCTTAGTGGGAAAAAAAATATGTACTGCATGTTCTCAGGCTCCAACTTGCTCATACAAATCAGTTTATCCAGAATAAGATTATGTTCTCCTTCTCCAAAAAGGCTATTTTCATGCCAGATTTCCATGACAAATCTGAAACATTTAAGGTATAGGATTATTTTGAAGACCAAAAAAAAGTTATATAAAAGGGAAACCTGGATTTCCTCACGTTCAAAGATGGCACAAAAAACATATGCTAGAAAGATGTTTAAAATGCCAGACTGTGCCTATGTGACTCAATCAAACCTGCAAAAAGGGAGGCTGCTGTCATGTTCTGAATGATGTGGATTAATTTGAACTTCCTCAGCTCTGTCAGCCCAGCAGCAGCTGAGGCTTACCCCAGTGGCTGCAGCCTTGGTCATTTTTTACCTTACACATGCGTTCGCTGTACTTCAGTGGGAGACAGTGTAGGCGCTGGTTCTGACAGCTTTAAACCAGAATTTATTCTAGAGTGATTAACTAATGCATTACTGTGAATTAAAGCCAGTTCATTCAGACATTGAGCGATGTAGATGGGAAAATAGAATAAACCCATTTTTGACCTCAGCAATGGAAAATTTCAGCCCACCCATAAGCATTTCAAGCATACTCAAGTGGGGTTGGCTAGAAAGCAACAATTCAGCCTAACAAAACCTGCAAGTCTGAACATTTCATGGATTTTTCATTAGATATTTTTTGTTAGGATGAAGCCCATCCCAGAGAAGCCAGAGGAAAGCAGCTACACCTCGGAGCTGGGGAGGCTGCAGAGGAGCAGGTCTGGACAGAAAGAACTTGCCTTCCTCTCAGCAGTCCTCTTCGTGTCCACAGAGCTTTTGGCTGCTTCAGAGCTTCTGCTTGTGGGGGTTGAACCAATGCTGCATTCTGGACATGGGATGTTCCCATGCCAGCTCTGTTTGTGTAAATGAAAACTGGAGCTGAAGGAATGTGTAAATCCCTAGTCTCTTGGTGTGACCAGTACAGGCCAGGATACAAAATAGTCATGGTAGCACAGGCACACAAAAGAAAACTTCCCAGTTAATTATGGGTTACATTTGTTGGGTTTACATATGCCTCTAGTATACCTATGTAAAATACAGACTGTGAGCTTGTATTTTAGAGTTGCAGTAGACCTATCACATGTAGGCTTATAGCTCTGAGACATGCCTGTGGTGCTTGATCCTTACCCATTGTTAAATGTCCTGTTTGCTGCCACTGATTATTTGTGGTCAGACAGAACACATGTTCAAATAATGTATTGTGTTTCTGCTAAGGCAGTTATTTTTTAAAAAAATCTGGTTTAGCCTTCATTTTTATTTTATATGTTCCAGCCTGTTCTTTTACTTGCAGGCAGACCCCAGACTTAGAAAATCACCCGTGCACATATTAAGAAATGGTGTATCTGTCAGGGTATTTATAGTCCAGCTGTAAATGAACTAGCTAGGGTTTTGTCGTAGCTCTACACTTTTATGACTTATTTTACAATCTGTTGTTGTGTCAGTTCCCATATCTACTGTGACCAAAGAGTATCCTTCTGATCATGTATTATTAATAGCTACACTTTAATAATAATAATAAAGCAATAGCAGAAGTTATAGTTTTTATCTTTAAATATTCATGCATCAGCAAGGTAGAAACTCATTTCAGAATTAATATGTGAATGTTTCAAGCAAATGTAAATAATTATAGAGGCATACAATGGCAAAACATGAGTTCTCTGTGGTGCATGCAGAATTTAGATGCAGCCTGTTTTATTCACAGTCTTAATATTTTAAATAACCAGAATTCTGAGTATGAATGCCCACTCGTTTTAACAAATAATTTGCTGAGGATTTCCTCATATAGTCTATGCTGCTTAGTATCCAGAAAAAAAAAACAAGAACAGCAGATGCCAGCTGCTGAACTTTAGTCCTGTATTTCACACTGTGTTGAACGCAGAGGCTTCATATGAAGAAAATGATCAAGAACAGTGCTTCTATAAAAATGGGAACTATCGTATTTTGCTTTTTCAAATGAGAGAAAAACAGGGCATAATGAAAAAAAATACATGCGACAATTACTTTTTATTATTAGCTAATCTAACCCAGAATTCCTTTCATCATAAATTATAGCCCAGGTCATTGCTTCAGAAATAACTGGAATTCTTTTTTTGGTTTAGAAAGAAGTATCCTGGCTTACCTTGGTACACCGCCACTTGGAGAAAACTGTTTCAAGAATCTATGGGTCAGGTTGAAACTGACCTCCATAGGGTTATGGTTTATGGTTTTACTACCCTTCTGGAAAATAGCCCTATTAGGTCAGGATCTTAATAATAGACTTTTTTGGTTTAGTCCATAGGATAAGGATCTGAGTTTATAAGAATATAAAAATGCCCATCTTAACTATGTTTGTCAATAAACATGTAAATAAGAGCATAATAATTTGGAAATATGTCCTATGTTACACCATTAAGAATTTGGATGAAGTAAGAGGTGTTCTGCATGGAAAGCATTGCTAAACTGTTCAGGGTTCACATTAAAACCCAGAATTCTTGGCATTTTGAAGTAGAACATGAACCTGTACTTACCCCGTCAGTATGAATAAAAGAAAATGAAGCCCATGTCAGATGAGTTGATTAGAAAAGTTAAAAGTTACAGAAAAGCTAATTGTACCACTGCTTTCTGGAGACTTGAAATGAGTCATTACTGATGAACTGCACTGAGAAACCAGTCAATGAAATTATCATGAAGCTAGGTTGTACTAAAGAGAAGACTCTACTTAAAGAGTACTTAGTCATAATATACGAAGGGAAATGGCATTGTATGTTATCACAAATTGCACAACTGGGAAAAGAAAGGGTTAAAAAGACCCAGCAGCTCCTCTCCTTAGTTTAAAAAAAAATAATAATTCTTTTCTGTTTTACTCAGTAGGGACGTTTGTGTTTAGGATTGCATGCAATGAATATGCATAATATTTAGCTTTATTCTTGTCATTGTTTACAGTGTATGCTGCCTCTGCATTGACAAACCATATTTCCCATTTGGGACAAAGCACAGGGGATACCAGAGAAAGAAAAGAGTCAGTCTGGGTTTACCATTGCATTGAGATTGGGAAATCCCATGACCCAATGCTTTTTTTTGCAGTCTCTTTGGGTCTTCTACCACGCAGCAAATTAAATTAAGCCAGGTAGAGAATTTGAAGGAAAATCCTCCGTTCCTCTGGCACAAAGCTCAAGTTGCTGGCTGGGTCTAGGGAATTTTGTGGGGACTGAAAGGGAACTTCCTTTGGAAGCTTTCCATCTACTTGTGTATCTGCATGTGTACAGATGGTGGGAGCTCTGGAGCTCTCTAAATATTCGCTGATTCACACATGCACTAAGACAGCTCTGCTGTGACTCGGCCCTTCTTAGGCTACAGCTGGAGAGGGGAATAATTCTCTTACACTGCCCTAAATGCCTACATTTCAGTAGGATGCAAGATATATATCTCCAGGTGAGCCCGGTGATTCAGGTGGGGGAAGAGGTGTTTGGCAGGGGGAAGACTTCTAAGGAACCTGTCATTGATGCAACTGTACTGCAAATGCAGGCTGGGGCAATACCATGCTGATCCAGCCACCATGGCACCTGCTTCAGAGCACTGGGGAGCTGACAAACCATACAGAGAGAGTCATCCTGTGCCCCAAACCCCCCCTGTAATCTAAGCAGATAAGATCGGCAGAGGTGGGAGTAAGTGAAGGAGCAATTTACTCCAAAGCCACATCACTGGTTGATGCAAAGGCAGAAAGACCTTGCAGAGTGGCCAAGAGAATCCTGCCTGCTAGATCACACAGTAGAAGCAGGCAGTAGCCACGTTTCCAACACAGTCTATGAGAAGTGTGTTATTGCACTTGTACCATTTAAGTAATAACATTTTGCCTACCCTTCAAGAAGCTGGGGAAATTGGAGCCAGGTATTTCTGATATGGATAATTAAACAATTAGACTAAAATTCTATTAGTTTTGATTTCAAAAATGCAGTTTTTTTCAAAGTTTTCAGAAGAGGCAATTGATATAGTTTGGCAATTATTGTTTGAGAGATGTGCGGTCTGAAGAAAGATGCCTTTCTACGGATGAGGTTGTGCTATAAGGTACCAGTGTTCCTTGCAGCTTGCTTATGCACTTACACATTTACTGTTTACACAAGTAGGATGTCTGCAACCAAAAGCAAATAATGAATTCGCAATTCCATCCCCGTTAAAAAATGCTATGTTTCTAATAGGTAAAATTTACTTGTTAAGAAACCCTCCATATCCTCTCCTGGAAGGGAAGATGACCTTGCAAAAGCACGTAGATACTTTACACAAAAGGGCTGAGTTTATATCTCTTTTCCTCACATAATTCAGTGGAAAAATACAAACTGCTGTAATGGGGGTTATAAACTACCATTGCTGAAATCTGACTTTAAAATTTGGTTTATTTAGAACGTAGAATACACATGAAACTTAATCAGCATCTCAAGTCACATTATGTACTCTCTGTCGACAGGAACTGAGCACATAAATTAGCTGAACTGGGAGCTAGTCCCAGATCCATCCCTGCTTGGCTACAGCACCTTTTGCTAGGAACTTCCAGCAGGGGAAGCTCTTAGCACATCAGTGTCTTCACACTTCTTTAGCAGAGAGCAAAGTTGAGTCAAGATGGAGCAGGGGGTGGCGTGGGGAGGGGGGCAAAGGAAGGGAAGGAAAAGCCAACAGTGCCCTAAGTAGTCATATTAGAAAATTAGAGAAAAAAAAAAATTATTGTGATCAGATGCCTTTGTACACCTTAGAAGTTTGAATCATGTATGGACGTGGTACGTAAGAGCAGGGAGACAGAGTATTTTTGTATGAAACTTTGTGGCTCACAATACTCCTTCTGTGAGGGAACCGTGTCCAGTTTGGGGCTGACAGGCAGTCTACGAGCTTTGTGCCGCCACACTAATCCCTTGTCTGTGGGTTACTGAAAAACTACTTGCATTTTTGTTCCCAGTTCACCTTGGTGAAAAAACTCAATTCCACATATGATAAATCCAGTGTCTGCAGAAAGGCAGTCACCTAATTGCACAGTGAAGCAGAAGAAAGCCTTGCAAATGGTATACAATTTTCAAAGTGTTCCAAGCCTTAGGCAAAAGCCTTTCAACTGTGTCTAAAACTGAATGATAAAATATGTTGTACAAATTATCTGTGAACAGGAAACATGTGGTAGTGGCAGGGGACTGAAATGTAACACTTGTAAAGAAATGGGAACTGCCAGTCATTTATACCCTTTTACTTTTCTCTCAGTCACAAGTTCCATCATATTTTTTTTCACCATCAGTTGATGTTCAAGTTTATAATAAGACATTTATCAGATCTCACTAGGCCAATTACAGCCTTGTAGCAAAAACAACAAAAAATAATACCCCATATGAAGCTAAAGGTTTAGTTTTATTCCTTTCTTCGTACTTTTATAGAGTTTCTGTTTTATCATTGTAAGGATGTATGTGGATGGAATTTTGAAAGAGCTTCAGTACTGCAGAAACGCCTGGGATGCCAGTCACCTGCACTTTAGACTAAAGTAATCATGAGTCGAGAAAACTTTCTCAAGTCCTGTCTATAAAACAGTATTAAAAAATGAAATAGGGAGTGCGAGAGGAAGAAAAGGGAAATGCACAATTACTGTTCAGCAGGAATAATAAAAAAAACCACCGCCAAAACACCTTCTATTCTGAAAGCTCATTTCTGCTTCCTTGCTCTTAAAGTTCCTGCAGTAATGGTGTATCTTATACCTTGTTTTTTAAAGATGTAATCTTTATCACCAATACCAACCACTGTGCACTGTGGTCCTCATTGATGGAATTTTTTATAGTTTACCTCCAGAAGAACACTTCAAGGGTGAGGGGGAGACAAAAACTTTTACTTTTTTGCTTCACCTTGCACAACAAAAAGGGAACAATGTTACCAAGTGTCAAGAAATTTTTTAGCATAAGTGAAACATGAGATTTAAATGTAGAGCTTAAAAATGCCACCTGCAAGCAGTTGGAAAAAAACAGACAAAACCACAAAACAACAACAGGATTTTTATCCATCACATTTTTTAGATAACTGGATATATTTAGGCCTTAGTTCTTCAAAACATTAAAATACATAAATATATAGAAAAGTGTGTGGCAGTCCATCCACAAAGCAAAGTTTTTAGTTAACTAGCTGAACGACACTCTAACCTTCATTTAAGACTGTATTACTTCTCTATGTACTGCTGTTCTAATTAGACCGCATTAGGTGTCCTTGGTTTACTGTAGGGCCAGAACCGTTCATGTCTGTGGTGATAACATGGCTGGTGTAATTTGGTGAACTGGTGAACATGCAACATTAGTGTCTGTCAAATCGATTTCCTGCTGATATTTCCCCTTATGCATACAACACAGACAAGTACTTGAGAAAATAATTAAAATTTTGATCATATCTGAGATAAAAAGTCTTGCTTTCAAGTTTTGCTAAGAGAATCTTTCAGAGGCAAAAGAATTAAAGGTTTTGCATTATTCTGAGAGACTAATGAAGAGGTTGTGTGATTTAAAGGTTAGCTCATTGGACTGGGACTCATTAACATAACCAGGCAAACAATAAGGTAGGGTTTTTTGATTCAGTGATCAAACCCAAGCATTTGGAAAAATCTCAAGCAGATCTTTAAGAACACTTCTGTCATTAAAAGAAAACCAAAGCAAAATAAAAAAAAATGTGTGCCTTCCTTCAAGCCATTATTTTATTTTTTTTTTACATTTGGGTAATTTTTCGTGGAAGGATGGAAATGGAAAACAGTATTTTAAATTGAAAAGGCTAAAAACTGTATTCACAACTATTTTATCACTTTTCAAAGGAAGTTTGAAAGTACTTCAAAAATATCACAATAAAATCTTTGTAAACAATTTTAATGTTTCCCCTCCCTTCCCATTTTGTGGCCACAAATTTTTACTGCTGAGAATTTGCAACTGGTTTTGCTCCCTGTAGCTGTGCCTGTACTGCAAACCAGTAAAAACTTTTCAGCCAGGATCCAGGCTGGGATCTGCTAGAGACCACAGTAGCTGCTTCCCACGTTGCATGTCTGGATTTGTTTTGCATGAAAACCAGGAAAGCATGAAGCAGTGATGGTGTCTGTCTGGCTCTTGCTCTGAATTAGACCCAAATGGATCCGGGAAGTATTCCCGACTTCCCCATTATCAACACAAGCTTTGAAATATTGGGATTTTTGTTTACTGGCTTTATTATTCATCTTAAAAAACCTACATGTTAAGTTCTGAAATAAAGGTCTAATTCTATTATTTGATAGCTACATGCCTTCTGGTCAGTCTGTATATGTATGGGCTTTATTTTGCCTGTCTGCACAGTGGGAATAATAATAAATGACTGCTTCCTTTGAACAGAGCTTTGAAATCTTTAGAAGAAAAAGGCCATATAACTATACTTGACTGTTCCGAATTACTTGTGTTTTTTCTCTTTCTCCTGCTAATTCCCATTTAACTTCAGCTTTTTTACAAGAACAGAGAAAAATCTTTGCTTCTGAAAACTTTCAGTTCTACCTACTTCTTCCCTAGACCTAAGTTCCTAAATATATGGAAGAAAAATTCATTGAAGGCTAGTAGACATAAAGCTATCACCTTTAGCTTAGGAAATGCTTGAGCCATAGAGTGCTGCAATCTAGCAGAATGTTTGGACTCCTGTTGTGATGCTCGTCCTTTCTGGCACTCTTCCCTTAGCATCTGATATTGCCTGCTTCTTTTCTTTTTGATAGTGTATTACTCTGCCACATCAGAGGCTGGAAAATCATGTAAATATCTGGAGTCAAATCTCACTGCCACCTACTCAAACAGCTGACCCCTTTCCATCCAAGGATGCCCTTTCCTTAGTCCCAGACTCAGCCACTCTGGCAAAGAAGCAGCATTACCAGAAGATGCTGGAATTGGGCCTCATGTTGGTGTTTTCCTGGAGTGGTAGACCTCTGAAAGATGCTTCAGGCTCCAGGTACCAGTTCATACACATGGTGATGCACTACTGCTGTAGTTGCCCAGTGAACTCACTGGCTTCCCCTTGCAATTCCAAAACTACTTGTCCATCATTCTTTGCAGGATTTTCTGCACATTCATCACAATGAACTGCACCTTCACCTGCCCACAATGAGCCCAGGGTCCAGCTTTAAAACCACATTAGAAGCTCAGGAACTGAAATACAAATTTGTTTTCCTTCTGGAAGATTGTTGCCTGATTCTGGAGACATGGTATTGGACTTGTTGGTTCTTGCCTCTGCTACTGTATGGATGTTCTTAGACTCCTTGCATCAGGTTTCAAAGTTATTGGTGGGTCCTTGCGAATGGAGACAGAGAAAGCAGAACATGCTTCAGTTAAGTAGTTTTTATATCTAACTTTATCCCTCAACACACGCAAGCACGTGAAACCACAGGTGCCCCAGTCATGTTATTTCTTTGCAGGCCACCTTCACTTTAAAACTCATCTCCTAATGCTCCTACCTAATAATCTCAAAGTAATGACATCCCCAGGTACCAGACTGTTCTCTCTTTCTCCTGAGGAAGTGTGATTGCTTTCAAGGGGAAAACCAGCTCTGTGTCATACAGGGATAAGCAGCAGAAAAACTGCATACACGGTGAAATTGGGGGTGATTGGTTGTTAAAGTCATTTGAGAGGCCAAAAACATCTTGCTTGGCTTCAGGTTGCCTCTACAGAAGAGTGCAGTTGGCCTCTTTCTACTATATCTACCAACCCCATTAGGATGTTTTTAGTACCCTGGCTACTTTTTTTTTTATTATTCTTTGGACTCTTATGTTTTGGAATACAATATTTTAATAATGATTGTCTATTTGTGTGTTTGGGTTTTGATGAACTCTCAAACTGTGGCACATGGACAAGTGGTTGTCTACAAATCACTTTTTGGTTATTATAATGGGCCAGTGGGCTGTATGATGTTGTCCCTTGACCTTGTTCCAGATGACAAGTGTCACTAAAAACCCTCTAAAACTCTAACTACTAGCCTAATAATGCAATTGCTACACTTGCTAGTGAGATGCTACATGATCACAAATGGGAAAGGAGCTGGTTCATGAGTCAGCGTCTCTAATAAGGTGTGTCATCATGATGACAAATCCCTGCATGGGGTGTCATGTGTCTAGTGAAGTGAAAAGTATTACGAATCTATTTTCTGCAGTCTGCAGGTGTAAGGAATATGCTCCTACCTTGGAACTACTGAAGATGGACTAACATAAAGTTACCACAGGAAAAAAAAAGTTGTTGTAAAAGGTAGCCACTTTGAGTGGGATTCTCTGAATAGACAGATAAATTCTGCCTCATACAGACTCTGCTGAAGGAAAATAGAGGAAAGTATGTGTGTTGCTGGAAGGGTACATCACTATAAAACAAAGACAGACTTTTCATAAGGATATGCCATTGCTCAAAAAGAAGTTCCATGGACCCTGGCACCTGTTGTATATTTCAGGATATTGTAATGAACAGCCTACACTGCCATCAGGTAGTTCAACAGAGGTGTTTTTTTGGGAGGGTGACAAATTATCACCTTTCACATGTACCACATATACCTGAAATTTTGACCCAAAATATCTCAGGAACCTGAAAGAGTGTTGTTGCTTTAAAGGTAAAAGCACACTTCCAAAGCACAAGCAAAGTCACTTAACAGCTGAATTAACAGGCCAAAGTATTGTTAATTCTCTGTCTGAGAGGGGAGCTAAATTCAGACCCAGTGAGGCAGACGTCTCATGCTGTGGATGCTATTTACTTTTCCTGGGTTCTTCTTGCAGTGCCTGGAATATCCTACAGTAACTTTAAGCAGCCTGTGTTGGCTGGTATACACATTATAGCAGCAAAAAGGGTCTCGCTTCAAGCTCAATAGGAGGCTGAAACATTACAGGCCTTTGAGAGGGAAGGAGGCCTAAGAAATGGGATAAGAATACTGCTGCATAACCAGGAACCCCCACGTGAATAAGATTAACTAATGTTTTCCCCAACTTCTACCAAGTGGCTTTGCTAAATGACTAAATACATAATGCCATTTGATGCAAGCTAAATTCTGTGCTGTTTTTCAAATCCCAGTTGAAAGAATGCTACTCCTGAGAATGCTACATGGCACAGTGGGCCAACATGTTTTTACAATAATGATAGTTTACATTTTTATTAATAATTTAATTCTGAAGTATCCAAAAATGCTTCATAAAAACCATACATAGAGTGTGGCACATGTGCTATCAATGGAAGCAAGGCAGGGCAAGGATGGAAAACTTCATGAATGTTTACATAGGTGAGATGGGTGTCAGTTCTTTTACAATTGAATACAAAACAGTCCAGTGGAAGAGAGCAAACTAAACCAAATCTATCCACTAGGAAAGGAGGACCTTTCTTTAAAATTGCTGCTTTGGGATTGGGAGCTGGTGGTTTTAAAGGAATATATAATCAGGCTTGAAACAGAGACTTATGAGATAATTTTTACTTCAATTTTCTTACAAGAACAGCTAAATTCTCAATCGTTTTGCTCTGCCATGTTGTATTGAAGGGAGAATAGAACAGGTGTTAGGGGATGTTTTTAGCCTTGGATGAAACACTGGAGAACAGACACATGCTTAGCTGCTGCTGTTTTAAAGCTCAGCCTCCAGCTTCTTGCTGAACCCATAGAGGATGCAGTGAGTGGATATAAAAAATAGATGTTCATACTACGTTGCAACTTCAGCAGGAAAAGACCCTATTTCTGTACCTTCTGCATCATTCCTGTAATTCCCCACAAGCACCCAGGATATTTACATGCTGTTTTGCTCTTTATCTACCACATGAGTGACCCAGGATGCCTGCCTGGTGCTCTCTTCCCATGTAAGTGACCTGGGATCCCCCTGCTCTTACACACACACACAGAGTCCTCCTTAAGTGAGTTCCTCTTTACTCACACAAAATCTCATTGATGTCAGAACTCACGTAAGAACCAAATATAAAATGCTAACAAGATAATACCTTCATAAGTATCAAAGTCTTTAACATCCTGAAGGAATTGAAGATTAGTGTAGTACCTTGTAGATTCCTTCAGCCAGCTGCACACCAGAAAAAGAGAAGACAGTGCTGCTCAAGATGTAGGATTCATCTAGCTTGACCTAGACCTGCTCCCAGCACTTGACCCCAAAGCTTTAGAGTTCCAAAAGCAAAGCTGTCCTGCCAGGGATTTCCGAGGGACAAAATGCAAAAAGTAACAGAGACCAGAACTTTGTCCGGCTGACACTGATGCCTGTGTTGAAACCCAAGCTGCAATCTTGCATTGCACCTATAACTGATGGCACAACGCACTCACACTTCCACTCAAAACCACTATTTCTCACTCACCTATGTTTTAAATTCAGGTTATGCAGTGCAGAGGATGGAGCCAGCCTGCTGTGCTCTGCCCCAGCAGTGGCTGCATGCCAGTTCCCCATGAGCAACCCTCCTATCTGCATCACTGTTATAACTGGTGCTATTCTATCACGATGCTTTCCCTCATTTCTGCTGAGAAGGTTTATCAGAGGTCCCTTCAGACTAAATCACTCTTCTGTAACTTCATGAAGTTTAAAAAATATAATTTAAACCTAGAATCATATTTCTGTCTCCATCTTCTGCAAAGAAGCTGTCAATTAGAGACACCAGGTGGGAAAAAGATCACTGAAACCAAAATTAAATCAAAACATAGATTTTTCTGCCTGCTGAGGAGTTGGCGAGCATGTTTGCTATTCTTTAGTTGGCATAACCAATTTAGTGTGAGGGACAACTATTGCACTCTTAGAAGGTGAGAAAGTTTATATGTTGTATTGCCATACAGTGCTATCCCAGAGAACCAAAGTGATGGTCTGCGGGAAATGAAGAGTACCAACAGTTCTCCAGTTTGCTGAACAGGGTGGTTTGATGCCTGAGACAGCTACCAGGAGGCTCTGGTTCTGTCCCCAGGGGAGATGTGACTTATACTGTAAGCAGGTAAAACCAGTTCTCTTTGGTTTTCTGTTTTGCTTTCAAGGTTCTGTTTACCAGCAGCATTAGTTACACTGGGACACCCCCCCACACACACACACCACCCCCACTCCCAGTTTTGGTACCTGTCACAGCTTCCTCTGGGACAATTTGCAGCAGTGTTGAAATAGTGTCTTAAAAACACACGTACACACAAATGTATGCAAAATCTAGCACAATGTATTTGTTTCAGGTTTCCTAGCTGATAAGGATAAAATCACAAATGGTCCAGAACTATGGGCCTTAGTAATACTTTTGTAAAACTTTTCAGACTCTCTTCCCAACTCCTCTCTCCTGACAGGGAGAAGAAATGTGCTCTGATCACCTCTATCTTCTTCCCTGGCTCTGTCTGCTGTCTTTTTCTCCTGTGTGTTGACTAAGACTTGGTAAAGATCCAGTGTGCTCAGTCTAATTCACCCACCTAAACTACTTCTCTAGAAAGTCTAATCCCCTTTCTTATAGTCTGTAGCTTTTGGAAAAGTAAATAAACTATTCTAGTCTAGATAGAGCCTCATTCCTTGCCCAACCATTATTATCTTAACTTCATCGTTACTTGTAATTTTCTATTTTACAGCTTCCTTTGAATATCACTACAAAGGTAGGAAGACTGATGTCATTTACATAAATGAAGTAAAGTAGTATTATTCAGATGCATGCAAGATATAGGTAATATTTATATAAAAATAATGCAAATGTTTCCTAGATGTTGTCAATATGTTTACTACAAAGTTAAATTTACTTTTCCTGGAAAAGAGCTGTGCTGGGCCTTAAAAGCCATGAATGAAGCTTTGTCTGTAGAAGAGAACAGAACAGGGTGGGTAGACAGCCAGGTAGCCAGACAGACTGACTAAACTAAGTTATCCAAGCAGTATAGATAAAACATTTTTATAGATAAAACAGCATGAACACGCAGAAGAGCAGAGGCAAGGCTCTACATTTTTAGGCTCTAAATTATTAGACTTAAATTGAAGGATAAATCAGCTCTTGAAGGGGAAGAAGAAGCCATCAGGGTACAAAGTCTTGAATCAAGCAGTAAGTCACCAGGACCAACAGCTATCAGTTACAGACAAGATGTGAAAGCGCTGGCTCACGTAAACCTTGAAGAAGAGAGATTTCCTGATACCCTTTATGGAATGTATTCACTCTTAAGGAAGAATAAAATTTTGGAGGCCTTTCTTGTACTGTGAGAGAGAGGAATAACTACACTTAACACTGTTAATGATGCACTGTTGTCAGAATCAGAAGAACCCTAAATATACCATATTCAGTGGGCTCCAGTGGCAAAATGAGTATTTCACTGTTACATGAACAATAAGGGGTCTATTAAGCAGTTACACCTGTGAATATCTTTAAGTATTTGAATAGTTCCACTTGCTATATTGGAATGAATCATGTGAGTGATGTTACCCACAGGTACATTTAAAAGTATTGATCCTAAGGGCATGTCATGAATTATTCCACTAATTCATAAACTGATCATTAGGAAATAAGCTGCTTGCAGAGATTCAAGTATAAAGTTTTTAAAACAACTTATGAGTGAACCTAAAAGCAAGCCATTCTTTAACTTTAAATCCACATATTATTTGTTTTTAAGAAACAAACAAACAAACAACAAAAACAAAACCAACAAAATATACTGATTACCCATTAGGCTTCCCCTTCCCTTCCTTTATTTACTGGAAAAAGCTTGCAAGTCCTGTGGAGCACCTCAAGATTGATGATCTAACCCCAGAAAAGCTATGACTAGACTTGCAGCTCTTTGCTAAGCAAAATGGAGAGGCCTGCCACGACATACATTATTTAGTATGGATGAAATGTGCTGGACATTACTTAGACTGATCTAGCGTTCATCCAGAGCCACAACGTTGGAGAAGTAGTAATCATGATCATTGGTGCATGGAGAACTCGTTTATCACTACAGAACCACAAAAGAAAGAGCCCATTTGAATCTTATTTTCAAGTGTGCTTTGAAGCGCTAAGGTTAACAAATCCTTTAGTCACATACTGTACAGCCCTAATCGAAGCTTTTTCTACTTGGTCCTGCAGAGTGTGTCTTTTTGAATGAACCCCCTACAGAAATAAAAGGAATAGTCTAACTTTGAAACTGCACTTCTGTTTGAAACTGGTCTACCTGCTTTGTGACGAGTAGTCCGATGATGACCGCAAATGACAGATTAATTTTACTGTTTGTTCAACATGTGAGTTTGACAGCTTTTTCTATATAGGTGGTGTCACCATCTTCCCTGATGGTGTATGTCTTGTTCAGCAACCACGAAGAGCAAATTTATTAGAAATAATCAGCAACTCAGGAGCACACTGACAGAAAGACAACAGGGAAGGCATAGACCTACCTGCAAAAAATTTATGTTATTTTTCACACAATCTTTTATTAAAATCAAATTCAAACCTCAAAAGATTTTTCACATTAAATTTTTAAAACAATGTTCAATTGAACCTTTTTCATAAGCTTTGTCTCAGCCAGGGCAGAAGGAGCTTTGCAAGAACCCTGTAATAAAACTTTCGTATTTAAATTCCCTCCTCAGTTCATTGAGATCAAGAGGCCTGACTAACATCTGAATGTTTGGAATTGAAGTCACAGCAAACCTTTCACTTGCCTTCCAGACTTCATTCCACTTTTAGTACTAAAAAGTTATTTGACCTCAATGATTTATTTGCTTCCCCTCTTCTCCTGTAACTAAGGATATTTAGCAAAACAGATATCTAGGGGGGTGGGAGCCGGGGGGGGGGGGGGGGCGGGTAGAAGAAAAAAAAGAAGACTCTTAACTATGCATTGGTCTAATTTTACACATAATTGAAATTACTGGCCAAGAGTGTCAGCAGTCCTTGCTTGGCACTATGATACATAACTCATGCTTGAAGATAACCTCACTCTGATTTTATATCAAATAAAATTTTACTTGATTAACCATCCAGAGATACAGTGCCATGGCCTCCCTTTCCTTTTCTTTCATTCTTGTCATTCCTTTCTCCTACTTCACCATTCTCTTTTTTTTTTTTACCTTTCTCTTTTCTACTTCATTACTATTTTCCTTCCTTTTAAAGATGGTCTGTCAGTATTTCATATTTTTCATGTTATTCAGTATTGACGAAATAGGCATCTTTGAACTATTTATATATCCAGTTGGCGGGTAGGTCAGATGAAAAGAGCTTAGTATTTAGCAGGAAATGCTCAAGTCTCTGGGTGCAATTCTGTCAAGATGAGTGTGCATGTGTGTGTTCAGCAGCTTTTGGTCAGACTTCCCGTGTGTGAGACGATGTGGTGCCAGCCAAGCTAACAGCCTCTACAGAAACACTCGAGTTGAGGGATGACTTATGTACTGATTTTATGATCATGTCTGTGTTATCTGGGAAACCCCAAAACACACTTCCATTACAGCTCTGCAGATCCCATGCTTCAGTTTCATGGAAAACAGGTTGTAAGAGAATTTGCACTCTGAAATGGTGCCACTTTACAAGTGGTAATCTAATTAATGTTAATTGTGAGTGTTTGGGCTGTGCTCTGAAAACACAAAAAATTATATAGATGCTAAGTATCATTAAGTACTTTTGGAAGCATTTGTCCTTTCTGGGATTGTCTCTGACAGTTAATTTCTTGGGGCACATTTTCAACAAGCACCTTTTAGGACAGCTTGCTCAAAGTATAAACTGATTCTAAGCTTCAGAGATGAAAAATCCTGTAAAGAAACTTATACTGAAAAGGAGTTTTTTGTTTCTAGGAGAGGAAAACAGCATGCCTAGCCAGGTCCTGAGCACAGCCGTAATGTCAGCATCTCTGAATAAACAAATGTAAAAAGAAACACTGTGTGAATTTTGATTCTACTTTCTTTTCAAGTCAGCAATATCCTCTGACAAAAAGGGTGTCACCAACTTGCATTTCAGGGTTGAACAACCATAATAACACTTAAAGCTGGAAGAGATCATTTAGTCTTATCTTTTACATATTACACTCCATTAAATCTCACAGTTGTAGCTGTCCTTTCACTGAGTCCCACAGCTTGCATTTCATGAAGTCATGCCTCCAGAAGGGAACGGGTGATACCAGGGTACTCCCAGCGCCCACAGCCCTGCAGTGTCAGATGATTAAATGCATTATGCTTGTGCATTACTACCAAAGGTGGGGATAAACTCTGGACTCTAGACAACTAAACGCTGTTGTTTCCATGTGAGCTAAGTACAAAAGTTTCCACAACAATGTGGATTTAGTCCATACAGTTGAAGGTGTCTAGGGAGCTATTCAGTTCACTATAAAGGAAACATCTACCCACATTTGGTCGGCTCAGCTACATCCTGGCCTTCCTGACCTGTCTGGGTTGGTTCTCTATTAAGTGTAGTGGAAACTACCAGCTTACATGTAGACACATATATTTAAAATCGTAAACCCCCTAACAATCTGAAAACAGTTCCCTGGGAATTCCATCTTCTGTGCTGCAGAGAGTAATAAAAACCCTTAAGACCTCCACAAATACACATTTGTAGAGAAATTCTTCACACCAAGTCTAGCAATCCTAGCAAACCTAAGCATGGGAATGTATCTGGTCAATTGATTAGTCCTTCCAGACTTTTGGAGATGACTATTCATGCCTATCAGCATGAGATTTCATTGTAGTTTATGTCCTAATATGAAGTTGAAAATGTCCTGATGACAATGCAAAGCTTCCTGATCTTCTGTAAAGAAAGAGAATGAAAAAAGAATTTCACAGGTATCTGTTCACAGGTACCAAAGGTGAGAGGGTAAAAACACAGCCATGTCATCAGAAAGCCCAGGCAGCTCTTCTTGTGGAAACATTATAGAACACTAGCATTTTGAAGGTTCTAATTTGAAAGATTCCAGGCAGTGGCAACTCTATTTACACATACTAAGCCATTCCAGTGTTTAATTAGCTTCTCCACTAGGATACTGAGTCTTATTTCAAGGCTGAAGCTAATATAATCTTCCTGCTAATATATCTTTTAATATCTCAGTTAGATTGAACCCCCCCTCACATGCCCCAATATTGCTTCTGTCTTTCTATAGACAGTGTTCAAATTCTTTCTTATCTGCCTCTTTGATAAATTGAGTAGATTGAGCTGCTTGACTTCTTGTTGTAAGAGATGTTTTTCAACTTCTATCTCTGTAAAGGAATCAGCCTTTTTTTTTCCTTTTACTTCATAATTTTGCTTAATTTTCCCTTTTTCATATAATCAAATATGTATTTAACCTTTTTTGCAAAGAATTGCAATACACGTGTTAGTGACATTTTCAGGATCTGGGTATTGGCAGCTGGTTTTGCTAGCACTTGTGTTTTTATATGCCTGTGATATTTATTGAATTTACTTGTGCATATGATAATGCATAGTGCGAAATAATACATGATGAATTGCTGCCATGGCTTTCACATCTATATTTTCATTGTGTAATAAAGCACACATACCACATGTCTAAGAGTCTGGTAAGCTCATTGTATAACTGTGTATTGCTGCAGTCTATGTATGGAGTTTCTAGTACCATGTGAAATGCAAAATACTCAGTCATTATTTTCTACTGAAGAATGATTTCCATGTTTATTTTAAAGGACTTGAAATCACAAAGAAAAATCAGCAAGTAGACCACTTTGTATATTTAAAAATCTATGTTTGTGTTTTCAGCAGCAGCAGCCAAGATCCTGGAGATGTTTCAAATGATCCAGGTGAGTAGAAAACTAATTCAAGATGAGATTATTTTTGTAAACATTTTGTAAACATTTGGTAACATTTATTTCCTGTCAAAGAAGACCACTAATATCTGTGTATCCTCACATAAAGTATCTATTGGTTTCAACTTCTGTTAATTAATTTTTTTCATTATTTCTCAATTATACAAATGATTGAGTACTTTAGACATTTGGGAAGCTTCAGAGATGTGTCACTAACAATTTATATATGAATTTCATTAATTCAGTGAACTGAGTCCAAATAGGATAATCTGACTTTTAAGATCTCTGAAATAAATATCTGGATCCATTTTCAGCAGGCTTTTGGTAGTAATACAAAATTATTGGTCTGGCCATTCTGTAGAATAACTAGATTACAAGGGTATTTCCTTGTAATTTTGCATCTAGGTAGAAAAAGTGTAAGGGACAGTCAAACAGAAAGAAAAGCATAGTGAACAACTGAGCAGTAATTCATCCATGAAGTTATTAACTGACTATATGATATAAACAGAACTATATGATATAAACTATATGATATAAACTATATATGATATAAACTATATATGATATAAACTGTATGATATAAACTATATGATATGAACTATATAAATATGATATAAACTATATGATATAAAGCAGAAGACAAATTAGAGTAATATCTCTTTCACACTTCAAACGACTAAAAGCTCTTCCATGTAGACAATAGGCTATTAACTCAGAACTGAAAGGCAAGAAGAACTAGACTTTGTCTGTTGATTTTCTTCACAGTCAAGAAATTATGAAAGCTTCATTCTCAACCAGATTGAAAATCAGTCTGGATTTGTTAACATTAGGAGGAATCATCTGTAATATACATGAAAAAAGAGACCAGTACTCTAGTAATGATCCCAGAAATTCCCATCCAGTTCTTATTTGCTCTTGCCAAAAGATCTAAGGTTGACATGGACAAGAGCAAGGCAGCTCACTCTAAACCCTCTATAAAACTCAGTGGATATAGGTGATATTCCATAACAGTGAAATGGCTACTTGTTAATGTAGTGCAGACAATGCATATATGTGTCTGTGAATGATAACTCCAAAGCAAGTATGGCAAGTCTAAGAGTTGTTAGGACACCTGTGTTCCAGGATAGCAGCAAAGATACTATCACAATTACTAATAAAAAGAATTTTAAATTAAGCCTCAACTACCAGGCTTGTTATACAGTTGTTATTTCTAGTGGTGAATATTTAAAGCTAATGGTGGAAGCAAACATATTTTTTTTTTCCTTTGATTTTACTTATAAAGAACAGGAGAGTGCTCATTAGGACAATATGGAAAAAGAAAATAACTTGATAAAATGCCCAGGGACACAGAGAAATACAATGTATAAAATCACTCACATGAAGAGGATATTTTATTGTTGTCATTTTCCTAAGGAAAAAGGAAAAGCACTTAAAAATATGTATACAAGATTAGAAATACACATGAAATTCATAAGGAGGGTAAATTGTTCTGTTGTGCTATAGAATTTAATCTCTGCTTCAAAGATGGCATGCCTTGGGATAAGTTAAACCCAGAGCTCTGGCTAGTATAAATGACACCATTGCAGAAGCATCAGCCCTCAAGTCCCCTCATAGAGGACAGCGCCGAGTACATCAGAATATTGCATGGGCAGAAAAATATAATATTGTTGAGCCCGTGCAACTAAGAACAAGACTAACTACAGCTTCATTGTATAAAACAATCACAAGGGATGGATTAAAAAAAAAAATCTGGCCTTTTATCAACAGAGATCATATTTAAAAAAACTGTTTCAGTGCAATAAACATAGTTCTTGTCTCCAGCTTCTCAGTAATTAACTAGCTAAAAGGAAAACGATCTTTTAAGGCAGAAATTTTTGGAGGTTTAAAAAAAAATATTCCAGGCAAAGTGTGCCAGCTGAGGTTGAACACTTGATGGGGCCTGGTGAGATCAAAGAACTGGAAAGAAAAAACTGTGTTGGATACATAGGAATGAGCTCCAATTATAAGCTAGACAGTCCTTAAGCTTAACACAGCTTAAGCACGGCTGGAGATGGCATTGAGGCTCCTTACCTTAGGAGAAACACCAGCAAGATGGCTTGAACCAGAGGCGCAGTCTCTTCAGGTTCAGCTCCGTAGTCCTGACAACATGCAGCATGTCAGGAGGAAGCCTGTGGAAGTGCCACAAAGACCTTAACCAATGTCATGCTGCTGCTGGTGCATGTTTCTGGTATAAATCTGCTTCTACCAACTCTTGTCTGAAGGCCTCAACCGGCCTGCAGTTACCTACATCTGGTTCCTCAATTTGTTTTCAAAACACAGTCACACTATGCACAATTATACCCCTACATCACAAGGGAAATGGAAGTTAAAGTTATGAAATCTGAGCCCTTGGAAACGAGTTTCTGGGGTGAATCCTCAAATTCTCTTGAGAGGTCTTGCAGTCAACTCCAACATCCATAAACACCCAAAACCTGAAGGCGCCATTTCAAATTCTCTCTAGCTAGCGCAGATGCGGCTGAAAATGGCAGCCCCAATCTTCACAGCCTCCTTTGTTTTAGATTCTTGTTCCCTAAAGCTGTAGAAAACTAACTCCAAAATAAGACTGGATGATCCAGCCCATTTTCATTTTCACTGTACGGAAGATAGAGGAAATGCCTGGCCCAAAGAGATGACGGTTAGAAGAGCAGGACAGGTGATTCTGGCAGTAGCCAAAGTTAGATCAAATTAAATACAGTGCAATACTGCAGCCTGACTGTTCACATCCTTCCTTAAAAAATGAGCAATAATGCAAGCTCATTTGTACACACATCAAGGATGAAACCATCTTTAGCAAAATAGCAACAAGTAGCTAGTACCTGAAGTGACAATGAAGGATTTGTGCTGTCTAATACAAGCAAATGGCTAGAAGCAAACACCAGTTGTGAATAAATTGCCTCATTTTATTTTATTTTTTTCCCCTGTGTGTAGTAAGAGAAGCTTCATCTCTTGTCTAAAGGAGAGAATTTCCAAGTGCTGCCTTCTTAGCAGTTGCATTCTCACTGGTGTCCTAGTCAGTGAAATTATGTGAATCGTCAGGTCTTGTCATGTTGAACCTGGCTTTGTCATGAGGCAGTTGGCTGAAGTGTCACATTTGTACTTTGGTGTTCAGACACTTTTGTTTATC
This sequence comes from Falco rusticolus, assembly GCF_015220075.1. Classification (NCBI taxonomy): domain Eukaryota; kingdom Metazoa; phylum Chordata; class Aves; order Falconiformes; family Falconidae; genus Falco; species Falco rusticolus. The sequence goes on along the minus strand of NC_051188.1, from coordinate 68,322,733 downwards.
AGAACCCGTTCAATCACCTGTGGGAATCTTCGTGTCAATATCCATTAGAGCTGGGAAGAGGTGTGAGGCTAATTCCATGTTTGTGTTTCAGGGTAATAACATATATCTCAATATGGTAAATAATAATGCCCATGGGCTCAAAGGATCTCTGGTGTTTCTGTTGCCCTATTGCTCTTCACCAGCAGAAATACCAAAGCCCTCACTAGAAGTTAAGGTTACTTTAAAGAAAAAATAATTTAAAAATGTTTCTAATACAGATTAAAATACACAGGGCCTCAAAATAAAACTGGTCTAGCTGAAAATGATAAAGAACGTTGTGCTGAATGTTGCAAAATTATTTTTTTCTTCTAGAAAAGCAATTACCTTTGGATGCTGGCTGACATTAGACCACCTGATTATATTCCATTTTGTAAAATGTGAGGAATTTACATATTTGGAAGGTTGCACATAGAACTCAATATTGTGTAATCTTGAAATGTTAACTTTTTCAAGCCATGTTGTCACTCTGTATGGAAGGGTAGGTGATATTTCTGCTCCAGTAACCTTCTCAAGACTCAGCAAATAGACTCGGCAGGGGTTAACCTGCAGGATGTCCATAACTGAGCAGAATTTCTCCTCATCTGTAGTGATAAAAAATCAGCAGAATTTTCCTCTTTTCATATGTAAGGGAGAGTGTGAAGCCTTTAAAAAATGCATAAGGACAGAAGAAGCTGAAGTGCAATAGACTTTGTTATAATTTGTCCTCCCATGCTGGATGAATATAGTGCTGACTGACTGGCAGATATTTTAAGATCCACTTCTTCCATATTTATTTTTCTTTTGATTGGAAGAAATTGTGCATGGTCTTCCTTGGTTTACAGCGTCTGATTTCTATCTGCTTAGGAACTCTGGATCAGAGAACAACTTCTTTTTAGTAAGGGCTGTAGGGATACCTCACTTGTAAGCAGACTAACAGTAACCTGTATTCTAAAGTTGTCTTATAAGCACATTTTAAGTCCTTTTTTTTTTTTTTTTTTCTAAATTTTCTCTTAGCTCAAATTTTCTAGCTTAAAATCATAGGTGACATATAACTGTGTGTACATACACTGATGGAAAACTTACGCTGCTTATGAAGAAACTCTTAATTCTTGACTTTGAAGTTGAATAGGAAACTCCAATATGGACTTCTGGCAAGAACGTGCATTTCTAAGTAGTCATCCTTATCCCAGTTAGCTGTAATCAAGTCTACTATGAAGCTTTGCCTATGCTCTTCTATTAGATTATCATCATATTTACTGCTTCTGGTATGGCTGCATTCTAGATTGGGACTCAGTTACTACAAATACAGAGACAGTCACACCATAATTCCTATTCTCCAAATACACTTGTTTAGACTTAAACTATCACATAGTGGCAGTGCATAGATTCACTAATGTATTCACAAATTTCTTGCTTCTCTGTAATTTCTGTTCGCTAATCTCAAAAGTCTCATAAAGGTTTATGAGCCCGAAAACTTACTCCAGGTGTGGATTATTTGCTAGTTAGCACCTTTCACTTGCTTTTCTAAAAATTTAGTCTACCAACAAGAACAAAGAAACCATGGTATTTGCTTTTGATGACCAGACATACTTTATAATTGTCTGAAGAAATTGGTTTATGAACCAGTGTTTTTCTAGGTCACAAAAGCTTTGTCCAAGTATTTGTTGAATACTCATGAGTAACGAATATATTTGCAGAATTCAGGATTGCCTCTTGAATGATTTGTAAGCAAAATTTTTTTTTTAAAAAAAACAAAAACAAAACAACGGTTTAATTCACAATGAATATTATTTGCAATGAATAATTCAACTGGTACTAATTATTTAGCACCTGTAGAGGAAAGAGAGGGAAATAGATATGCTAATATGATATTGCCTCTTTTCTGCCTAACTATTAGGTATTGATGTAGACAAGGGCAAATGTCTGTCACACAGCACACTTGCTGGCAGATGTGTTATCAGCAAGGGAAGAGGATTTAATTTGCCAAAATTATTCAGCTATCTGTCTATCTAGATATCTATACAGAAAGACTTACATACAGGTAGCTATTGTCCCTATATATTTAATAAATACATTGAACATGAACTTTTTGGCATTGCTCGACAACTCCAAAATACATATGTTGACTGTGGCATGCAGGACACAAATATATAAAATCCATGTACAAACATATCTTGTGTACATGCTAGCACGAGATTAAAGGCCACAGTACAATAAGCAATTTTTACGTATGTAACTTAGGTAGATGCACAATATGAATCATTTGCTTGAGTCACAATGTTGTAAGTATCCAGTGTGTGTTCACATGTAAAACTATTATCCTTCCTTTATTTTGAGTACTGCTTTTTTTAGTTGAATTAATATGAAAGACAAAGATCCCAGTAATATTATGAAATAATAAGTAACATTTTTAACATTTATGTTCTTTTACATTGCCTTTATACAACATGTGTGTAATTACATGATAGTCTATATGCTACCTTAGAGACCTTAGTCTCTTCTTGGTATAATACTGTATTTTGTAGAACGAGATAAAGTGTCAATGGGTTATTTGAAGATCGCTAATTGTGCTGTGGTAGACAGTGCATGGACCGCATGCTCTTCTTATTATTTTTGACATAGGTATGGATTGTTCCCTGATGGTTCTCAACATTTTGCATTCACACAGACTTGTGTCATGCATTATCACCAGCAACACCCAAAGAGTAGTATGTTTTTATTCTTTTTTATTAATAAAATAATTATTATTTGTTCATTTTACTCTAAAATAAGAGTTCTGCCCTCAGTACCCTGTTTTGAGAAGTTCCATGTAGAGAGAAGTCTAGCTTACATACAAAACGAGACTTGCCCCTTCACGTTGCAGTAAATATGTAATTTACATAGTAAGGAGGAGCACAGATCTTTGTTCTGAACATCTCAGGAATTAATGTGCTGTGAATCCCTCAGGCAAACCAAAAAACTGGGCTTTTGTCCCTTTTCTTCTAAGCAGTTGAGAGCCGCAGTACAGTATTAGGGTGAACCACTAGGACAGGATGTTCTAAACCAGAAGAGGAATAATTTTAATGGCAGCACGCAGCTGAATAACCTAGCCACATTCAGAAGATTTTTTTTTTTTCCTAACTGGAATACGAGATTTTGAAAACAGATGTGTGGAATTGAAAAATTGTTTATAAAAAGGGGAAAGGGCGGTTGGGGGTGGGAAATCTGGATGTTATTAGGAATTACCTGAAAAATATAAATGGATCATCAATTTCCAGTAAGTCTAGATGGCTGTATTCTTACAGTTCCAATACCAGTAAATTAGGTGTAAACTGCAGCTGAAAAATCTTAAACTCTTCTAACATCATTTTCAGTATGTTTACTTTTCTTCCCTCTCTGAGATTTGAATCATTGAGAAGAAAAATTGGCCTAGGTTCTCAGCTTTTTCCAACACAAATTGAAGTTACAGATAGCAGGCTATAAATGCATCACTTGCAATTCAGTGATCCTGTGATGTTTTTCTCCAGTCCTTAGCAACTTCTGAGCTTCTCTAAATTAAACTGGATGGATACAGTTCCAAAGGGAAGACATCATGCTTGATGACTGCTGAAAAGCAGAGCATGCCAATCATGTCCCCACTATGTTTGTTTTTCAGATAGAAACGCCTAGGAAAATAGTATTGGAGAATGCTCATACAGTCTGTTCCACTGGACATGAAGGTCTGAAATTTTACCTTTCTGAAGCTAATGAGATAGCATTAATCAATGCTATGTTGTAGCTCCTTTGTTCCAATAACCTGCATGCCTGGAGGAGATTCTGGCCCTGAATGTTTCATTCTGACTCTTTCCTTGCCTTTTCCTTGTTCTGTTGCCACTATTTTAATATATGCTATGGTTGTTTCTTCTTTCAGTACAGAACTGAACTTTCTCAGATTCAAGATAAGTCCTGAGAAAGGAAGTTCTCACAGTATTGCTACATTTACTTGAGACCAAGGATAACCTCATGGTTATTCTGTCTTTGAAACTGTCTTTAAATGAAACAACAGCTAAAGTTGTGAAACAAGACAGAAAGCACGTGAAAAAATATGCATTCCCTTATGCTGAGTGCTTTGCTTGCTGCTCCAGGTGACTTAGCATAGCTACGGGTAAAAAGGTGCTTAAGAGAAATCTTGATACAAAATAGATTTTCATGAACGTCTTCCTTTTCTGGTTTTATTTTTCTCTGGCATATCAGAACTGTGGACCATCAAGGAAGCTTTCCCGTGACTTCAGATTTCAAAGCTACAGGTGGTCTGCTAGCATGGCACTTCAAAGAGTGTTTTGATTAAATGAAACAATGTTTATGTAATATGGATCCCAGATCTTTGAACTTTTTTCAGATCAATTCAGCCAACAAAGATTCAATTAGGTGAGATCAGAAGACCCGCTTCTATCCTTTGTTTTGATCTGTCATTCAGCCTTGTCTTTTCAAATAGCTTTAATACAAAACCAGGGCCAATCATTTATTTTAATGAGGACCACAGTCATAATGATGGTGGTGGTGACGATGGTCCTTGTACTAACAGTAATAAAACACATTTGCAGCTGGCAATACTGTTGGTTTAAAAAAAAACAAACAAAAAAAAACAACACCAAAAACCAAAACAACAAAAAACCAAAACCTCAAACCAACTAGTATAGCCCTAAGTAGTATTTTAACTGAATTAACACATGTTGGCACAGGCTGGGTCTGGATCCGCTACTGAAGCTTATTTAACTGTATGTATCTTGTGGTTTTGGGGGGGGGTGGATGGGGAGTGGGGAGTGGGGGGGGGGTGCCTTCAGTGAAAGAAAAACTGATCCTAACAGTTTTAAACTTGTTAATTCAAACCATATGTCATAAAGCCAGTCTCCATATGGTGCAACACCACCTTATATTTACAGGGTGCTGCTTTTCCAAACATTATTCTAAAAGCTTTATTTGCCCCAAATGTCATAGGTGGTACTGAGCTCCTGAATACAGCTTTTAAAATACCTCAAGTGCCTAAAACGCATGCTGATATAGCAAAAACACACCAATCATTAAAAGCTAATTATAGCCCATTTTATTGGCAAAAATGTGCTAATCAAGTCCTTGACTGAGAGTGTACGCTTAAGAGAAAGGAAAGCATGCTGTCAATCCTCCATCTCTGCACATGGCAACTAAAGATAGGTGAAGAAAAAAAATCCGTCACCTAGTAGAAAGACTTCTAGTATTTGATCTTCCATAGTTGATTGTCCAAAACTATGCTGGAGTTAGAGAAAAGAGGTAGCCTCTACCCTTTCTGCCTTTAGGAAACAAACAAACAAAAAAAAAAAAACCCAAACAAAAAATATTTTCTGGATTTCTGAAGCAAAACTGCAATGGAAAGAATGAAGGAGGTTAAAGAGAGTGTTGAGTTTGACTGATGCTTTTTGTTTGCTTCTATCTAACTCTAAAAGAAATTGATGTGGAAATATCATTGAAACATCTGTCTTACCTATGGAAAAATGCTGAATAATAGCACAGGGTGCTTTTTGGCATCTTTGAGGACCATTCCTTCTATAGCACTTTAGTATATTCATCCTTCTTTCTGGGGCACCAGTATCCACCTACTTTGTTGCCTACCTGTCTCAGTACCAACCCACTCTCCACACAAGGACCCACTCTCTAGACAAGGCCTAGGGAATAGGCAAATGGACCATGGCCATTCCTCATTAAGCTTTCTTGGGGGAACAAGAGGGATCTTAGGCAGGTTTACCTGGCAGATAATCTGAAAATGGAGCTTCAGGTAGATGGCACATAATTATCTAAACTTAATTGTTTGATTTGTGTAGGGAACAGTTACTATGTTGAAACATATGCCACCCAGAACTCGTTCTTTGCTGCTCTTTGTATCCAGTGACAAAAAACACTGTTTTACTGAGTCCTACAGAGGAATGATGCACAATTTCCATTCTTTCCCCACCTTGTCCAGTAGGCACTCCATCCAGCCCTTGTGTAAACTTTAAGGCTTTGTGATGGAAAACATTACCTGGTGTGTACATGCATCAGTCTGAAAGGAATCCTGCACCCAGAGTGAGGATGGTAGATTGAAACCATTATCACTCCATTCTTCATGTGTGCAAGCCTGCCTCACAGCCAGTCTCTCTTGGCTTGCTCTTCTCTTTTTGTGGTTTATGGTTAAAGTGAGACTTCCTTGCTCCTATTAGGAAGGTTCTTGGCTGTGTGATTTTTAAGACTATACAGTATACCATTTTTTCAATGAAGGACCCACAAACCACAAACAAGCCTTAAACTATTGACACATGTGAAGTCAAATTCTCTGATCATTTATACCACAGTAACTAAATCTACCGTAGTGAATCTAGAATAGCTCGATTGGCATCAAGGGAGTTACTTCTGGCTTCTCACTGGTGCAGCTGCAGGCAGAATTTGACCATAGAGAGAAACATTATTATTTAGTCCATTAATCACCAAGGAAACTTGCTAGCAGAATAATCCTACCGGTTTTCATTATTTCCTTGATAATCTTATTAGAAACAGAATTCTAAATTGCATGCAGAGAACTCAGTGGAAAGAAAACAGGCAGCATTTAGCAAGCAGTCCAACCTATTTCCAGTCTAATAAGTTAACAGCAACATTCTTACAGAAGGCCATGAAAATAAAAGCAAAATACAATAGTATTCTAAAATGAAAAAGAAAGAGAACACATACACAAATGAATGAAATAGTTCAGTGTATAATGCCACTGGTTAAAAAAAATACTTATTGTCTTCAGCAGTCTCCCACTTAGATTAAGCTACCAACCAATTAACCTATTCAAACTACACAATGCTTTCTTAATACAATAGCTGTGAATGGATCAGTGCAAGAATGATGCATTGTCTATCATTTGAATACATCCCAAAGAGAAGGAACACAATTACAGAAACAAAGCTCAAGATATAAACAAAAGATAAATGTTAACATGTGTCTACTTGTTCAAAAGAAAACCAGAGTCCACCATATGATGTAGTGCTACAGTTACTTGAAGATGACCTCTTTCAAAGACCAAGAAATAGTAATACGCTATGATTTACGATGGCAGATTAGCTAGGTGATTATTTAAGTCGGGAAAGGTGTCCTTTCTGATAATAGCTCAGTCAAGTTTCTCCTTGTTTAGTACACATCTTGTATGTAGTTTTGTCAGTTTTGTTAGCAGTGAAGTTAAGAGGTTTGATGCTTATGCCACTACTGACAGAAAACAAATCAGCACAGTAATGTCCTACAAACTGCTCTGAATTGTTTAAAATGCCTATTTCAGACTGTTGCAGATTTTTCGTATTTTCTTTACTAGTCCTCCACTAATTTCAAGAACCTGTGGTGCCTACTAAGCTACCAGGAACATAGCTCAATTCTAAACCCTGATGGCTTTTTTATTGGATTTTTTAAAAGAAACAGGTATTTTTTTATATCATACTCAGGCTTTACACCGTATCAATTCTCTGCATGATACTCAGCTCTCCTATAAGCAAGCTTTTGCCCTTGAGAATGGACGGTAAAAGTGCCAAAACCAGACTGAAACAATCCTGGATTTCAAACCACAGAAGTGCAACACGAGATGGCTATGGTGACTTGCTGTCTCTACCACAGACTTCCTTTGTGCGCTTCAGCAAGTCACTTGATTTTTCAGAGCCTTGGCTACCCATTTATGGACCAGGAGCAATAATATGTCATTTATCGCATGTTTTGCTAATCTTCTCTAAATAGTTAAAAGTGTTACAGGATAGTAGCTGGGTCTGCAGGGCGTCTATTACAGTGGAGGCTCAGCTTTAGCTGGAGCCAGTAGGAGCTACTGGAATGCTAATAGTAGTTGTGGCAATAGCAATAATGATAAATAGGGGGAGAAGAATATTATCAGAGTGATTTACATGTGGACTGTTTACCCCTGTTACACATCCCATATGCCTTTTGCTTTATCACAGCGTGATGTTTCCTGAGATTTGCATTCTTTAATCATGGTTTTACTTTGAGTTGAAGTATCTGATCGCTGGTCTGCAGTAAAAATCCCCTCATCTTGCCAAATGATTAGTAGGAAGAAAGGGAAGCCATTTCCCCCCTCTCCCATTCAAGTTACCAAGCTTATAGATCTGTGGGGGAAGAGCGATCAGTTTGTTTAGGTTAGTTGTAATAGCTATTTAAGACTCTGGAAATATTAATGGTATACTGCACTTCTGCCTGTTGTATTTGACATTGTGGCTGTATAAATTATATGATTTATGAAAACCAGCAAGTTTAATGCTTTACAGGGTAGCTATTGCAAAAGAAACATGCAACTAGGGCGAGATGCTGTTGTCTTTCTGTTTGGCAAATAAGGACTGGGAACAAGGAAACCCAAGGCATGTTATTGATGGAGTCAGCTACAGTTACTACAGTCTCCTCAATAAGCAGAATTTGCCAGATTTGCTGGGATAGCTCTCCATGTAATGCATCAGGCTACATTGCCCAATGCCCTTGACAGTTATCTCTCCCTGCCCGAGCAACACTGCTCTTTCTGTGCCTCTGGACTGTCAGTCCCTGACAGGGACCAAGCACCTCAACAGTGTCCTCTGCACCGTGTGTGGTGCAGCTGGATCACAACTGCACTGTTTTCTCCCTGGGACTCCCAGGCACCTCAGGGTTTCTTTCTCTGTGAGACACAACAGCACTCCAGGGTTTGAGCTGTGGGTTCCTGGGACAATTCAGCTCTTGCTGGAAAGCTGATAAATTATCTCATAATAAGCTGAGTCATTTAGGTCATATTAGGTTAACTGACCGTCAGCACCTATTTTATAATATAAATTACTTATATTGAATTAGCCCAGAGGCTTTAGCATCCAATAAATAATTAATAATAGAACTGAAATGAAATGGAGAGGTTGTAGACCAATTTTTTTTATTTCACAATTTCAGCTACTGCCTGTTTTTTAAAAATATGAATTCTCTGAAGTTGTAGTTATGGTTATTAATGATAGGGATAATGAAACATTAATCAAATCTTTACAACTTTAAATAAGAAACTGTGTCTCATTAAAGTATGTTACAATCTTAAATGCAATCTTACTTGTATGTTTTTTTTTTTTTCTTTTATTTCTTCTTTAATTTTAATTATATTTGTCTTTAAGGAATTTAAAATTTCATTATGTATATAAAGGAATACACTTACATACCGTTGTTCCAGCTAAGGCTTTAGCTTAAAAGATGATTGTCCTGATGGGCAGTTTTCTAAAATAATGAGAGAAACAGATCAGTGTGATAAATGTTTCGATGACCTACCTGTACAGTAGCATTCTACTTTACCAATACAGTCCATCAAGTGAAACTATGGTTTTACGTAAGGATAAACAAGGCATTTGTTTATTCATTTTTAAAATAACATGATTTTTAAATAATCAAGATAAAAAGGTCACATATTTATTAATATGTAGCACACTTCTCATTACTCTGGTAATATTATGCAACTGTTGCCTTTCAGCTGCCAGTTCTTTGCATTCATTTAATGTGCTCCTATATCCTTGTATGTGTCAAATGTTACTATGCTTTTTGTTTTATTCAAGCTGAATATATTAACCTCTGCAGCACTTATTAGAAGGCAATGCTTTTCCTCCAGAATCCAGAAGGAAAAAGAAATTAAAAAGAAAAAAAAAAAACCAACCCCAAATTTACATGGGCACATCTGAAACTTCTTTTTAAACTGACTTTCCAAATAGTAAATCTTACATTGGAATACTGATAGTTATTAACTAAAATGCTTAAAGGCCCAGAAAAAGTTTATTTTTGAGTCATTATTTCTCATTCAGAGACCAGCTTCTCTCTCAAGAGACTATACATTTTTGACAAGGGATATACACGCAAACACTGCATTTCCTTTAGGAACAAGAATATTCCCTGACAACATTTTGGATAACCTGCTATTTTACTATTAGCTTATTTCCAACAGAGATGTTTATATTTCAGTGAGCCGAACATCTAAGCATTTGGTGTCTCTGGTTTTGTATTATTCTAAATCCAAAGTAAAGGCTTTACACATGGACAGGCTGGTTGGAAAGGGTTGATGTTTGCGTTTCTGAAGTCATGACCTGCAGATAGATAAACATGGAGGCAAACGTGTTCTATGTATGCTTTCAGACACAGTGATGCTGATGGACTTGTAGAAAAGGATGCTGAAGGTGAAGTATATAATTCAGGTAGTGTAATTCAGGTGTAATTCACTGAAGTGATGAATTATATAATTTCCCATAACAAAATACAAGATAAGACAACAGCAGTTGGGTTTGCTGTGCTTCAACTGCAAAATGTTTGTTAAAAATATTTGTTAATCAACCACTGTAAAAGACACAGGCTTTGTAAACAGTTTGTAATGATACAAATTAAGGAGGCTAATAACCTAATTCACGCTGGAGCTGATGTTGTCACAGACATATTAAGTTTTTCTGGACTCATGGTGAATATTGCCAAGGTCACTGAAAGATGATAAATTTCCTCAATTCTTAAGAGTTGTTGACTATACAAGTAATTATTTTTGACTGTTTTTACAGAGGCAGTTGAACATCTCTTGAATGTATCTCTCTACTGATCTTTGACATCTTGTTTACAATTAGTGTTACCACAGTTTCAATATCAGATACTGAACTGGAATAGCTGAGATACATGGTTAAGAGGTGCTCATATTTTTAGATTTAAGTGAGAACAATGTGAAAAACTTCTTTAACCCTTGTGTGACATGTTACAGAATTTAACACCATGATTTTGTACTAGGTCCGATATCTGACATCTGCTGGAAAAGTGCCACAGCAAGCTGCAAGCAGTCTAGGAAACTCTTGGAGTGCATTGAGGTTAACTTCCTAATCCATGCAACAGAAAGCCCAACATGAGAAAATGTTTTGCTGGACCTATTTCCCACCAACTCAGAGGAACTTAAAGGAGAAGTCAAGACTCATGGTAGTGATCATGCCCTGGTGGAATTCATGATCTTGAGGGCTACAGGCTAGGTGTAAAGTATAGTCAACACCTTAAACCTTACAGGAGCAAACTTTCAGTTGTTTGAAGGACTAGTGACTGAGAACCCCCCAGAAAACTGCCTTCCAGAATAAAGAAGAGAGTTGGCAGCCATTTACAGACATTTTTCTTAGAGCATGAGAGCTCTCCATTCCCATTTGCGAGAAACAAGGCAAGGAAAGCAGGACACCAGCATGCCTAAGTAAGGTCTTTCTGGTCAAATTGAAACACAAGAAGGAAATGCATAAGCAGTGAAGCAGGGACACGGGTCTTGGGAATAATATAGGAATACTGCCCAGGAGTGTAGTGACGGGATCAGGAAAGCTAAGGCACAGCTGGAGCTAAATTTGGAAAGGGATGTGAAAAATAATAAAGACTTCTATAAAGATGTTGCTCAGAAAAGGAGAGCAAAACAAATTGTACCCCTTTGGTAAATAAGACAGGAGATCTGGTAACAACTGACATGGAGAAGGCTGAGGTACTCAGCAACATTTTTGCCTCAGTTTTCACCGGCAATTGCTCTTCCCAAATCTCTTGAGTCCCTGAATCTCAAGGCAGGGAATAGGGGAATAAAACCTCATGCATCATAGGAAAAGATCAGGTTTGTGACCATCTGAGACACCTGAATATACATACACAGGGCCATGGGACCCAGGGAGATGCATCCCAGGAACTGGCAGATGTAGTTATTAAGCTGTTTTCTATAATATTTGAAAGTCATGGCAGTCAGGTGAAGTCTCCAGTGACGGAACAAAAGGAAACATCACATCACACTCATTTTGAAAAGGGTAAAAAGGAGAAAGCTGGGAACTACCCATAAGTCAACCTCACCTCTGTGCCCAGTAAGATTATGGAACAGATCCTCCTGGAAGCTGTTAAGGAATATGGATGGCAGGAGGGTCATTAGAGAGAGCCAGCATGGCTTCACAAAGGGTAAATTATGTCTGACTAACCTGATGGCCTTCTGCGATGGAGTAACTACATTGGTGGATAAGGGAAGGGCAACTTGAACTCTGTAAGGCCTCTGACACGGTCTCACAAAAAATCCTTGGAGATAAATTGGAGAGATATGGATTATATGGATGATCTCTTTGATAAAGAATTGGCTAGATGGCTATATCCAAAGAGTTGCGGTCAACAGATCAATGTCCAAGTGGAGATCAGCAGCAAGTGGTGTCCCTCAGGGGTCTGTACTGGAACTGGTACTGTTCAATATCTTTATTAATGGCACAGACAGTGGGATTCAGTGCACCCTCAGCAAGTTTGTGGATGGCACGAAGCTGAGTGGTACAGTCGATATGCTTGAGGGAAGGGATGTCATTCACTGGGCAGGCTTGAGGGGTAGGCCAATATGAACCTCATGAAGTTCAACAAGGCAAAATTCAGGGTCGTGCACCTGGATCAGGGCAATCACCAGTAGGAGTATAGACTGGGTGACAAATTGTTTGAGAGCAGCCCTGCAGAGAAGGATTTGGGGGTATTGGTAGATGAAAAATTGGACATGAGCCAGCAGTGTGCGCTTGCAGCCCAGAAAGCCAGTTTTATCCTGGGCTGTATAAAAATAAGTATGGCCAGCAGATCAAGGAGGGTGATTCTCCCCCTCTACTCTGCTCCACCTGGAGCACTGTGTTCAGCTCTGAGGTCCCTAGTACAATAAAGACATGGACCTGTTGGAGTGGGTCCATAGGAGGGCCACAAAGAAGGTGAGGGCTGGAATACCTCTCCTGTGAAGAAAGGTTGACAGAGTCACAGTTATTCAGCCTGGAGAAAAGAAGGCTCTGGGGAGACCTTATTGCAACTTTAAATACTTACAGGAGGCTTATAAGAAAGATGGAGAGAGACATTTTAGCGGGACCGGTAGTCATAAGACAATAGGTAATGGTTTTAAAAGGAATGAGGGTAGGTTTACATTAGATACAAGGAAGAAATTCTTTGCTATGAAGTATGGATGGTAAAACACTGGAACAGGTAGCCCAAAGAAGCTGTGGATGCCCCATCATTGGAAGTATTCAGAGTCAGGTTGGATGGAGCTTTGAGAAACCTGATCTAGTGAAAAATGTCTCTGCCTATGGCAGAGGAGTTGTAACTAGATGATCTTTAAAGATATCTTCCAACCCACACAATTCTGTGAGTCTCTTATCTTGAAGTAAGTCATATAATTTTGGAAACAATCAGACTTAACTGAAAGCTGTAAAGTACAGCAAAATCCACCACATCCTTTGTAACTTGTTCCATTGATAAATTAAACTCATTGTTAAAGAAATATGCCTTCTTGTCCACTTGAACTCAAGGGAATTAAATTTCCAGTGCCTAGAGCTTTTGCCTTTTGATGACAGTTCTTCAAGAAATGCAGAGATTTATTCCCAGGCAGATGGCAAGAGGTCTCCAAACATTGATCTTGATGTTTAAACACACAAGAAAAAGTAAGGATTTCATAGATGTCTTTTTCAGGAGGCAGATTGTGACCACAGCCATACGGGGGTGAAACCTGGTTAAGCAAGAGCAGGCAGAAATTTCTGATGGTATAGATAACCATGATTTTCTCTGTAGATATGAAGTTATCTATTTTGGTGCTTGAACAATCACAAACTGTGTACTCTAATGGGCCAGACTCTGCAGGTGGACAGTATCAATACCTGGCTGAATTGCTTTTTTGATGAAAAATGTTTATCAAATTAAAATAGATATGAAGTAAAAGAAACCTTTTAAATAGTATAATAAATTAAAATAATTTGTCTTCATTAAGAAGAAAAGTAACAGGCAAATTGGATCTTAATTATTAAAAACATATAGATACATTAATTATAAGGAACAAAACTTTTCAGTTTATATCAATATAAAAAGAATCAGAATTAGCCAGCAGGTCAATAATGAATATTTCAAAAGCTAGTGTTCAAAATAAAAATGTTTATGCTTCTATTAATTACAAATTTCAGAAGCCTACCAATGGTATAAAGGAAGAGAACTAACATTAAAGCTACTAAAATGAGTAAATAAAAGCATCATCTTGATACTTTATATTTAATTAGAGCAAAAAGAATAGAATAAGATGTACTTTAAAATTAGTAAAACCTTTTTTTCTAGGACTTACACATGCTATTGTTTTTAATTGTTGAAAAAGCGACAATAAAAATTACTTTACATTAATAATGCCTGAGATATACCCAATTTAATTTAGTGAGTTTACTGATAAAGAGAGATTATTTCTAACTTCTACAAGGCTGTCTTAAGTCTGACATTTAAGCCATTCTGATTCTTACATCACTGGCAGTTTATTTTTTGGGGAAAAAAACCCCAACCAAACAACCAACCTGCACTCAGAACTTGATTTAGAAATAGGTAGATGTACCTTATCACATATTTTGGAGGCAAAATGAAATAAAGAGGGTATTTCATCTAGTAGTGTAAAATGTGCAGGGAAAAAGCAATCCGAGCAAGTGAGTACCTTTCTGGCTTTCTAAATAACTACTTTAGTGAGAAAGATGGCATTTACAGTGGTTGGAAAATTAGTAGCTCTGGTGATGACCAGTAACAGCGTGGCCTGATGTTTATTGTGATTTCTGCCTTGGCCAGTAATTACTTCTCTGTATGGAAGGAGGTAGCCTCTAAAGGCTTGTGGAGGCAAAACCTGCTTGACTAGTCCAGGCACATAAATAAACCAGTCAGGAGCTCCTTAAGAAGCCTTTGTGAGTACTTACCTCTCTCAGTTGCCTGTGGGAGTAACATAATGTGCTGAAGTTAGGACTGATTTCACCAAATGACTAATTTTAAGCACAAATGAGGCAACTACATGAGGCTGACTGATCCCATCTCCCATGATGATGGTTTCCAAAGCAGTTGTTAATGTATGTGCATTTGATTTGGTTGTCTGGAGATTTTGTGATATCTACAAAATGTGCATGGAGGAAGAGAGTGAGATCCACAGATTCCTTTTCCTTCAGATTCAAATAATCTAGGGTCTGCAGAATGAAAAAGGCTGTTAGGTTATGCCTACTCCTTACTACTTTCTCTTAAGTACTCATGGTAAATTAAAGGGCAATACTGATGAGCACCAAAAATTAACTGGAGCAAAAGGCTAATTGAGCATTATCAAATTCTGCTAAAAGTAAATCAAGTGCCAACATTGTTGTCATCTTGAAAATTAAGTGAGGTGGCTGTGTAGTAGATGTAAAGTCTAAGTGTATGAGACAAAAGGATCATTAGTATTAATGCCTATCATTTATTTTGCATATGCACTGAAATATCACAGTCAGGATGAGGGTTCCATTTACTTGGCAAGGTACGGATACAAATGAAAACGTAATTGCTGATGTAAAGACATTTTGGACTTAGGCCAGCAGGAATCCTGAAAAAACTCAATCATGTCCTAAAAGTCTTACTCATGTGAGTAGTCCTAGAGACATTGGAGAGATGATTCATCTGCAGAAGGAGTCAAGGGAAAAGTATGTGCAGAACTGAAGTATAATATAAAGCAAATGACAAGCTGAGGGTCATAAGCAGGAGGAAGAAACTGAGGGTAAAGGCATAAGAGGCTTGCTTCAGAAAGAGTAAACCATCTGCTTTTGCAAGGGATCCAGCATCAGGCCCTCACCTCACCTACCCTGCACTCAATTCCTGAACTGAAATATAACTTATGGCCTTCATGTGGGCTATCCCAAGGGCAAATTCCTTTCAGTAGAACAGACTGATCTTCCAAATCATTCAGGTCTCCATTGGGTTATGAACAGCCCTGGCACCACAGAATAACACAGATTTAAAGGGACCTTTGTGCATCATCTTGTCCAGCACCCTACTCAAAACAGTGCTGATTTCAAAAGTAAAGCAGGTTGATAGGACCTAATCCAGCTGAGTTGTGAGTGTTTGTGAATATGTGTCTTTTTCACAGCACTCCCTGGAAAAGATTTTTCCTTATATCCAGTGGGAAACCCTTTCTGCAGCATGCCTCCTTTGTCTGTCTTCCTTTAGCTCTGCAACTTCATGAAGAATCTGGATCCCTTTTCTCTATCTTGATAATTGAGGACAGTGATGAAGTGCCTCCTCCAAAGCTGTCTCTTTCCCAGGCCAACCAATCCCAGCTCCCACAGCCTCTCATTTTTCCCACAAGAGGTTGGACAAGATGATCTTTTGAGGTCCCTTCCAAACTGGGCTCTTCTATGGTTCCTTATGGCACAAGTGCTCCAGCCCCACCACTGAACTCACTCTGGTTTATCCAAGTTGTTTTTCTTTCACTGTCTCTAAATACGCTTCGGTACAGTCATTTGTATGTACCTAATTCCTTGCAACAAAAGGCTGTGCAAGAATGAAGCCTCACAGAAGACCAACTGGAAATGAAAATGCACTAATATGCTTACATCATAATTCTGAGTGAGATTCACAAGACAAATGGTAGCACAAAAAAACTCCAAAGGCTGGGCCACCTTTATTTAGCATGAATCCATGAACCTCTAAAGAAACAATGTTGCTTAGATGGTGAAATGTGTAAGTTAACCCTGGTATGGAATTGTACCTCCAGAAGGCGAATTAACTTCCTGACTCTTTGCTTAAGTGGGTACCCCCTGCTGTTTATGTCCAGCTAAATATTACTTGGGTACTCCAGATACAAAAATGAACAAATGAGAGTGCAATTGAATACATAAAGAAAACGTGTTGGGAAGGTGACGATTTCAAGCACTTGAAAGTCAGGAAATAACATTTCCTGTAGTAACATTATCTCAGACATACTGCATATTTTATGACATACTTATATTTTACCACACTTAAATGTAAGACATATACTTACAAAGAAAAGCAGGAATATAAAAAAATGCACTAAGAAGGTAACCTTTTCCATATCCTGGTTTTTAAAAGCTTAAAAGGC
The DNA here is from genome assembly GCF_015220075.1 of Falco rusticolus. NCBI lineage: Eukaryota > Metazoa > Chordata > Aves > Falconiformes > Falconidae > Falco > Falco rusticolus. Next base: position 68,305,863 of record NC_051188.1, on the reverse strand, counting down.
TAACCTTAATGTGCAGCTTATTTAAGTTTTTGTCCTTAATATCCATTAAAAAAAAAAAAAAGGAAAAGATAAAGAAAGTACAAGACAAAGTCATTTCCAAAGTTTCAAACATTTCTGTTGCAGGTATAGATGGCAACTTCTCTCCTATAAGTACACAATTTTTGAAACTGTGTTCAAAAAAGCATTTTCAGGAAAGAAAACTTTTTAGAAACAAAATCCCTATCAGGTGACAGAGGCATACCCGAATTTATACAAGCCTATAAATTATATTGAGAAATAGTAAAATACTAGCCAAGGTATTCTCTGAAATATCAGTATTGAAAACAATTTAGAATGGTGGAGGAAATTCACAGGGATATGGCACCACAGAAGTGTTGTGTCAGTACCTTAAAAAATTAAACAGAACAATCTAAATCATTACAAATGTCATTTAGGCTCAGTGATCACAAGCTAAGTCATGAACAGAATAGACAGAGATGCAATTAGGAAAGAGGTAAAAGATAGTAGCCTAACTAATGAGAGTCATCGTGGCTTTATATAAAAAAGGTCATGTGGCACAAATTTGATACAACTGTCTGATGAGATTTCAGCCTTGTTTGACCAACATTACTGCATTTTCAAAATAGACCTCTCTAAAATATTTGCCTTTGTGCACTATATAAAGTAAATTCATTAAACACTTAGCAAGTGAGAGATTAGAAAAAGTAATTGCAGATGGAGAATAAATCATCTGGTAATTCAAATCCTGAAAGGTATTGCTACAGGACTGCCCTTGACCCAGGCCTATTCAGTATCTTTACTAGTTATCCGGAAATAAATAAAAAGCTCTTGCTAGTGAAGTCTGCAGATAATCTGAGCAGCTGTGGCATGTTAAATAACAAAAAGAAATTCCAGCAAGTGATCTGTATTGTACAATCAGGCTCACTTACACAGCATTAGCACTTTTCAGTTAAATGAAAGGTCACACATTTGGGAAAACAAAAAGATAGGTCACGTTCTCAGGATAGGGAGTTTTTCTAAAAAAGAAAACAAACAAACAAACAAAAAACTCAAAAAAACACACGCCAAAAACCAGTACATTGAATGAGGACACAGTTGGCAAGGTAGAGAACCATCTAAATATAAGGTCTTACAGGACCAATACACACCTAAGAAGTGAAAGAAGAGGAATCTAGTACAATTTTTTCCAACTGTAGATTAAATGTCAGAAAGACTGACTCCAGTATGTATTTTCCACTTAAGAAACAGGAGAAAAAGTAAAGCAAGCAGCAAGAATGACTGACAGTCTAGAAAATCTAATATACAATGGTTGCCTTAAGAAGCCCAGAAGAAAGAGGGCTTAGCCTAGCCATCCAGTGTTTGGGTGTTTAAACATCTAACATATAGGCTTGGATTAGGTGAGGAACATTAACTTAAGCATCATGGATTTTTTTAAGTCTTTTATTTCCTCCAGTAAAAAGCTTAGTGTTGCCATGTGCTAGTTGTTTTGTTGCAAGTATAAATTTCTGTTTTGAATATTGGACTTATTATTGTTGACATTATTCTTAGTTTCTGACAAATCAGTCAGCTACTTTCCACCATGTGCCATCCCAGCCTGAGATCAGAATGACAAAGAATGGTTTCAAAGGAAGACTAGATGAACCCACTTGTAGACAGGGGGGGATTATATTTGAATTTTTCCTCACTCTTTCTAATTTCTATGGTTTTATGCTTTTTCTAATCGTTATACCACCTAAGAAATTTCTATATAAGAACAAGAGCTGTCAGGGGAATTTACAGAATGATTTATAGTCTTGCTTTTCCTTGGAACAGGTTTTATTGGTTATATTTTCCTTGATTGGATTTTTGTCATTGTTGCTTATTAGCGGTTATGACTCAGAAAAGAGTTTTACATGTTTTGGTCATGAGAGTCCATCTAATGTCTGGAAGGGACAGTCTTTAGTGAAATAAAGTATTTTTGTCACCTGTGTCACTCCTGAGTGTAAATGCGTTCTTGAAATCCAGGGGAGAGGTCCATTAGGACTGAGCAGTAGAAAAAGGAAGAAATCCATTTAAGATGTACATTTGATTATTTTCTTCCAATTCTTATTCCTGTATAACCTATTTGTACAAATTTACAGCCATTATATTTGGATGTCCTTTTTTTTCCCTAGTTCAGAATTTTCTATTTAAATTTTTAGCTTTAAAATGGTTTAGCCGCACTCTTTAATACAAAGAAAAGTTCAAAAATGACTGAACACTATTATGGAATAAAATGAAAGGAAGAAAGTATTAAGGGGTGAAGGAGGTGTTATTGATGTGGAAAATGAAATGGAGACCCTTTTCCAAAGACTTCTTGAAAGAACTGTCCTTACAACACCTTCCTGCCATTTTCTCTATTTCCCCAAAGATTTTATAGGTAAAACCCTGTATCGTAAGTGTTTTTCTACCCATGAAATATTCATCAGCTCTGCAGTCTTCACTTAAAGGAAGGAGCCAATAAAAGAAAAATACTTTAGATATTCTTATAAGAAGAAATTCAGTGCTGCCTAACTTCAAAAATTAGGTGCATTTGAGAAAGAGAAGTATGTCACAATCTTCAATATATTAGCGCTCTCCCTATAAATCTGTAGCTAATGATGTAATGTGTAACGTGAAAATCATATTGGATTTATACTCAGTTCCATTAAGAATATGACCTTTTCTCATTTGGAGCAACATGGGTACTATTTTTTGCCTGAAATGGGGCAATCTAAACAGAGTAGCTTCTGAATCATAGGGACAATGACTGATGACAATTTGAGAAACAGTCTGTCAAGGGATTGCTGGTTATTTAAAATGGATTAAAATTTTGTGTGAAAAATATTGTGTGAAACCTTTGTCTGGCTGGTGAAATATGGAGTCAGATGGGGTGAAATGTACAAAGTGTCTTAATTTCACCTGCATCATTGCTAAAATAATAATGATAAATCCTCCAAATAAAGCAATTATTATCACATGTATAAAATGTGGTTTTTAATTGCAAGTGATTGTTTTCTGACATATCTGAAAGATATTGAAAAATGAAGCCAAATGCTGTTATTTCAGCTCAAAGTGTGATATTGAGTGCAACACTAATTTGGTTTCCAAAAAAACCCACCTCTGAGATCGCCCAAGCTTCGAAATTTTTCTATGTTTTTAATGCTTTTTGGGGACCACCAGTAAGCCAAAACATTAATTATTCCCAAATTTGTACTGAGTACCTCTCTTCTCCCTGGGTTTTGGTGTCAAGTGTGGAATCAGAAATGAATACACAAAGGCTATAACTGCTTTTTCTTTCATCATCTTGGCTCCTCCAAGAACTTCCCTATCCTGATGGAAAAAATGTTTATAGAGAAAATCACTGTGACCCAAGTCAAGTTAGGTTGTCAGGACATGGATGGTGACTAAGAAGCAGAAGTACAGGGTCTGTACGTAGGTGATCATCCCTCACAGATACGTCTATGAAAGACCTTTCTGAGATTTCAGGAGGGAAAACTAAAGATTCCCCACCTGAAGAAGAGTGAGTGATGGGGAGGAGACCCCTGTAGTGGTATTTACAGGGGCTACTTCTTCAGAAGCTCTTTGCTTTAAAATTGGACAAGATGGCAGAAGACATATGAGATTGTAGTGTTCAGGGAAATTGAAGTCACATTTCCCACTGAGCTGTATGGAATTGCTTCCTCATGTCTTCTTTCACCACACTTTTTTGAGAAAGGTTAGAACATCATGTGCAGATTATCACAGGTCATCACATTAATTTTGTTGAGACCATTTATGAATGGAAACATGGGGGTTTTGTAAACTAAAAATGAAAGATAACTGATTTCTTATCAAAGTACAAATATATGAAAATGGACAATTAAAAGAGAAAAGCTTGCTTAAAAAAAGAAAAAAATAATGTAAAGCTCAGACTAATTTTGATTTTGTATTGGTTGCTTTTGAAACTACAGTTTTGTTGTGTAAAACTGAACTGCTGCCAAGAGGTCAGGCTGAGCTACCTGTTCCATGATGCCTTTTGGTGATTGCTTCTGATGCTTTATTGCAGAACAACCAGAAAATCATCTCACAGAGAAGAATGAAGGCATGAGGCATTTGAACTGCTTTCCCCTGAAAACACCTCAATGACATATGTAAATCATTCTCTGGGTTTTGATAATAAGATTTAAGGTTCTTTTATGCTGTTTGTGATGAGAATTAAAAGTATCTACATTAAAAAAAAAAATCAAATGTCTTAATTCAAGTGTTATGATCCTTAGGTAATTTGTGTGATGGTGTTTTATATATATGGTTTTAGCCTGCCCTTCCTGTGCTGCTGAATACCTCAGTTTATATCAGAAGAAAGGCTTGTCTGGAGGAAAATAAGGCTTAATTTAGTCAGAATACTAAAGTGACACAAGTAGATAAAGAGAAGCATGAAGATAATATATTTTGCCAAAATGTGTGCGACTGCTGTGTGTGAGCTGCAGTTTGCAGGAGTTTGCAAACTCCATTCTAGTCTTCCATTAAGGCAGGGACCTGTTATTCACTGAATGTTGGTCAGCTGAAGAAATCCTCAGTTTGGCATGGCTTTCCTACTCTTCTCACTGAATACAGAAAAAACCTCAAAGGCTTACTTTCATTAGACATTTGCCTTCTGAAGGTTTCATTTCAGTGAGGGGAATCCCACCTATTCTTCTGCAAATGTTAAACTAGAAGTTTTGATTTTCAAGATACAGGGACTGTTTTGTTTCAGAAAGGTGGTTTAATCTATCTTTTTGTAAAAGTTTGAAATGAAAACCACTTTGACTTGACTGAGGCATTTGATTCAATCTTTATTACTTATGGATTTAGATATCTAGCTTTAGTAAAAGATACTTTTTCATAAACTAAAGAAATTTTGATGGAATAACCTGAATCTTTTCAACTTCTTCTTTCAGGCTGCTTAGAAATAACTGAGAGATCCTTGCCATCTTTCCTACAATGCATTCAGATCTCCAGCTAAAGAAATGGTACACATTGGCATGACTTCTGCTGAGTCATAGGGGATAGGAAGTTCATGTGCCGGAGCCTGGGAAAGGCACTCTTGCCTAAATGGTGTCTTCCAGGGCTTGCAGTTATCTTAAAAAAGGAAAATAAAATTTGGTTTGCTGAAATCACACATGACTTTTTCTTCCTTCCTCCGATTCCTCACCCCCTTACTGGAGGCAGTACTTTGGTAGCTCCTCTGTGGAGGGTAAGCAGCATCTTCTATAGACGTTCCTCAGCCCGTTGTTGTGGTGTCTGAGTCTCTTCTGCCCAGGGACAGAGGTTAGCCCCTCAAGGAGATAGGGAGATGTGCTTGGGAGGAGCCAGTGATCCCAGCTGGACAATTAGGAACAAAGAGGATTAGGGTGCAGATAAAACATTAGGCTGCCTGAGCCCAGGCAAGGTTTTGGCTTGGAGCAGAAGCTTCTGAACACTGTGAAGGTTCTCCCCAAGATATTTCTGCCATGCTTGATCCCAGTAAGTTTTAGTCTTGCCATAAGCCTACCCCGTAAGAATTTTCAATCATTTTCTCAATCAAGAATAACACAGTGAGATGCAAGTAAGAACATAAATGTCTGCTATTTACAAATTCTTCTAATGTGACAGAAGAAGCCTTAGATGGAAATTATTCTGAATTGCTGAGGAGAATAAATAAATCTAGATTTGTGAAAATTTGCTGCTGTAACAAAACTACAGGATTTTTTTTTAAAAAAAAAACAAGAACAAACCCTATAAACCTTCTTTTCCTCATATAATGTTCATTGAAAGAAAAATACCCCACTGATTATTATTTTGCACTTTATCCAGTACCATTATGCTTTCAATAGAAGTCTACATACCTTGGCAACAACTACTTTAGGAAAATGAAGTTTGTTACTAAAATATGTTCCACATTAAAAAAAAACAAACAAAAAAACCCCCCACAAACCACAACACCCCCCCCCCCCCAACCAGTGGGCTTTTTTTCTCCCCATTCCTTTTTTATGTATTCTTCTGTATTTTTTATCAAGGTAAGTTGTCCTCTGAACTCACTGTGTAGGATGTGTTCCTTTTCAGAACAGCATTTGCATGTAGTAGATGATAAGGCAGAACGCACGAAGCTATTTCATATCCCTAAAAAAAAATCATGATTGTATAGAACCATGATAGGCTTCTTATTATACAAAGGGTTAGCGTGCATCATTAAAAGAATGAGAAAGCTTTTGATTTTAATTGTAATTGTAATCCTCTCCACTGAAGCCTCAAATGCATCGTTTGAAATCTAGTGGAGATGTGAGTTTTCACTGCAGCCACTTTACGTTTGTGATACATTAAAAGGTGTAATCCAACTGAAATGTAAATCACTGTTCTTGAAAACAAATTACAAATGAAGATAACAGGGCAGCATACTAGCACTAAAGCATCCAAGAGCCCATCTGAGGCGGTTTTCTTTCAGACCCAAATTGCAGCAGCCCTGTTATCATGGGTAATAGGGTGCTGCTAAGGCAGGTTGATTACAAGACTATGGTAAACAATCCTTTTAAATGGGGTGCCTCAATAGACGTGCACATACAACATTAATCAACTGAATTCAAACAGAGCCACAAAGGGAAGTGGTGGGCCAGCCCCTGTTGCTTTAACTCACAGTAAGTGGCCGAAGTTCAATGCTCACTTGCCGCAGAGGTGTTTTCCATCCCTTTGTAATCAACATCAACTGGTATGAAATCTTAGTTGTGAGCCCTGTGGAAAACAAGAAAATGAACACTTGAGGTTTCCTCTTGGAAAGGGATGCTTTTTCATGCTTCAAGGTATAGCAATTTTCCTTCGCTTAGGCAGTGGCCTCCCTGGGACAGAACTAGCCTTCATTCTGTGTGTTTGCTTAGCCCACCCCCCCCCCCACCCCCCCCCCACCCCCCCACCCCCCCCCCCCGGGGCCAGATGAAGCCGCAGGATGTTTTAGCAGGGCAAGCTCTGGCCAGCAGAGTAGCCCCACTCCTGGATCACCATGCAGCACTAAGTCAGGGAGAGACCAGCCTTCTCCCTGCTGAGGCCCTTCTCCCACAATAAATCCACCTTTCCAAGTAAACGCCCAGCCAGCCAGCCCTATTGCATTAACAGCAAGCTGTTTCGTTTGTTTGTTTGTTTATATTATTGGCTCCCTTTTGAAACTTGTCATAACTCAGTTTGTTACGCTGCTCAACTTGTTTAAAAGGTTCATGCATTTATAGCATGTATTGCCAAGAAATCTTCACTATAACTGGAGATTTGTTTTGGAAAAGCTGCTGCAATGTGATGAGGAGAGTAAGCAACTCTTGGAAGGACATTGATGCAACATGGAAAAGCAGGTAAGCTACAGAAAGAACAAAGTGCAATAAATAGCTCCTATTTAAAAAATACATACAGTAATTTAAGTCTGCCTGAAGATCACTTCAAATAATTCAGGAAATTATAATAATAACATTCACTGAATGATAGATAAAGAATACCTTATAAAGTAACTTACAGCAATTCTGTGAGAGGTCAGCTATGCGTAATTATAGAGCATGGCTATACTCAGCAATTCCATTTATTTTGGCAAATTTTAACTGAACACCTTGATTAAAACATCTGTAATTCTTGAAGACAAGGAATATCTGCTCTCAGCTCATTAAGTGAAAGGAGAATATATAAATATAGAAATTCCATAGAACTGAGCATAAAAAGCATTTTAAATTGGTGATACTTAAGAAAAGTTTGAAACCTAGGTTCTGGGACACCTCAAAGTATTACTAATGGGGTTTGGGGAGTTTCACATCTAGGTTTCTGGTTAAAATTCAGTCCCAACTGAGTGACATTAAATGTTTTCTCAGCATGGGATGGTAAATGAACTATTAACCTTCAGACCTAGTTGCCAGGAGGTGTCTGTACCATTGAAAACTCAAGGGTATGTTAGGTATCTTTCTGGAAATTTGGAAGACTGGGTGGCAATGGATAATGCTTTGCTCTCCTCTCAAGAATCTGAACTTCCAGGAGAGGACATTTCCAGCACTCTCAAAGAAACGATGACTATAAATTGAACCCTTTGAAGAAGAACAGAAGACACTATCATCTGACCAAATTACACACGATCACTTTTCCCATTTTGCCTCTTATCACATATTTGTAATGTCTTTCATGGATTGGGCCTGTTTCATAGTGATACTGCACATGGGTTTGCAGATGAGTCTGCAGAGTACATACAACTGCAGTGTAAATGGCATATACAAACTGGTACAAAATACAGTAAGTGAGGAAATTATTATGAAAACTCATCAACATGAATAGACTGAGTGACCTTTACTAAAAAGCTTCTCTGTTCCCTGTACAGGCACACTATGGGCATCAGTACAGCCATTTCCCCTGGGCTGCTTTGCCAATGGATGTGATCACCATTACTTACAGGGAATAGCTCTAGGAATATAAAGGTAATTCACATCACTTAGTTCTTGGATTTAATTCAACTGTTCAAAGAGGGTGACAGGGTTCTTTTTATTTGGAGGATGGTTCTCAGGAGGGATATGAGAGGAATATCAATCTTTCAGTATTAACTCAGAGTGCATTTCCTTTCAGATAGTCATCTAAACAGTGTTAGCTTAAATATTTTTCAGTACTCACCAATCCAGCCTAAATTTAACTGGTGACCTAGATTGAAGAGCTCTAGGGGCACAGATGGTACTCATCACTTAAAATCTAAGTAGTAACCCAACAGTACAAAACCTGAAATTTCTCTTTCAGACATTGTAGGGACTGGTTTCTCAGATTAAGCATTGGGTTCCTCACTTGGAATTTCCATTCAAATGACATGGTGTTATATTAATGTGGGAAAGACTATGCTAACAGAAGTATAAGCTTCTGACCGTGCCTCAGAGGAGCCAGACATATATGGCAGGTAGAGCAGAAAGCCTGAACTAAATACTTCTGACTTGAGAGGAAAAATGTACAAAGAAACACTAGCCCCCAAGACCTTGAATATACATACTGAGAAAAGAAGCACTATTATCCTTCTCCTTGAACTCCAAGGCCAACAAATGAAGTGGATTGCTGCCACTAAGCAATAGGAGAAGCTGTTACTAAAAAAGCAATAGGGAGCAAGGAAACTGAGCAGCCCACATCCCTTTCACCTCTCGGACCTCTTGAATGCCCTGATACCTCTTCTTGGAGCCGTCATAAAAAAACTGTTTTCTTGACTTCCAGCCATGATTATCCCTTGGCAGGGTGTTACATAAAAAATATTTACTAGTCAACTGGATTAAGGTTCCAGTGTCCAAAGAAGTACCTTTAAGCTTTTAAATGGAATAATAAAAATAGAGTTTTCATCTTTCATGTTGAGCACAGTCTTTAAGGAATGTCTGTATTAATATGACCTGTCATAAAATGATTGTTAAGTTTCATTAGACAATAATAGAGATAGAAAGAATGGAAATATCACAAAACTGGTTCCTTTAATTTGAATATGGTATACTTTCCCTGTCACAAAAAAAAAAAAAAGGTCAGATTATTTGAAAATTTCTTAAGATTGCAATAACTTTACAATATTTTAGAAATATCTTTAAGAATACAAATTGCTGAGAGTTGTACACAAACAAAGAGGGACATGTACCTGACTGTGAGTTCAGCTCAACTATACAAAGGCAGCTCACAGTACAGACTTGCAACAAATTGGGCAATCCAAGATGCTGTAGTCAAGAACTATATGAAACACAGGGATCATTTGTACACATGGAGCTGAAAAATACGGCTGTTGTTTTCACTCAGAGATAATAATCATATCCCTGGGCTGCAGGATAAGGCCTGCTTTCTTGGTTCATGAGCATTAAGAAACAACTCTCCCATTGTTAACCTTCTTGAGGAGAAGCTGCAAATGCAGGGTCGTACAGGAAACAAAGATGTGGGAATCATTTAGTGCAACCCTACACTTAGACAGGTGCCACTCTTAGTCTTTTTAATTGATCTAATTTGTTACTTATACCTGTAAATCACACTGTTATCATCTCCGAACAAGCAATGGAAACCAGAATTTGTCACTGACTAAAGATAGCAGACCAAGTCCTAAAAGGGGCTGGTCATATAGACTTACTGGCTTAATTACACAACAGTACATTAGATTGAAATGAGATACTTCAAAAAATACAAATTACATGCAGGCCTCTTGTTTCTTTATCCCACATTGACACAAAACACAGTTCAAATGCAACTGCTAAGAGAGTAAGTTATAGTCTTCTGAGAGAGGTAGAGACAGAGCCAGAGCCAGGCCTGACATAGTCAAAGATTTTTGCATTAATTTTATGTTGATCTAAAGGTCTACTGTGCTGACCGCATGACACTCACATCCTAGAGCTGCTGCAGCACCATGATGGGAACATGAAGGCAAACAGCTGGGAGCCTTCTCAAGCAGACAAATTTGGTTATTTAGGAATGGGTAACATTAATAGGATTTAATTTGCTCTCATTGGCATTGCTCAGTCCTATATGAAGTCCTATGTAAATACTACAGAGGATAAAAAGGAGACAAATTCTCCACACTGAAAGAGTACTATAAATATTCAGATGTGTTTCTAGCTACTGTTATGCATGCCTCAACTACAAAGGGAGGCTAAAGCGAAGCAGTGCTGATTCTCTCATACAAAATAACTACAAAAGCATACTTCCAAAACAATACCTTTCCTTCCTCTACTTCCTCTGTTGTTCACATTTGACTAGTTCTGTGGCTTTGCCTAAAAATGGTCCCCACCAGCAGAGACAGATAAAGTTATAAAGACTGTTCTGCTCCCACATGTTTTCCCAGCTTTCTGGAGACCCCAGATCTGCTGTTTTGCAAAGCACGTTCCAAAATTTTGTCCTTTTGAGCCTTCAGGAAGACAGAGGGAATGAAATAAAACTACTTCTGAACAGTAATTTTACGTTAAACCCTACCTCTACTGGTCTTGGAGAACTGCAGAGGGAAGTCTCAGAAACCAAATATATTGTCATTGTTAAGAGTGACAGGAAGAGAAAAAGCATTGGGGAAGAGGATGGAGAGGACTGATAGATTGATTTAACACCATGCATCAGTACAGGCTGGGGCTGACCTGCTGGAGGGCAACTCTGCAGAGGAGGATCTGGGAGTTCTGGTGGACCCCAAGCTGACCACAAGCCAGCAGTGTGTCCCCACGGCCAAAGCCAATGGTACCCTGGGATGCATGAGGAAGAGTGTAGCCATCAGTTTGAGGGAGGTGATCCTCCATCTCTGCTCTGCCCTGGTGGGGCTGCACCTGGAGTGCTGTGTCCAGTGCTGGGCTCCTCAGTCCAAGAAAGATGAGGAACTACTGGAGGGGATCCAGCAGAGGGCTACGGGGATAATGAGGGGACTGGAGCATCTCCCTTGTGAGGAAAGGCTGAGAGACCTGGGCCTGCTTAGCCTGGAGAAGACCAAGGTGGGATCTTACCAATGCGTACAAAAATCTTAAGTGCGAGTGCCAAGAGGATGGGGCCGGGCTCTTTTCAGTGGTGCCCGGTGACAGGGCAAGGGGCAATGGACACAAACTGCAACAGAGGGAGTTCCACCTGAACGTGAGGAAGAACTCCTTTACCTTGAGGGTGACGGAGCCCTGGGACAGGCTGCCCAGAGGGGCTGTGCAGTCTCCTTCTCTGGGGACATTCAAACCCACCTGGACACGACTCTGTGCAACCTGCTGTGGGTGACCCTGCTGTAGCAGGGGCTTGGACTGGGTGATCTGCAGAGATGCCTTCCAACCCTGACCTTCCTGTGATTCTGTGATTCTTTGATGTGGAATATATAATAGCAATGGAGCAGCCTGGGATCTTGAGGCAACACAGGTACTGCTGGAGAAGAAGAACAAAGCTGATGGGGGAGAAGGTAGCTGGAGAAAGAGAGAAAGGGGGGAAACACAGAATAGGAAAACATAGCAGAAAGCAAGAACCTGTGAGAAGAAACTACAACAGTGGTGAAAGATGGGATTCAGCAACAGAAACTTGCATTGGAAGTATAAGGCAAAAAGATAACACCCATGGAGAAGGAATAAAGAAAACTGAGGTGTCAAATGAGTGATTTGATAAAGGAGAGGCTATATAAGGGAAGCAATGAGATTCCATACAGAAATATAGATGTACTGAGCGATTTATGTACTCCCACTGGTCATTCAGAATGACAGACACAAAAAGGAGAGTAGTGAAAAGATAGCTGAGTTGTAATTCATAAAGACAGTAAAAAAATTAAAAGAGAGAAAATAAAAATTACTGGATGGAGGGAACTAAGAAGGAAAAACTTAAAAAGAAATCCAAAAGTGCCCAGAAAGGAAATTCAGAAGAGAAGTTATGAAAAACATGAATAAAGTTTATAGGAACAAAAAAAACAAAACAAAGAGAAGATGTGAGGTGGCATGGAGACACACACGTGGAAGAAATAGAGCAATAAAGAGCAGCCATAATAATTCAGAAATAATGATTAATCCATTTTTCGAATATTACTAGATCGCTATGTGGTCATTACACTTGATGAAATGAAATGACACTTTGTTTGCATTGTTCAAAATGCGTTGGTGCAGACATTCCCCCTAGTTATTGTCATTCATCTGTCTGAGAGATAACTGAGAGCAAAGAAAACCTTCCCCTTCCTCAACTTTATTCACAGCATTTTATGGAACACCTTTCTGCCTGCTAAGAGCAGACAGTGACGCTGGCCTGCACACCACAATTGGCAGACAAATTTAAACCAGTGACTGCAAAAATGAATTATATGAAGCACAGCTAGGCAGGAAAGCTAGAGTCGTATTAGAAACCAGACAGTTAAACTGTTTTCCAAAACTTCCATGCATTTCAAAATAGGTAAAAATCATGTAGTTCTATCAGTAACCCTCCCCAGTTTGTGATTAGCTACAGTTTTGAACAGAACAGCTAGTTGTTTAAACCTGTACAAACCTACACAATAGGTGTATTTATGATGTAGATGTGTGTAACAGTTGAGTTTTTAATTTGTAATACACCATCCAGCCTATGTTGAGTGAGATAGACTAGCACTAAATCTTACCTGCCTTTCACTAGCTTTCTCAAGGGGATGTCTTAAAGAAAGAGGTACCTTGCCTCAAAGGAATTGAGAGGCTTCCTTGAGTTTAGCCTTCAGAAAGGATACCAAAGGCTGGGAATGTGAAAAGGGTAGGTTGGCCTGGGGAGAGAGAAAAATATAGAGGTAATACAAGTGAAAAAGCTCCTTGAATAAAATCTAACCCACAACTTAGTTTCTAGTTCTTCTCTCAGGTTACCCAAACTCTAGATCACACTTGAGGGCCACCACTCAGATTCCTTACAGCCAGCTCTTGAAAGTAGTAGTGTAGAGAAACCATATTCCTTTGATTGTTTCCACCCCCTTTCAAGTCAAGAGAGATTTGGTCTCTGTTTGCTTTTCTAGCTACCTGTGGCAAAGCTAGTGGGCAGGCATTAATTCCATGAAAGACATCCTTTAGTTTATGAACCCTGAAACCAAGTCTCAAGAAAATGGTAAACAGACTTCAGTTTCCCTCCTTATATTAAAGCTGCTCTCAGAGGCCTTTGAATAATGTGAGTAAGCGTTCAGCTGTCCTAACCTTTGATGTTATGTTATAATTTCAGTTACAGGACTCCTAGACATTAGTGATGCTACCCTCATGCTGTTGTGTTTGCAGTATGGGGAAATGGCCAGCCTTACCTCTGTCAGGCACACGGTTCCCAGCAGTAGCAAGGGTAGTAGAGGGAAGGTAGCAAAGATGTGGAGCTAGCTCTTGCCAGGCACCAACCTCAGATGAGGGATATGATGGTCTGAACATCTTTTTTACCTGGAACCCCAAACTTCTGAGATACTGAATGGTAAGAAGACATTCATTCAATTTGTGAGGACAGCATAGATACTGTGTGATAACCTATTTCACAGAAAAATGTATTTTCCTCCATCCTACACTCCCACTGTCATGATGGGATGTAGCCTTTGGATTTTGACAGAGATGATGATAAATTTTACAATTTTGGAATCATACATAAAAGAATGGTTCATTTGTAATTTTTCTCTTAAGGAACTTTTCACCTGATTTTTTTTTCTCCAAATAAACTGTAAATGGATCAATGTGGAAAGGTTTTTGCATAGGGGACACTTGAAGAAGTTAGTCCAGATAAAAGAGTGACATGAGTTTAAAATGCATTTAAAGTTAAGCTGCAGTAAATTGTGGGTACTCTTATTCAAAAACACTCTTAATTCAATTTACTCTAGTTCATGAATCTGTCATGTTAAAGACACCTTAAAATTCTGAAACAAAATCTCCTGTGGAATTGATATTTTTTAAGTAACACACTTTAGAAGTGAATTCAGGTTAACTTTTCTCAAATCTCCCCACAAAAATAGATTACTACTTATAGTATGCAGTTAAGAATGGATCAGAAATGAAATGTTCTAATATTTGTCTAAAGGATATAACAGTGGATGACATTTTTATTTCTCTTTAGGAACATAGAAAAAGTTTAATGCTTTTAAGCAATGACTGTTGCTTTTGAACCACAATGAAGTGTTTGTATATTATTATTTGAAAATCCTGTTTCCTAATCTGCATGGAAAATTCAGTTTCTGGAAATTTGTAGAATGTAAGGACAAATCACCACGTTTGTGAAATCAATCACATGAAAATTAAATTTTAGCTCCCCATGCTATTTTCATTTTCTGTTTTATAACTGAACCCATCTTACTTGGACAACATTGTTAGTAGTTGTATTTAATTCAGTAATTTCAGCTGGTTTCATAGCTGAACTTGCAGAAAAAAACAGTTGGGTATTGGCTGGCACTCCTAACACCAAAGCATTTCAAGGAATTACAACAAATTAGAATTTTAAAATTTCCAAGAGAAAATAACCAAGCATTTGTCTTGTAAAGAAAAAAGTATATAATAACATGGATTCATAACAAAAAAATAAATGTTTTTACCAGGCAGCAAATGGATAGTACAACATATGCTTTTTAAATCTGTAATCGTACTCTGCTGAACATATGGAGCATAAAATAGCAGGCAGTAGATGACTCAGGTTCTAAAATAGCTATCAGAGTACAGATTTGGAAGTTCAGAGCACCGAAATGTGAAACAAGAAAGTGATACCTACCAAGAGGGCTCTGCACTTTTACAGGTTCCAGCAGAGGCCAGAAGTCAATTTTTATGTTGAATTTTGATTTAAACATATATGCATTTCAGTTTCATAACATTAGATCTTTTACCCTGCTAAAGTATGCAAAGAAATACAGGAATTACAAGATTTTATTAGGTTTAACAGAGAAGCAACAGTTGGTTTAATGTGGCCTGTTTAGTTCTACTGTTTCCTTTTGTGGTGCAACAGTAATAATAAAAACTGAAATACAAGACACAATATTTTATTTGCTGGGAGTAGAAGAATGAGCAAGGCTTTTTCTGCATTAAGAAGCTGCATAAGAGCTGCCTCTATCTTTCTTTGCTTCAAGATCTCATTGTGAAAATTGAGGTGGAAATTATTGTTGCCTGGCATTGTACTTCTGACTCCACAGCTACATTTTATGAAGCTTGTGTGCAATTAGCCAGTTCGTTATTTTATCCTAATTTTATAATAAATCACTTCACTCTTTTTCTCTCATCCATCACCAACTTATCTGCCCACAAGTCAAAATGGTACCAATTATTAATCAAGGCCAGAGGCACCCTCTCCTGCATAGGGGCACCATGTTTCAACTGTCAGGTGGCATCCATCCCAGCCTCTCTTTGTCAGCAATAAAGAAAATGAAATTGGACTAATATGAATCTAATTTCTGCCCTGATTAAAGGCCTACATTTTCCCTAGGCATTGCCTGACCAGGTCCTGACTTGTGAGATATTCAATGTTCTTGTAATGTCATTCGGACAGAGCGCGCCTGTCTCCTTAGGTCATTGTTCTTCAGATTCACTTGTTTTACATGGAATATAGGCTAGAAAATCTAGACTTCCTTTGGGGTGTTAATTAAGAGGAGCATCCAAAATTAATCAGCAAATTCACTAGGGCGAAGGGGAGCTGTCTGAAGGCCTCGATATAAAATGCGCTTCTAGTACAGAGAAATGAGCCTTCGGCTATTGACAAAGAGAAAACAAGTGCACAGACGGCAATCTGACATAAAAATTCATATACGTATACAATTTTACATTCATTTTCCTTGTCAGCTTGTCACCTTTAATTATAAAGGTTGATTCGCTATTTGGCAGATCTGGAAATTGTAAACGCTTGGCCATTTGAATATCATCATATGGTCAACGTCTTCAAAACAGAATGACACTGGAGCATACCAGGAAAGGAACACTGTAAAAGCCAAACTGAACTTCTCTGATGATCACCTTGAAGGATCTTGCAGCTCTTAGGGACAACTGTGAACCTGGCTATAAAAGCACACAAGTTATGACCATCCACAGAGAAAACATTGTATTGACAACCTGCTAGCCCCCACCCCTTTTTAATTAGTTTCTAATCTTAATTTCTTTAATTTTTTTATCACTCACTACATTTTATTGTTATTAGTGTTTGGTGTGAAGCATTTGCATAGATCTTCAGGCTACTAATGACCTTTATGTGGAAACAGCAAATTCTGTGTTTTGCCCAGTAAAGAGAATACTTTAAAAAAAAAATAATGCTAAGCCCCTATCATGCTGACACCTTACACAGAAGCTTCTTAGACAGTTAAAAATTTTAATCAGATAAGTTTGCTTGTTTTCAGTAGCCACTAAATTAGAACTGAGGTTTTGTAACTGGCTATAGGATTTTTATTCATACCCTGAAGGAAGCCCATGAGCTCAGGTTTCAGAGGTTACCTGTTACAAGTTTTTATGTAGTTCCACCTTTCTTAGGTGGGAGCTGTGGAGACAGTTTCCACATCTCTGTTTTTGTGCAAATTTTCACAAGTTTGGAAAGACTGGAGCTACCCTCTTTTTAATATTACAGCATGTCATAGTTTCAGACTAAGAACAGCCGTATTGCTCAGTTTTGGGTATCACTGTTACTCTTAATGTATTTCCATAGACCTACAAACAGTACGACAATAGGCCTTAAAAATGCTACGTCCAGACCCAAGCGGCAGCACACATGAAGGAACTCGGCTCTCCAAATCTGGTCTGACAAATCTGAATAGAAGACATTACTTGGACCACCTATTGACTCATGGTAAACTTGGAAGGCAGGCATGGAAACTGAATACTTCAGAGAAGGAGAGGCTGTGTACTGTTTGGTGAAGACTTCTCTAACGTTACGGAACAGAAAACAACACAGTCTAGAGCTCAGCATACTGAAACTTGGCACTGTCGTGTTTACTTCACATAACTACTGCACAAGAAATAGCATATTCTGAACTGGGATGATACTCTACACTGCATCATATGCTAATTTATTGCTTAATTACATTAATTTAAGATTCTGATTGCATTTTTTTATTAGACACCTTTATCCCTAAATGAGTGTAATAAGTTAACCTTATACCATTGACTTTTCAACAGCTGTATTTTTAAGATTTTTCTATGAATGAAGATTATCAAAGGTACTGAACCTAGAGGAGGTTTTTTCCTTACTTGTTTTTACATGGATGTAAAAAGGGAATATTCATTAGCCACCTATACTGGGCTGTCAGAGCAGTAGTTCTGTAAATGCATAAAAGAACTGTCCTCGTACTGAGGTTTACTAGCAGTTATATCTGTGACTGTGAAATATGATGGAGTTAGAGCAAAACTTGCAAGAGTGAGTGCTGGTATTTATACTTTTGTATCTACAGAAAAGCAATCAGAACACAGCAAAGTACTTCATATTCCTTTTTTTTTAATTAATGCAGGTTCTTGACTAATTTTATTAGGAATAATGGGATATAGTGTAGACACCTGTTAGGTAGCTTTAGGTTGATTGATGGTTGATAACCTATCGAGCAACACTGAAAAATCCTATCGAATAATCACAGCTAGATTTTTAGTAGAGAATATTAACCACTACCCTGATTTCACTTCAAGGACACCTATACGCTCTATGTGCTGTACTATCTATGTATATTTTACAGACAGTCTTTATATATATGCTTTAAAACAGAGGTTTTATAAAATGGAAAATTCTGCCCTGTATTTAATTCCTGAGAATTTTCTAAACTAATACTTAAATAGCATACTAAGACTGTGTTTGAAGCTTGTAAAAACATAAAAAAGAGAAAAAAAACCCTACATAAAAGTGTAGTATTATAGGAGGTCATCTCCATTTTGTTACTGTCCAATTAATTTCTTACTGTGTGTGAGTTTTTTTCCAACTTTGTACATAATTTTAAAACTGTAAACTGTAAACCTTAATTATGTATTATCTACATGATTACAATGACCATTTGCAAAACAGGATTTCCTTTGACATGTGTTTTTCAAGGTCAGATGTGATAACACAAACCGGACTTCTCTTTGCAAAGAAAGATCCATGTATTTCCCTTCCCCATGTGTAAGTGGGTCTTCTTTCAGTCCTAGAAAAGTTCAGTCACAGAAGCTATGTCTATACTGCAGTGCAGGAATGGTATGAAGCCTGAAGCCAAAGTCCCCAGTTGTTCCTAACTCTTATATGCATTGGATTAAGTCTTGGGGTGACCTAGCAAATCTGATGCAGACTCTGCACCTCTCTAAGATGCATCCTGAGACTCAGCATATACTGAAGGAAAAAATTCCTCATCTTCCTGACCCTTCACCTGTGCCCTTGCAGAAAAATACCTGAAGCAAGCACATAAAGTGGCTCAGTGTTCTCATGTTGGGTGGTTAAAGGAAGGATGGGTTCTGTAAGCAGCCTTCATGAAATCAATGGATATATGATGTAAGATTTGATGCCACCTCAGGAGCTGCATGGTGTCTGCCATCTCAGACAAGATAAGACATAATCATAGTTCTTTGAACTGTTATTCCTTTTCTTCAGCTGGTTTTACTTTCCAACTGTAAACACTATTTTTATCTACATTTCCTGCCTCTCTGGTTCTGAGGAGAAAGGGTTATTCCTTCGGATCTGATCAGGTAATCAGAAAGTCAGCAGATTTTCTAGCAGTAGATGAACATGACTGTGGCCTTGGAGTGCTGTTTGTGCTCAATAAGTGTAAATATAAAAGAAACAAACAAAAAAGAAATAAACTATTTAAGGATATTCTATCAAAAATTTAAAGAATTATTTACTAATTGCAACATAAATCTTTTTACAAACTAAGTACCTACTAAATGACACAAAGTTCCAGTGGGAATAATATTTTTATATCTAGAAAGGATCTGTGGTAGAAAGAAAGTGGTGTTGCCCTTTTATCTCCAAAACACCCCTATCCCATCAGTGAATGAAAGTAATCAAAACCAACAAAGATCTGAATCCCAGCAAAACTTTGAGATGCTGAACTTAATTAACCAATAATTAATGCCTAGTAAATTCATTTTTTTTAGTAACTCAAGGCATTTCTCTAGCTATTTTTTTCTTACCTTTTTCCAGAACTTCACAGGGTAATTTTGTTACAGTTTCACGCAACCAAATTCCCCAAGCTGCTACTGAAGAGACCTGTTCTGCGAGGACTGCGGTAATGCCAAGCCTCCCTGCAGTCGCATGCCTTAAACTCCCGAGAGCGAGGGCCATGCTAGCAAGGGACACCTGCCACCTGCACACCGTGATGGTGGGTGGACTGTAATCATAGGGCATAGACATTTTTCTTTCATTACCTATATTTATATTTTAAAAATTTAGAACATAAGGTTGGCACACTTACTCAAATCTTCTGCTAAAGAAAAGTAAAGCCAGCCAACACTTGCATCTCTCAGGATATGTTTACAGTGTACAATATACCCAGGAACAGGGCATTAGCTTTCTTCCTTCTTTAATAGCAACTGATTGCTGGATCATTAAATTAATATTAATCAATAGGGATTGATTTTATCCACTACTTAAAGTGTTGTTCACACCAGAATTTAGCTGTGCCCTTTGGAGTTACGCTGGTTTCATTCCTGTTGTATCAGGGACTGCTTCTAAATGAGGGAAACTTCACATGTCCTTCTGCACTGGAAAGGCTTTGATACTGCAGGAAAGATTTGCCAATAGGAAAAAAAAAGGCATTTCCCACTTGAAAACATAAGTTTCAGGACTATATATACTTCACATAACGGGAGGGAAAACCTGATCAGTAGCAGTGGCAGCAACAGAGCCTTCCACAGGTTCGGGATCCAGGTGTGCACTCAGCAGCTTGCCAGAGGAAGCTTGGGTGCGTACGGACACCTGTGAAGTGCTGTCAGGTTGGACATACCCTTCCTATGTTAGGTGCTCCTCTGGTGGCGGGACAACACAGCAGTTTGGGTAATGTGGAAGAGAGCACTGAATGTCTAGTGCTGCCCCTCTGCCAGCCCCCCACCCCCCACCCCCCCCCCCAAATGCAGGGAGCAGTGCTGCCTACAGGGATGGCACAGTGGGGCAGGTGAGTTGCCCTCCCCGAGGGGCACTGACGGGACATGTTCAAGCCTCTGTGCCGTTCACCTGCCCTGCGTCAGGGCCACCCCAGCACAGCAGGGAGGAGGACGCCTCGTGACAGTCAGAGACTCACCCTGGTCATTCCTGGCTCCTTCAAGTGCAGACTTCAATGTCAAACCAGCCACTGACTCATTTGCAATATTTTCTCCAAACTTTTGCTGTAAGACAGAAAGTAAAGGCCAGGCCCTCCCAAATTAAAGGTATCTAGCGGAACAGTTGCCTCAGAGATGTTTTCAGTGGCTAAAGAAGTGGAACCTCATTATGTTAAAGCACATTAAGTATATAGAAATTTCCAGTCTCATCTGCCCTGGGTTCCCCTGTGTGGTGGGTTGACCTTGGCTGGATGTCAGGTGCCTATCAAGCTGCTCCATCACTCCTCAGCAGGACCTGGGCCGGGGGTGTGGGGGTGGGGGTGGGTGGGGCAAGAAAATAAGATGGAAAAAACAAGATAAAGGCAGTTAAATAAAGCAAAAGCAAAGGCTGCTCGCAGAAGCAAAGGAAAACAAAAGATTTATTCTCTGCTTCCCATCAGCAGGCAATGTCTGGCCACTTCCCAGGAAGCAGGGATTCAATACACATAGCAGTTGCTCCAGAAGACAAACTTCATAATAATGAATGTGTGGGTGTGCGTCCCCTCCCTCCTTTCTCTTGGCTTTTACTGCTGAGCAGACATTGCATGGTATGGAATATCCCTTTGGTCAGTTTGGGTCAGCTGTCCTGGCTGTGTCCCCCCCACAAGATCTTGCCCACCCCCAGCCTACTGGCAAGGGGCAATGTTTGAGACAGAGCCCCAATGCTGTGCCAGCGCTGCTCAGCAGCAGCCAAAATGCTGGTGTGTTATCAGCACCTTTCATGCTACCAGTGCAAAGCACAGTGCTATGAGGGCTGCTGTGGGGAAAATTATCTCCCTCTCAGCCAAAAGCAATACACCCTGCAAATTTTTTGGGGAACTCTTGACTGGCATAATAGGTTGAGCTCTAGATATGTTGGTGCCCTGTCATGATTATCAGTAAGAGGCTTAAATTTGCTCTGCCTCCAGTCCAGTCTGTATGCTTTTACTTTTCTGCAGTAAGCCAGAAACAGAGCAGGGGGAAATGTGGCGTGCACCTGGTCTTGCCGAGCATAACTCTGGGACAGGACTGTGGTAAGCAGCCCCTGGTTCCACAACCAGAGGTGATAGCAACAGCTTTCACTCAGACAGCTGCAAGGTATCTTTGGCTTTCTGTGTGGATTTTATCAGCCCTCCGCCACTGACAGACCTTCAGAGAGATTTCAGGTATACAGAGAACTAGCTTTAAAAAAATAATAATTGAATAATAATAATAATAATAATAATAATAATAATAATAATAATAATAATATATATAAAACAAACCCTCTTCATTCTCTTTTAAAAAATGAATTTATAAAACCAGGTCTTCACTTTTTCAGCATTCATTTTAAACGCAATTTATTTCATTTTAAAACCAAGGCTCGATCCAAATTTACTGAAAACACAATTGATTTTATTTGAGTTTGGTTTGAACCCTGATTTTGTTCCCTTTGTTCTGTTTTCTGCTTCTGAAAATTGACATCAAATGAATGAGCAACTGAGAGACTGTAGACTAGTATATTATACTATGTGCAGCAGTTGGATAAAACATCTGCCAATCCAACTTCATCCTTAAAAGATATGCAGAATGTTATGGTTTTATTTAGGTAATACTTTTATTACAGTAAGACTTGACTTAAATTTCATTCTTAAGTAATCAATGTTAAAGCAAACGGAAGAAGACTGCAAAGAGGAGCGCAGCTCTGATTTACACATGCTTTATTGCAATTGTTTTCATCACGCAAACTAGTTGCCAATACCGAGTGACAGATGTGAGACCTTGGGATTATGGAAACATCAAAATATGTCAGATCCTACCAGCTCTTGGAGAATTTTAAAACCACCACATTGACATTATTAAGTATTATAGGAGGTTGTGTTGTTGAAAAGGAATCAACAAAAAAATTCCTGTAGGAGCTGAACTGCAATTTAAACGTAGCTAATGCCAATCAATCCTCATATAGTTAGAAAACTGCTTCACTCTGTTACAAGGAACAACTGCGTATTCTGGCTTGAACTGCTTGAAGAAGACCTCCAACAAGAGAGCAGAGACCAGGATAATACCATTGGCCTAAGGATTTGGAAAAGGTGCACTTCAAGTACTGACAGGAGGCTGTGGGTACTTCTTCACCACAGAGGCAAAGACAGCCAAGATGACTGCTGGTGAACCATCTCAGGTCTGGAAGCAGTGTATCTCAGTTTGAGAGGCACCAGGCCTGAGCTAATAATCACTGCTGATTTATGAACTCCTTGACAGGGCTTATCAGCTTGTTACAGGGCTCCAATAACTCAGTGAGACTGCCTCTAGAACGGCGCTGTGCAGAAGCTGCATGGCTTTGTGCCACATGAACTGATGAAGGGTCCTCACTGTGCTGGAAATCTCCCTCAAAATGCCACTGTAAAGTGGCAGAACATTGCCAGCCTCTCTAATTTACCTCCATATATCCGAGACACAATCCCTGGTAATCTTAACATGCCTGCAGACTTTAGTCTATATAAATCTAATGGTATATTTTTGCTAGGATGTTTCTGAGGGAGCTGAACTGTAGGTGCTGGAATTACTGAAGTGTCCACAGAGCACTACAGGAGGGTTTTCAGCCCGACTCCTTGGTCCAGAGTAGGGGGAACTGCAGGACTTCATTTCAAGAAACTTAATGGCTGAATGCTACACCACTGAGGGGATTGCACACGGGTCACAGAGTCACTTAAATTCCAAGAATTATGGTACCCTGTGCTCATCTAGCTAGGAGGTGCTTTTAGGTTGCATCATACTTACATTTTGGGTTATAGTCCCTCAGTTTCCTCATGTTACTGTGTTTTGATTTGTTGCACAGTATGGTTTGATGCCTGCAAACTGGATTTCAGAGAAAACTGAATGAGGGTCTCCAATTCAGAGGTCCACCACGTGTGGTATGTTCCCTAATGCAGCCACAGTGTTTGGATATTGAGTGGGTGACTTTGAACCATATGTGCGATGAGGACATTCAGACCAGGAGATCACACTAAATCTGGTCTGAAGTGAAAATTTTCAACCGCATAGCAAGATGTAGGGCTTCAGCATTGACTACTTTGATCTACTGATTTACTCTTATCATACCGAATTATTTGCTAATGTAGACACAGCCTTAATCCTCCTTTTCTAATCACATGCTAAATTCACCACACACAGAAATGCAGATGAAAGTGCTTCTTTATGTGGTGTTAATAAACTTGTTTCCACTATAATCAGTAGGAGTTCAGCCTTGTATTGCAGGCTGCTGAGATTTTCCTACTGCAAGCTGTTATTTTTTAAAAAAATCCCAAGAGTCTGAAAAATCTTGAAGTCCACCCAGTTTCAAAGAGCCACCTCCTCAAAAAAAAAACGATGAAGTGGGAACCTACTTTCTCCCACCAATCAGAATGGATTTTTTTGGGGAAAAAAATTTGACCTGTTTTTAACAAGTTGAATTCACTGATATCTGAAGTCATTTTTCAAATTTAAGCTCGTGAAAAGGCTCTGTGAGATAGATGACAAATCCACGTTGTTTTTGGATATTTCCATACAGGCTTTTAAAGTAACACCACATACTGCCTTTTACTGAACTAGATAGAAAGGTAATGTGCTCCCATTTCCCGTTTCTTATTGTTTTTTGACAATATGCTTGTTGTGCAGTGAAATGTGAAATAAAAAGAGGTTTGGGAAAAAAAAAATTCCTGTCAGTACTTGGGAATATATAGTTAGTCCTGGAGAAAAACTCACATTAAATATCATCCTATCCATCTTTCCAGCAGAGCCTGGGCAAGGGGTGAGAAAATGACAGTTTACTGAGATTTTGCTTTACGTAAATATTCAGTACCTTTTGGGGCTGATTCCATGAGAATAGCCCATGGCAGAGGACATAGGGCTCTGGTCAAAAGCTTTCAAAAGAGAAGATATTATGACCCACAAAACCCAGAAGATTATTTTAGAAGTTTTGATCACCCCACCAAATTCAACGGGGATGGTGAGATTTAAAGTACTTGCACATCCTTCAGCTAATGGGATCCATCTTGACAATGGTTTAGTGATCAAAACAAATGTCAGCAGTGAAACAATATCATGTATCTAAGAACTTAGCTCAAGTCAGGATCCCACTACACATATGAGCATCTTACTCATTGTCTTTATGAATGCTAAAAGTTACATTTATAAGGCATGGGTTGAAACTGGTAAAAATATAAATGACTGTGTTTAACTCAGAAAAATAGTCTAATATTTTTTTAGGTAGAATTTGTTCTTTGCTCTCTGTCCACATAGACATTTGTATGTCAGGATAAACAGTCCAATATGACAGACTGCCCATAAGCTTATGAGCTGTGTATGCAGTGACAGATGGGAAAAGCAAAGCTAAAGTAGTTAATGTGTGTTTTTGTTAAAGCAACAAAACCAGAACAAATATTGCACTTAGTTACTGCCCTAAATATTCTCCAGTATATAGAGAATGTATATATACACTTTTATATGCATGTACATAAAGGAGTAGAACTCGAAACTTTCCCTTAGTGCAGAGAAAAGCAGTCTTCCTGAAATGCTGCCTGTTTTCAAACTTGGTTTCTTTTCCAATCTAAACAATATTTGGAAAATATTCGGTTGTACAAATTAACACCACCAAGAATATTTTTTTAAAAACCGAAAGTCTAATTTTAATGGTAATATTTCACCTATAAAAAGTGAGGATAACAAGTTTGTATTCATACAAAGGTGTTAATTAATGAAAGACAAACCTTTGCCAATTATTGACACATTCCTCTGTAATCCTGTTATGTGGAACATTCTAATGAAGCCATAGTTTATTACTAATGATCTAGCTTTGTTTAAAAAAAAAAAAAAGCTGTGAAGGGGAGGGGGGGTTGAAATAATTTATTTGCTTTGGTGTATTTTTTATCACAGCAGGTAAGAATGCTGCATTTTGACTGCCACATTGTATGTAGGATGAGGGGGTATGACCTCAGAAGCAGCAACGGAGAACTGGCTCTTTCACACTTCAGCACACACTGCTGTGAACCAGCACTTTGGTCATATTATCCGCTGCACCACAAAGCTGTCCGCTAATTATCTCTGAATACGAATTTTATTGAACCTTAATTTTCAGTAATGGGGCCTGATAGTTTGTGAAGAAAGACAAAAGAAGGGTCCCTTTGTTTTTCCCTCACAATACCCTTCTAGTGCTGGAGCTAGGGCAGAACTCATTAAACTTGAACAATGAGTTGAAATATGATCGTGTTATTTTTGTCCCTGCCCCCAAACTAGGCTAGTCCTGTCTGCCAGCCTGTCCATCTGTCTAATGACATGGGAAGAGGCATTGATTTTGTAGTAGACACTGTTACAACACATTCCCCAACTCCTACCGAATCACTGGGAACATGAATCCGAGCAGAGATTCGATTCTTTTGTACATGTTTGGAAAGATATCATGGCAATTTTAGCTGTCATCTGGGCACTGAAAATACTGATTCAACCAGGTTAAACAAAAGCTGATTTGTATTTGATGCGCATCATTGCAAGAGTAGATTTACACTAAGTAGAAATACCTGCTACTCCTTCAAACTTTGAGTTAAAATAAACTTTTTTTTTTTTTTTTTTTTAAAAAGAGAAGTTGTGTGCAGTTAATTTGTGAAAGAACTGCAGGTTCCTGCTCAGTTGAGGGCTAGTTTATGTTTTTGAACTGTCTTCAAAGTCCAGCCTTCTCAAGGCATCTTCCAGTAAACAATGGAGCTCTAATTTGCCCTCTAATTTGGGTTTCAGTCTCTACAGAACATAGGGATGGGCAGTTGTGCTGTAGTGTATATAGTAAAATACCTCAGGATATATAGGAATGCAGTCAAAATCAT
The DNA here is from genome assembly GCF_015220075.1 of Falco rusticolus. Lineage (NCBI taxonomy): Eukaryota > Metazoa > Chordata > Aves > Falconiformes > Falconidae > Falco > Falco rusticolus. Next base: position 68,279,426 of record NC_051188.1, on the reverse strand, counting down.
TGAATTACTCAAAACACAATATCCTGTTATAGTGAAACAAAGTGAGTTATTTGTTTTCATGTGCAAAAGAAGAGTTAGGTGCCTTCTCCTTCAGGATTATTTTATTAACTCATTGGAACAGCAGTTTGGATTGCTCATCACACTTTTGTCCTGCCTAAGCAGTCCTTATTTTCTATGAGAACCATCAACGCAGCTTTGGAAGATATCTTCCTCTCAAGGCTTCAGGTATCTCCTCTGTCCAAAAATACTGCTTCAGATGTATTTCAGACAGTTCTGTGGGTGATATATTTGTAGACAAATTACACAAAACAAGGGATCAACACGTTGTTTATTAAAAAAAATCTTAACACTGTCCACTTTGAGATTCTCAAGTGAACTTGAAAAGTCTCACATACCCTAGTTTTTAATTTTCTCTTCATTTTTGTATGCCACAGACTAACAGAATATTACAAGTTTTGTGATTCCTTTCCTTTATATTCAGCCTTAATTTTCTTTCTGCTAGGTGCTATTCAGTTATTCCTAAATTAAAGTCACCAATATAAAATCATCTTGTATGTACAAACCAATTAAAAAGAAATAAACAAAATAATATAAAGGCAGCCCCTTACCACATCTCTGTGCCTTTACAGGGAATGGACACACACACACGTGCGCACACACACACACGCACACAGGCACAAAAACTCCTATCTAGCTAGGGCTGAGAGTCTGCTGAACAAATTATAGTTTTGGAGAGTGGGGAAACAGGAGATTGTTTCAGAGGCATTATAAATACATATATATTATGTTTTTATATATCTATGCACAGACAGACGTATACACATGCACACACACACACATACATGCTTATATGAAGCCCCCAAAGCACAAACTCATTTCGTTTTGACTTAACGTATTCCATGAATTTTATTTTAACAATCCATATCAAAACAAATCATCTATTCTGTGAATAGTATTGCTATTTTTATTGCCCTGAGTATTTAAAGGCTGAAACAATGGCTAGCTTGACATTAACTCCATTAATAAAATTGAACATCTAGTTAACATACTGTGACTGTAAAGATTTTGATTTTTCAGTGTGTGAAAAGATGCTCATCCTGCAAGTGTGTAGTAGAATAGTTTGCATTTGATTCTGAAATAAATCAAAATAAAATCTGAAAGGGAAAAATATTTATTAACAGGCACTAATTGAATGCCCTTCAGTGATACAAATTCTGCAGACTTTTTCCAACACATAAAAAGCCTGATTCTTCTGTCATTTCCACAATTGTCAGTCAGGAGTAATTACACTAAGGTCAGCAAAGACACCAGCATTAAAACTGGCATAAGAAGGCGAACATCGGGAACATGAAACTTTCAAATGCAGCATTTGGTTATACTTTCGTGATGCTTTTGGGGAATCTTGAAGATTTTTAATGATCTTGCATTTTTTTAATTTCATTTTCAATCCAGAAATCTTTGCTTGGTCTTTTCATTGAATGACAATTTGGTCTGGGGAGTTGCATTTTGTCTTAATAATTATCTTTCTTTTAACTTTGACACAGTAAGTGAACCACGCCAGGAAAGTCAGTCCGGTATTTGAAAAAAGCCCACAGTGAAATAAGAAATAAAAAATAGCCTTGATCTGTGATAAATATGCACTGAAGAAAGTAATCCAAACAACAAACAGCAGATTCATCATGGCTCCTTTAGAATATTTAAATTGCCCTTCATTTTTCAATTAAACAAAGTAGTGAGCAGAGAGTTTGTGTGTGCCTATATATCTACTCTTAGGAACAGGCATATGAACCTATTTGCTTGCTGGTGTGACACCTGGCAGAAACAGTGCCTCTGTCAGCTTATACCACCAATGTAATCTGTTTACTGTAAGAGGCTCTGGTCTTCCAGTGGGAATCCCTGGATGCAACTGGGAGAGAGTGAGACAGCAGAGGAATGTGCTGTATATTCAAATAGATGTATAGTGGATACCATCTGTTCCTTTCCAACAACCGCTACATCGCTGTGTTACAGTTCAAATTCCAAGTGTTCAGGGATGTAAATATATTAAACAATACATCTATTTGTGCAAAGCATTCTTTATGAGGGGCATCCATGTGCTTTTAATCAGTTTCATGCTGAGTGAAAGAAAATTGTAAACTATGCATTAAAAGAAGATTTAGAGAAAGTTATTTTTCTTCTATCTTCTGCATCCTAATTCAATGCTTCCCCTTGCTTTCAGTGATAATATAAGTAATCTTCTAGCAACATTCATGAGGAAAGTTTGATGTGGATTTACACTAGTGGAGCTACATTACAATGGGTAGATTTAAGGTATTATAAAATGAGTTTTTGGATTTGTTACAGAGGTATGAAACCCCTAAGACACAGACAGATAGGACTTCCAACATATGGCAACCACTCTTATTATAAAACAAAACAGTGTTAAGTCAAAGTACCTGATTACAATTCGCTAGTGCTATGTAGCTCTGATAGCAGGCTTATATTTAATGCCACAGAAACAATATAATTTATTTTTCTGTCATCCCTTATCCCTTCGTTATTGGGTTTGTAGGCTTTGAAACCTTAAGCAAAAGGACAAAATATAAATTATAGAAAACATCAAAGTATAGTGAAATCAAATGACATTCCATACAATCCTTACAGAGATATCCAACACATTTCTTATGTGTAGTTTGGTTGAACTGCTATCACTGCAGAGCTTTAGTGGTTATAATTAGTAATCTTTTGGGAGCTACAGTAGCACACTTATAATGTCAAAAATACTTATTTGAATGCAATAGTTAATTTGGCAATGTAAAAATTCATGTAATAATGACTTAAGCTGGCCAAGATTTTAACCTGTTATCAAAGGTATCTTTAGGGAAAAAAACATAGCTATATAATTTTTGAATGAAGAAATGAAGAAACATGCTGCTTCTTAAGCTAAGTCTGTTCATAGATTTTTCTTAAATTGCCTTCTTTGAGATGTAGGTTTTGGAGGCAGAGCACCTAACACCACACCTACTTGCAACTACACATGCATTATTAAATACAGTTTTTGGTGAACATTATATCAGCTAAAGCATGTAAATTAAGAAAAATGTGACTGTGATGGACATGTCAGAAGAAAAATCACTAAGCCTGGTAGCCTAATAAACAAAATTCCGTTTGGGAAAAAAATTGACTGACAAGCAGTTCCTAACAAATAAATGCACATTAGATTCAGATGCATACCGAAGTATCAAATAACTACATAATTTATCCGTTTCCTTGTCTTGGTCTATGGTTCCCATGCACTGCTATCTTATTAACAAGACTTTAATTCTCATACTGACACACAAAAGTGTTGTACTCTAATGAACTGTCTGCTCCTTGCAGAAATCTGTTGGTAATGTAGGATGTTAGTTACAATAATGATAATCTTTAGTATTTTTAGCCTGTCAGAACCAGCGCAGCCAACAACAACCAGTCTTTTACTAAAACTCTACCTCATCAAACTAACTTAATTAGCAATTCAACTCCTTATTTTTGTTTTGGATTCCCCTCTGGCTACTAATTAAAGCTTAATCGAAACTGCTGAACTGAGGTTGTAAAGAATTCATTAATATTAAAATTAGCCCCAACAATTTTTTTGGGCTGGTGCAATTTGTATTTGTTACTGTCAGGGTTTGAAATTCAGTTGAATTGTTAAGAAAGCTGTACCAGAAATTTGCTGTATATTCATATTATAAGCAGAACAAATATGACGAATACTAATAGTTGAACAAGTAATTCATGTTTTGACCACGCGCAGTTCACATCACTTGTGTCACTGTTTAATACCAACAGACAAAATATATTTTCAGATCATTTTTCCAAAGTCATCCACATTTCTTTATCCTCCTAAGTGCTTTCATATTTTGGATAAAAGGGAATAAAAGGCTGTGAAAAAAAAATGCAAAGATTGATTTTAGGTATTATCTTGACAAGATTAATATGTTTGAAAAATGAACAGATTTACCACTTCACTTTGATTTCTCCACTTTTCTTAACATCAAAGATTATTCCAGCTGCAATAATGGTCATTCTGAAAACTCAGATCAACCAAACTATGAGCTTCTGTAAAGGACACATTTTTGCTGGTAACATATCTCTTGTCATTTTTTTTTTTTTTTAATGAGAGTAATACATTATTTTCTAAATTAACATCAGCATCTTGATGCTCTATAAATTATTTAAATATATTCTTTTCTGAACTCAGTTTATTCTTTGTAATGAGTTTAAATGTATTTTTAATTAAACTGCTTAGCTTACAGTAAGAAACCTACTTATATTTGAGTATTACTGAATACTCTCAACAATATGAGTGAAACATACTTGTGTTTGTTTTTTGTAAATTTCATAAAAAATGCAAATAAAAAAGGCAGTCTTTTTATAGCAGATAAAACCGATTTTCATAATTCAAGTTCACTTCTCATTTTAACTTTTATGCTTTAATATTTTTATTGGAACATGTATATTTATTTTACCCTACAGGAAATTTTTTCAAGAATGTTTATAGGAAACAAACTTGTTAAGACTAAAATATACAGCAACTCAAACTGTTTAACATATTTTATTAACTATAAACATTAAGATTATTTATATAATGCAAAACTTTACAAAAATATACATGAAAAATTACATATGCATCTAGGTTTCATTTAAATAACATTTATGACAAAACAATCATGCACATATTTAAAAATCAACATATGTCCATTTTTTACTCACTGACTAAATCAACAATGGCATACAAGGCACACAATTTAAAATCTTGGTGACAATTTCCATGAAGTTATTCAAATACAATTTGACTTCTGACAAGAGGATGTAATTTATAAAACAGAACATGCCTATCAGTGGAACCTAAATTTGCATAATGAGGATACTTTCATTTCTGCAAGCACATTTTTTGACATCCCAACTTGGAGCGCTGGGAGAATCTAGTGAAAAATGTCAATATACATAAGTAGAAAAATGATGAATAAAATACCCGTAACATTTATCTGATTTGAGTAAACAAAATAAATTTTGCTTGCAAAAAGTAATGATTTTGAAAACTGTAATAATGTGTTTCCTAAATGTATGAAAGTCTAGCGCTGCCTTTAGCTGCAATCAGCCTTATAAACTAAGGGAGGTGTTCTGAGTTTATCATTAGATGATAAAAACACTGTTGTGACATTGATGTTATGCATTTTTAAATCAGTGTTTTGATTTAATTCTCTGTTGTGTTTCCTATAAATATACTGCAGCAGTAACAGCAGAGTGAAAAGAAAAAAAAAAAGGCTTTAGCCTTTCTTTTAGTAGTTAAACTTGAAATTAGTTAACTTGGTCAGCTGGCTGAGAGCAGCCATCATTCTTGAACTGGAGAGAAAATAGTTGTTTGCCCTCCCTAAACATTTTTGAGATGTTGTTTCAGGTAGACATACGCTTGGAGTTTAAACTCAACAAATGCTGGAATAAATTTGCTTTAATTCAGCATCTCTTACCCACCCCATAAAAAGGGATGGTATCAGATGACGATCAAAACCAAGTTACCTTTATGTTTCAAAGCCAGAATTCAGGCAGATTGTAACATATCTATTTCAGGTTTGAAATAAAACCTGGACTGTCAAGAGGAAGCAACAGAATAACATCTTCAACAAAAAAGGAAAAGGAAAAAAAAAAAAAGAAGGAACACTAAGTTTTTAAAAAAATTATACTGGAAATTATGGCTTTCCTTTATACAAGTTACTAATAGCGCCTTCCAGGATTAAAAGTAAAAGAAACTTAGCTTATATTTCATTAGTCTTGCATCTTGTTTATGTTTTCCTAAATCCCCCAACTTTGAAATTATGCCTAGTTTACTTTTATTTATGGTGAACTTCACTTTATTGTCTCTCTGATACTACTGTTGAACTGTAAATATTCCAAGGGGAAATACTTCAAAACCAGCTGTTTAGCTGTTTCAGTTACAAAAGCATATAACATGTATATAAAATATGTCATTAAAGATTCTGAGGCAGAGAAACATTTTTGCTGGCCTTCATTGCTATAAAATCTAAGAACAGAAGATAAGAACAGACGAATAGGGAAAAAATTAAAATGCAAAACAAAGCAAGGAGGCAAAGCTCAGTGCAGAGTACCCCTTTAATTCTAAATCAGGCTTGTTTCTATTCAAATTAAAGAACTAGATCATAGCTTTGAAAACAAATGTTTATCATATGCTTTATTCAGGCTGGTACTTGTCACACACATACACCATTTATTAAAGTGAAAGAAGAGCATGCCACCCTTCTTTATTTAAGACACCAGACTGAGAAATAAGTACCTTTATCAGGTGATCAATAAATATGGCTACAAACCCAGCACTTTTACAATTAAACTTGCTCTAAATAATATTTAGTCTTGCAATAGGTTTTGAAAATATTGTCTGCTATAGGGCCAAGCAGAACTTGATGGTGACTGTAACTGCAAACCACAAAAAGCTTGATGCACATGTAATACAAATGATGATTCAATTTCTGTCAAATACTGTGGAACTAAAATAATAAATAAAATCATGAAACAAGATCACTGGCAGCATATTCAAGCAAATAGTAATTGCTTCTTAGCTGTTCTCATCATTATGAGATAAGTAGATATTTTATAAATATTTTCAGCTAGGAAACTTCACCACTTCTCCTTAAAAATTCCCTTTTATTATCAGTGTAGATTCATAGGAAAGAAATAAGAAGCTTGCTGTTCAAACAGCTGAAAGGGAAAAAAAATGGGTTGTTTTAACATTTCTTTTGCATCTTTAATTTCTTTCAATGCTCTGTACATCGTGAATACGTCAGCTGAACACACATCTCATTTTCAATTGCTAACATTGCAGGTATGATAGGAACACACGCAGTGGCTCGATGCATGACAGCATTTGTAAGACTGGGATGGGAGCTTTCTGCAGTGTGCTGGGATGCCTGTGCATCCACTGTAAACTTGACGGGCTAAAGCTAAGCTATTAAGTCCTCTCCATCTCTGGGTCAGTGCATGCTTATCTTATGTTTATCCTACAAACTCCTACATATAAATACACCTAATTCTATATTGTATATATGTATAAATTACTTCTGCTATGAAATACTATTTTTTTTTGTAATTAATAACATTACTCAGACACGAAATCTTTGATTTTGAATTTTCCTAATATGGAACAATCACAAATGGAGCTCTGTAGCAGTAGGTCACCTGCAAAAACAAAATCCCAGCAGCTTTCCCCTTCCCCAATTTTTAGCAAGGACTGCCACCCCCCTCCCAGCTTACTCCACACTCAGAAGTGGAATCAGACATAAATGCATATTTCTTTTGGTCTAATTTCTAGGAAAAAAAAAAAAGAAAAAGCCCACCCCAGTATACTGCTATATGTCTCAGATACATTCACATTTGGGAAGGCTAGGAAAGACCTAGGGATTTTTCACTGAAAAGGAAGCTCACAAACACTTTAAAATATACTATTGTTACATGTCAGTTGGTAAATTCAGCAGACTAGGAGGGGAAAGGCATATTCCAGTACATAAAGCTTCTTCAAAACTGAGAGAGAATGCAGCCACTGTGCTGGGACAGGAGGGAAATTTGTGCCCTCTCTAATCCCTTAGTGACTCTGCCTGTTCTCATAGAAAACCTATGAATACCAAACCGAGGCAAAATTTGGTGACTTATTAAAACTGGACAGCTAAGACAGAGAATGTACCTCAGCATTCTTGGGAAATACTGAGATACTGCTGTTCCAGAAGAGTAGGAGTAGAACTGTTTAAGTAGTAGTTAATAGAAACATGAAGGCAAATCTAATGTGCTTGTTGCCAAAGTGTGGGAGTGAATGAGTGACAGCAAAAATAACTAGATGTTGGGATTAGTTTACCCATATAATAATTATTTTTTTTAAAATATAGCTGAGCACTAAGATTTTCAGTCCCATATTTTGGATTTATACTGCTTTGAGTTGTTGTTGCTATTGTTTAAACATTCACTTGAAATAATAAGGCAAACATTTCTGTTTCCAATTGTGCCATTTGTTATGTTCACAGACCTCTTAATAAATGCTTAAAATGCCATCTTTTCCTAATGCTAATAAATAATTCTGCTTCAAGCATTCATTGTCCTACCAGCTGAAGGGTTAGCAATGGGTAAATCCACAATGTTCTGAGGGAACTACATTACATTTTACAATTAATTCCTGGTCTGAATAGTTTTATAGTTTTCTGTACTTGTGCCTTGAAATGAACAGCACTCCCCTCCGCACCCAGGCTGAGGTGCTTATGTGCCACTGCTGTTTCTTAAGACAATCAACGTGAAGTATTGCATTTGACGCTCCAGATTCTTTTCAAAAACACAGGGACAGAGTCATCTATAAAGTTATCCTCATTGGTGGCAGCAAAGTTGTTCACACACTACAAAGACGTTATGGTATTATAAAAAAGAGATTCATCTTGACTTAAATCCTAGATTGCCAGACCGTGTTTGGCTGCCTTGAAGAGCAGTGCTGGGTGGTGGGGAGGAAAGCAATGCACAATGAGGAGGGAGAGGTTAATGAACTGCAGCGATCTGCCTTTAATGTTCCCTCCCTAGACCCATCTTTTGCAAAGCAGCTCGCACGAGTGATGCCCCTTGCGAGTGCCTGGCTGTGGGGGCGGCTGGTGCCCTCCTCCGCAGGTCCTTTGGACACCGTGGCTGTGGGTGCCTCACCATGCTCTTAGGACCATCACCTACACCCCTGCTCTCACATTTCAAGGATGCTGGAGCACTACCTCCTCTCACACAGGTTTTATTTTTTAAAGTGGAAGACAAATGCACACATTTTGGAGGTAAATTATGCAGAAAAATACTTTATATTTCTGCTGAGGCAAATGATTTTTAAGTAGGTCTCATAATTACTTCAGGTGGAGAATGTGCTTTTTCTCTTTGGTCTATTCACTTGCAGTTCATATGAGGAAGGATTATATTACTATCATTACACAAACATTTAAATGGGTCCGTTGATTTGTTTAGAAATGAGATATCAATGACAGTTAATTATTCAATAACTGATCATTAATTTTGGGCAAATGATCAGAGACCCCTAGGTCCTTCTAATTTTGCTTGGCTCAAAGGAGTAAATGAAATCTGTTTGTTAAAAGCATAAGGCAGACTACTAAGCATTCATTTTTATTCTGCTACAGTAAAGTAGTGTTTTAAACAGATTCATGAAATGTTTTAATACTACTCAGGCAAATCTATCAATAGAAGAAAAGTTAAACACACAGTCAAGGGGATTATTATCTAGCTGTCTGTATCTTTCATCTAACCTGACACCTTGCCATGTGTTTTTTTTGTGGAAAACAATTTTTTACTTACTTAAAGTGCCTGCTTTTAATTAATCCTTTCCCTCTTTTCCTTGCATTTTAAGCTATCCTAAGGAGATCAAGGACTGTTCATACCTACTGGGCTACAGCAATACCGGATGATGTTCAAAAAGCATTGCTTATATAATGAGGGTATCATCAGTCCTTACATTTTTAATTAAAGTTCATTCAAAGTGTGTTTTCCAATACCTGTGTCATTACCCTATTGCCACATCTTGGAGATCTGCTAACGATTAATAAGCAACGCAACGTTTTCTCTCACTCCATCTGCATGGGATTGAGCTCTAAAATTTCCAAAGAATAAATTAAAGTAGAATTAAGGTTACAAAATAGAGCGAACGTCAAGCCGAAACTCTTTTCATTAACTCAATGTTCACTTCTGCCAAGGGCTGCAGCACAGATTTGATTCTGTAACATCAGTGTGCTGAGATCATTCCAATATCATAATGGAGCACTTTTTAAATGAGCAATTGAAAACTTGCAGTCCTAGCCCTGGATTTATTTGCTTTTCTTGGCTAGATGGACAAAGACTAGCCTGGGTAGATATCTGGTTTCTGTTCACTTCAGTGGAGTTAGTGCCGTGTTTGGCGAGTGAGAGGAGAAAACCCGGGGATGGCAGAATGTTGCGAGAAGCTGCACGGTGTCACTTCTGCGCGGGCCACAGCTTTATTCCAAATTCGTTTTCGTAATTAAGGACCCCGTGAAACATAATATCTAAGTCAGTTTTCAAGAAATAGCATGACAGATGATAAACTTGTCTATCATGCGCAATATGTATTTTGAGAAATGTTGTACAAAACTTATTAGAGTAACAGAAGGGCTGTGATAATTCCCACGTGTAAAATCAGAGCAGGAGCAAGCCTTGGGAGACGTACCCGTGTCCATCCTTTATGGTGCAAAACAGACTGGAAAATAGAGCCTCGTTAAAGGGGAGCCACTGTTCTGGTAAAAGAAACCACTCTAGTTCAAAACTGCAGCTGTGTCACTTCAGTGTGAGTGTTACTTCTGTGATCACCAGAGGTCAGTGTCACCACAGGCTGCAGCACAGGGGGAGAGGGAGATGCTGTTTATAAAAGATGAAAACGAGCTCGCCTGATCCCTCCGGAGTTTGCCGGTGCTCCAGCACCAAGTATAACAAATTCACAAGCCTCCCCCTTTGTGAGATGGAGGGTGGATGACTGGGGGGAGCGCTGAGGAAAGAAAAGGACAAGGAAAAAAAAGAATCGGAGAGCTGGAAGGAAATGGGAGCAGGAATAAAAGCACAACTTGGCTGGCTGCTTTGTAACTATAAAAGATATTGCCTTCAGATTCTCAAGCAGACAAGTCCCACCTGTGTTAAGGCATGTACCTAGCAATATAAATTATTGCCAACTCCAAATGCTGAGAAATTATGAGCCTGGCTCAGTGTTAAAAAAATTAAAAAATACTGTTTTCTTTTCCTTTGTGCACAGGGCTGGGTTGTTTTTTTTGCCATATTCTCAAGCTTTGCTCCCCTAACTTAACACCTGAGAATGTGTGTGTGTGAGTGTGTATGCCTGCTATTTTAATGACATGTGAAATCTTCAGGTTGTGTAGTTTGCCTCCAGGGGTTGCAGTTTAAGAAAAATCCAAGATGCAGAATAGAGCTCTGGGAGCTGGGAAGACTGCTTCCCCAGTTGCTCATTTTCCTTTGACAAATGCTCTTAAAGCTGTGGCCTTTGCGCATTGGTCAGAGATGATGAAGTGTGTGGGCTGTTGTTGCTCCCTCACACTCACTGGGTCTATCAGCTGTGCAGTCCTCCACCCTCACGTACCACCCTGTTCTGCAGGGGTATTAGGTTGGGAGTGTGCATGCAGGGAAGCGCACAGCTATGGCAGGGAGTAATTGTCCAAGAATAGAAAGGAAAATAGAAAGGCTCACATCTTAACCTTCTTGGGACACCCTGAGGTGTGCGGACAGGTTTAACAACAAGCGCTTTCTACTGCTTTGCCCATCCTGGCACTTTTGGAAGTTTATCTCCTACCAGTGCTCAAGCAAGTAGCAGCAATGATAATACAAATACTGGTACAGAGAAATGCCGGGGAGATGTCCTGTGTCCTAGATGTATTCTACGATTGTTGCTACTGGGCATTATTACAGAAAAGATTTTACGTTGATAAAAACATTCAGAAAAAATATTCCTTTTGTAGGATTTACTGTTTGGCAATGGCAGAATATTTCATCAGGAAAGGAGCTGTGGGTTGCAACCAATGAGTTTTTTCCTGCTGGAGCATTGGGTCTCTGTTTGGTCTTTGCAGTCCAACAACGCTCTTTCGTTTGCAATGCTGGGGTCCAAACATCAATCAAACCGTGCGGCTCAGGAGCAGCAATGTAACTGTCATGAAAGAAACGAGCTTGTTCCCAAGCTCCCTCTGTACAATGCTGTACCTTAACAGGAATACCTTCTTTTTTCTGAATGTGTTAATGGCCAGATTTGGAGAAGAGCCAACTTAAAAATATCAGGTCTGGAGAATAATTTCTTGTGTAACCTGAGACATTTTTTACAATCGAAGAACATAGACTATCTCTCATATAGAAGGCATATACCTGATACCAGGCAGAACTTAAGTATTTATCCAACCATATCGGCTGCTCTCAATTCACTCCAGGGTAAAGTCCTTTTCAATACTGCTCCAGAAAAATGATACTGCTTATCAAAAGGAATTATCTAGATAATGTCATGACAGATACATGACAAACTTGGTTTCTCTGCACAAGTCTTAGGGCTAGGCAAATACAAATTGAGCTTCTTTCCCAAGGCAAAATGCAAGTTGATTTTTGCACAACCCAACAAAAGTAGGACAGTTCACATTGAGCTTGAATGTAGCACAAGGTACAAAACCTAAAGCAGGTAGTCTTTAATGAACATTCCATATTACTAAAGTCTATAAATACTGGACAGTTTAGTATACTTGCTCCAATACATTTCCCTGTGATGGGAAGTAAGGATTTGAATAGCATTTACTTCATCTCAGCATAGTGCTTTGACCAGCTGTGTGATCTCTCTCAGCAACTTGTATCATCCACCATGAGGATGCTATCACAGGTTGCACTGAAAAGGGCTGAACAACTGCACACTACAATTTACAGTCATACTCTCTGAGATCCATTATCAGGCTAAAGAATCCACGGCAGCAGATCCTAACAGGTTCACGTTGCTGCACTGAATTAATTGCACAGAGTTTAAATAACAACTGCAAAAAATAAAACAACCCTCAAACATATAAATATAAGGCAAGAATTGGGTAAATTTGCATATTTTCAACAGTTTGCTTACCTCTAAACACTTCAGAAATACTTTACTACACATCATCTTGTAGTAATCATTCCTTTTTCTTCCCCCACGGCTCAAAATAGACCTCACCTTTCCAAAATGCAAATACATCTCAGATCAAGGCGTTCCTTAAGTCTAGAAAAAATTAAGACAGAGCTGTGAAGAAGCATTTCCCTAAAAATTTTAACATAGAAAAAGTACTTTGACACTTAAAATAAATGTCTTTTCTGTGATTCTCAGTGCTTTGTATAGTTTAGACTGGTGCTAAAGTATTAACTCAGAAATGCTCTCCAGTCATATTTAATGTTGGTTAGAGAGCAACACACTAATTTTGAAGTAGTGGTAGTAGTAGTAGTAGTAGTAATAATAATAATAATAATAATAATAATAATTAGCCCATGTCAGTATGGGAGCTGGTAGGGATGAGTACATTTAATAAGTCTAATGAAAAGCATGAAATTTAATTAATTCTCTTTGGCAAACTTCCGAGTTGCGTCAAGACACAGCAGAAGGCCACTTCTGGGTTAAGCCTGTGAGGGCTGCTGAGCTTCCAGCAACAGACAGCTGAAAAACTTTCTGTGCCATCTAGGCTGCTGACCACTCTTCCCCTTTCTGTGCTGTCTGCACCTCATAGGGAGAGCAGAACCTCCAAGACACTGCTGGCTGCAGATGCAATGAAAATTCTCCCCAGAGGATGAACATGTATTGAAAAAGAGACAGTGTTACAAAAATCTGTACCTCTGGGTTGCTGGGATAGGGTAACAACACATTGCACCCTGTAATGAGCTCTGAATGCCATGGCACGCTTTCAGCTCAGAGAGAAAAAGGCACCAGTGAAGGCAGTAGCTATGCAATAAAATCCCTTGTTATATCCGCCAATGTTCATGGGTGCCTGAGCTTGTATGGGATGTATGAACTGTGGGAGAAGGCAGCCAGGATATTCATACTGTTTAGCTGCAGGGACTTAATATACACATTTAGAACTGAAGTCTTCCCTCAGTTTCCACATTTCAGTGAAGAGAAATAGGTTCTGCAAGAAATTGAGCTTAGGTGCCCTGAATTGCTCTCTACAGGGATCTATTTCTCTCTCCGTCTAAATAGAAAGGATGGCAATGCTCCTAAATCAGATAATTATTCTGTCTTTCTCAAGTTAGACATCTAAGTAAGGCGCCTCCAGCTACCTATCAGTCCATTTTGGATGTCCCTCCTGCTGGATGCTCAGACTGATGCCAGCAAGGGTGGCCTGCTTGTGCTGTAGAAGAGGAGACAGACCTGAGGAACGGGTAATTTGAAAGAGTGAAGAGGTTTTGGGGGTTCTAGATGACATGCAGCTGAGTAGGACATCTGGAGGACCTGAAAGTGCCAGCTGGTTTATACTCACTGTAACAAAGAAGAGAAAACTGATGGGTAGAAATAGGCAATTAAAACAGAAAGAAAAAAAATATCAGAAGGAAATAGCTTGGTAAGACATTGGTAACATGCCCAGGGGTTAAACGAGGAGGCTGGGTTTCAGGTTTTACCTTGCTGTCAGCGATGTGCATCTACAAAAGGATGTGTTCCTGAAACCTGCCCAGATCCACACAGCTCTGCTAGCTCCTGCTCTGAAACCCTACTATTTCCACCCCATCAAAACTGCAGAGCTCTGTAGTGTGTCCTGAACATCTGTTGCCTCACTTCTTAGTCTCTCTCTCCTGGGAGAGAGGCTGTGGTCCCAGGCCTTACCCCCACAGGCAGCAGGTGTTCACAGGGGGACAGGGAAGGGGAAGGTGTTTATGGGGAACAATGCACCAGGGAAGCAGACAGCTGAGATGGTTTCTGCTAGGACTTATGGTAAGCCAGGTACCTCTGGAGAAATTGAAAGGCAGCCCTAATGATCTGCAATCAACATTTAAAATTGTAAACTCACAGTTTTCCCAAGGAGAAAAAAAAAAAAGAAAAGAAAAAAAAAAGTTTTCCTGGTTCCTGCAAGGCTGTAATTTCTCTAGCTACACGTTCTGCTATAACCACCGGGCAACTGACTAGGACTACATCTTCATGCCACTTTAATCTGCTCTGTAACTCCACACTTATTTCTGCTGCCTGGTATGTATACTAAAAATCTCCAGGTTTCCCGGTGCATAAATCTGATTCAGTAGTTCTGGTCATGCAGCTGACAGCACTCCGGACTGGAGCTGTAGCAGCACCTGTAATGCTGTATGGAGAGAAGAGACCTACCTTTGTTCACAGAAAGCCCCATTGCTTCAGCTTTCACAGACAGGCAGCTAAATTGCTTGCAGGTTGGACTCTCCCTTTTTTCCCAGTCCTGTCCTCAAAAGCCTGAAACTGTCACAGGCAATTAGGGAACGTATTTGCTATTTGCACAATTTCATACCTTTTAAAGCCATGTTCTGCTATGTACTTCAGATTCTAAATTACTAAGAGCTTCATTTTTAGTTCAGAACCAGATACTGTAATATATGTGGTGGACATTCATGTATATGTGGGTTCCTTTACTTTTAAAAGACCACGAGGGAGACTTCCTGGCAGTTTTCTGAAGGAATGGAAGTGGAAATGAATGTGAATTGTTAATACCTGAATATCACCTACCATCTGGATAAGCTTAACACATGATAAACTGTGAGGTTTGGACAAAGGTTTGTGGTGCTTGAGGAGATTGCTTAAAAGCTTGTCTATGTTGGCTTGGCCTGACTCTCATCTTGTGGAGCATTAACCTGTTTCTTTTTACAAGATGAACACCGAACAACAATTGAGAGCTATAGCAGCCTCAAATTTAAAACAATGAACTAGAAATGAGAGTGAGTTTAGAGCTGTTTTACTCACTATTTTTAAATTAAGCTCTTGGAATTAAATTACAGAGCTGTAGATTCATAGATGATGAAACCAAAGAGCACAACTAGGTTCACCCGTTTTTTTTACCTCCCATTTAACAAAGACCAAACCCCTGTTAAACACCTTGGTTTAGCTCCAAATCTCAGTTCCTTTTGTAGCTACATAATTTAATAAGAATATCTAGACTTGTTTTAATTTTTTCTTTTCTCATGGGGAATCTATTAAGTGTGTTAATACATTGTTTAGGACTTACTTGATGTCAGTGATAGGAAGCAAACCTAATTTCTAGTCTGAATCTGTCCACACTGGCTGGAAGGCCAGTGTGTGTGTCATTGTCACACTGGAGTGTGTCACAGCCTGTGTGCCAGAATGCAGGGACTATCTTTCTCCTCCATGTTGCTTCTCCTAGACTTGATCAGATCACCTGTTACTTCAATTTCTGACTACAGTAGGGTTGTTATAGTTATGATGGCCAGAGGGTATAAACAAAGCAGACTTCATAAGGACCAGTCGTATTTTTTATAAGACAGGTTGATACAGTTGGGAAAAAAGGAGATTTAGGGCTTGTGTACCTAAGAGCTCATCTTTTTCTTCCAGTGATATCAGTTAGACTTAAAAAACACTTCTCCTGCAAACGTTGCCTGACTTATGAACTATACAGGCATAATTTGTTGGGGTTGGTTGATGAAAGGATGAATTATAAAGCACTGCTGCCATTCTGATGGCTCTTGTCTGGACTGGGAAGATGAGAACTGGTGACAGAGGTTCTGTGTTGTACTGTAAACATACAGCTACGGGCTCGTAAGTTGTATGCTCCCTCTTCTCCCCTTCTTCTCTCCCCAGTCTCCTCCTGCTATGGCTCTGCTACCACACTGTGTTGCTTCCTTACACCTGAGTGATCTGGAGACTGATTCAGCTGGCATTGTGTCAGCAGTCTACTCTCTATTTATCACTGTTCCTGTTTCCTGACCACTTTCACATTTTATCAGTGATCACTTTATCTTTGAATCACACAGATGCAGTTCTGGAGGGGTCTCAAAGGGTCATCCAGATCATATCCCTACTAGGAATCAGATACAAGGGAACTTACACACCTCCAACATATTACCTAATCAGTTCTTAAAAACCTTCGCTGAGAAACTGCATCTTTCCTAGCAATCCTCTTTGTATAGCTAATTGTACTGTATTTCAGAAAGTTCTTCTAAACACCTATTCTAAGTCTTTTCCTCTGCACCGATACAAATATTTCACAGCATGGCATTAAAAACTGATCCCTGAGGACCTGACTAGGAAAACATAATTTCTTTGAGAATTCCCTGTTAGCAATTACAAGAAAAAAATTGTACTTTGTAAGCTATTCAACATACACCATGTTGAGTTTATTATCGTTTATACTTTCTTAATCAAAATTTTGTGAGGTACGAAGTCAAATGCCTTACAGTACTTCTGTGAACATTATTACCTTTATCAACAAAACACATGCAATATTTGAAAGCTAATGAGCTATCCAAGACAGTTTCTTATTCATCCCTGTTCCTTCCCACTAGAAATACCCAAACCTAATCTCTCCCCTGCCAAGCCCTTCCTCTAGTTCATTTGAAATACCTCTTTTTTAGAAAACTGGGAGAGAATGGTTTTGTTTTGGGAAAGGGGGGAAGCAAAGCTGTTGTTTCTTGCTTTCTCCTTACCTCTTTCCATAGCCTATAAGAAAACAAGCTGGCTAAGTGGTACACACACATAAGTTCCAATTTATGCTGAAAAAGTGACATATTAGCTTGCAAATGATGTGTTTCAAAATTAGAGGTGTGCATAGGTTAAGTTTAAGTTGATTGTTAAAACATAAAAAATAGTAATTACAAAAAACCAACAACCCTACTAACTACTGTCATTTTCAGAACAAGTGAATGAGAACATCAAGTAATGAATTGAAATTAAGTTGGTTCTCAGTAATCACAATCTATCTAATTTCTTATCTCTTAAACATCTGTTACTTACACATCAAAGGAAGGGCAGTTAGATTAGAAGTATCTGGGCAGTCTAGCTAGCTACTGGAGAGCCTTCCTTGCCAAACAGAAAATTTCTTATTACACCCAAAGGAAAACAGAACCTTGAGTTAATTTCCCCTAGACATATTTTAGCCATAAATTCAGTATTTTCACAGAGAACCCACACTGAATCAAATGCTTTGCGATGAGAGAACAGTAAAAAATGGAAGTGATTATTCATTATAGTTATTTTCATTATATTCATTATAAAGTCAGTTACACTATATTCTTCTCCTCAATTCCTTTAACTGAAATCTGGCTGATGTGAAGCCTACGTTCAATGCAATGTAATTTAACCTAAGGTTTAGCTAGGAAGAGGTAATGAATACCTGTATCAAAAGTGGTGGTTGCCATAAAATGATATGTGTGTTAAATATTTACCAGATCGCAGTATTATTTTCTGCTCAAAGTTTAAGGAACTACTTAGTGTCCTAGGCTTGATGATGTGATAACCCTTGGTAAATATTGATTTTTAAATGGTGACCACTGTACAAATTTATACTTGCTAATGGGAAGGCCACAAAGCAAACAGTACTAATTGAGCAAAATCAGGGCATTTCTTCAGCTTGTATGTTTGACTTGACACGTTGTGACAGACACAATGCAGCTCCCAAGTGTTTCCCAACAAAACAATGCTCATCATACCTGCAGGCAACATGGAAACACTAAAGAACAAAAAGGCTTGTAATCTTTCCTTGTGTAATGTACACCTTTGTAAGAAGTCAAATGAAGATATTAACTGCTCTCAAATCACTTATCATTGTATCTTCTTACAGCATGCTATTGCTCTCTCACACTTCTGTACTTTTAAGCCTTATGTTTGTTCTTTCAAACTTCTGGGCAAAGCAGAGGCATTGCTAATAAGTCTGATGGTGAAGCTTTTCCTCAGATCATGATACTAAGGATCTGTCTTGTCTTTCCTCAGTTCAAAGACTCATCCAGAAGAGGGATTGATGAGTCACCCTCTGTGACATGACAACATGAGACATCACAGGGCTATATTCTTGGACTGAAGAAAGTGAGGTGTTAAGACCCACAGAGCACAGATGTCAGCCACACAGATTGAAAGGGCTTCATGGCCACTGCACAATAGCTTTGAAACAAAGCTGTGCAGACCATCCATATGCTTGCTACCCTGTCAATCTGCCCTTGCACTCAGTTGTACTGTATTTTATGCAAAATGGGAAAGAATTCACTGTGCAAATGATGTAGAGTTACTTCTTGGGTGTAAATGCTTTGCCCATGTTCCAGGAATATTTAACATGTTGCAGGCTGCACACTGCAAGATTCTTCATTCGAAATGCATAGAATTGAAGAGATTGTGAGATTATTTAGAGAAACTGCTTATATATTGCTGGCCCTTAAATTTCACCCATTTACCCTCAGACTCAGCACCCCAATTAAGGCTGGAGTATATCTTCTGAAAAGACAGCCTGGCTTGAGATGAGTTGAATTTTTTTAAAAAATGGAAAATCCCCAACTTCCCTGAAGAGAACATTATCAGATTGTGCATTGCTCCCCTGGCATTTCAAGCATGGTGAGAGTCAACACACAAAAATTTTCTTCTGCCAGGATGCATAGAAGCAGCAAATCACTCACAGCCAAATTTGGTATACTGTGAATAAATAAAAACTAAAAAAAAAATATCATTGTGTATGTATAGGGCAAATCTTTATCAAGATCTTTATGCCTAGTAAGGTAGTTACTTAGTAAATTATTGTAGCTAGAGAGAGCAGGATGACCTCAAATCAAATTTTCCTGCTCTATTAGTGCCCATCAGACAAAGAAGAGCTGTTGAAGGAGTACTGGGAGCAAGGCAATAATGACCCTCCCAGGCTTACCTTTGTTTAGCCAATTGTAGTTTATATATGTGGAAGGAATGAGTATAACCGAAGCCCACTGAGCTGGTTAGTCAGATACCTTCAGGCCAGGTGTATTTGAAGATTAAACTTTCCAAGAACAGCTTGTCTCAATAAACTCCCGTTTTACCTCAACCCTTCACCTTCTTCTGCGTGGCAGCTTCTTCTAAAACATTTCATGAATTTTGAAATGAATTTTATATTCCATGTAACTAACTACTGCAGCTTGGCTTGATAGTTAAAGATCCCTCAGCATGTTTCATTCATGATTTGACCTGTATTTCGAAGGTGGTCTCCATATATAAAAGCTAGTATTGGTAACTGTTGTGCACCAGTCAGCCACCGGGACTCTTTTGTTTGAGCAGGATCTCTGCTAGACCTCTTAACTTTAATGGCACCACTAGCTTGCCTAAAGGACAATCGTTGTAGTGAGCAATCAATTAGCGACCAAGAACATTACTGCGGTGTTCTTGATGTTGTTGCGGCTCTAAATTACAGCCTATTGTTACATTTTTGTAACTGTGAAGGAATTGTGTATTTGCATAAAAATGTGTCACTGGTACTAGAATGGGAACAGGTGTTTCCAACAATCTCGTTATTTTCTTAGACAATAACGATGTGTTATCAAAACCTATAGCATTGTCCTAGCGGTGATTTTACTTCAAAATGCTGAAACTGAAGAGAAAAAAGATACTTTTGCCTTTTCTAAATGGAAAAACTGAGAAATGTTTTCCTTAAGCAGAGATACTAGGTCTCACAGTCAGCAAGGCTGGCTAGTGAACAAAAGAGAGCCTTCTCCAGCTGGATAGGGGTGGTGGTGATGGGTTTTAGCTCTTCTGTACCATTTCTGGGGACAGGCCTCCCACGAGTCACACATGTTGCAGAGCCACATGAGAAGCCTCCCAGAAGCCTGGCTGACATAGTCTGTGAAGGTTGTGACTGCTGGAAACCATACACTTCAGACTGTGTTAAACTCACAGAAAATCCTTGGCAGAAAATCCTGTGGAGCTCAAGGCTTTCAAAAGCCCTACTAGTGCATTATTGAAGACACTTAAGTCTTTCCAGCTCCACTCTGGTTTTCCCAAGGTTTTGGGACTGATCCATTTGAGGACCACCAGCTGTTAGATCTGTAGGGAACCACCCTTGTCATCTACATAGTTTTGAGAGTCTTTGGAGCAGCTGAGGAAGACAAATCAGCCTGTGAACACACAGAGAAAGTTTAAAAATCCTGTGAGAAGTCATTAAAAAATCAACTGCAGTAAATGCTACCTAGAGCATTACAAATGCTGGACTACAGCAGACAAGTACAAGAACGTAGAAACTATTTCATAACACAAAACCACTGCAGGTTTATATATTAATGGCACAGAAAATCACTAATGACAAAAGGGAAGAGAATCTCTGTGTTTGAAAGTGAAGGCTTCATCAGCTCCTTACTAAATCGTGGACTGAAACCTGAGCAACTTTTATATCTGAAGGAAATTCTGGCAGTCCTGAATAAATGCAGGCTGGGCTATGTTGCAGAACTTCATATCTGAATCACATTCCTTGGTATTAAACCTGCAGTTACTATTAGCAAGTTTAAATCTAAACATTTTCATCAGATTGAATATATGCATTATGTTTTCCCGTGTATATGCGTGGCAGAAACAGTACAGTGGATGTTAATATCACCTTGCTTTGTTTAACTGTGAAAACTATTTTGCATATGAGCTTAGCTAATAAATGTTACATCTGCTGGATGATTATGCTTCTCTAACTTTTATCATTCTGCTGTTTATGGGGGTTTGTTTTTTTGTGGTTTTTGTTTGTGGGTTTTGTAGGGAGGGGGGTTTGCCTTATCTTTGTACATTTACTCTATGTTCTCTATAGAGAATAACTTACATATTCCTGGCGGCATCTTCTCCTTTTTCTCCACTACAACTTTGATTCTACACAAGGGATACATATCAATGACTTTTATTTGTTAATATCATTTAATGGTTGTCTAGGTGATTTTGTTTATATTCTTTCCTTCTCCAAGTTATTTGACAATATATATAAATGTATATATGCATACATATCTAAAGGTTTACTACAAATGAGGAAAATATTTTACATGGCCTCAAAAGTCTATATGCCAATGAAATCAGTCAGAAGGCTTTGTCATCAGTTGCAATGAAATCCCTGCTCTACTGAAATCATCAGATAAATGCTATCTTGGACTTCAACTAAGATTTCAAAGACCTGTTTCTCCCCCATGTACTTTTAATTTTTGTTAGCTTGCACTGCTCACTACATGCAGCAATGCTAATGCTATAATATTAAATGTACCCAGAATACTGACCAATGAAATATTCACAAACAGATGAAAAATAGGGCATATGTGTTGGGTTTGATGTTTTGGTGGTGGTTTTTTTTTTAGAGAACAAAACCTAAGTATATCTTGATCTTTTTTGGCAGGAGGTGGGAGTGATTGAAAAAACAGAAGTAGGAGAAATAGGCTGAAGAAAAACTGCCTTTTCCCACCAGTGGCTTGGACAAGGCGTTCTGCAGTGCAGTGCCATGCTGCTCATGTAGGTGCTTGGATACTCTGCAGGTCACTTCCCTTGTGACTGAAGGAGGTCTGGATTTTTGTTTTGTGAAGGAAATGCTTCACAGTATGTGTGGACCTCTAAGAACAGTTAGATAAAACTACATTAAAATTGACATGGATGTTAAAAATCTTGGCTTATATCGGAAAATATGTTGCCCCAACCCCTACTCTCCTCCCCCCCGCCCTCCTCCCCGCACCAAAAAAAGAAGAATCAGTATTATTATGGAAAGAAGCAAAATGCAAAATGTGTTTAATACTACAGCTTATAAATTTATGCTAGAGCTTATACATTAGTTATAAGAATAGAGTTTATATATGTTTGTACTAATAAATCTCTGATAAAATATGTCTGTAAGTGAAGAACTTACTGAATTCCCAAGTTTTAGAAATAATGACTCAACCAGAGTGTGTGCTTATTTTAATTCCTGAAAATTAGACTTTGAATATGGAGAAAACCAGTCCTAGTAATGAGAACACAAGTTTTCCAGCCATGTTACACAACTGGAGTGTTGCATGGTTCCTGTACTTGTAAAGGCATAGGGAATTATGTACAGTTTTGGTGTTATGTTTTTTCAGATCCAGTAACTGTATTACAGTAAAATAACCTGAGTTTCATGATGTCAGTTTTGCTGCACATATTTGATAAATGCTTTGTGATACTCAAAACTTCCTTAAAAGTCTTAATACTGACACATGAGCATAGTGCACACTTCATCATGCATGAGCTGATTGGCCTGGAAAACAAAAAAGGTCATTAAAAGAATTAAAAGAAGCTCACAAATACTCTTCCTTTTAGGTCAAAGACAGCATAATATGAAGACTGCCGTTCAATTGTTAGTTCTGTCAGCTGTTTATGTTTCACATAATTCTCTTGAAGATGTAGTCGATGAGGAATCTTATCTAACTGATGAGAAATCTACAGCGTTTGAAATATTTGCAGCTTTCTGAACTTAGGCAAATTTGATATTTGAGTCTTCATTTGACTGGAATGTTTGTGGGGCCTGTAATTTTCCTAAACAGTCACAGGAGTTTTTATCCAATTCCACAAATTGTTTCATTTTTTTTCCTGAGAAAGTGATTTTCTAGATTTCTATTAAGTTACCCGTACTATGAGATTATTAATTTACGGTCAGGAAAAGCAAACATATCTTTGGAGTAGCAGCAGTGGATACTTCATCCTCTTAGATACATCATTAAACCAACAGTTATGGCCCTTTTATTGCTGTGACAGCCAATGAAGAGTGCTCAATCACACTGAGCTCTTTAATCGTCTACTTGGATTACTTAAAGGACTCAGTTGGCATGGATTTAGACACTTGGACAGAGCACGACCAACAAACAATTGGCAAGCTGGACTGGGCAACCTAGGTGGACTCTGACCATATCTTCTTCCTAAAAAGGCTGAATTTCCACTTTTCAGGCTTCACATAAACCAGAAAATTAAAAAAATCAATAAAATTGACACTTTTTTTCTTTTCTGATAAGTTATATAGCCTGTATTTTTATCTAATTTTGAAATGTAAAAAAGAGATCAGCTAAAGTAACAAGGAAATGAGGTGTGGGGCTTTTGCCATCTCTCATTTTTGTGTTTCAACCAGCTCCATTTTTCTGCTTAGAAGCTACTCCGGAGTTTTGCAGCATTTGTGCTGTCTGCCCGAACTGCTGTCTGTCTGTCCTGTCTGTGCTGTCTGTCTGAACTGGGTGCTGTCAAGGGTACTGGGTATCTATCTGTGATATGTATTTGTCAGATGTGGCACATACAAAAGGACACCATTCCTAACTGCTCAGAGGGAGCCCAGCAACCCACCACAGCTCAGGGCAAGCCCAGCCGGGGTCTCTTGGGGGTGAATTCACTGTGCTGACTGACAGTGCCCTGCAGGTCTCACTAGTCAAGAGAAGGGTGAACTCTCTCTACAGGAAAAAAGAACTTTTGTTTTCACCTCCAATTTTCACCTCCACCTCCAAATTTCAAATAGTAACTATGCCAGATAGCAACAGATCTCCATCTGAGCCACCCGAAATATTCTTGTATCTGAAACAGTGTGGCCAGCAGGACAAGGGGAATGATCATTCGCCTGTACTGGGCACTGGTGAGGCCACGTCTCAAACACTGTGTTCAGGTTTGGGCCCCTCACTGCAAGACGGACATTGAGGTGCTGAACCATGTCCAGAGAAGGGCAATGGAGATGGTGAAGGGTCTAGGGAGCAAGCCCTATCAGCAGGGGCTGAGAGAACTGAGGTTGTTTAGCCTGGAGAGGAGGAGACTTGGGGGGGGGGGGGGGGGGGGGGGGGGGGGGGGGGGGGGGGGGGAAGGTGTTGGGGGGGGGAGGTGTTTATTACTCCCTACAATTACCTGAAAAGAGGCTGTGGGCAGGTGGGAGTCAGTCTCTTCTCCCAAGGAACAGGCGACACAACAAGAGGAAATGGCTTCCAGTTGCACCAGGGGAGGTTTAGATTGGATATTAGGAAAAATTTCTTAACTGAAAGGGTTGTCAAGCATTGGAACAGGCTGCCCAGGGAGGTGGTGGACTGGCCATCCCTGGAGGTGTTTAAAAAACGTGTAGGTGTGGTGCTCAGGGACATGGTTTTGTGGTGGACTTGGAAGTCCTGGGTTAGTGGTTGGACTTGATGATCTCAAAGGTCTTTTCAAACCTAAATGATTCTATGATTTGATGATTCTATGAAAATGTCCTTCCTTCTCCAAAGTAATTCCTCCTTCCTCTTCAGTGGTAGATCTCAGTTTTAATCCAATACTGACTTTGGACTGTCTAATGACCTTCGCGTGCAACCCATCACTGAAATAAGCATCTAATTTTTCATTTCACTATACAAGACTAAATATTTAGTTTAATTATTTGTGGATAACCATCCATTCTTAATTAGATAAGAAAATCAATATTTGTTGTATTTGTGGAAAACAATATTTAGGGCTGGAATATCTCATTAATGAAATAAAACTACATTTCCACATTTCTTCACATTTGCTCAGTTTTACAGCAATGTTATGATACCATTTAATCATTTTAAATTGCTGAACTGGAGATTTTCCAAATTTCCCTAATTTGAAGTCACAAAAATTTAACCATGTCCCAGAGCACCCTCTTCATATATTCTCTCTCTGAGTATATATGTTAATGTGCATTAATTATACACTTTCTAAGTACTGTACATGTTTCTGACATGAGGATTCTACATTACAGTGAAGGATTATTGTACTTTCTAGGCCCACTGCAGCTACAGCAGCTTCAATCACTTTAATATATTTTATTACAAGTAGCATTT
Source organism: Falco rusticolus (assembly GCF_015220075.1). Taxonomy (NCBI): domain Eukaryota; kingdom Metazoa; phylum Chordata; class Aves; order Falconiformes; family Falconidae; genus Falco; species Falco rusticolus. Next base: position 68,254,184 of record NC_051188.1, on the reverse strand, counting down.
AATTAACAGTACATCTACTGTCCATGTGAAGGACCCAGTCATGTACAGGTTTAGGTACATGTTTTAGTTTGTGCACTGTGAATACTCCTAGAAAACTGACTGTTTTGTTAAAAGAATGGGATTCTAGCCCCAAAAACCACTTAGATTTTCACTGCTGTGTGAAGCAACTGGCGCTGCAGGGACATGAAAGAGGAATGAGAACTGTGGCTGAGAAATAAAAGATATTTTGGACAGGATCAAGAGATTAATTTCATTTCTGCTTATATATATATTTTTTTAAACAGAGTGGATGTGCTGGTACTGAAAGATATTAATTTCTTTGTATTCCTGAAGTTTTTTCTTAATATGCTTCAGGTAGCTTTTGTAGGGATGGTTTACAGTGATTGTATAGGATAGTAAGCAACTGTGTTGGCACTGGAGCTTTTTTCAGCAATCCAATTCCCTTTATGCTAAAGAAGAATCCTTCAGAAGTATTCTTCATAGTTTTTTCTAGAACAATTGGAGAAAGAATCTTTTGGGGAGTGAAGAAAAGACAATGTTAAGCTTTTGGGGAAAGGACAGACCAGCTTTTAAATATATTTGTTGCTCTAGTACCTAAGCCACATGCATTGTGCATGCCTGTTCCCTTCATGGATTTCCTCAAAATTCCTCAAAGCATATATAAAGTATCTTAAACCACAGGGTAATAAAAAACATTGCTGTGCAAAGGAGAGGTCCCAGGGCATTTTCACGTTCTTGCTAGTTATTCTGTGCTTAGTTTGGAGCTTTGGTCATTCTTTGTATCAGAGACATGGGTGTAGGAAAAATGTGAATCTTCCAGCCCTGGCCAAGTATGGTTTAGCGTGGGGTTACAGAAAATACAGGACGAACCAATGCTGCACTAAAATTTGATTTTTCTATTGGAAGCTGAAATTATTGAGTGCTAAGAAATAAAAGAGCCATGATATAATTATGTATGGCAATTCAGCATTCAATTAGCATGTGTATATATATTTAATCACAACTTTTGAAATATTTTCTTCAGAAAGAATGCAGTTTCTTCACACTGCAAGCTATCTGGATGCCCACACTGAAAAATGATTGCTTCACCTTTCTGTGAAACCACTAGGTGGAGATGTAGGTTTACCAAGCTAGCACTGCAACGCGGCTTTAAAAGACACAAGATTGAAAAACCCTCTTTTTTTAAAAAAAAAAAAAAAAAGTACAAGATTGATAAATTATGTATCTTACTGGTTACAAATTCCAACACATCTTTGAAGGAGGAAAAATGGGAAAAAACTAAATGCTCAGTTGTAAAATTGTCCAAGCAAATTATTATTTTTTAAGACACAAGTTCTGATGTTTAAGACTCTGAGAGAATAATCACTTCATGTTATAAATTGTCTGCTGTCAATACACACACATTTTCCTTTATTCTCCTACCAGCTGCTAGCTCATGCTACCAGTGGTCAGGAACAAACAAACAAAAACTACCCCTAAATTTTTTTAGCCCACTTTCAAACTTTCAAACCAATGGAAATATGCCAGCAACTAGCAGATTTCAGGGCTGTTTGCTCAAGTTGAGGGAATTACTTTTAATTCTGGCACTTTTTCAGCAGCATCTTGATATCTGATATAAGATGTAAAAAGCAAAGTATGGTATTCTGAGTTGTTTTCTTTAAAATAAGACCTGTCTCTTTCTCTCTTTCTGCTCTGGGTGCTTAATCATGGAAAGGGAAAATCAGAAGTTGAATGAAATAGTCATTTACGAGTACTGTTTCCACTTTCCTTTTACATAAACCTTTTCTATCTTCAGTACTTATCCATGTGCACTACAAACTCTCCCACAGCAGACAACAAGAATCTGGGCATTTTCCAGCAGGGAAGAGTGATTCAGAATTCATTCTTCCATATTTCTCCCCTTAATGAAAATGCTCCTGCAGCTCTTGTTATTTTTTCCGATGGGTAGCAAAAAACAAGTAATATATTCACTTCAAGCCCTCAACATCAAAAAGAAGTTAACTAATGTAGTCTGTCTGTCCTGTCTTTACGTTTACATAAATGGTCTGTACCTTTTTCTCTTTTTGCTTTTCTTTTTTTTTTTTTTTTAAGGTAACTTACAGAGTCTTGTTAGAAACGATGTGGGAATGAATTGACCTCTTTTTGAAATGTTAGGAAAAGAAATGTGTGGCAGATATTAGTTTGGGGAAGGTCGGTATCTTCATAAAAGTGACCCCTCCTTTTCTGTAACCTTGGATATGGACTTGCTTTTAACCAAGTGTCTGGGATTTAATAGTTTACTACAAGCTTTGAAATTCTGCTAATAGTCTGTGTAAGTCTTGAGTTGTAAATGGGTAGATCATATATCAGTTCTAGCTTCCCTCCCTCCCCCCCCCCCCCCCCACTTTGATTTCTGCCAAAGCCTTCTTGTTTGGTGAGAAAAAATGTGGAATAAAATTTCAGAAGTGAAAACTAAGAGATGCAGTATTTTAGCTGCCATTGTCCAGTGATGTGACTATTTCTATCAGTGCCTGCAATTTCTAAGGCTGTTTCCAGGGAGGACAGCAGAAATGGAAGTAACTACAAAATATTTGAGCAAATGAGGTCAAATGAAGGGAGGCATTTCTTTTTCTGCTAGAAAAGTCTTTAAAGACCCCCACCATCTGACAAACTCCCAAAACTAGTGATGCAGGGTCCTGCAGCTGCATTCATCATATTCAAGGGGAAATGCAGGCTGTTAGAAGATAAACAATGTAGCTATTCCAAAAGCTAAACTCACAGAAGGGGAACAGTTATAGTAAGAAACTTAAGAAAAGGGACCTTCCTTAAGAAATTATATTCTAACTTTGCAGGTGTATCCTCACATACAAGAGTATTTCTCATAGTCTTCTTGTCCTACCCTTCCACACTGCAGTGCTTCCCAATAAATGGTGTTAATTATGAAATGGGGAACCTGTGTATTTATGTAGACAAAAATATTTCGGGTTTCTTCAGGACAAAGTACTTCAGGTACTGCACAGTGAAAATAAGATTATTTTTTTTTATTTTGGTGGGGTTTTTTTTGAGGATTGCAAGGCCTAAAAGCTAGCGAGAGCCAGGTAAGCTGGTGGTAAGCAGAGAAGCAAAAGCAAACCTGCTTGGGGATGAGGCAGAGTTCAGTTTTAGACTCAAAAGTACTGTGTGATTTTTTAGTATTATAGAAATGCCTGTAATTTTAGAAATACATGCATCTAGCAACTACACAAGCCAAAAATTCTCGTGTGCAGCAAGACAGAAAGAAAGAAAGAAAGAAAGAAAGAAAGAAAGAAAGAAAGAAAGAAAGAAAGAAAGAGAAAAAAAGAAAGAAAGAAAGAAAGAAAGAAGGAAGGAAAGAAAGAAAGAAGGAAAGAAAGAAAGAAAGAGAAAGAAAAAGAAAGAAAGAAAGAAAGAAAGAAAGAAAGAAAGAAAGAAAGAAAGAAAGAAAGAAAGAAAAAGAAAGAAAAGAAAGAAGGAAAAAGAATCTCTGTATGAGATAGAAAGGATGAGGTCAAAACTGAAATTTGCAAAGCACTACTTTCAGGGGGAATCTCTCTGCTTTTTGAGAAGCAGAAAGAGGTGAGAACATTTCTGACCATAAAGGGCAGCCTGCCTGCCTCTGGGTTAACACTTTAGTCCCATACCAACTAAAACTTGGGTTTGTACTAATCCAATTCAGTTCTTTACCCAAACCACCCCCCTCTTCCGCCTCCTCAGCTGAGAATCTGCCCATTTTTTCATCCTACATTAGCTCTGAATGCCTCCTAATCAGTTACAGATTGAGAAGGAAAACGAAGAGCCCCTGTATTAAACAGCTTTTTCTCCTTAAATGTTGAATATGAAGTTCTCCTTAAAAAGCATTTCCTACTGTGGTCACACACACACCTACTGAGGTACTTGCTGAAATAACCCAGCACAGAACTGAGACTCTTCTGACAGTCAGGGGAAAAAAAGATTTCAGCTTAATCCTAATGAAAAAAGAAAAGGAAAAAAAAATGTGTCTGGCAGGAGTCTCTTTTGCTGTTAATCAGTGATGTTGCATATTAACCCTTTATATGCTACAGCCCAAGCCTGCCTTGAGTCACACCTTTTTTAAACTCCCACAACAGGAGAAATTGCAAATAAGAAGCTGAAAGAGGCAAGATCACTTGTCTGGCTTTAGGATTTAGCTGCCAACATGAAAGCTGGAGGGTGTATGGGTTCCCAGTTTCCGCATGCCATTTTCCTCCCACCCAAACAACTTCCCCCCTGTTTTCAGCTATCTTTGTAAAACTATTTTGCTAAGACTGTTAGATTAGTTCAACACATCTTCCACTGAGCTATCCCTGGTTTTAGGTTCTGATACATGCGATGTGCACACTCACGGCAAAAGCATAGGAATATCCTAACTTGCAGCCACTGTAACAAACCAGAGGGCACGGCGGGGAGGATCACCCTCTGATGATCACATCTGAGGAAAACAGACATTCCCCTCACCTTGAAACCCTCTCTACTTTTAGATGAGAATACATTTGATCAAAACACGATGCCATTCGTCTTATGTGGCTGTTTGTCGATCATAGCTCCTGGAAGGATAAGCAAACCCTATGGAAAGACATTTATCTAAATTATCCTGATAAAATGTTATCACTCCACGGGGAAAGAAAAATGAGGCAGAATGCTGGTTTGTACACAATTATACTAACCTGGAGGAAAATTGGGATGTGAAGTTGAAATACACTTAAGAGAAGTTGGAGCACAGCTTTAAAAAAGAAACACTTTAAGTGAAGTTTCTCCTTTGTGAGGATTTGGTCTGCTTGAAACTGACCACAAAAAAAAAAAAAAAAAAAAAAAAAAAAAAGGAAGTTTAAAAATATGAACTGCAAACTGCCTCTCCCATTCAAACAGCATATAGTTAGTGTTTGTGACTTTTCCCTTGACAACTAGATAAGAAGATAAATGCGTAGTTTCTCTTAATTAGCCTTTCTTAATTAAAAACACCAGAGGTATTTGTGATCATAATGAACTCTTCTGACAGAACGGTCACTTGTTCTTCTGGATGTCACTCCAGGAAAATGAGATTATTTTTTTTACGGTGGATAAATTCTGTGCTAAGGAAAAAATAAATGATACCCGCAAAAGCAGTGTCCCCCTTGGTTTTATCTGAATGAGATGGATGTGCATCTTGTGGTTTTCAGAATGGTGTGGGGTAGTATTAGCCATCATTAGCACCCCAGTATGGATCCAATTCACTAATTACTTATGCTGTCTTGGTTCACTGAGATTTAAGTACCAAGTCAATCCCATTATCTGCAGTCTCCCAAGCTTGCCAGAGTCATCCGTCTTTTATGGAAAAAAAGCACAAGGGTTATCAATAGGACCCTGAAATACTTGGGATTTTCCCACTTCAGGAGGAGGCAAGATTAGTCCTGACTAAAGTTGCATCTTCTCTAAGCTGCTACTTTGGATGTGATAAAAGTGAATGCTGACAATTATCCATAACTACATAAAGAGCAGGAGAGAGAGGGAAGGAGGTAAGAGCAGCAAGAAGTCTGCCACACATGCCTGCATCTGTCCTATGGTCGCAGGCAGCTTTTCATATCACCTCAGAGCTACAAATTACAATTCGTCTGTTACAAACACGCGATAATATAGTCAGAAATCAGAAATTAAAATATTCCAAAGGCCTCGGGCCTCCTCAGAGAGAAAGAGAGAGGGAGAGAGGCTGAGAGGGAGAGAAGGAGGAGGGAGAAGGAGAGAGAGGAGTATGCCGAGCCCCTGCGCTGCCTGTGTTGTTTGTGCCCTCCCTTCTCCATCCTACATGTTTAATGTCTGCAGCAGTACCGAGGCCTTGTCTGTTTGGGATGGTTGATTGACATCTGCTCTGCCGAGAGGAAGGATCTGGCAGCTATTGGCAGCACTGTCACGTTCATTTGCACACTTTATGAAGCAGCAGTGTGGCTACTAATACAAAAAGAAATCTTCTAAGCAGCATGACATCTCTTGGAATGGAATATTTGTCTTTACAAATGATTGCACTGCTGCCAGTACTTGACATGGTGCTCGCAAACATGTGTAATTGTTGGAAGTGTAATGATGATTATTTGCATATTTAATGTTCAAACAAGTACTGGAGAAGCAACTTAGACTAAACCTTTTATGGGGAGGATTTAAATATGTTCAGCATCAGCCTGATGAGTCTCAGAAAGGAGTCGGGGTCTGAGGGGAAAGCTCATAGGCACGGCTGCTGTATGAAGAGAAGTTTAAGAAATCACCCTGGAATGCACCACAGATATTTCATAGGCTTATTTTGAGACAGATTTCATATGAATTCCTCTCCCATTTGTTTTAATTGCTCAAAATTATATTTAAACATAATTATACGAAAATTTAGGAATGGTCTATTTATCATGTGTCTGAAATCAGCTAAACAGCAAACTGAGGAAAGTAGATAAGCAAGCACATGTTTACTAGTAACATCAGTTTACAAAAAGACTGTGCATGATGGCAACAGCACTTATTTTAACTCTTTGGTGCAAGTGTGAAAAGGGTCGAGGTCATGGGAGGGAGGCTTACAAATCTTTTTTCCTGGACTGGAAATACAGTGCTGGACATTTGCACTGGAAATCAGAGCCATGCCCAGGTTGACAGATGAGGGCTTTCCTCTCTGTAGAAAGCTCTCCTCTTTCTGCCTTAGAAAGAGACTTTTCTTTTCCCCCGTTCCCTTTTTTTTTTTTTTTTTTTAAATAAATATTGTGACACGGAGAGCTAGTCAGCACACAGACCTTGCACACACACATGTGCACACAGGCATGCACAGTTGCATGTATGAAGGGGAAAATGTTTTACAAAAGGGCTCTCCAACACAGCAGAAAGGAACAGTACTTTTGAAGGCAGTATTGTTCCCCTGGGAAGGATACACATTGGTTTTATCAGTGGAATAATTTCAGATGATACAGATACATGAATGGCAATTTAGCCCTTCACCTTTGGTGAAGAATTTCTTTAACTGAAGACTTCATCTCCCAACTATTTTTTCATCTTAAAGACAGGCCTTCTCAAATCAAAACTTTTCCTTCTTAAAATATTTATCTTAACAATTAGCTTTCATCTCCCCACCTTACACCAACTCTCGTGCTTCCTTCCTCCTTTTTTCCTCTCTTTCTCTTTTTTTGTGTGATCTCAGTACCAAGAGATTTATAACCACCAAACCCTACATTGTTTGAGGGGCAGCACAATAAACTTGACTCAATTATCATGCTGTAAATTGATTTAAAAAAACCCCAACAACTGATGGATGAATAGAGACTGAATATCTTCGTCTCTGACCCTGTCGTATCATCAGCAATTCTCTGGCAGGACTCCCACTTGATTGACAATGCTGCTAATGAACACTGTCTTAGGCCATGTAATGATTTACCTGCCATGAACAAGGTTTGGCAATGCTACCTTTGCATATCCGTCAAACAATTAATCCTTTAAAAAACACATATATTGTCTTGAAGCATGGAAGTGTCTGGAAATTAACAGAAAAGTGGAAGCATAAGATAAATACATGTCTGCTCATTAAGCTAATCAGGATGGTTTTGTTGCTTATCTTGTTCCAAAAACACTCCCCCTCTATTTATTTTAGCCACCTGTTGTCTCATCCTCACAAGAAGCCAATATCTTCTTTTATCTGACTAACTCCAAACTTATTGTTTGGCCAACAATGAATACAGAAAGTATTCAGCTGACTGTGGTTGTAATCATTCTTCCCAACTGAATGTGTGTCGGACTTCTGTGGCTTGTTTTCTTTAATTTTTTTTCACTTACCCTCACACCATCTACCTGCTCTGTTTTGTCTTCTAAGAAGCTGAAGGCAATGAAAACTTTGTACAGCATCTGTTATTAACGTGCAGCTCACTGGCCTTCTGGCTCTACCTCCAGATCCTAACCAGTCCTCCTCACCATACAAACAGAGTGAAAATGCTGGGGTGCAAAGGACTTGTTTGTTAACCACAGTTGTATGCAGCACTTTGTAGACCTTGAGGAGGGTTCTGGAAGAAGGACAATCTGTGTCACTTTGCCAGAAATAAAAAGTGTCTTTTACTTCTTCAGGCATCGTGAACCAGAAAGCCACCCAAACCCATGTTTGCTGGATCATTGAACGCTACTTACTGCGCATCAATATGTACTCCAGGTACCTTCCACAAACTGTAACTCATCTGAAGCACAGTCTTGTGTTTTTGTAAGTAGCTAACTGCTTGCCTAAAGAAATGTGAATGGGAGTAGGGGCACTGGAGGGTGGCTAGGAAAAGGGATGTTAAGGAGAGGAGGCACTCATAAAAGAAACAGTTAGACTGCAAAGTTGAATTTAGTTCCTTATGAAATTCTTTGAAGAAGCAAAAGTATTTAAAAAACATATGACAATAATTAGCAGTATTTCTTTAGGGATTCGCTTGTTTGACCTTAGCCTTTTAATCTGTCAAAGTATGCTAATAAGCCTGACAGACAGAAAGATAAAATGCAGAGACAGATGAACTAACTGAGAAAACATCAGTACAATACTGAATATACTTGTGGAAAAAGGAAAGAAAAAGAGTGCAATTAAACATTACCTTAAGGCTTTGATGACGTGCTTACTATCATGGCAAAGTTGCTTCCAAACTGGGAGGAGCGTATACATGAGCTCACTATGATTGTGCCTGGCATCCCTCATAGTTTTATTTTGAATAAAGAGACATCTTTCTAAGTTAATTTTCTATCTTAAATTTCATCCAATTTATTGAAACACTGGTTTGAGCGCATTGTCTTGCTGCTGGGGATTACTGGGTACATGTCATCAGTCCATGACTGTTTATGACTTGAGAATCCTAGAGCTGTTGAAAAAACAGGCAAGAGGTTTCCTTTTGCTTTGAAGACCTGTGAAGAAGCTTGGTTTCAAATGGGATTATTTTTTTTCTTTCTGTAAGACCTCTCAGGTTATCTGTGTGAAGCCACAAGAATGACAATCCCCAAAACAAATAGCCACTTTTAAGAAACAGTTTATTTTTTGTTCAAGATGAGCTGCAAAATCAGGAGTAAAGAGGAGTAAATGGCAGCACATGAGTCACTTCTTTTAGGACACAGGAAAAGGATTTTAGATTTTCCTGTTTTTTTTTTTTCTTTCTGAAATAACCGGTTCTGTCTTCTCACTGTAATACAAAGGATTTTTGGTGGCACTAGAATAAGGTCATGTCACAGCAACAGGCATTTAGAGATGAGTTGCCTGCCCTCACATGTAAATCTTCTCAAGTCCTGTTCAAGAGGGCCAAGAAAACTTCCTGATGATGAAGTTTTGTTTTTCATTGGTACCACCTATCCCCAGACCTCCAGAAGGTCCTTCTGCAAAATCAGAAACATGATGCTGTGATGATCCTAAGTAAAAGACTAGTCATTCTCACTTCCAGTTTTAATGAACAAGCTATAAAGAAGAGGTTAAAAAATTTCCCTGGGCTAATGTTCCCTCCATATCCTGGTATACTAGGACCCATTTCCTGATGGCGGAGATAAGATTACTGAAACCACAGAAAAAACCTGAGGCACACTTTCCCTTTCAAATATCCTGCTGCCATGAGCTCCAAACCAAGAAATTAAACCTAAATCAGGATGTAGACTTCTCTTTGCTGTGTGACTAAGTTGGGCAACTCACTTCCATGAAGTGAGACTGTGAAAGAGTTCTTCAAAATAAAATGTTTGCACATTGTATATCAGTGTATCTTATTTCCTGACAGGACATCTGATACTCAGCTTTTCCATACAGCCAAATGAAGCATGACATTTAAAAAAACCTTTTTCCAATGAGTGAGCTACCCACCCCACTTAAGCTCCCTAAAAATATACAGAAAATGAAACATAGACATGTCTTAGCAGCCAGAAGTGTGTCTGAAATTATTGCCTTTGCAAAGCTTTTACATTTAGTCAACTTTATAATCACTTAAAGAGCTCATCCAGGCTTGGATTTTTAAAAATGTAGCTAAGGGCTTTCTTCCTCTCTCTGAGCCAGATGCACAATTATAAGCCAAAAATTAAAGCCAATTAAAATAAAAAAAAATAAAAAAAAATTAAAAAAAAGAAGCGAATGTGATCTAGCTGAAGGAGATACCCAGGGCCTGCTCTTAAGGAACTGAGTGGCCTGCCATAGGCAGTCTTGCAAAGGTCGTCACATCTGCACCTTGGAATTAAGGATGCTGATCTGCACGGTGAGCGGAGCGTAGTCCCGTTACAGCTTCCTTTAAGAGCCATAGCTGTGCTCATCGTTCGACTTTCACCTGCAGAACACGGTGCCTGCAGCCGCTGTGCTCGGTGTCACCGGCGGCCGGGAGCGCTGACCCCCGGCCAGGCCGGCGCAGGTGCCCCTGCCTCTGCCGCGGCAGATGTGTCCCTCCCCTGGTTTACTCCCATAGTCATCCCGAAGCCCAACTTCCCCAGGCGGAGCGGTGAGTGCGCAGGAAGGCACCTTCAAGGTGGGCTTCCAGGGAGACGGGCGCCGAGGCAGAGCCACCCTCCGGCCGCCCCAGCCCCGCGGGGATCGACAGCCGGCAGCTCCGCGGCGCCCCGACCCCGCCGCCCGTGCCCCTCCGTGCCGTCCCCCGCCGCTGCCCGGCGGCTGGGGGAGCCGCTCCCGCAGGGCTCGGGGCGGGAGGGGGGGGGGGGGGCGGGGGGGGGCGTCGGGGCCGGGGGTTCGGGCCGCGGGGGGGGGGCGGGGGTGGTGGGTACCCGGAGATACGGGGCGGGGGGGGAGCCAGGGCGGGATGGCGGCGCCTTTTCTCCCCGGCGGCTTGGAGAGGTGGGCCGGGGCTTTCAGAGGGGCTGACAGATCTGAAGTTTTGGAGGCTGAATGAAAGAAACACTCAGCTAACAAAACAGTGCGCCACAGAAGAAGTTTCATCTGGTCTGGCCAAATCCCTCCTTTCTTTCCATCTTTTCTCTCCTAATAACAGCTGCCCTCTCATTCCCTGTTACTCCGCTGTGAAGAACAAAACCTCCCTCTGACTATCTGTTTTTCTTTTCTTCCCCAGAGTAGGTCTCATTACTGGTGATTAGCAGATGATTAAAACCAATTCAGCTTCCCCCAGTAGATATTTTCTCCCTGTTTGTGACTAACGCGTCAGTCTTCAATGAACGTGCTCCTAAGCTTATTAACGGGCTCAGAGGATTAGCTGCCACCGAGCGCCGCCGCTCCGATATTGTGATGCAGCGAGTGACATGGAACCATTTGCTGAGCACAGGCAGGGCCGCTGGGACCAAATATCTAAATCACAATTTTAGTTTGCGCGTAGAGCGAGTCTGGGGGATGGGGGTGGGGTGGGGGAAATCCTAACAATAATTACCCAAAAAAATCAAACGTTTGGCGAAGTCTGAAAATAGTCTTAGACTTAAGGGCAGGAGGACTCCCTTTCGGGAATACCACCCTCACCCCACCCCAAGAAAACAATAACAACAAAACCCACACACACCCCCACACCCCCCACACCCCCCCAAAAAAAAGGGGGCTAAAAAAACCCCCAAACCCAGAGCCAAACCACCAAACTCCGACCCAACCCAACTATAAAACATATAGTGTTTTCCCTGAGCTTCCCTCACAGGGAAATGAGCTAATTTGATGTCCAAAAGGGACCATTCTGGTCAGCTACCGCTGCAAAACGGACAGGCTGCCCCTGAGGCTGATGTGCAAGGTGTGGGTGTGTATCATTTCTATCTATCTGCTGCCCGAATATTGGTATGTAAAACCCCAGCCTGCAGTGCTCTCAAGTCGGAGATTAGAGCAGGATGCAAAATTAGAAGCTTCGCTTTATCCCACCCATCCCTTTAGAAACGATCAAGCTTAAATAAAATTTAATAGCTAATAGTAAAGGAAAAGAGGTCAAAATTATCTGCAGGTTTGAATTATGCAGTAAATTATCCTGGAGAAAAAGAAGAAACATTGTGAAACAAGTTAAAATAGGTCATGAAAAATATTTTCAAATTATATGCTTCCTCTCCATTATTTTTATGCTTTCTATTTGTTCTGTTTTTTAAGGATTGTGGTATTGAATCATGGCCATGTTTATAAAATTGACTCCCTTCATTCATTACACTTATTTGCACTACACAGACATCATTGTAAGTAGTCCAGATAAATAAACTGATTTGCACTCACACTTCTTTAAAAGTCAGTTGGAGCTCTTAAGTGACTAGAAAATCTGGCCACTAGACTTGACGGAGAATCCAGTTTTTCATTTCAGGGAAATTTCCTGATGTAAAACACCCCTTTCCTTTTGGAATAGAACACAGGAGAACAAACTTGTCTAGAAATTTCCTATAAAGTGAAATTTGAAAAGAAATATTAATTGATTCCTTGTAGACCGAAATATTTTATTTGGCCTGATTTGTAAAATTTACCTTACTCTGACTTTTCTTTGTTTGTTTTTTCAATAGTGGGTATTCATTTCCCGTATATTACAGAAACAGAGATGAAAAGCTTCTAAAATGAAAGCTGAAATGCTTCATATAGTGGGGTTTAGTTAAATTTCTCAATTCATTACAGTTCTGACATTAAGCACTGTTTAGAAAGACACTGTCAAAATTCTGGAAAATATTTCACATCACAAAATTTATACTTTTTTATACTGAGGATTGTTTCAGGGAAAGATTTCAGAGTGGCTTTAGTGGGGGGCACACTCTTAAGACTAAACACAGAGTTAGAACCTTAACTTTAGGCAACCAGTTATGAAAACAAAGCAAAAAAAACCCCAACTTTGTAAGGATTTTTTTTCTTACTCAATTTTTAAATGCTTTAAAATAAAAGAAAAAGCTCCTCCAAATAATTCCCTTTTCACATCTTCAAATTTCTTCCATTTATATTTTCCATTGTCCTGTTTCCAGTGCAGCTTAACTCTGAGTGTGCTGAAGCTTGAAATGTAGCTTCCGATTTATAATAGCAACAGGGCATGCAGCAAATGTCAACAAATCCCCTGTCACCCAGGCAAGAAGGAAATGTGAGAGGTAAGGCAGAGTAGCCCTTCCTTGCTGCATAACACAAAAAAAAACCCCCTCAGTGAAAAATAAAGAACTAGGATCTTGCTCATGAAAAAGCACGAGTCCGTTAACATCACACCAAAATTGTGACAGGAGGGTGACATGCATTGAAAATAGCTGGTTATGCATACAATGCAGGTGTGGAGCTATGGCTTTTATATGTACGCAATTTTAAAATGAGACTCTTCCACCATCTACCTCCCCCTATACAAAATTAAAAGAATTCCAACAGACCAGATTGACCACATGCTGGAAAAAAAAAAAGCACCCCATAAAACCCACATCACTGACCTCAACTGACCTCAATAAATAAGTTACCGCTGAAGGATCAGCTCCCTTGTTGTGAAACAATAGACCTAAACTTCAGTGGAGCGGATGCAAGAAAATGTCACAGGAGGGTAGCACAGGATTTCAGAGCAGAAAGAAAGTTTGGGGAATAACAAGTACACACTGCCAAGTTACTGAGGAAACCTTTTAGCAAAGGGAATCTTTCAGCAAAGGAAATTTTGCATTTGTCTTAACTTTTACAGCAGCAGGTAACCCCCTTCTTGCCATTCTGTTAATAGAGATGGGGAGATGTGGTAGAAACATATTCTTTGCCACTCGGTCTTTTTACCCCCATCTCTAAACTGTCATTTTATATATTTATTCACTGGTCAAGAGTGAATCATGCAAAACATAGCAGGCCACTGGTTCTTTTTCTGGTGAATTTTCTGTCACTGGTTTTTAGTCTTTCTAGTGTGATCAGTCACCTGAGTCACATTACAGGCTTATTTCTGGCTTCAGCTTGGAACAGAGTACCTGTAAGACAAGAGGGAAAGCTGCCTTTGATTGTGTCAAAAGGTCTATGAAATTAGGAGCTGATAGACTGGCTCATAAAAGAAATTTAAGAATATTTAAAATCTTTTCCTTTGGACTACTTCCTGCCTGAAAAAATCCTTACTGGGAAAATGTGGATATTATGAGCAGGTTCATTCTTAAAATGGATTTTCTTCTTTTATCATCAGGGACAGAAAGTGATTTAGACACATGGATTGTAGTAGGGAGCTTTTTTGTGTCATTTGAGACCTTGCCCATCTGTAAGTTGAGGCCAGTGCCTATGAAAAGCAGGGTTTGCCTGTCCATCATATATGCAGATTTGAACTCAATACCCCAGTTGCAAGAGAGGGAGTTCATCTTCAGAGGCTACCACCACTGAGCTGGATATTACCTCCTTAATCTGAGCTATGATAACAGTCATGTGTTAGTTAAAACTACCTTCCTGGTTGCTTCGCTTCTTTCTGAGACAAAAGAAGTAAAGAGATGATAAACAGTCCATTTGTGGCCAGAACCGGACTGGCTTGGAGAAGGGGAGAATGATATGAAATTAAGTCTTGAATGTTAATCTTAAAGCATGCATGGCATAGTTTAAGATATCTGACTTACAATTAGAAGTGGTCAGTGCAAAAAAGAGAGTTAGGAAGAGACAGAGAGAGCAAGGTATATGCAGAGGACTCGTCTTAGCACTCAGCAGTTGGTATTGTTACTAGCACACTAGGCAATCCAGCAGTAGTGTCATGCAGGCATCAGTGCTGGAGCTGCTCCTCTTCCTCGAGTCTCTAGTTTTAAAAAAACAGATGATTATGCAGGAGTAGTATTTTCAGCATCTTTTTACATGGAAGGATGGAACATGTCTGGGTAGGAGAGACTCCATTTTCTGATTCACTTGTGTGTTTACTTTGCCTTGCATTCAGTTATATTTTTTTCAGCAGGAGGACATAAAGTTGTTGCTGACTTTGTATTCCGCTGTACCACAACACTTGGTAGAAGGAAAGGAAAGCAAATGTGTGGAGTTGCCAGGAGACAGATTTATTCTGAACTTCAGCAGCTTGGCACTTCCACCACGACACTCCTTCCCCCTTCCCTCATTCCTTCATGCTCCAGGCACAGGCAGATAGACCAGAAATAGCAGGAAATTACCCGCTCCTGTTTCATACTAAAGCATTCAGTTCTGTTTAATTTTGAGCCTTTCACAGCCCCACAAGTCAACGTGCATGTTTTCAAAGGATGGCTGTGAAATGGGTGCAACATGGAAAATTCAAGTGGTAAATTTGCCTTAGAAGCATCTGATCCTTCTTTTCCTGCTTCCCTGCTTCCAAATGCCTATTTCTTCTTTGTGCCCAAAAGTAACATTTGGGGAGAAGGGAAATAAATTAATTCATTAACCTGTTTTTCTTGCAGAATAATACCTGTTTGCAAGCACTCTTACTTGGAGTAGGAATGGGGCAGAACCGGTGTTCCCCATCCAAACCTTTGCCACATTCAGAGGACTAATTTGAAAATACATGCCACCACAAGAAAAAGGTCTTTAGGAAATAGCTTGTATGTTTTGTCTGATGTAAAGATGAATGCTGACTTCCAACATAAACCTGGGAATGTACACAGTCTGAACTGACTCACCTTCTTTGTAACTTTTTCCCACCCATTGCTAGACTGCAGAGCGTTTAATCTGACCATAAAAGAATCATCTTATTCATCTTCCATAGAAGAAACTATGGAAAACAATAAATGAAGTTAGGGTATGGAAATACTAGAACTAAAGAGATAAAAGGCCTATAACGAATCAAAAAAACAACAGTAAAATCCTTATATGGCTAGAGAAACCACACACAAAGGCACACAGAAGTGGAGCCTGCTAGGGTATAGGAGGAGCGGTTACAGCACTCTCATGCCTTGAGGGGGGATAGGATTTGTGAAAACCAGAGAATACTGGTCAGGTACTGGAGACAAAAAATATTTCAGTTGCAATTTCTGAAGAACAAGAGAAATTAAGACTTCTTTACTGCAAAGGAAATGGATTCGTGCAAGGTGTTGTTTTTACAGAATAAATAGAATGGAATGGAATGGAATGGAATAGAATAATTTCAGTTGGAAGGGACCTATGGTGATCATCTAGTCCAACTGCCTGACCACTTCAGGGCTGACCAAAAATTAGAGCATGTTGTTACGGACATTGTCCAAATGCCTCTTAAACACCGACAGGCTTGGGACATTGACCATTTTTCTAGGGAACCTGTTTCACTGTTTGACTATGCCTTTGGTAAAGAAATGCTTCCTAATGCCAAGTCTAAACCTCCCCTGGTGCAGGTTTGAACATTCCCATGTATCCTATCCCTGGATCCCAGGGAGATGAGATCAGCACCTCCATCTCCACAGTCTCAGGAAGCTGTACAGAGCAATGAGATTGCCCTTCAGTCTCCTTTGCAACTGAGTCTACTTATAAAAGTAATATAAGGCTATTTAAATAGGGAAGATCACAACCCATGTAAGTTTATAATTGCTTGTGTTTCTTTAATGTGTTTCTTTCTGCCTACTCTGCCCAAATCACCACTACCTACCTAGGAGCGATCACATTCCTCAAGTTATTCCCATCAGCATGACCGCTTAAAAAAATAAATACTCCACTTAGATATCCAATTTATGCTTTAAATCTCACCTCTTTAAAAACTTTTTAAAGGCATACTTGATTCAGAGATCTTACTGTTTTTATCTCAATTATGAGTCACATTTCTTTGCCATTATTGTGTACTGTTTCTAGAAGTTTTTTTCTTAGATTCCTTCTCATTTTTCCCCACAGCTGTGAAAAGTGCAATTCAGCCTTACAGCTATGCCATGTGTCTGGGTCTAGCCATTCCACTGTCTGGGAGAATGTGCTGAGATCAATGCTTGGATCTTTATTGAGCTTAGATGCTTACATGATAAAAATAACTACTCCTGCTCCAGTGTGGGGTCCTCCATAGGCTGCAGGGTGGATATTTGCTCCAACATGGTCCTTCATGTTCTGCAGAGGCACAACCTGCTTCACCATGGTCTTCTTCATGGGCTACAGAGGAATCTTTGCTCTAGCACCTGGAGCACCTCCTCCCTCTCCTTCTTCATGGACCTTGGTGTCTGCAGGGTTGCTTCCCTTGCTTTTTTTCTCACTTCTCTCCCTCACAGCATTTTTTACCCTTTCTTAAATATGTTATCACACAGAATTGACTAGCATCACTGGTGGGCTCAGCTCTGGCCAGCAGGATGTCCATTTTGGAGCCATTTGGAAGAGGTTCCGTCTGACATGGGGGCAGCCCCTGGTCTCTTCTCACAGAGGCCACCCCTGCAGACTGCCACTACCAAAACCTTGCCATGTAAAGCTAATACAATCTGGAAGCAATATGATGGCTTACGTGATTGGTAGACATGTCAACTGAATAATTCTCCAGGTTAAAATGAAGTCATGGTGTATGTGTCCACGGATGTTACACGTAGATGCTGCTTTGGGTCAATGCCTGATATATGACCTTAAAAGGGCAAGAAAGAACTTAATTTTTCAAATGAAGCCCTACCTAAAATGTGTCAGGAAGAACTGGGAGTGTGGGTCTGAAATTTGGGTAAAAGGCAGCACATATAGCACATAAGACAGAATCTCTCCAGAAATAGGATGATGATCTAAAGCCACATTTTTCTACAGCTTTTAGGAGGTATTCGCACACTCAGAGAGTATAGAAGAGTTTTCCTCCAGATAAGGGACAGGTGCCTAGGATAAGAAGATGGATTCTGTCATCTTTGGTCTTATTACAATGGCTATGGCAAAACATTGAGGTAGGCTCTTAAATATCTGCTTTCTGTACTTGATTTAGCTTCAGTTGCATGTGGCGCTGTTATTCTCAAACACAACGTTCACTTTCTTTTCTCCCAGTTATTAAGAGTTGCTTCAAGTGGAGGGTTTTAAAGAAATACATCAATAAATACACAAACAAATAATTAAACCCCCAAATTCAAGCAACACTTTCCAACCTTTAGTATGATACTTAAAAAAAATAAAAGGCATGATTATAAGAGGGTTGTAAATATAAGAGTCAAAATAGTAGGTGTCATGTGTTCTTTATAAAGGAACCTGCTACCTCCCCCAAACATCCTGTCTGTTAAGACTTCCTGATGTTGTTTCACAATGTAGAGATGCTGCAACTTTTGCCTGTTTCTATTGAAGGTAGTTTTTCAGTCCAAAAAATTCAGGGCAAAGTCTGAGAATTTTAGTTTGCTAGTATTTTTAACTTGTCCAGCTGATCTATCATGCACGTGTTCTCCTCACCATAGATGGTATAGCTGGAATGATAGCAGGCTTGCTTACTTGCTTTCCTTTCTATCTTGACATGTGAAACCGCAGAAGTCTTCTAGAGTGATGGTGGTCTGGAAGATTTTTCAAGATATCCACTATTTGTTCCTTTGTGGTGGCTTGGGCGTTCCTTTTCATTCTTTACCCTCTTCTTCTCTGCACAGTATAGGGTTTTTTTGTAAATCTGAAAGGTAAAATTGTCTCATTGCTTCTTTTCTTGGAATAACTCCTTGATGAAAGTCCCACATGGTAGGGATCTTCTGGTAAAAATGGAAACCCCACAGAAAGAATAGTCTTTCAGAGACAAAAACTTACTTCTTCATGTACAGCACCATATGGGGGGAATAAATAGAAGGCAAGTGCTTTATGATTTCTTCTCTTCTTGAGGAAAAACTACAACTGTGTTTGACAAGTTAAAGAGAAATCTGTTGTATAGAAGACCATCCAACAGAGTAACAGACCTCTGAATTTGGTAGGGTACTTTGATAGTGGTGAGAAGAGCAGGAACTTGAGACAGAAGCAAGGAAGGGAGGCAAGAACGAAGAGAAATGGAAGCAGGAGGACAGTGTGGCCGATGCAAAGTTATTCAGAGAAGAAAATGAGACTGAAGAGGATCAAAAGATGGTGACTGAGTTACTTTCAGAGGAGCTTCATACCACTGAGAGAGGAGACAGCAAGACATAGTGGAGCTCTGAGAGACTATTCTAAACCAGAAAGTCATGTTTCAGCTGTCAAGAATTTGTTCTGTTACTCTGAGCTGTACAATATGTTGTCCCCTTTCCTGGGAGACACCAGATCCCAGATTACCAGCAGCCACCTGATCTTCAGTGTTGGAGAGAGGAGAAATTCATTAAGAATTTTATGTGCTGGATGAGAGAAAATGTTTTCCAAGTAGTGTTTGCATGATTTTCAGTGGCATTAATGCATCTTATGGAACTGCTTTCTTTTTAAACTATGCTGAACTCCACTAAAGGTAGAAAGAAGGTAATCAGTCCAAATCAAAGTAGCCCCTGTCTAGCTCTGTGTACCAAACAGAAAAATCCAGAATGACTTTAGCTGTATGATGGTATGGATGCTGTAGTCCAAATGAATTGGTTATTTGAAGAACGTACATCTTAAAAATACTTCAGCATTGCACAGTGCCTCCAGTATATGTGTCCATGAGTATTCTACTTTGACTGCATAATAAAGAATGATGGAATAGTATCCCACCCTAGTAACACATTCATAGGCACAGGACAAGGAAGTATGTCTGACCAGTTGTACTTGCATAGTTCAGGAGTCCCACTTGTTCAAACCTCATCGTTACTTCAGCAGTACTTTCAATTTTGACAGCCCTGGGGGATATAAAAGAATTAATTTCCTCACAAACCTCAGTGACCATTACTAGTAAATTTTCTCACCTCTGCTTGATAGGCAACTGACTTCCAGCTAGCTTCCCAGATGGCAACACTCTTTAGGATAACAAATAGCAACAAACAGCATATGGAATTTCTCAGATGGGTAAGTTGCAGTTCTATGGCTGGGACAGTCCTCTAATGTCTTAATGGATGTGCTGTTGTTTCATGAGATGACTCTGTACTTACTTACTGCTATATTTCCAGTGCAAGTTCCTTCTAAAGTGAACTTGCATTCTTGGCTCAAGAAGGTAATATGCAATGGGATCTATTTGACAGCTTATAGTCAGTCTACAGCTTTTTTTCTCTTTTCTTTTGCTCATGCTGTAGTGCTGGTGCTGCTGGAAAGATGTTTTTTTGCCTTCTGTGACCTCAGAACTGCTTCTGAGTTTTCCACTGGTATTTGAGGCAGCTGTGAAACAGCATAACAGAGAAACAACCATGTTCTTAAAACCAGCTGTATTTCTATGCTTCAGCAGTAGCCGCAGTAGCTTGATATCTTAGGCAAATAGTCAGTCGCCATCGCTGTACATCGTGAGCACCAGGCAAAGAATTCCATGATTCAAGTGCATTTCCTTTCACATCCCAAGAGTGAATGGACAAGTTGTCCCAAACCACTCTACCAGTTGGATGATAAAGCAACGTACTCTCTTTTGTGATGCTATGAATTACTGCCTAGTTGTGGCAGATACCATCAGTTATCTATTTTGCTTGACACTGATACAGAATAGTACTAACAGATATGTAGGGTGTGACATCAAGCTGCTAATATCAATGAGGTTGCAGAGTAAGCCCTGAAGATCAATTCTTTGAGTTTTATGTAGTGAAGAAAGAGGAAATAGAGATGCAGAGCTGAGTACTTGCACTGTAAGAGTTTCATCAGTCTGCAAGCTTATTAATGGAATTTGTTCCCGTGCACCAATAGCACAGATGGGTAATGCTAGAGAAATGGCAGGCACAATGTGATATGTCGTACAGCAAACAGAGGAGTGAGCAGAATCATACCAATAGCTTACTTCCAGGCAAAGCAGACGGCGAAACTGTCTGAAGAGACTAGATGCTTATGCAAACGACATACAGATTGGAGCAGAGGACCAGTTAGTCTCCATTGCCTTAATTTGCCATGACTGCATGTTTTCACTGGCACTGCCTTGAAGAAAACAGCCTGTGTAAACACCTACGCTGGGGGCTACCTTACAGTTAAGGTGGCTGCCTCACCATGTGGCGCTCAGAGGCACGAATGACTGCAGTGTGGATTGTGGAAAGAAGAGGAATAAAATGGATGAGAGCGGATTAAGTTTTCAAAGAAGTCAAGATCAGTCTTATCTCAATAGCCATTCGTTTCACATCTTTACTACTTTTGTCACAGCAATACTATCAGAACAGACAAATGTTAATTTCCCTAATATTCTTTCTCAGACTCGAAAATGAACATAATGAGGGACAAAGACTTAAATAAGTTAGAGTAATTTCCTGAATGCCAGCGACCAGAGCAGGAAGAAGTAGACAAATAGTGGTACATAACGATTCAAAGATAACACTGCTGACCTTAAACACACCAACCATTAAACACTAAATCTAAATAAACACAGTTGAGTCTGAGTATGGCTTCTGGCTTTGACTCACAGAAATATGCTACAGTGGCTGAATTTACCAGCCTTGCATCAGTGCTGCCCTGAGAATCTTTGCACTGTGCTACTTTTCCTGGCATATAAATACTCTCAGGCTTCCAAATGAACTAAGGTTAGCATTTTGAGCCAGGAAATACTACCAAAAAGTAAAGCAGTAGTATATTAGATTTGACCTGGAAGAAACAGTGCTATGATTCCAATTGATATCCTTATATTTTGTATCTGGATTGTAAAGTGGAGCAGGAAACCCTAATTTTTTGCTCAGATGAGTCTTGATTTCCCATGGTTACATGGACACTTTTGCTTCAGCATAAGCAGTTTCATATGTGCTGATGTTGCATTTAGCAGTAATGATGGAAGGTACAAAGCCCTATATTATTGGCACTCTTTTGAAAACCCAAGTATGTGCATCAGGATACTCTGATACCATTTATCTGATAAACCTGGCTAGTGCTTCATCTGTCTGAATTATATGGTGTCATTTAACAGAAGCAAATGAGTCCATGGTAGCCAAGGCATTGGATCCACTGTAGTAACTTTTCATAATGAGCAATACATGAACCTCAAAATTGTGGTAGTGGAAAAGTACATTAAAAACATTGTGTTTTGGGGGAAGAAATCTTTAATGAATACTTTATCTGTTTAGTTAATACCGTGACAATGTGACAAGGTCTTTTTGCAATATTACTGCATTTAAACCAGATGACCCCCAACTATATCACCAAAAGGATGCACAATATTTATATATATACAAATATACATGTAGGGTATATTCAAGGCAAGAAAAAATTCCAGAAAATATTCCATTTTTAATTCCAGTCCTTGAATTTTATTAGAATATTAAACATACAGAAAACTTATTTTCCTGTTCTGGAGAAGGAGTGTGAGAATGCATCTTCAGAAATATATTTTATTCTGGTAAGAAATCAAATGTCATAGGACTGGGGCCATCTGACAGTCACATGTATATGATAGAAACACAGAACTACAGAATCAGATAACTTGAGTTAGGCTGCACACCAAACCTATCCTGCTACAGTCCAAATGAGGTTATTGACTCAGAAGGAACCATTGATAAAGTAATTATTACCAGCAGCCAGATGTGTGATAGCTCATTTTTGGAAATGGACAGATGCCCCAGCAGTAATGGCATGGAGATATCAAACATAAGAAATCCTTTGGATAGAACCAAAAAGACAGGCAACCTCATATCAGAATCTAGTAGATTTAATGGGTAACATTTCCTTGGAACCGGAATAGAATAAACACATGGCTAAGAGGCCAAATAAGCACAAATTAATCTTTTCAAGGTGACACATATGTTATGTATGAATCAGGTTGTCCAGGAAGTTAATGTATTCCAATAATTATTTATTTAATTTTTTTTAGCTACCAGAACATAATGTACTCTAAAGTTAGGTGCATAATTTCAGGTACATTCAGTTTATTTCCATTCATTGCACATCCTTATTAGAAAACTCTGCCATCTGAATATTACACTGCTATGCCAAATGTGCAATTCTATAAATCAGCCAGGGAGAGAGGGTGCCAGCCCTTCCTGATGATAAATACAGTGGCAGGAATCTACTTTGTTTTGTAGTATGTAAGGCTGATTAATCCAAAGCTGTTTGCAAACTTCATTTCATACAGGATACCCCCATCCTTACAATCAGATTAACAAATCAAAGGTGCATTCAGACTTGGAGACAGGTTGCCACTTAAGTATTTCAGATACTCAGGCATCCGGTTAAACTAAGCTTGGATTAACAAGGTCTGATTATTTAAAGGGAGTTATGTTTAGGGGTTCTCTGTCTCTGCCGATTTTGAATGCTGTGCTCATGGGGTAGTGCCGTCCAGTCTTAAGAGCTCAGTAAGCTTACAGAGCTTTACAGCCTCCCTGCAAGCTTCATGAGCTTAATTGAAGATAAGTATATACAAACTCACCTTCCTAGAAAGACCTCTATTTATGTAAAGGGGGAAAAAACCCCAAAATCTCTTTATGCAGTGACTAAGCTGCATCTTTCCTGTCATCATTTATACTTATTTTTATAGAGTGGAATTTATTAGACTAAACCCCTTAATCATGTGGAATAGATGAAAGTGGAATCATTCAACACTGTCACCTTTTGTTGTCACTTGAGACTCTGTAGGAGGTGACAGAGACTGATCAAATTATTTGTTAGGAGTGAATCATGCAGCTGATTTAGCCCTGGTGGAAAGTGGATCTGTGAGGGTCTGGGCCAAAGTCTGTCTGCCTTTCCTTCTAAATTTGTAAAAATGTAAAGACAGAACTTTTCTAGCTAATACATTCAACAGTGTTCCCTTACCACTTGACAGTTACCGTCTTTGTCACTTAGAGAGACCAATCTTGCAATGAAGAAGTGAAGAAATGAGGAGCATCTCACAAGGAGAACCTGAGTGCACTCACCATTGAGAAGAGGCAGCTATTGGAAGCCACGTGCTTTAAGGACTGATGGTGGTGTTATGTGTAAGGGCTCTTGACTGATCATTTAATGATGCTGCTGCACCGAGGAATTCCTTGTGGGCTGTACTGGAGCTGACGCTGGTTAGAGGTGAGAAACAGAGACATGGACATGAGGCAGGAACTGTGAAGAAGGCTGCTGTAGCAGACTTTTACTGTCATTGGTTTATGTTCAGAGCTGCAAGCACAGTCAGTCATCCAGAAAAAAACCCTTTAATTCATATACAGTTGTATTGTCATATAGTTATTGTGCATACAATCACTTCTAAGGGAGAGAGACATTTAGCACTATAATTTGTTCAGCTATTTCTGCCCATGGTAAAAAATTGATGACCATTATACAGTAACAACAATGCATTTACAGAGCTTATTTTAATTTTACTTATTTATTATTTATGCCTTTAAAATAAGATTGCCTCTCTCCAGAAATGTTCAAGTGTCCTAATGAAGGAGAGGGTTCAGGCAGGAAACCTGTGAGAGCCTCAACTGCTGCAAGATGATGAAACTCCATTTGGAGAGACAGAGTATCCTCATGTGGTGTGTGTGGCAGGTGATTCCTTTTGCATGTTCTCTCTCTAAATTATCTGCCTCTGGATAGGCACGTTCAAAATGCCATGAGTTGGTCAGAAAGGTCGCTGTCCTGTGGCAGTACAGCTAACTGGAATTCATCATAGTTTAGTGTTATTTGCAAGTAATTGCTCCCTAGTCAGTCAATCATTTACATATTGGCAGTTCAGGAAAATACTTATTATATAAAATGAAGACATTCCTTAAAAGTATGTTTAAGAATTGTTTCATTTGCAACCTGTTTTAATGCAAGAGAAGAAATCAAATGAAGAGGAGGAAAAGAGAAAAAACAATTCAGGACTATTGGGAAATAAATAACGTATACAGGTATAAATGTAAGTGGCTTTAGTCTGCTATAATCTGGAGAATGTCTTTTCATTCTCCATCCTGCCTTAGTTTAAAAGAAAATATCATGTGATAGCATGTAAGAATGACTGAATATTTGTTTTTTATTTTCTTTTACTAAAGTGAAAGTAACAGTTATGATAGGATCAATTGAGATCCCAGCTGCTATTACTCCCTCCACCCAAATCTTTGTTAAAATAAATGCTTATTTTATGGGTATACATCACAATTATCTAATTAAATATTTTTTATGGATATCTAAGCAAGAGAAAGTGTGGGTACCATGAAGGCTGTGTGGCCTGTTACTGGCAGTCAATACTGCTCCTCTTCCAAAAATATTTTGTCTTTTTTGCTTATGAAGAGATTGAGGAGGACACCCATAAGACCAAGTCCTTCTAGGTCATCCTTTGTAAATTACTCCTGAATTCTTGCTACAGTGGGAGCAAAGGGCGTGGCTTGCCTTTAGATAGTATGTTCTGCAGTGTCATGCTTTCATCCATCTCAGAACTCTTTACTGTCATCTGAAATTTAGATTTCAGTCTCAAGAAACAGGCCTTTTCGTGTGTAGTCACCACTGAACCACACGGTGTTAAGTGAGGAACCAATGGCTTATTTTATTTCCTGTGAAGGCCACTTTAGGTTGTTGGCTACTTCATGAATGCTTTCTGTAGCATCAGCAGTAGCATTGTTTCAACTCCTCACCATTCCCCTGCAAAAGCCCCACGTACCAGGCTTATCTGCCCTTTCTTAGTGTCGTTTCAGCAGATAATTTTTGCAGGTCAACAAATTTGTTCTGTGACAAGGACAGTTCCAAAGTCTGGGTCTCCTCACAAGGTTTGTTTAAATTAGAAAACTCTATTCCACTTAGGTTCATGGTTGGACTGACCTCTCCCTGTCCTTCACTGTCCTTGCACAATGCATTGTCTGTCTTTTCCTCTCACTTATATTTATATAAACAATCCCAGTGAAGTATCCTACAAATATAAACACTGACAATTTAGTCTGCTTAGAATTCAGTGGTTAATAAGGTTCAAAATAGTATGCAGCTCTAGGTGCTTGTTAGCAATGCACAAGTGTAACGATACAGGTCTCCCTGCCTGTCTTGGACTGTAAGTTAACACTTAAATGACGATTAAAACAAAACAGATACAAACTAGAGCCAGTTGCAGTTGTTCTGATTAACATTAACAGTTGTTATACAAACAATTAGTAGGAAGAGACTACAACATCAGTTCTGTTGGCAGGAGAAGGCACAGCCATGGCCAATCCAATCCAATTAAACCATGTCTCCTGTATGCAGATGAACAGCAAAAGTGCAAATCAGAACATATCACTACATTACCTTCCCTAAGACACTAAAAACCTTGTCCTGAGAGATGCAGAAGGCACTATGAGGAAGAAAGGAGATAGGGCGGGAAAAAAGAACACAGAGTCAGAGGGGTGCTGTGAAGCTAAGATATCTTGGGGAATTAACATGGCTCTCACACCATTTATGTGGTAACACCTGAAATGCTTGTTGCAGAACAAATTTTGAAATTACAAAATTTCTTTTCAACCAGAGTAAGAACAAAGAATTGAAATTTATGAGGTTTTCAAGAAATTAATTTTTCAGCACACACCCACAGCCACCTCTGTTCCAAAAAATATGAAAATACATTTATAGGAGAGTTTCATTATTAGCCTTGCCATTTTGCTACCTTATATGTCAGATGCTGAAATGAAGTTACATGACCTTAATGAAATTAAATGTTTCCTTAAATTTGGATGAAATATTTAAATGAAATCAATACATTCTACTAGAGCACGTTGACTTGATTGAGTCATCATTTCCCAGTGGATTTTTTTTTAAAAAACAATAAAACAAAAACATTGCTGTAATATAGTGTTTGCTTATTTTTCAATTGCCCAAATTTATAAAGTCTGTGACATTCACTGAGGTTTCATTTTGACCCAAATAAATAAAAAAGCTGCAAGACACAGAAACAAATTTATAATGAACTGTAAGCCTGCTAGACAGTTGGCTGAATCCTAAATCATATATGTTTCTTGTTATCAAAACACAATATCTCTTGATTATCTATAGTATCATTTATAGAGCGATGATGTGATAGTACTTGTATCTAAAAAAAAGTCTTGTACTAATTAAGTATTACATTTGTAGGGCTCTCTCACACACTTTATTTACTCAAGTTTTTTAAGGCTTAGTATTCTGGCATGCAGGATGGTATACATATATACTAAAAGCAAGCAACTCATTAAAAATCTCAGAGGCAATGCAAGAACTCTCTTCACTTTTGGTTTATCATGAAAAGGATCCAGCAACAGAGCTCCATCCAAAAATGCTGGACTGGAATGTGCTTTGCTTTTTTGTTTTAGAGAAACCTGCTGAAATAGATTAGCAAGCACAAAGGCTGAAATATATTTTAAAAAATCAAAGTAAAAAGATACAGGATAGATCATGAGCAGGCACATTAGGTACGTTCTTCAGCTTAGGAAGAATAACTTTAAGTTCGTGTATCAGGTGAAAGTTCTCAAAGCTTAGACTGTTATTTTCTCATACGGCACTGCTTACTGACAGATTCAACATGCAGACTGCATTTCTGCTGGATTTGATAAAAATACAATTAAAATGTTGTACAGGGGGGTACGCCAAATTGGCCTGCATCCTAGAATGTACTCCAAGCAAAACCTTGAGGAATATATTGTACAAGAAAAGATTTGTCCCCTGGGATTACCTCCCACTTCCTTTAACCTGATATTTTGCTCATCCTATTATGAGATTCCTTAGAGGGGTGAAACACTAGATTGCCTCATTAAGACTCATCATTTACAAGATGTTGACAAACGTTGGCATTTATCTTGTTGTCATAACAAATGTGAGAAAATGACCACTTGGCAATAAGTGATTCTATGCAATTGCAGGTTGTAAAATACAAGAATATAAGGGTCTGTGGGTGATGTATCAGTATCATTGTGTGGCATCTCTGAACAGATTCTGCATGCATTGTAATAAATCCAGACTGAAATAAATAATAATGGACAGCTTCTTTTTATAGAGTTTTCCACATGCGCAACACAAACATTAAGAAAAATGAGAGAATAGGTTTAAACCAAACATAATAATGAAACAGTTATTATTAATCTTACTGGGTATCTCAGCATGAGTACCCAGCATCGATATTGTCCTCGCTGACAGCTGGAAAACTCTTTGAACTCAGTTTGACTACAGCACTCATCTGCTCTGTGCCTGATGACAGTATGGCCTTTCTTAACAAGGGTCACCTTGCCTGCTTGGTATTAATGGTACGTGTGAGCTCACCACAAGAGGACATCCCACAGCAGAGATTGCTGACACAGGTTTGGGTGAGAGATAAGTGTTTTTCTGAGTCCATGCACAAATGTTTTCAAAAATGGAATTTTTCTTCCTTTGAGAACACTGGCCATGTGATCAGAAGGTAGTCCTATAGGCAAAAGTTGTACCTTGGAGACAGAACTGTCAGCCATAAAAGCAGACCAAGATAAACACAAAGACATAAAAGCCTGAAGATGAATACAGTCCTTATTCATAAAGCTGCAGCTCCCTGTTCATCTAGAGGTCCCTGAACCCTGCAAGGACTTCAGTCTTCTCAGATGTCTCTGGTTCTGCATCTGCATCTCAATTTTGACCATGTTAAGAAAGTTGACATCTCTATCAACCATAAGTTTTGTTTTCCTGCAGCTAATTCTAAACAAAAGTAACAACTGATTATCCTAATCATAATAGCTTTATTAATGACGCCAAGTGTCTTCCTTGTGAGATAAAACCAGTGATATTGCTAACAGTCAGAATCAAAAGTGACAATAACTCAGTTGCTAAGGGTATTGAGTTGCAGGTGGTTGGTAGCTCTGTCCTACTCGACTAATACAATTCCTGAAACACCACTCTTGTGATGATTGTGGGGCTCTAAAGAATCAGCAACACTGCTTTGTCGCCAGAGTTTATGACACCTAATTTGACAGTACCTAAATTCTAACTGGGGAATTCAAGGAGGGGGGTGTAATTAATTGGTTTGTGTTTCTGCCACAAGTCGTTATTGCTCACTTTGTGTTTCTGATGATTTGACTTGATTTGTGAGTGTGTTTATGTGTGTGTTATTTGAAGCATAGAGAGAATTTAGGCATTGCCTGTTAGAAGCTGATGTCCTTTGGTCCACATCTTCTTTTGGGTATTGATGTTCAGATAATACCCTCTCTTCTTCTCATCCCTCAATCTGCTAAGGCCCTAACATGGAGTACTACAGCTTGCTGCCAAATAAACCCTGAATAGAGACAAAAGGGAAAAAAATACAGCTCTGAAGGAATCCTTACATTCTCTGGAGCACACTCTGGATACACTTTTGAAGTAAATACTTTGAAACACTAAATATATATTGCTAGCAATGCCAAATTTCTGTTGAGTAGAAGGGACTTTGGCCTTTGAGATATGGGTTCTCCTCTTCTTACCTTCTCAGCTACAGTTTCTCCTTGTTTCATAGACTCCATCAACTTTACTCCTGGATACTTTGAAGTTTCATTATTACTCTTTTAGACTTAGAGTCATATTTATATATGGTGCAATGTTTTCACAATCACAATGCCATAGTATGTGAGTTTTTCATGCTGTCTCCTTGCCTTTGTACTTCTCTATTTTGTTTATAGTATTTTTAATTGAGTCCTGGACTCCCAATCCGCATTCATTAGACATAGAGCAGATAAACACTTGTAAAGACACAATTAAGTCACAGCCAGGTACTGGTGTTTTCCTCCTTGCTGACTTTACCTCTGCTGAATGCAGTTCATTAACATTTCCATAGTTTTTGGTTACCCCATATTGGAATTTAAGTCTGTGTTTGCCTATTTGCTAGCTTATTGCGTGTTCTAAACCCCACTGTTTGTTTGGTTTTTATCAGATATACAGTGCTAACTCCATGCACCTGCCTGCCAGCCAATGGGCTCTGAATGCCCCAACCTCGGCTTTTCCTAATGGGCTCAAATATTTAAGTGTGCTCCAAAAGACATTTTTTTCCTTGCCCTGAACAAAACTGAACAAACTCGCAATGTGACATGCAGAAATGCAGAAATGCATACAATATTTACTAATTTCTCCACTGTAGAGCACAAGTGGAAAATGATCAGTATTACTAGTCTGATGGGCATAATTACTGCAATCTCACAATGCTAAGACCAGTCAGAAGACTGCTTCTTGTAGAGCATTGTGTCGAATTATGTACCAATTGGTAACAGACTGTTTTTGTGGGTGTCTTTGAGTCTACCTTGTTAAGGTTGCCTTCTCAATCAGTAGTGTGTTAGCGATCAAATTTATATCTGTATTTCGGATGCACTAGCTTACTACACCACTGAAAGTGTCCTTTCACAGGTGCAAGGTTGGGCTGTGGAAGGCTACTGGAGATGGGTGCCACATCTGAAGTACTATAACACACAGGTATACATCATGAACTATACAGCTAGAGTTCTCCAAAGATCTACATCAGTATATCTGCATAGTCCTCTACAGGATATGAAGACATAGCAGCTCATGGAATGAGTTTATTTATATTTCTACATGACACAGTATCTCATAATACAGGAATACCTGGGGAAGCTGGGCGTTATGAACCATACTGAAATGCTTCACTGTTATAAGGGAAACAGTTTCAGAGTGTAAAGGCTGGGGAGACTTTTTGTTTGGTTGTTTTTTCTCCTTGGAAAAATTTTAAAACGTGCAAATAATATTGGACTAATTTTGTAAAACCACAAAAGTGTCAGTCTCTAAAAGAGTGAGCTTTCTATGATCAGGATGTTTTTTGCTATATCTGTGTGGAGTTCCAAATTGATTTCTATTTATGACAATAGAAGAGCTCCCATTGAATTTAGGGGGAGCAGATGCTGGATCTTTGTGACCTACCAATGCACCCGATGTTCATAACCATACAGTGGTATGTGCCCAGTGTGTCTCATTGCTAATTCAACACAGTCATCTTTCTCTTCTAACACACCCTACATCAAGTAACAGCCACACACCTCTTTGATTTCCTTTTTGAACTTGTAGACTTATTTTGCAAACACCTATAAATAAAGGACAATGAACAAAAATAAATTTACAGAAGCCAATAAGGACAATGCAGATAAAGAAAACCAGTTTGCTGACAAAAAAAAAAAAAAAAAAGTTAATCAACCGTCTGCAAGTTTGCAAAATATTTTGTGTGTGGTATAAAAATTGGGCATGATCTTTTCCCCTGAGTTTATAAGTTTGTTAAATATTGCATTTTTCTTCCTTTTTCACCCAGAATTCTTCATACTGTTTAATTCACAGTGAAAGCTAGTTCTGATGCCCATGTAACAAACTGCTCCTGGATTTCTTCCTGCAAGAGTACATTCATGATACAATATACTCATATACTGTAGATTGTGCACTATGTCATATAAGCATACTCCTATTTTTGGTAGTAATAATAATAACAACGCAGACTACTACTGTAATAATAAATACAAATTGGAATAGTGCTTAAATCCGGTTGTGTATAATTATAGGTTGCCTCAGTGAACTAAATTTCAGTGGGGTTTGGTTCTATGGTTTAGGGTAGTCTCCATTAAATATAGAAAAATCCAGTTAATTAATTAGCCCTTAGTGTTAAATGAGTTTTTTAAG
This sequence comes from Falco rusticolus, assembly GCF_015220075.1. Taxonomy (NCBI): domain Eukaryota; kingdom Metazoa; phylum Chordata; class Aves; order Falconiformes; family Falconidae; genus Falco; species Falco rusticolus. The sequence goes on along the minus strand of NC_051188.1, from coordinate 68,222,947 downwards.
CCTGAGAGACAAGGGGAATGTGGGATTTGTGGGGACTTGACAGTGAACGTTTAATGATGTTAAACCCAAAGTGACTGTTAATATAGGCTATGGAACCTGAGAGTCAGAAATAGTCAGAGAGATAAATGCAAATAAAGCACCAAGGTTTAACATGAAATGAAGAATATTAATATAGTCTGGATGTTCAGATTGTCTTTATATGATTTAAATTCTTGTTGATTGTTACAGTGCCAGAATACCTCATTCCCTGATGGTACAGAGGACACTTACAAAGAAAAACAAGAAATGTTATGCAAAATGTGAGTGAGTTGATTTTTTCTGAGCATTTATGTCATTCTTTTTCTGGATGATTTGCCAGCATGTGGAAGAGCTGTTTATGAAGATCTGTCCTTGGGAAAGGCAGGCTTTACACTGTTGTCTTCACATCTTGTTGCTCTGGGGCAATTTCAGCAAGGATCAGTCCTGGGCTGCTTGGGAAACCATCCTAAGGCTTCTCCGCCTGGTGACACTGTACGCCTGGCTGCTCCTTTCTGCTGAATGAACTTTTAGCCTCTTAGAAGCCCTCACCTTGTTCTTCTCATGTGGACATCTCTCTATGCATTAGGGCTTTTTCAGTCTTCCACCTGTCCTACCTTACCTTCACAGCAGGCTTACTTGTGTGTAATGGTGTTGGTGCAGCTTGTCAGGGCTCTGAGGGGATGACCAGCCTTTCCTGGTCCTGCCCACCACCCCGGGGCTCCCTCCACCCTGCCCAGGGCCCAGGACTCCCTGTCACCCCCTGGGCAGTCAGGCCATGCCCAAGTGACACTGCATCAGGGCCTGTCTCCAGCTCCCTGCAGCCCTGCCCTGCCTGGCCACAGGCTGAGCCAGGCCCCGCTGTGGACCCACATCTTGGCCCAGCCTTGGCCTGACCCCCTCCCCATGTCTCCGCCTGTCCATCCTGGGCTGTGTCTGACCCCAGTTCCCCTCACTGATCCTGATCCTGACCCCAGCTGTGGGCTGATGTTCTGGCCTCACCCTGGGGTCTCCCTGGCTCCCGGTTTCCCAGTTTGCATGGAGCAGCTGGCCCTCACTGCCCCCAGACATAGCTCGTCCTCACCCCCAGTGAATATAACCACATTAATTTTGTTTTTATTCATGTCTTCCCATTTGTACACACCACAGTACAGTCAGGAGTTATTTATGGCCAAATATGGGCATACATATAGAATGAGATTTATCCTTTTTAACTTTCTGCACCTACAAAGTAGTGGTCTCCATCTTGGTAAGTCATTTTAGGCTGCCTTCATCTTCAGTGGCAATAGGTGACCATACTTTATTTACCTGGCCTGTATCAGCAATATACATTGGGATACAAAATGACTCAGTGCTGTATTGCTGGTACAAGGGTGAGCAGGAAGTATGTAGAGGGTCTGTGGGCTCTCCTACACTGCATCTCCATTCTCTCGGCACCTTGAGGCTGCACGACATTCTTGGAGCCTGGAAAATGGCAGATCTATTCCCTGAGTACGGGGTTATGAGCAGCTCCCTGACAGCCACTTCTCCCTATGCTGAATTCAGCACTTTGTGATTTTTTATTTCCAGCCTCCACTTGAAGCTTATGCTAATTCTACACAACATGGGTAGTAGTTTTTTGGAGTTTTTTATCAGTTTGGTGGAGGGACAGTGATCAGGGACCTCTTGAGATGCCAGTCTGTCAGATTGTAAATCAAGGAGGATCTCTCCCTTAGCAGCCACAAAGATTAAACAGACTAATGAATCAATGTTTTAGACCATCCACTCTGGGGAGCCTTCACTTAAGTCCCAGCACTGTTGGTCAGGTCAGAAAATGCTCTTTTCTGTCAAATGGTAGGTTTCCCTATGTGGTAGTGTGCATTCATCCTCCTTTGTGTAAGCTGTAAAAACCTGACAGAGGCAGATGTCAATCCATACTGTTGTGACACTTCCTCGTTCAGCTCTAAAACTTTACAAGAGCATTTCACCATCCAGTAATTGGCAAGAGAGGAGAGGCTGTGTTTATTAATTTTGCAGAAATCAGTTTAAAAGTTCATCTTTCTATTTTTTCTTCTATTAGACAACACTTTCTGTTGAATGAGCTATTTATAACCATCCCGTCTCCCCAAAACACCTAACACTTTGGTTTTTATAATGTTTGCTTTAGGGCACTTTGTTCAGTCTCTTAACATAAATAACAGCACACCTGTAATTTTATTCTCAGCTGCAGTATTTTTTTTTTTTTTTTGCTAAAATCTTTATGGAGCTACTGGAGTCTCTTTGGCAACAGTTCTGTGATCCTGAAATGCTCATAAATTACAGCATATGTACTTTAAAGCAGATTTTCTGTTTAAATTCATATATTCTGTCCATCTCTCTGGTAACTGAAGCACTGATATTTAAAAGGACCCTCATACCATTAAAAAACCACCTATGAATGTACAGAAAAATGTATTTCGGTTAGTGTGTGTGTTATACTGAAGGCACATACCCTAATAAAATAATACAATGAAAAAAAGTTGTTTTAAGTAAATAATTTGTTAGAATATTTGTAGCAGTAAAAAATACTTTCCTGGTATTTTTTGAGAACCAAAATGTTGTGAGCAAGTAATATTCAAAATAGTAAATGCAGTTCATTCAGCGCTTCCTCAGTGATAATTTCTGACTTGAGTCAGTAAATGAAGAACCTTGTCATCTTTGATTTGTTACTATTTAAAAACACAGACCTGTAACTCAAGAGATCCAGTGATGAAACAGGAAAATAAATGACTGTATTAAAAATGTCGCTGCCCAGATGGTCCCATATAGAAGTTCTGAGTACTCACTAATTAAAAAGAAGGTGACTGGAATCTAAATTTATTGTCTAATTTTATATCTGACCCTTATCTACACATGACGGGCTTGAACACATTTCATTTTTGAACATAACCCAAAAAAGCACTTAAGCAGGTGCTTAACTGTAAACTGATGTTTGACTCCTACTACCATAAGTAAAGATGATTTCCTGAATGTCGACCGTGAAGGAATTTCAAAGCTGGGACCTAATTTTGCCAGTTAGGGAAACTGGTCATGATTTATATATTTGAAGTTAATTTTTCTATAAAGATATTAAGTTTTCAGACATTTTATGTTCATGGAAGCTGGCAAGTACTTCAAGGTACACTGAAATCCTTTCATTAACAGCAAAAGAGTTGTCTACAAGGTAAACCAGTTTACTGTGGCTCTTCTACCATGTTACAGAAATACTGTGGGTTTTGGTCAAGAGAAAATTGCAAGTCTGTACCATCTTCCATCTTCTCCTATGTACTAGTAATACTAGATTAACGATTTTAAATAGCAGATCTCAGAATTTTGTTCCATTTGCATGTGTGTGTGAAACCACTTTTAGAGAAAAACACAACATTGCTAAACTGAACTTGAAGCAGAGAGGCTCAAACGCAGTTTATTCCATAAGAAAAGCTATATTTTTGATGAAGCATCAGCTGAAATGTGGAATGAAAATTAGCCAGGGAAACAGGCAAAAAAGGTCTCTAAACTGATACAGCTTTCATGACAAGCATCACAATGCCTGTAGTGGGTAAACAATCTATACCTAGGGAATTTTTTACTTTATTTCGTTTATGCAAACTTGTAATCAGTGATTTGGTTATTGAGAAAAAAACCCATCAAAAAGTGAGCAAACTCTTAGGTAAATAACTACAAAAAAGTAAAGGGAATCCTCATTTCTCTGGGTTCACATTAAGCCAAAACTCTCTTCCCTCCCTTTCAGAGCTCAGTTTCCTGTATTCTTACTGTGGGTTAATTCAGACCATCCCAGTTCCTTCAGTGAGAAGATGTGTGGCACAGAAGATTCTGGGTTGTGTGCTTAATGGTTTCTGTCCACTACTCTTTGCTCCTTACGGGTTTTCCTCTGCCCTGTCATGGGTCGCCCATGGTTGCAATCCCTTAAGGGTATCCAGATTGTGAAGGGCGAATTCACTCTGATATGAGTCACCCACTGCCACAGTCCCTCGAGGGTGTTCCTGCCCCCATTGTGGGTTGCCCACAACTGTAGTACCTCAGGGGTGTCTTTTCCCTGGGGTGGATCACTCATGACCACATTATCTAGAAGGTACCCTCTCCATCATGGAGTGCCTCCTTCCAAGAGTGTATCTCCAGCCATGTCCTCAGCATTTCTCTGCAGCAGCCTCTCCCCCTGCATGTCTCCAGTCACATGTCCCCAAGGGCATCTCTGTATTTTTCCTGCACCTCACAGCTTCAGCTTTTTTATAAATAAGTCAGAGCTGGGGTGTGGGGTGCTCCCCTGAAAGGCTGATGTTTTGGCACCTGATGGGCTACTCACTGGTTTCAGAGCTGACTGGACCTGGCTGTGACTGTCACAGGGCAGTTCCTGGCTACTTCCCACAGAAGACACCCTGCAGCTCCCTGCTACCCACACTCTGCTAGTTATGCCCAAGGCAGTGGGTGTTTCATCCAGATCCTTCTTCTCTAGGAGAAGGCTTTTCCTCATAGAGATGGGAGAAGAGTGCAAGAGAGGAGTACGTGATCATGTTATTACATGGGGCCTACAGGGAAGAGTTCATGCTAAATAAAAAGAAAACAGCTCTGATGTCATAAATTATTTTATACTCAGGAGCACCTTTGAGACAGGGGAGTCCATCTGCAACAGAGGTTTATAAATGTCACTAAAATCCTTTTATTGTAGATCAGTCTTAATAGTGGCATGCAACAGGGATACAAACCAGAGGTTGAAAAGAAAGATATCACACAAAACAAAAACAGCTGGAGTGTATTCAGTGAAATCCCCAACGTGTAACAGGTTTTACTCTGAAACATTATATCAAAATACTTGCAAAGTTTCCAGAGATATTTTTCTATTTTACTAGCATTTAATTGTGTTACAAAGCTCCCATGCATTCATTTGCCTTTACAGTAGCCGTCAGTGGGGCTTTTGCTGGCGATCCCCAAGCTCGCAGAGATAGCATACAGCAACTTGGTCTGAGGTTGTAAAAGGGGAGCACAGAAGAAACTCAAAACCTTCTTTACAAAGCAATGACCGTATATTTTGCATTTTCAGTGTATAACAACATAACATTCTCATATTTTTGTTGTCTTCATAACAAATAAACTTCACGGTTCTTGGGTTTATTTCGTATTGTTCTAAATGCCCATTATTTTACATTTGTGTACGCATGCACACACAAGTCTACTACAAAATTGTATCTGATCCTACCCCAGCTAAAAAGCGTGAAAGCTGCCACTGTGTATACTGCTTCACTGAATACTGATTAACTGGGAAAGGAAGTACGCCAAGATAGGGGAGGAAGGCAGCCATGGCACAGCAAACTGCTCAGAATCATCTTGTCACTGATGACTACTGACCTGCTGTCCTCTCCTGGCTGCTCTTTCTCACAGCCTTGCTGGCCATTCAGTCCCTTTAATCAGTCCTCATGCCAAGACACAAATTTTAACACCTCCTAGTATAGCTGGAAGTCCAGCTGTGGTGTATCTGTGATCATTAATTCTTATTTTGATCATGATCCTTAATTCTTGTTCTCTTCATGACAAGAACAAAAGGAACTAGAGTGGACTGTTACTTTCTTTACTAAACCAACAAGAACTTCAGCAACCAGTTTTGGAAGGGCCAGTACCATAGTTCCACTGCTCACGTGTGGCTTTCTTTTCTTACTAAGATGGATGGGAGGAACACCTCTACCCTTCTGATAACCCACCCCAGCTGCAGAGGGCTGGGTGTGAGTGCAACTGCTTTAGCTTTCTATACCATGAAAAGGCTGCTGCCTTGTTCCAGTAGAGTAGGGGAAGAATGATAAAACAATATCTGGGGAAAAAAAAAGAAAAAAAAGAAAAAAGAAAATGGAATATTTATATTAGACTTTCAGACACTGCTAACATCAAAGATAGCTGGGCAAGGCAGGGTTTCCTGAGACAAATAATAAACTAATGCAAATATAAAAGTCTAAACAAAGGATCACAAAATATTTTTGTGTCCAATGTATCACATAAAGGATCTTGCTGTGTCCATAAATACTGAATGATATTTAAGAGTTAAACTTTTAAATTTAACCTGCAGGACAATCTCATACTTCTGTAGGAAGGCAGAGTAGATGAACAAGCATATGCAGAGTAGATGAACAAGCATATGCTTAAAACACAAAAAATTACATGTGATTAATACTATTTTTGTCACCACTATGCATTTTGTACATGGTGTCAGCATGTAACATTCAGTTGTACATACAGCTAGTTCTGCACTGACTGAAATTTTATCTACTCATGGGCAGGTTTCAAGGAGTGATGGAAGTTCATTTAGCAGCCCTAATGGCAGGTATGGCTGCTTCTATATACGCTGTTGCAACAGTGGCTGCCTAGCTGGGTACCTTGCTCCAGTTCTAGGCTGTGGGACAGACTTTTCCTCTTTCCAGCTCCTTATTAACAAGCAGATCAACTGGGAGAATGTTCCTTTCAAGTTTAACATACATTAAAGCAAGAATGCAGTCTGACTGGTGTCAAATGACCACAGAGACAAATACTGGAAATTTGCTGGTCATTGGAAAGTAAAGAATGAGATTGTGGTCTTATTAAATCTTACGGGAATACTGTAATTTTACTGAAGCCAGGATTTCACCCGATACTCTAAAATGAAATCCCAATCAAATTATTCTAGGAAAGTTAACTGGTGATTACATTACTGTATTCATTAATGTCTCTATTAATCTTCCTTTCATAAGATAGGAATCAAATAATTAAATATTACACATTTGTGTTTTAGTGAAATGCAAAGGAAAAGGTAAAGGCATGAACTGAAAAGTAAAGATATTTTCGAGTTTAAAGAACCATATGATCTGTATATCACTGCATGAACAGAAAAGATAAGGGGCCATATCAAAGATCTGTAATTGGATTAGAAAATTATATAAACATATGGTGTCTTTATTCTTTAGATTAAGCCATTGTCTGTCAGAAAAAAAAGAAGAGAAAAAAAAACAAACCAGGGAAGAAAAGCAGAGTAAAAAGAGAAAGAAGCCTCTCTTTTATTTTTCTTAAAACAAGACAAAACAAAACAAGGAATATTCAAACAGTGGAAGATGGGACAACCTGATTCTAGTATAAATCCCTTACACCTCTCTCTCAAGCTAAGTTTTGTATTCACTGCTTGTAATGATTTGATTAAGCAGTGACAAACTCTGATTGCTAAACTCTAGCCCCACTTGCAGTAGCACCGTGCTAGTTCCATCAGCCACGGTTACTGTACTTTACATTCTGCCACTTTCTTCAAGGCACTGGGGATAAGAATTACCACAGCTGAATTGTCATTGTGTATGTGATTAGTAGTAATCATGGGCATCTGGGAGAGCATCCTGTAAGCAAATCACCTAAAGAGCTGGAGTCTCCAGGTGTATTTACCTTTCGTTACTTCACATGCCTTAAACACACCACTAGGTAATATAAGGGCCATGAGGTGAGGGGAGTCTGGTATGTTGCTGAAGTTTAGATTATGGCCTTCAGTAGACTACCCTAGAGGATGCCTACACCTATGCTTGCCCCAGCAACAGCACAGGTCTGCAATACCTCTCTTCCTTGGCAAACCTTGTTGGGACTGATCAGAAAGATTTGATGAGAAAACATGTGAGATGAGAGAGTGAAAGAGGGGCTGTGGCGTGCTTGAGGGTGGTCCTGGCTGTGCTGCCAGACTGCAGAGGTCTGGGGACTGGGGATCTTGAAGCTGGGCGTAAACTGAAGGTTGTACGTGGGAGGAGAGCAGCTTACAAAGTAGGACGAAAGCAGTTAAGAACTGAGGTAGTAAAGAAGTCATGGGTTTGTAATCTTGGTTTGGAGAGCTGTATGGAGTGTGGCTACAGGATGTGGCACCTTGCCATATGATTTTGGAATGTGGTTTCTAGAAGCAAAATATTTGCCCTTTATCCAAGTTCTGTAAGCACATAACACGAGTAACAGTGAAAACAAATGTAAGCAGCACTGTTCCTGGCAAAGCACGTTTTTTGGTGAGCACATCCTCCTGCAGTAAAAATGGACCCTCCTGGCAAGGCTGGAGATGTGGCAATCTTTCTGCATTAAGGAGGAGCTGTTAACCAAATACATAAATAAGCTGAAAACCACAAGAACAAAATCTCACTGTTTCCATATGTCTCTTGGCTACATCCCTTTGGTGGCTGCACTGCTGAAACTTCTGCATATTATATGAAGTCTGTTAACTATGAGTTAAATATGAATGTGACCACATTTCTTGTTGATTTTGACACAACCCGTGAAACCACCCAAAAAGAGACCCCTGAAAGGATGCCTGAGAAAGTCGCTAATTTCACTCAATAAGTTCCACATTGCTCCTGTGGGAAAAGACAGAAACTCGGCAGTAAGGGAGCATAGTAAAAGAAGGAAAAAATATGACCCGCATGCAAACAAAGACAGTAAAACACACTAGCGAGTTTCTGTCCTATCCTAGAAGCATAACTGTAATCCTTCCAGCAAAGCGATGTTAACTACCAAAGAGGGGCAGGAGCTCTCCAGAAACTCACAGTCTGTCATGGAGTATGTTCATAATAAGGGAAATAAGCAGACTTGTGCATTTACTTGGGTATGACATCACTGACAGCCAATTAGAAAGTTCCACTTGTGTCATTTCATAATAAAGAAAAGACTATTCAGCACTCACTGCATCAAAGAACACGTCACAGAGATTTGCACAGAAATGGGTTGATTAATTTTTAATGAATTATATCAGGAAAAGTTTCCTTGTATAAATTGCTGTGAGAACACTGGTGATAACCCATGCCTGAATAAAGGTAGTGTGGGTTCTACAGCTATACAGACACTGAGCAACGTTTAATGACAAATGGTGCTACTCACCCTAAGCTATCCAGTTCATAACAGCAGTAAAACCAGCGTGGGGTGCACAGTACTGCAGGTTTTAAAGACCATTCTATTCACTGGAAGTGTGTCCTGTAACTAGCAGAATGCTTTCCAACCATCTTTGTTTTCAGTTTGAGAGTGGATGTCATTTTTGAAAACAGGCCTTTGCTGAACTTCACCTGGGCTCACTACAGCTTTTAAATTCTGTAACCCACCCTGCGTGCCTTTGGACTTTGTGACTGAATATTTTTTTCTTGCATGGGAAGGTATCAATCTATTAATCAGCTGATGCACAGGCTAAGCAGAGCATCCTTCATGACAAAAATGTGCAGCAGTATGGCATTTTTTGTATTTCAAGGTATGTAAAGAAAAAAGGCATTTTAGTAATTGTGTTAAGGAAAGCATTAGCTTTACATACTTGTGGAAAAGCCAGCTAGTTGACCTATTGTGGAGCAAGGCATGGAGCTCAGGTGCTATCATCCATGTGTTGATACGCAAGTAGTCCTCAGACTTGCAGCAAGCCCTTCATGCTAGCCATGGGTGTTCTTGTCTTTCTGCAGGAGGCCCGACAGCAGTACTAGTGTCAAAAACAGTACACACAAGTAAGAATTTCTTAAAGTTATCACAAATACACCTCTTTGAAAAGTGAGTAAATCCAGAGTTCAGTGGGTACATTTTAAGCATACCCAATTCCTTTCAGAAGCTTGAGACCACGCAGATTTCAACATGGAACAAAGATCTTATGAATTATAAATTAATTCTTACTTCAAGCTGACTTGATAGAAGGCATATAGTATTGAATTCATAGTTTAAATTGAAAATAGTAAAGATGGACCCAAATTAAACCTATTTGTCTATTCCCATACAAACTTTGGTTGGATATTACTAGATCTCAATGTGGTAATTTGTGACAAACTAGAAACAATAACCTTGTTTTCTACAAAATCAAAGATAACAGGCAGCCTCCTTAGCCCATGATATATAAAGCCTATCTCATGTTATTCTACTCTGCTAATAGTGGTTTGGAATTGGGATCTAGACCGTTGTAACGCAAGGAAATTCCGAACAGCAATTCGTGTCTACTTTTGATATTGAAATGATCTGGATAAAAGCAGGGTCCCTATAGTTCTCTTATATAAGACCCTATATTAAATAAAATACATTTCTAAAATAGTCAGAGTGAACTGGTTTTAATATTTAGAGCAAGTGCCTGAAAAGCATTTTCTCTGTTAGTTCCTTGTCATATGTGTTCAGGATTCATTATGTTACTTGGAGGCAACCAGGTGAATTTCCTCTGAACGTTGTTTGTGCTGATCAAGGAATGCCAACGAATAGTGAATTTTTATTTTAATTGATCTGACTGGAATGAGCTGCCACTCTTCTTTGCATATGAACATATCTCTGTATGGAGATTTCGGTTAAATTTTATGCTCAGAATAATTTAGGATTAAAGGAAGAAATGTGGGTTCAAATACAGGAAGAGGTTTCTCACTAAGACATTTTTTTCCTGTATCTAAATTGCCATAAATCAGAGAGGGGGTACCTTAGAGTGGCAACTGTAGAAAACAGAAGAAAAAAGTCTCATTAAAATTAATGCATAGTAGGCTATAGAGTAAATTAAAAGCCAACAGGATCTCAATGCATTGCAATTGGCATTCCTGATTTAACAGTTTCTGCTACCACAAGTGAAAAAAAAAAATCTGCAGTGAGAAATTTGCCTTTTTATTTTACTACTATTCTACACATACAGTTTGCTATAGTTTTAAAATAGACAAAGAAAGAAAGATTTATTTCACCTACCTGTAAGCCTTGAAATATGTATTTAGCACAGCTGTTCTTTTGTGTTTAAACTCATCACAAAAACGCAGCTTTAATGTAACCCACCATTGATCTGCAGTAAGTGGAAACAAAATCTCTCCTTAATTAGTATCATCCAATCACTTTTTTACATTTCTACAGAACACACACTGTGAACTGTTTAATGGACTATTATTTAGAAGAGTGGCAAAGAGCTTGCAAAAAAAAAAAAGGCACATAGTGAAAATAAAAACTAGCAGTGTCAATGAAAAATGTGTTGCAAAATAATGGAAAAAAAGATGTTTCGTTAAGATGGGCTTCACTGGCATTTTACTGTATAGATGAACACTGCTCCAATTACTGCCAACAATGGGGAAAGAGATAGAGAGATATAGATTCATTACTTTCAACACCCTTAACTGTCTACCACTGAATTCGCTTATCTGTTCCTTTTTCTACAGGACCTGCATGGAGGGGGGAAGGAATAAACAAAGAACTGAGTAGAGTGAATGTGTCACAAATTACCACAAACACACTGTGACTCAATGCACTTTTCATTTCTCTCCTCATTAACTGTGTCTTGCTCAAAATGAGAGACTGGGTCTAAACATAATCAAGTCCCACAGATAACAATTGACTTGACTGCTGGGGCAGTCATCACCTTCTAGCTACTGGGAAATAAATTTAGAAATAAAATGAGTTAAAATAAAATTCACTCTGCTCTCTTTTCTGTGCTCAGATAATTTGAAGGCCATCAAGGCCTGCAGAAACAATCCATCTCTCTGTGAAAAGGAAAGCAGCCTGTGCCACTACCAATAAGGCATGTCTTTAGTGTTATCAAGAGTAAGTATAATTACACAGTGGAAAGGCCATCAAAGTGTCTTGGGCGCTGGTATTTTTTTCCTGAGGTCTTCATCAATAGTGCTGTCGGAATGAAAAGAATAAGTGGGGGGAAAAAGGAAAAAAAATAATATCCTCCAGATTGGTGTGACTGACCTGCAATCTAGTAGAGCACATTATAATTTGAGAGCAGTAGGACGATTCAATAAAAATTTTGCTGTCTTCCACTTTAAATCAGGAAGGATTAATTTCAAGAATCTTTGTGGATGCTCTTGTGGTCTTGGTTTTGTCAGTGCTGAAATTTCTCTTCGAAGAGGCTAAAAGACTTCCTGTTGAAGGGTATTTATACTTGCCAAGAATCTTTCCTTACCTCTAATCGCAATGCATTTCTGATAGGCAGATATCTGCCTGGTAAAGAGGACATAGGGCTATTTGTTTCTGTTGAACAGCCTCCCAGTACTGCACTTTTTATTTGGACAAAGCACCAGTGAATTTAGTTGGTTCATTATATTTCTATCAAGAGGAGCCAGACTCTGAGGTACATATTTTAATGGAATTCCATTCAGTAAAATACATGTACAATATGTCCTGACCTGTTCAGGGCAGGAATTCAGAGGTGTATGGCTGAGTCCTGGCCTGTGGTGCCTTACTGTCATTAGTAAATGTTGCTCTGGCAAGGAGTACCCCTGACCTCTGGCGAGGACTATGCATGAACATGTCATGGGAAGATCTGGATATACATGTAGAGCTAATGCAAATAACTTGCTAGTTGATTGTCTCATAATGAAAATGCTTTTAAGAACAGAGAATCATCCCAAACCTAGTTATTAACTTACTCCTGGAAGTCTTCTGTTTAATAAAAACAACATGTAAGTAACTGTGGTATAAGTCCTGAGCATAATCATGCTGTCTGATGGTTAGAGCCGATCATCTAAACATCAGTGTCCCCACAGTCATGTTGTTCTTGGAACACTCCTTTTCTGTGGCTACTAGATCTGGAAATCACAACATTCAAAATGGTGGTGACTGTTTGCTCTAGGGCAAATTAGGTCATTAAAAAGCTTTAACCAGTCCATGGACTTTTAAGTCTGCCTCAGTGGTTTGTTTCTACTGTTCACAACATGAATACATTTTCCAAACCCCACTTTTTGTTATATTTATTACAAGAAACAAGATTAATTGGGCTGTATTGCTTTGACAAAACTCTGGTTCTTAAATAATAATTATAGATCTCCTGGAGTCCAAAAGAACTGAATTAGAGCAGACCCAGCAATGTGGCCAAACATAACAAACTGAGAGGAGCAAGAGTAAAGAAATCTCACTGAGAGAATGCAAATGTGAAATCTCCCTGATATATTATCTTAAAACTTCAAGGAGTTTTTATTGGCCAACTGGCAAAATAATTTCTTTTCCTTAGGTTTTATTTGGACACCAGCTTTGCCTGGAATTTTGGGGGAAAGGGTGTGAGGTCTTTTTCTAAGAAGCTCTGTGACAGAAATCTCATTTAAGACAGTGAGCTCTGAAGATTAAGGCATCCAGGCTGCTTAGATCTAGCTGAACTGAGAGTCAACTAATAGAATGGACTGAACCTCAAATGCTACTCCTGAGGAACTTGGGATGCGTGATACTGGAAAATGGTTGCACCTCAGCCTTTATTTAGCTGTTCCATTGTACTGGCTGAAAGGACATGGTAACTGGAACACAGTGATGGCATGTCAACTGTATTCCTTCCAGAAAATGTCTTTATTGGTCTCACAGAAGTAGTAGAGATACTATGTCAGGGTAGTGTAAAGACACTCTTAGCTATAAAGGAAGTTACTTGACGCAGTAGATGAACAGGAGTTGCAGCTGTACAGATCCTGTCAAAGGCTACATTAGTCAGCCTAATTACTCCTGTGACTGAGATGTATATCCTAGTTCAAGTCTAAACTTGGTTTCCAGAACATAAAACAAGCAAGCAGGATTGAAGAATTTTTTTTTGTAGCATTGACCCTTCCAGAAAGTAGATTTGTATTTTCTAATCCATTTTTTCTAGAAAGTTGGAAGGCTATTTATGCCAAAGAATTTTTGTTCTATCAAGTAACTGAGACATAAATCCTGTTAATATCAGATCAAATGGTTTCAGTCACAACAGATAGAAACTCAGTAACAATAAGCTAAGTCTTTTTTATGTGTCATCATAACGTCTTTAACAATAAAATTCATCACCCAAGTAAGACTCTACTTTCTTGAATCAGAAGTCTCTGATTCCTTGCTGGATTAGTAGGCACAAACAGAATCCTCCTATTTCGTGCTCTATTAGAGGTCCAATTAACCCAATGAGCAGGGAAAAGCAGTTGCAAAAAAACTGTAGCTTCCTGCCACTGTAAGAGAGAAGCACTATGTAGAGGCACTTCTAATTTACCTGAGAGGAAGATGAGGCATCGCAGATATCCATGTTGCTGGAGCCTGTCTTTTCCAAACATTCCTCCACAACATGTCTGACAAACACCCTTCTCCCTTTTTATTGATGGCTCCAGTGGCTTTAACCTGGCTTAAAAGATGGTAGAGCTGTGATCAAAAGGTGGATGGCAGTGGGCTCCACTAGCTTTTCCACTTTCAAGTCACTATGCCATGTTCTTGCACGAGAAAGTAGATTAGATAGAGAAAACAGTTTTAAGCCCAGTAATTATTATTCTGCATGTGTTTTAAATACCTCACTGCATGTATTTAAAGGATGTGTAGATGTGGAACTTAGGGGCATGGTTTAGTGGACTTGGCAGCAATGGTTGGACTTAATGATCTTAAAGGTTCTTTCCAACCTAAATGATCCTATGATTCTATGTAACTGATATTCTCTCTAGTGTTCATGTTTTCAAAATTTTATTCAAGTTCGGAATATACCAGTACTTTAGTTATGTTTGAGATTGTTTATTTATGCCAAGGTCTGTTGGACAGGCAAACAGCAGGAGGAACATTTATGATCTATACTATTATGTTACCAACAAGTCAGAAATCACTGAATATGGCTTCCAAACAAAGTTAAATAAAAACATAGGTATTTCTTCGAGCTCAGGATTCATAAATATAAATGATCTGTATCATGTGCAGTTTTTCCATGGGAGTATTATTTGGCACAGCTTCATGCTGCGCCAAATTTGCGGTTTCTTAGGTTATTGCTTTTTAGAAAAAAACTGGGTTTGGCACACATGTACAAACACACAAATTGAAAAGGGAAATATTTATATTGTGAAATTAAACTTGTTCACATCTTCAATGATGATTTATTGAAGAAAAATAGATGGCAAACCACAGAATGGTGAAATGTACCCTGGGTTTTGCATTCCTTGTATGAAACAACCACAAAACTCATTTGAAAACAAATAGTACTATAAAGACTTAAAGAAAGAAAATGAAGCATTTGCATGTATAAAATACCTCATACAACACATCTTCATTCTGAAAGACTAAAGAGAACTAAATGTTTCTCCAAATAGCTTTTCAAGGGCATTATTTTTTATGGCCAGGATGTTTCTGTTTCTGTAGGCACCTAGAATATGTTATTGGATTACTTCATTGAACTGCTGTTAGGTTAAGTACAATACGTTCAGTGTTGCAGTATTCAGTGGACAATGAAAGCTCAAACCCAGAAAAAACTAAATATCAGTGAAGATAAAGGCATTTTGTGGCAGGATGGAAAAAGAAAAGCAGTATAAAGGAATAAATATACACACTAAAATTGCTGATTTATTTCTAAGTTTTGTTATGGGATCAACTTGCATGCAAAATTTATTATTAAAGATAACATGATTTATCCTAGATAGTTTATATTCATTTTATGGTCAAGTTCCCATATAGGTACAGACACCTGAAATGTAAATGTGTATATATTTCTGTTAGTTAAAATAAACTCTTGTAGCCAGTGGACGCTAATGTGTAGTTTTAAGGTGCAATTCATCTGACCTTCTTTGAGGACTATGTGAAGCACAAGCTAAAATGGACATGTGTTTTCTCTAAGATCCTAGTGTGAATAGCTCACGTGTAGATGTCTACATATAGATACCTAAACAAAGATGCATCCTAGCCCCGCTCTCTGCTACAACACACAAAGAAGGCAAGCTGTGAAGATAGGTATGGAGGGAATAAGGCATTTAAAAAAAAAAAAAAAAAAAAAAAAAAGAGATCAGTAGGAAAACCAGAACTGCAGAAAGATTTAAGTGTTAGGAAAGCTTCTGACTGCTGGAAAAGTAAAGCATGTGTAAGTCAAATGTCTGGTGTTCTCTAAAACAAGTGTTTCAGCATCTCAGAATATCAATGGAAGGTCCTACTGTGAAATAATTACCAACCTGACTATAACACTCTCAGTTTGCTAGCCAAAATCTGAAGGAGGAGGACAATTATGAAGGGACAGCTTTGGTTGTTGCCAGAAGAGACACAAATAGTAAGGGCAGAAAACACTGAAGAAAAGAATTAACATCCAGGCTGACAGCAAATAATAGTATACAGTGTTACAAGTAAGGTGCAAGGAAAGAAAGGTATGAAAGAATTCTAAAAATTGCTAATTTACCTGGAATAAAACTGTCTTAAAGGTGTGTGACAGTTGTTTGATTAGTTTAAAAAACACCAGAAACTTGCTTGTATAAAAAAGAACTGATAGAAAATGATAGAAAAGGGAGCTGTGAAAGGAAGAAATTTGAGCGCAGGGTACAGTGCAATAGTCTTTCAAGGTCAATGTAATTCCTCTTTTCTAAGCATTTTTGTTGCACAAAGTAGAATAGGAATATCAGAGGTTTGTATTTCCATCTGTTTGCTTAAAACCAGGTCTGTGCTCCAGCATGAACAGGCGAAGCTCTGATGAGCTAGAAGTACTTTGGTTCACGATGCACCCTATAACAGTGCCATAGTATGCTGATTTCCTTATGATAATTGTTAAGGGTTTTATAAGTTTTAATAGTCATCACATGGTCACAGCTGATTTTATGAAACTTTGTTCATTAGTCTCAGCAAAATACTGCAGCACAAGTGAGAATTTCTAATTGAGTTTAGCAATACGTTGAAAAGGTAGTTATCACACAAAGCAAATACAAAAGCAATGTAAGAATTTTATTTTGTTTAGAATTGAAATCTGGTAGCAGTTTTATCCTGAGTCTTAAAGAAACGTATAGTAAGCATTTAAATCAGTATTCTCATGAACTGCTGAGATCAAAAGTTAGCAGTGGCACTATTTGTGAAATATGAATGACCTTTATAAATCTGTTTCTAGGCTCAGGTAGTCTAGAATTGATTGAGCTTGCTCCAAGCATTTATGGACAGAGCTGAATAAGGGCAATAGGTGCCTCTGAATAGGACTTATCAGTGCCTAACTTGAAAACCAATTCTGACAACACTGTCTCAGCTGGTAACTAACCCCTGAGTTTCATGGATAGGATTCACCTTCAGCCTCGGAAATCTAGGTTAATTTATCTAAATGCGATAAAGTGTCTATGAGTATGCTAATGTCTAAGCCCCTTTTACAGTAGAATCCCAGGGTCCAGCTCAGATGTTCAACCACAGGCATCAAATGATGTTTAGGTATCCTAGAGTACCTAAGATATCTGCACAGGCTTGGCAGATTTAACACAGGACTTGTGGTCTACTGCACTACTAGCAATTGGCCAGGGAGGCTATCAGGGCATCTCAAATGCATATGTCTAGGCAAACAAATTGAGCTGTTAGTCAGCAGAGCTCAGTTCACTCAGTGTAAAGGAAACATCCCATTTGGTGTACCAAAGAACTCTCTAGACTCACCTGACCATATTGACTAGGTCTTGAATTAATATATTGGGAATTCAGTCTCCTACCTCACATGCAGACAGATACTTTTAGACATCTAAATGCAGATCTCTGAATGTGGAACTGAACCAGACCTTTAAGGTCTTTAAGATTGGACTTCTTAGCCTTGTTTCCCAAATATTTTTTAAGGTTCTCAGAAGCAGCTTAGTAAATTAAGCAGGGCAGAAAAGCCTAAAACTTATCTGTGCTAAAACCTGATCAAGATGATATATTCCTTCAGCATCCTCTGATGAGCTAGCCCTCTCAGAATGCCTCTGGCATGGGACCCAGTATGCAGTTACAGTTGACTTTGTTCAAAGAACAGTTCAAGATAATTGCTACTACTACTACTAGTAGTATTGCTATTCCCCTCTGTACAAGAACGGTCACAACATTCATCCAGGATATGGAAGGACTGGGATCAACTTTCTTGTTTGACCCTGAGGATTTAAGCCCCAAAACCTTTGCTGGGGACAATGAATTTTCATGTACATCTGAGACTCTGCTGACAAAATGTCTCTAACAAATGGCTTTAGTTTATCTTGTCACAGATGTCAGATTGAAGCTTTGCTCCTGATGGATAGCAAGGCATGCTCTGGGATTCTGGTACCCAAATCCTTCAGGCTACCACCGCTGAAGGAGTGCACACTCACATCTTCTTCACACAGAAAGAATTAACGAGGGCTTGCACAGAAATGTGTCCTACATTGATACAGAGGTTGGACCTGGGAAAAGTTTTGACCTGGCCTGAGGAACTGACAAGCTCCTGGGTCCCATAGCATGAATGTATCCAATGCAGGTCCAAAACTCTGAAAGTTACATGTATTTTTACTAGCTCATGAAGTCATCAGATTTTAATGACCCACTATTTTGTCAAGGACATCTTCAGGCTTTCTTTCTTTAGATTATATGTTTCAGTTACCTGCCAAAAGCAATCAAGATAATGTTGTGGTTCCAATGACTAGTGCTAAATGTGATATTAACAACAGCACTCATAACTATTACAAGAGCTTTATATTCAGACTGTAAACTAATGAGCATATCTGGTGAACCCTTTGCAACATTTTTTTGTGTTACTATATCTGCCTTTTTAATAACATAATTCAGAAAATGAAAAACAATGCCAGATTTCCATATAAAATAGACATATACACATTGATAATCTACGAAGGCCTAATTAATTCAGTATCTCTAGGGTATGCCATAATTTACAGCTCTAAAATTATGAGGAATTACCTTGTTAGAGTCCTTTGAATCCGACTACAGGTGTTCTAGCAGTGTTCCAGTAAGAGAGTTATTCAAATCCCATTCCTATTTCTGGTGGAATTTTTATCATTTGTGTGGCTATGTTTTGCCAACAAAAAATGAGAAAAGAGAAGACTCTGTTCACATTCATCTGTGGGGATTCAGCAATTAAATCAATTTGATTAACCAAAGACCCATTCTGCTGTGTATTTACATACTGTAATTACGAATTGGCAAATAGCAGGAAAAGTGGGAGCGTGGGATAGCGTGTTTTTATATCAGTTGTTCCAATACAACGCATGTAGTACTTCTAAATAAGCAGTTAGATCTATTCACTGTCTCAGCACTCCAAATGGGCAGGATGAAGCAGTGTTTGTAATGGGATTTGGGCTGTCTGAGATGTCACCCTAACATTCAGAAAATGAAAATATTCTTTTATATTTATCAAACCTTTAAAAGACAGTAGCACAACTCTTAAGAATTGTTTTGTCCCATCTTCTGTAGTTTGTATTTTCTTCTGCTCTACCACCAATATAACAGTCAGTTTCCTTCAGACGTGCCAAACATCCACATTTGATAAAATCTGTTTGGTTTCCAGAGTATTTGGTTGAGCTCAGATTGCATCTTGGGCTACTGAAAATTGAGTAATGCCTGTGTTGAAGAAGGCTGTAAAGAGACAAGCTGACAGGCTAAATCAACAAGGACTGCAGCCTGGAAGCTCAGCTGTCAGGATCTGACTGGGTGGCCTCCCATGTGCTTTCAGTCCAAGCTGAGGAGGGAGCATTTAAGGGCACCAAGGGAACATAACTGCTCGGTAGACTTAACAGTCCTGGAGCATCTCAGGGACCTGCAGAGGTCAGACACAGAGTTCTTCACATTTGGATACAAATGTATTGAGCAAAACTATTTGAATTTCTTCCCAGCTACTTGGTTATTGATCCAGCATAGCTCGAGAGAGAAAGAAAATCTGGAACTGCTGAAGCGCTGCTATATACTTCCATGTAAACAATCATACCAGAACACAAGAGTCTTGATTAACACATAGCCCCTAATGTTCGAAATAGCTGTCTTTGCCATAGAAGACAGTCTCTTTTTTTTTCAACTCTGTATTGAGATAAAATTGAACTCCAGTCTGAACTGATGGTACTAGTACTGATATTAATGTAGGCATGTTGTATCACACAAAAAAGTGACACTTCCCAGTAATTTTTTGCATATAGTCCATAGCTTCTGTTTCAATGTTAACAGTTAAAAAATTCCAATGTCTTTACCTAAATATATGTAATTTAAATTATTCCACAATTTCTTTACATTATGAATCAAGATAAGTGTCTTGATTTAAGATACTAATCACAGTATCTTTTGATTTTAAAAGTTTCCACTGAAACAACTGCAACCACTTTAATAGATAATTTTCTCTTAAAAATCAGAGATTATTTTCAGTTTGTATTTATGTAGTTTCAGCTCCTCCTTACTATGCCTTTATCTACTAGATTAAAGACCTAGATTACGAGAAATAATGCAGGCAATTTTAGACTATTGCCATGTCATTTCCTAAACTTTTTATGTAAAGGAAACAGTTTTACCCTAAGGTAGGTTCTCCAGGTCTCACATAATTTCTTTTTCCAGTCCTTGTCACTTTGACAACAACCTTTTTTTGAAATGGAGGTGAAAGGGCTGAGCTCAAACCATTCTCAGAATCTCCGGTTCCCACTGGTGATTCATATGGAAGTCCTCACTCCAAGTGTGGAGTAGGCACCTTGTTTCTGAAAGGCAGGGCTTGTGCCAGACTGTTCAAAGTTACTGCGTTATGTTGTTCAAATGGACCCTCTGCCCAGCATGCCAATTTAAGTGACTGCTTACATTACCGTACACTTATCATGTAACATATATTTTTGTATATTCTGTTAATTTTACAATCAATAATTCCAGAAATTAATAATAATATTGACTATTAATAGGCTCAGAACAGATGTCTCTGAAATCTGTGAACTGAAAATTTCCTGTTGTCTGTTATTTTAATATTATTATCTGATAGCTTGTCTTGTGCTGTATATTTACTCTTTGCTTTGATTTCCAAAGCAATTGAATGTGCACCTATGAGAGACATGGTAGCCTACTGTAGACTTATCTTTTTTGCCTCTATTTTTCTTTCATTGACATTTTTTTCTGCCCTATATGTTCACAAGGTAACGCTTATGATTGTACACAGCTATTGCTGTCCTACAACATAGTAGGCATAAGTTTATCCACAGAACTACACAAAACTCTTGACAGAAAAGCCGTTATTTTTCCAGAACAGAGAAGTAGGAAGGAAGATCACTGCTGAAAGTCTTAAGGAAAGGTGTCTTTCTGAAGTTTGATCTTTCTGTAGCATTGATAAAAAGCTCAGCCTTCTGTTTCTGAGATACTACAAGATGGTTCATTTTAGGAACTGAAAGGAAAAAGTATCTGCCAAAGATTCAATGGGAACAATACTCCCCTGCTTTAAAGGGGGAAAGATTGCTAGAAAGGTATATCTATACCACTAGGCAGTCTTACATAAAATAAATTATGATCCCAGACTTGTAGATGCCATGCTTGCTAACTCATCAGATTTGTGTTCATGCTTGGTATGTTAGGAAATGCTAAATCTCTTTGCATTGCTGAAGTCAGGTGTTGTGTTTTGGCTGAGAGGTGGCTGAAGAATTTGCTATTTCTCTCTGCCTTGTATCATCCCACATGAACACTTCCTTCCCATCTGAGTGTGTACACTCACAAGCAAACTCCACTGGGTCAGATTTGCCTTTGAGCACATTAGAAGCTCTTCCACTCTATTTATAAAATAGGAGGGAGCTGGGAGAGCTGTTCCTTAAGATCTCAGCCCTAATTACTATCTCACAATAAAGACTTCATAATTAACTCCATTCAAACTAATTCTCCACCCCTTCTTTATAGGCATGTGGCTGAGACTATTGACAGGAGCCTACTGAACCTACTATACTACACTACGCTGCACTACACTACATTACACTACCTCACACACTTCCACAGCCAAAGCTATTGATTGTGGATGCCAAACATTTCAGGACTTTAGCTATCACAGAATCACATTAATCACAGTGTGGCTGAAGTTGGCAGACACTTCTGGAGATCATCTGATCCAATCCCTCTGCTCAAGCAAGGCCACATAGACCTCATTGCCCAGGACTATGTCCAGACAGCTTTTGAGTATGTCCGAGGAGGGAGACTCCACAACCTCCCTGGGTATGTCTGTAGAGATATTCCCAGTGTGTTCTTCATGAATCTGTCAACCGAAAGGTAGTTAATGGATCACCAATGCCTCTTCCTTGAGGGTGTACACAGAATAGCCTGTCTCTAGGCTCACTTCTTGACATGCCTGCTAGAGGGCTGAGGACAGCCTCTTCTTTGAAAATACCAAGTCTATGGAAACAGAGTATTTTTCCTACTAATTTTTTTCTTGGTCCTGTACTAGTAGACCTCTGTTATAAGCCATTTCCAAAAAGCTGTAGATAATTCCAGGATGATAGAATCTCAGTAATTTGCCTGCTTTTTATGTCAGCGAAAGGGTAGCCTAATTTTCATGTGGTCATATTCTTGTCTAGATCACTACTCATCCTTAAGCTTAGGACAGTGGCAATAAGTCTGTAGTAAGCCTTTCTGATATTCCAACCCATTTTTAGGGTGTACTAGTGCCATTTTATTGGAACACTGTCAGAAAAATGGGGCTATTTGGAATGTAGTACAGAAAGTCAGGGCCATAAGTTGAAACTATGTAGATACTCAGAACAAAGGGAAGTTAGGAAGGAGTAAAAAGCCTTAATCTACTTACCTTGGCTGAGAAAGAAAGGCAGGCAGGGACTGGTAAATTCAGAAAGTAAGAGAGGTAGCTAATGCTCTCATCTGATTTTTGTTTTGTAATATTTTTCCCTAAATATATTTTGCTCAAAAACATATGAGTGAAAATTAAATTTGTAGAGCTAGAAATAATGGCGTTTTCCCCCTGAAGACTGTAGCATCATATGAACTTCTAGAATGACCTCAACTACTAGACTGAAATTAAAGATGCAAAAATGCACTGTGTGTATTAGGAGTAAAATTATACAAAATGATTGAAAAAAACAAGAAGGCAGAATTTATACCTACAAGTATATGACTCTTCCTCAGTTTTTGTTACATGCAGTAATTAAACCAAAGCATATTGAACACTTGATTTTGAATAAATGAGGTATGTCACTAAAATGCCTTTTTTATCAGAAGATTATCTAGGTCACTACAGTAAAAAAGTGCATCAGCAAGAAGGAGTATTTGCTGTGTTGATAGTCCTCTGAGCATCTTCAATGAGTGCCTGACTAGAGAATGAGAAACTGTTCTGTTGCCAGTTTTCAGAAACCATATGTTGTGTGTCTCCTGAATACTGACTGCAGAGAGGTGTTTTGGATCTTCTAGACACCAGTGAAAGAAAATATTTCTAGTTTCTGAAGAAAAAAAAAA